>NC_086452.1:164278301-164878301 GCF_028390025.1 Pseudophryne corroboree
CTACGCAGGCAATCCTGATTAGTGGCCTGCTGTGTAGCCCAACTGTCCCAAAATAGTTGATCAGGACCTTGTGCTACTGGTGTTGTTGGGCTGTGTTGTGGTGGTGGTGTGTTTTGCGGAGGAGGTGTACTCACAAGTGCTGGAGGTGTGTTTGCTTCAATTATTGGCTGAAGTTGTAAAATAATTGTCTCATCCATGTCACTGTCTTGCTGGTATGTCGGAGGGATGCTGGTAGTATTAGTTGTTTCTGGAAGGACAAAGCATTTTTGGTTAGCTAGCCATATATGTTTTATAAATGTTTAACAAACAAAGGTTACTCCACACATGTATGTGAATGCATATTGTACATATTCTGCATTGAAACAACATCACTACTGCCTTTAAAAGCTACACATGCCTCTCTCATTGTTGCTTTGCTGTGTACATCAATGTAAAAACAATCACATTATTTGTCTGGTATATCCTACATACTCCACGAGAAATGTGTGAGTTGTTTAAAAAAGTGTTGCCTTTTACTGTGAGCGAATAAAACATCTGTATGATTTTGCATGTTGAAGTGAATGTATGCAAAAGAATCAACACACAACAATGTTTACAGCCTTACTCTTTGTCAAGCTTGCCCATCTGTTTCTGTTGCAGCATCTGCTACTGTATGGCTGAAGTGGACATACATATCTTTAATGAAGGCGGGAATTTATCTTCCACTTTGTGGGCATTTTGTGGTTGGTGTTCTTCTATAGGTATTGTTGGTTGTGCTGTGTCTCCAGTTTATGAATGTTAAATAATGGCTAATTTATAGATGACTAATCTCTTTTAAAATTTTAGATTCCTACTCACCATCCAGATGAGGGGAGTGTGGTTGGCGTCTTGGTGGAGTGTCCAAAATATGGCGTGGGGGTTTGGAAGAAACTATTGAAATTCTTCGTGGCGGTGTAGACTCCTGTGGTTTGGACAGGACATCCAACCTTAGTCTCTTGGGTGCCATATGTGGACACTTTTTGTGGGGTTCAGGAGGCCGTCTTCTGCTGGTAAAGCCTTGTGTTGAAGTACCTATTCTTAAAGATAAAAATATTGTATGTCCATTCCTTTACAAACATAACATGTACTACAATGGACACTTTACCTCCTGCTGCAGCGTCATCATCATCAGATGTTGTGGGACTGACTGGAGGTCATCCAGTTGTGTTTTTTTTCGACACTGTACAACCGGGAAAAAAAGTTGCCAAATGTTGAAATTGTACAATGCAGTTGCTAAGCATTTATGACATTATGATTATAAAGATAATAAAAACTTTTTATTTTGTGTGCTTGTAATTTTCTAATCATTGGAACATATAAAAAACATCTGCTGTCGACCCCACACACACAGCCATTAGCACAACTATATTGCCCAATAGGCATGTGCACTCAGGAAAGTGCTACGCATGACAAAATGGAGAGGACACAAACATGGCCCTACATTCCAACTACATAAAACAACACTACAAAGCATACACATATTGATTATAAAGCAAGTATCAATAATAAGAAAGTATCAATAATAAGAAAGCAATCAAGGGCTGACCCCCACCGGTCTGACGAGCCGACTTTGCCTCCTTGGCCATTTTGGACTTCACATGGCGCTTTATATCATAGTACCGTTTGTGGCACGTGTCCTCCGTCCGCTTGACCACCCACTCACTATTTACAGCAGCAACAACTTTAGCCCACAACACGTCTTCTTCCATGCGGACTCCGGCCCGAATAGGTACTGCTGATATTTCATCAGCTCACGCACCAAAGCCACATTCTCAGCATAACTAAACTTGACATTGCGGCCAGTCTTAGTAGTGGTGCAGGGCTGCGGAGCTGTTTCAGTGTCACTATTACTAAAGGCTGCAGCACCAACCTCACCCATCTCCTCCACCTCACTAACCTCCTCCCTCTCACTCACCTCCTCCACCTCACCCACTTCCTCCACCTCACTCACACCTTCCACCTCACTCACCTCCCCCACCTCTGAGTCAGACATAATTAGGATAAACAACAATTAACACTGAAAAAAAAGGACAAACAACACACTCCTCCACTACCACTGCACAACACACACACACACACACACACACACACACACACACACACACACACACACACACACACAAACAAACACTGACAAGAGACTCCAAAAAAAGGACAATAATTAAGACAAACCAAAAAGAAGCAAGACTACAAGAATGACAAGACTACTTTCAAACACAGCAAAACACTCAGAACTCGCAAAAAATACTACTCCAAATCACACCTACTCACTAAACTCCACAGCACAACCTCTCTCCTCACCACTAACTAAACCCATGAGGTGCGGACGGTTTGGGGCATATTTATATGGTTGCGCACAGTGACTCCTACATCTGAAACACAACTAGTCTTGAACGAAGGTTAAAATCGAAAGTAAAAGTGGAAATGCGGCCGTAGTTGGAAAAAAACAATGCCGCGTTTAAAATAGTCACAATCCGTGGGAAAAACCACAAATTCCCGACCGAACAAGTGATTTGCGGCCGCAAAAAATAAATAAAATTGAAAAACATCACCATCAGAAAATACGTAAATAACAAACTCAACAGCATAGTAAATTAGCGTAGATGGTTTCAAAAAGTTGCATGAAAATGCGTCCGATAAAATTCCAGTTTAAACTCAACACAAATCGACTCAAACACGAATTTTAGTAAATAAACCCCTAAGTGTCTATCTATCAGGGAAAGATGAGGACATCACCAGTTTGGGAATGAATAGATCCTGTCACCAATTGAATCGAATCATCTAAATAATCCACCCTGATTATTATTTATCTGTCTTCTCTAGTGTGGGTTTTTTAAGCATATTTCCTTTTGTTTTGGATGTGTAGGATGCTAAAACTGGAAGGAGTGAAGTTATCAGCACAGCAATATATCTACAACCTCTGTTTTGGGAGCAGCCAGTGGTATGAGTTGTCCAGGCTTGATAATATATGGTAGATAGATGCTACTACCTATGCTCACCTTGTATGGTGTTAATAATGTGTGGGTGAAATATCAGTTGCAATGGATTTGTTGACAAATTTGTCCTTTATTGAGACACAATGCTCGGATGTCATTAGTCCTGGCATTGTTTCTCCATAAAGGACCAATTACTCACTACATGCACCCATTATCATTGATATTTCACCCACACATTACTAACACCATACAAGGTGAGTGCAGGTAGTAGCATCTATCTACCACATGTAGGATACCAGGCTAGTATCAGTAATGCTGTGAGCCAGGATTGGACCAGGATACGTGACCGTATACAGTATGTTGTGCTTAAACTGAGGTAGAAGGATGGGGAAATGCACACACAATAACTAGATGCTAGTAGCACAGAAGTGAGATTATAATGTTCTTGGAATGAGTATGCAGTAGTCAGAAACGGATTGGCCATAGGGCTCACCAGGTAGATTCCTAATAGGCCAACATGTCTGTGGGGCCTGTCTTGTGTGTTGTCATGTGGCTCCACCCCCCACATGACAGGCAACCCACCGCACTCAGTACATTGCATTACCCCATTCATTCTGTTCTTCCATCTCTGCAGTACAGCAACTCTGCCAGCTGGTAATGCAGGTATGGCTACACGATATGGTATATCTCTTGTGCTGCCCATGTTGGGCCACTTCTACAAAATTTTACAGGGTCACTTTTAGTTCACAATCCACCTCCGGTCTGCAGAAAATGGTGCACCATTCCCGGGGCAGGAAACAATTTATGCATTATCTGTAGCAGGCAAAATACTCTGGACAGATTTGGTGAGGTTCAAAGGTGAATGAGCAAACAGGAGAAAGATCGTAAACTAAGATGCAGACTTCTTAACAAAGCTGTACATTTCTGAAGCAGATTTCAGCTAGCTGAGAGCTTGAATACACTGAATAGTTCAGTAAGAAACATGCAGCTGGGACCTGCACTGTGCTGGGAGACAGACAACAAGTATCATTTTTAGTAGTGATGTGCACCGGAAATTTTTCGGGTTTTGTGTTTTGGTTTTGGGTTCGGTTCCGCGGCCGTGTTTTGGATTCGGACGCGTTTAGGCAAAACCTCACCGAAATTTTTTTGTCGGATTCGGGTGTGTTTTGGATTCGGGTGTTTTTTTCAAAAAACCCTAAAAAACAGCTTAAATCATAGAATTTGGGGGTCATTTTGATCCCATAGTATTATTAACCTCAATAACCATAATTTCCACTCATTTCCAGTCTATTCTGAACACCTCACACCTCACAATATTATTTTTAGTCCTAAAATTTGCACCGAGGTCGCTGGATGGCTTTGCTAAGCAACACAAGTGGCCGACACAAACACCTGGCCCATCTAGGAGTGGCACTGCAGTGTCAGGCAGGATGGCACTTCAAAAAAATTGTCCCCAAACAGCACATGATGCAAAGAAAAAAAGAGGCACACCAAGGTCGCTGTGTGACTAAGCTAAGCAACACAAGTGGCCGACACAAACACCTGGCCCATCTAGGAGTGGCACTGCAGTGTCAGGCAGGATGGCCCTTCAAAAAAATTGTCCCCAAACAGCACATGATGCAAAGAAAAAAAGAGGCGCACCAAGATGGCTGTGTGAGTAAGCTAAGCGACACAAGTGGCCGACACAAACACCTGGCCCATCTAGGAGTGGCACTGCAGTGTCAATCAAGACAGGATGGCACTTCCAAAAAATTGTCCCCAAACAGCACATGATGCAAAGAAAAAAAGAGGCGCACCAAGGTGGCTGTTTGACTAAGCTAAGCGACACAATGATGAATTGTTACTAAAGCAAATTGAAAGAGCAGCAGGAGTAGGAGACATAGTAGTGATGGGAGATTTTAACTATCCAGAGATAAACTGGAAAAACGATTCATGTGATACTGCTAGGGGCAATATGTTTTTAAACACACTAAATGATAACTACTTAGTCCAACTAATTGAGGAACCAACTAGGTACAATGCAATCTTAGACCTGGTATTAACAAACAATGGGGATTTGGTATCAGGTATTATAGTAGGGGAACCAATAGGAAACAGCGACCACAATATGGTCACATTCAATATCAGTTTCTACAAACAGCCCTATACTGGCTCAACTAGGACTTTAAACTTTAGCAAAGCAAATTTTGAAAAGATGAGGGTATTTTTCAGGGATATTGAATGGGAAGGATTGTTTTTAGGAAAAAATACTACGGAGAAATGGGAGGTACTAAAATTCCTGCTAGCTAAAAATACACTCAAATGTATTCCTATGAGTAGCAAAAAAGGGAATAAAAATCATAAACCGATGTGGCTTAACAACAAGATTAAGGAATTTATGGGCAAGAAAAGGCGAGCATTTAAAAAATACAAATCTGACGGGGAAGCAGAGTCATTTCAGCACTATAAGGAATGTAACAAAAATAGCAAAAAGGAAATAAGAGCGGCTAAAGTAGAAACTGAAAAACTAGTAGCAAAGGAAAGCAAAGCGAATCCCAAAAAATTCTTTAAATACATTAATAGCAAGAGATTAAAGAAGGAGAGTATAGGCCCTTTAAAAGACAAGTTGGGAGTCTTAAGCAAAAATTATAATGACATAGCGGACACACTAAATGAGTTTTTTTCAACAGTATTCACTAGAGAGGACCCAATTCAGGGACTGACACACAATCTCAATAATGAGAATATCACACTGATAGGTACTTATTTAAGCAAGGAAGTAGTCTGCGACCGATTAAAACATTTAAAGATTAATAAATCGCCAGGGCCCGATGGTATTCATCCAAGGGTTCTAATGGAGCTTCACTCTGAACTGGCAAAACCGCTATCTTTGATCTTTGAGGATTCAGTTATATCAGGTATGGTTCCCAAAGACTGGCGTATAGCGGAAGTAGTGCCTATATTCAAAAAGGGAAGTAAAGCTGAACCAGGTAATTATAGACCAGTTAGTCTTACATCTATAGTGGGGAAAGTATTGGAAGGTATTCTAAGAGATAGTATTCAGAAGTTCCTTGAAACCAATAAGGTCATTAAAAGGAATCAACATGGGTTTATGAAGGACAGATCCTGTCAAACCAACTTACTTGGCTTTTATGAAACAGTAAGCGCAAACCTAGATCAGGGTAAAGACGTGGATGTAATCTTTTTAGACTTTGCCAAAGCGTTCGATACTGTACCACACATGAGACTTATCTACAAGCTACAAGAATCAGGGCTAGGAAGCACAATATGCACTTGGGTCAAAAACTGGTTAGATAATAGGAAGCAGCGCGTTGTGGTTAATGGATCTTTTTCAACTTGGACTGAAGTGCTAAGTGGTGTGCCGCAAGGCTCAGTATTAGGACCGCTATTGTTCAATATTTTCATTAACGACCTAACAGAAGGTCTAGAGAGCATGGTGTCAATTTTTGCAGATGATACCAAATTGTGTAAGGCTATAAATACAGAGGAGGATGCCGAGTCTCTTCAGAACGACTTAGTTAAATTAGAAGCATGGGCAGCCAAATGGAGAATGTGCTTCAACACAGACAAGTGTAAGGTAATGCACTGTGGTAACAAGAACAAAAATTACACCTACCTACTAAATGGGGTAAAATTAGGGGATTCTGTACTGGAAAAGGACTTAGGTGTCCTCATAGATAGCAAGCTAAGCAGTAGTACCCAAAGCAGGACTGCAGCAAAGAAGGCTAATAAGATATTAGCATGCATAAAACGGGGTATTGATGCTAGGGACGAGAGTATTATACTCCCGTTATATAAATCACTAGTGAGGCCACACCTTGAATACTGTGTACAATTCTGGGCACCGTACTACAAAAAGGATATCCTGGAGCTTGAAAAGGTACAGAGGAGGGCGACCAAACTAATTAAGGGCATGGAGACGATGGAATACAAGGAAAGGCTTGAAAGACTAGGCATGTTTACATTGGAAAAGCGGAGACTAAGAGGGGATATGATCAACATTTACAAATATATAAGGGGGCAATACACAGAGCTTGCGCGGGACCTGTTTTTGGTTAGATCAACACAGAAGACTTGTGGACACTGGCTCAGGTTAGAGGAGAGGAGATTCCGCACAATACGGCGCAAAGGCTTTTTCACGGTAAGGACAATACGTGTTTGGAATTCCCTGCCCGAGGGAGTTGTAATGGCGGAATCTGTCAACACCTTTAAGAATGGGTTAGATAAATTCCTATTGGATAAGGATATCCAGGGGTATGGTGCATAGTCATGCATTATAGTTACTATAAATAGGGATAAAATGCAATGGCTGACAGCAGCATCAGTCAGAAATTTTAGTCAAATCATCATGCATAGGACACCACAAATAGGTTGAACTCGATGGACAATTGTCTTTTTTCAACCTCAGATACTATGTTACTATGTTACAAGTGGCCGACACAAACACCTGGCCCATCTAGGAGTGGCACTGCAGTGTCAATCAAGACAGGATGGCACTTCCAAAAAATTGTCCCCAAACAGCACATGATGCAAAGAAAAATTAAAGAAAAAAGAGGTGCAAGATGGAATTGTCCTTGGGCCCTCCCACCCACCCTTATGTTGTATAAACAGGACATGCACACTTTAACGAACCCATCATTTCAGCGACAGGGTCTGCCACATGACTGTGACTGAAATGACTGGTTGGTTTGGGCCCCCACCAAAAAAGAAGCAATCAATCTCTCCTTGCACAAACTGGCTCTACAGAGGCAAGATGTCCACCTCATCATCATCCTCCGATTCCTCACCCCTTTCACTGTGTACATCCCCCTCCTCACAGATTATTAATTCGTCCCCACTGGAATCCACCATCTCAGGTCCCCGTGTACTTTCTGGAGGCAATTGCTGCTGGTGAATGTCTCCACGGAGGAATTGATTATAATTCATTTTGATGAACATCATCTTCTCCACATTTTCTGGAAGTAACCTCGTACGCCGATTGCTGACAAGGTGAGCGGCTGCACTAAACACTCTTTCGGAGTACACACTGGAGGGAGGGCAACTTAGGTAGAATAAAGCCAGTTTGTGCAAGGGCCTCCAAATTGCCTCTTTTTCCTGCCACTATACGTACGGACTGTCTGACGTGCCTACTTGGATGCGGTCACTCCTATAATCCTCCACCATTCTTTCCATGGTGACAGAATCATATGCAGTGACAGTAGACGACATGTCAGTAATCATTGGCAGGTCCTTCAGTCCGGACCAGATGTCAGCAGTGGCACTCGCTCCAGACTGCCCTGCATCACCGCCAGCGGGTGGGCTAGGAATTCTTAGCCTTTTCCTCGCACCCCCAGTTGTGGGAGAATGTGAAGGAGGAGATGTTGACGGGTCACGTTCCGCTTGACTTGACAATTTTCTCACCAGCAGGTCTTTGAACCTCTGCAGACTTGTGTCTGCCGGAAAGAGAGATACAACGTAGGTTTTAAATCTAGGATCGAGCACGGTGGCCAAAATGTAGTGCTCTGATTTCAACAGATTGACCACCCGTGAATCCTGGTTAAGCGAATTAAAGGCTCCATCCACAAGTCCCACATGCCTAGCGGAATCGCTCTGTTTTAGCTCCTCCTTCAATGTCTCCAGCTTCTTCTGCAAAAGCCTGATGAGGGGAATGACCTGACTCAGGCTGGCAGTGTCTGAACTGACTTCACGTGTGGCAAGTTCAAAGGGTTGCAGAACCTTGCACAATGTTGAAATCATTCTCCACTGCGCTTGAGTCAGGTGCATTCCCCCTCCTTTGCCTATATCGTGGGTAGATGTATAGGCTTGAATGGCCTTTTGCTGCTCCTCCATCCTCTGAAGCATATAGAGGGTTGAATTCCACCTCGTTACCACCTCTTGCTTCAGATGATGGCAGGGCAGGTTCAGGAAAGTTTGGTGGTGCTCCAGTCTTCTGTACACGGTGCCTGAATGCCGAAAGTGGCCCGCAATTCTTAGGGCCACCGACAGCATCTCTTGCACGCCCCTGTCGTTTTTAATTCTGCACCACCAAATTCAATGTATGTGCAAAACATGGGACGTGCTGGAATTTGCCCAGATGTAATGCACGCACAATATTGCTGGCATTGTCCGATGTCACAAATCCCCAGGAGAGTCCAATTGGGGTAAGCCATTCTGCGATGATCTTCCTCAGTTTCCGTAAGAGGTTGTCAGCTGTGTGCCTATTCTGGAAAGCGGTGATACTAAGCGTAGCCTGCCTAGGAACGAGTTGGCGTTTGCGAGATGCTGCTACTGGTGCCGCCGCTGCTGTTCTTGCTGCAGGAGGCAATACATCTACCCAGTGGGCTGTCACAGTCATAAAGTCCTGAGTCTGCCCTGCTCCACTTGTCCACATGTCCGTGGTTAAGTGGACATTGGGTACAACTGCATTTTTTAGGACACTGGTGAGTCTTTTTCTGAGGTCTGTGTACATTTTCGGTATCGCCTGCCTAGAGAAATGGAACCTAGATGGTATTTGGTACCGGGGACACAGTACCTCAATCAAGTCTATAGTTGCCTCTGAATTAACGATGGATACCGGAACCACGTTTCTCACCGCCCAGGCTGCCAAGGCCTGAGTTATCTGCTTTGCAGCAGGATGACTGCTGTGATATTTCATCTTCCTCGCAAAGGACTGTTGGACAGTCAATTGCTTACTGGAAGTAGTACAAGTGGTCTTCCGTTTCCCCTCTTGGATGACGATCGACTCCCAGCAGCAACAACAGCAGCGCCAGCAGCAGTAGGCGTTACACTCAAGGATGCATCGGAGGAATCCCAGGCAGGAGAGGACTCGTCAGACTTGACAGTGACATGGCCTGCAGGACTATTGGCTTTCCTGGGTAAGGAGGAAATTGACACTGAGGGAGTTGGTGGTGTGGTTTGCAGGAGCTTGGTTACAAGAGGAAGGGATTTAGTGGTCAGTGGACTGCTTCCGCTGTCACCCAAAGTTTTTGAACTTGTCACTGACTTATGATGAATGCGCTGCAGGTGACGTATAAGGGAGGATGTTCCGAGGTGGTTAACGTCCTTACCCCTACTTATTACAGCTTGACAAAGGCAACACACGGCTTGACACCTGTTGTCCGCATTTGTGTTGAAATAATTCCACACTGAAGAGCTGATTTTTTTTGTATTTTGACCAGGCATGTCAATGGCCATATTCGTCCCACGGACAACAGGTGTCTCCCCGGGTGCCTGACTTAAACAAACCACCTCACCATCAGAATCCTCCTTGTCAATTTCCTCCCCAGCGCCAGCAACACCCATATCCTCATCCTGGTGTACTTCAACAGTGACATCTTCAATTTGACTATCAGGAACTGGACTGCGGGTGCTCCTTCCAGCACTTGCAGGGGGCGTGCAAATGGTGGAAGGCGCAAGCTCTTCCCGTCCAGTGTTGGGAAGGTCAGGCATCGCAACCGACACAATTGGACTCTCCTTGGGGATTTGTGATTTAGAAGAACGCACAGTTCTTTGCTGTGCTTTTGCCAGCTTAAGTCTTTTCTTTTTTGTAGCGAGAGGATGAGTGCTTCCATCCTCATGTGAAGCTGAACCACTAGCCATGAACATAGGCCAGGGCCTCAGCCGTTCCTTGCCACTGCGTGTCGTAAATGGCATATTGGCAAGTTTACGCTTCTCCTTAGACGCTTTTAATTTTGATTTTTGGGTCATTTTACTGAACTTTTGTGTTTTGGATTTTACATGCTCTCTACTATGACATTGGGCATCGGCCTTGGCAGACGACGTTGATGGCATTTCATCGTCTCGGCCATGACTAGTGGCAGCAGCTTCAGCACGAGGTGGAAGTGGATCTTGATCTTTCCCTTTAACCTCCACATTTTTGTTCTCCATTTTTTAATGTGTGGAATTATATGCCAGCATCAATAGCAATGGCCTACTACTATATTTACTGCGCAAAATTAAAATGCACCATATAATGTAGATGGATAATAGTATACTTAATGGATGACGAGTGACAACACAGAGGTAGGTACAGCAGTGGCCTACCGTACTGCTATATATAGTATACTGGTGGAAACTGTCAGCAAACTGCAAAACTAAAATGCACCACAGGTATAGAATGTAGATGGATAGTATACTTAATGGATGATGAGTGACGACACAGAGGTAGGTACACAGCAGTGGCCTACCGTACTGCTATATATAGTATACTGGTGGACACTGTCAGCAAACTGCAAAACTAAAATGCACCACAGGTATAGAATGTAAATGGATAGTATACTTAATGGATGACAAGTGACGACACAGAGGTAGGTACAGCAGTGGCCTACCGTACTGCTATATATAGTATACTGGTGGACACTGTGTCAGCAAACTGCAAAACTAAAATGCACCACAGGTATAGAATGTAGATGGATAGTATACTTGATGGATGACGAGTGACGACACAGAGGTAGGTACACAGCAGTGGCCTACCGTACTGCTATATATAGTATACTGGTGGACACTGTCAGCAAACTGCAAAACTAAAATGCACCACAGGTATAGAATGAAGATGGATAGTATACTTAATGGATGACGAGTGACGACACAGAGGTAGGTACAGCAGTGGCCTACCGTACTGCTATAAGTATATATATAGTATACTGGTGGACACTGTCAGCAAACTGCAAAACTGTCTAAAATGCACCACAGGTAGAGAATGTAGATGGATAGTATACTTAATGGATGACGAGTGATGACACAGAGGTAGGTACAGCAGTGGCCTACCGTACTGCTATAAGTATATATATAGTATACTGGTGGACACTGTCAGCAAACTGCAAAACTGTCTAAAATGCACCACAGGTAGAGAATGTAGATGGACAGTATACTTAATGGATGACGAGTGACGACACAGAGGTAGGTACAGCAGTGGCCTACCGTACTGCTATAAGTATATATATAGTATACTGGTGGACACTGTCAGCAAACTGCAAAACTGTCTAAAATGCACCACAGGTAGAGAATGTAGATGGATAGTATACTTAATGGATGACGAGTGACGACACAGAGGTAGGTACAGCAGTGGCCTACCGTACTGTTATAAGTATATATATAGTATACTGGTGGACACTGTCAGCAAACTGCAAAACTGTCTAAAATGCACCACATGTATAGAATGTAGATGGATAGTATACTTAATGGATGATGAGTGACGACACAGAGGTAGGTACAGCAGTGGCCTACCGTACTGCTATATATAGTATACTGGTGGACACTGTGTCAGCAAACTGCAAAACTAAAATGCACCACAAGTATAGAATGTAGATGGATAGTATACTTGATGGATGACGAGTGACGACACAGAGGTAGGTACACAGCAGTGGCCTACCGTACTGCTATATATAGTATACTGGTGGACACTGTCAGCAAACTGCAAAACTAAAATGCACCACAGGTATAGAATGAAGATGGATAGTATACTTAATGGATGACGAGTGACGACACAGAGGTAGGTACAGCAGTGGCCTACCGTACTGCTATAAGTATATATATAGTATACTGGTGGACACTGTCAGCAAACTGCAAAACTGTCTAAAATGCACCACAGGTAGAGAATGTAGATGGATAGTATACTTAATGGATGACGAGTGACGACACAGAGGTAGGTACAGCAGTGGCCTACCGTACTGCTATAAGTATATATATAGTATACTGGTGGACACTGTCAGCAAACTGCAAAACTGTCTAAAATGCACCACAGGTAGAGAATGTAGATGGATAGTATACTTAATGGATGACGAGTGACGACACAGAGGTAGGTACAGCAGTGGCCTACCGTACTGCTATAAGTATATATATAGTATACTGGTGGACACTGTCAGCAAACTGCAAAACTGTCTAAAATGCACCACAGGTAGAGAATGTAGATGGATATTATACTTAATGGATGACGAGTGACGACACAGAGGTAGGTACAGCAGTGGCCTACCGTACTGCTATAAGTATATATATAGTATACTGGTGGACACTGTCAGCAAACTGCAAAACTGTCTAAAATGCACCACAGGTATAGAATGTAGATGGATAGTATACTTAATGGATGACGAGTGACGACACAGAGGTAGGTACAGCAGTGGCCTACCGTACTGCTAAAAGTATATATATAGTATACTGGTGGACACTGTCAGCAAACTGCAAAACTGTCTAAAATGCACCACAGGTATAGAATGTAGATGGATAGTATACTTAATGGATGACGAGTGACGACACAGAGGTAGGTACAGCAGTGGCCTACCGTACTGCTATAAGTATATATATAGTATACTGGTGGACACTGTCAGCAAACTGCAAAACTGTCTAAAATGCACCACAGGTATAGAATGTAGATGGATAGTATACTTAATGGATGACGAGTGACGACACAGAGGTAGGTACAGCAGTGGCCTACCGTACTGCTATAAGTATATATATAGTATACTGGTGGACACTGTCAGCAAACTGCAAAACTACTATGACATTGGGCATCGGCCTTGGCAGACGACGTTGATGGCATTTCATCATCTCGGCCATGACTAGTGGCAGCAGCTTCAGCACGAGGTGGAAGTGGATCTTGATCTTTCCCTTTAACCTCCACATTTTTGTTCTCCATTTTTTAATGTGTGGAATTATATACCAGTATCAATAGCAATGGCCTACTACTATATTTACTGCGCAAAATTAAAATGCACCACAGGTATAGAATGTAGATGGATAATAGTATACTTAATGGATGACGAGTGACGACACAGAGGTAGGTACAGCAGTGGCCTATCGTACTGCTATAAGTATATTATAGTATACTGGTGGACACTGTCAGCAAACTGCAAAACTGTCTAAAATGCACCACAGGTATAGAATGTAGATGGATAGTATACTTAATGGATGACGACACAGAGGTAGGTACAGCAGTGCACTCTGCACTGTACTCCTCCTATATAATATTAATTATACTGGTGGTCCCCAGTCCCCACAATAAAGCAGCACACTGAGCACAGATATGGAGTGTTTTTCAGGCAGACAACGTATACTGGTGGTCACTGTCAGCAAAACTCTGCACTGTACTCCTGCTATAGCTGCTCCCCAGTCCCCACAATTAAGCAGTGTGAGCACTCAGCACAGATATATTATGCAGCACACTGAGCACAGATATGGTATGGAGCGTTTTTTTCAGGCAGAGAACGGATAAAAACTGGTGGTCACTTATCAGCAAAACTCTGCACTGTACTCCTAACAGCTGCTCCCCAATCCTCCCCACAATTAAGCAATAAACAACCAATCAACTGTCTTCTACAATAAACGGAGAGGACGCCAGCCACGTACTCTCCCTATCATCTCCAATGCACGAGTGAGAAAATGGCGGCGACGCACGGCTGCTTATATAGAATCCGAATCTCGCGAGAATCCGACAGCGGGATGATGACGTTCGGGCGCGCTCGGGTTAGCCGAGCAAGGCGGGAAGGTTCGAACCTGCCTCGGACCCGTGTAAACAAGGTGAAGTTCGGGGGGGTTCGGTTTCCGAGAAACCGAACCCGCTCATCACTAATTTTTAGCCTGAATTCCTATTTAGGTGAACAGGAAACTGAAGAAATCTATGACTTGGAAGACTTGCAGGAAGAAAATCCAGCAAGAGAACTAGGATCTGCATGCTTACTGCCAAACAGGAGCCAGGATTTAACAAAGTGACTTATTGCTCTGGCAGTGAGTTAATAGACAGGGAAGATTTACATTAGTGATGTGCACCGGAAATTTTTCGGGTTTTGTGTTTTGGTTTTGGATTCGGTTCCGCGGCCGTGTTTTGGATTCGGACGCGTTTTGGCAAAACCTCCCTGAAAATTTTTTGTCGGATTCGGGTGTGTTTTGGATTCAGGTGTTTTTTTACAAAAAACCCTCAAAAACAACTTAAATCATAGAATTTGGGGGTCATTTTGATCCCATAGTATTATTAACCTCAATAACCATAATTTACACTCATTTCCAGTCTATTCTGAACACCTCACACCTCACAATATTATTTTTAGTCCTAAAATTTGCACCGAGGTCACTGGATGACTAAGCTAAGCGACCCAAGTGGCCGATACAAACACCTGGCCCATCTAGGAGTGGCACTGCAGTGTCAGACAGGATGGCAGATTAAAAAAATTGTCCCCAAACAGCACATGATGCAAAGAAAAAAAGAGGCGCAATGAGGTAGCTGTGTGACTAAGCTAAGCGACCCAAGTGGCCGACACAAACACCTGGCCCATCTATGAGTGGCACTGCAGTGTCAGACAGGATGGCACTTCAAAAAATAGTCCCCAAACAGCAGATGATGCAAAGAAAAATGAAAGGAAAAAGAGGTGCAAGATGGAATTGTCCTTGGGCCCTCCCACCCACCCTTATGTTGTATAAACAGGACATGCACACTTTAACAAACCCATCATTTCAGCGACAGGGTCTACCACACGACTGTGACTGAAATGACTGGTTGGTTTGGGCCCCCACCAAAAAAGAAGCAATCTCTCCTTGCACAAACTGGCTCTACAGAGGCAAGATGTCCACCTCCTCCTCATCGTCCGATTCCTCACCCCTTTCACTGTGTACATCCCCCTCCTCACAGATTATTAATTCGTCCCCACTTGAATCCACCATCTCAGGTCCCTGTGTACTTTCTGGAGGCAATTGCTGGTGAATGTCTTCACGGAGGAATTGATTATAATTTATTTTGATGAACATCATCTTCTCCACATTTTCTGGAAGTAACCTCGTACGCAGATTGCTGACAAGGTGAGCGGCTGCACTAAACACTCTTTCGGAGTACACACACTGGAGGGGGGGCAACTTAGGTAAAATAAAGCCAGTTTGTGCAAGGGCCTCCAAATTGCCTCTTTTTCCTGCCAGTATACGTACGGACTGTCTGACGTGTCTACTTGGATGCAGTCACTCATATAATCCTCCACCATTCTTTCAATGGTGACAGAATCATATGCAGTGATAGTAGACAACATGTCAGTAATCGTTGGCAGGTCCTTCAGTCCGGACCAGATGTCAGCACTCGCTCCAGACTGCCCTGCATCACCGCCAGCGGGTGGGCTCGGAATTCTTAGCCTTTTCCTCGCAACCCCAGTTGCGGGAGAATGTGAAGGAGGAGCTGTTGACGGGTCACGTTCCACTTGACTTGACAATTTTCTCACCAGCAGGTCTTTGAACCTCTGCAGACTTGTGTCTGCCGGAAAGAGAGATACAACGTAGGTTTTAAATCTAGGATCGAGCACGGTGGCCAAAATGTAGTGCTCTGATTTCAACAGATTGACCATCCATGAATCCTGGTTAAGCGAATTAAGGGCTCCATCCACAAGTCCCACATGCCTAGCGGATTCGCTCTGTTTTAGCTCCTCCTTCAATCTCTCCAGCTTCTTCTGCAAAAGCCTGATGAGGGGAATGACCTGACTCAGGCTGGCAGTGTCTGAACTGACTTCACGTGTGGCAAGTTCAAAGGGTTGCAGAACCTTGCACAATGTTGAAATCATTCTCCACTGCGCTTGAGTCAGGTGCATTCCCCCTCCTTTGCCTATATCGTAGGTAGCTGTATAGGCTTGAATGGCCTTTTGCTGCTCCTCCATCCTCTGAAGCATATAGAGGGTTGAATTCCACCTCGTTACCACCTCTTGCTTCAGATGATGGCAGGGCAGGTTCAGGAGTGTTTGCTGGTGCTCCAGTCTTCGGCATGCGGTGGCTGAATGCCGAAAGTGGCCCGCAATTCTTCGGGCCACCGACAGCATCTCTTGCACGCCCCTGTCGTTTTTTAAATAATTCTGCACCACCAAATTCATGTATGTGCAAAACATGGGACGTGCTGGAATTTGCCCAGATGTAATGCACGCACAATATTGGTGACGTTGTCCAATGTCACAAATCCCCAGGAGAGTCCAATTGGGGTAAGCCATTCTGCGATGATGTTCCTCAGTTTCCGTAAGAGGTTGTCAGCTATGTGCCTTTTATGGAAAGCGGTGATACAAAGCGTAGCCTGCCTAGGAACGATTTGGGGTTTGCGAGATGCTGCTACTGGTGCCGCCACTGCTGTTCTTGCTGCGGGAGGCAATACATCTACCCAGTGGGCTGTCACAATTATATAGTCCTGAGTCTGCCCTGGTCCACTTGTCCACATGTCCGTGGTTAAGTGGACATTGGGTACAACTGCCTTTTTTAGGACACTGGTGACTCTTTTTCTGACGTCTGTGTACATTTTCGGTATCGCCTGCCTAGAGAAATGGAACCTAGATGGTATTTGGTACCGGGGACACAGTACCTCAATCAATTCTCTAGTTCCCTGTGAATTAACGGTGGATGCCGGAAACACGTTTCTCACCACCCAGGCTGCCAAGGCCTGAGTTATCCGCTTTGCAGCAGGATGACTGCTGTGATATTTCATCTTCCTCGCAAAGGACTGTTGGACAGTCAATTGCTTACTGGAAGTAGTACAAGTGGTCTTCCGACTTCCCCTCTGGGATGACGATCGACTCCCAGCAGCAACAACAGCAGCGCCAGCAGCAGTAGGCATTACACTCAAGGATGCATCGGAGGAATCCCAGGCAGGAGAGGACTCGTCAGACTTGACAGTGACATGGCCTGCAGGACTATTGGCTTTCCTGTCTAAGGAGGAAATTGACACTGAGGGAGTTGGTGGTGTGGTTTGCAGGAGCTTGGTTACAAGAGGAAGGGATTTAGATGGCAGTGGACTGCTTCCGCTGTCACCCTAAGTTTTTGAACTTGTCAATGACTTCTGATGAATGCGCTCCAGGTGACGTATAAGGGAGGATGTTCCTAGGTGGTTAACGTCCTTACCCCTACTTATTACAGCTTGACAAAGGCAACACACGGCTTGACACCAGTTGTCCGCATTTCTGTTGAAATAATTCCACACCGAAGAGGTGATTTTTTTTGTATTTTGACCAGGCATGTCAATGGCCATATTCGTCCCACGGACAACAGGTGTCTCCCCGGGTGCCTGACTTAAACAAACCACCTCACCATCAGAATCCTCCTTTTCAATTTCCTCCCCAGCGCCAGCAACACCCATATCCTCATCCTGGTGTACTTCAACAGTGACATCTTCAATTTGACTATCAGGAACTGGACTGCGGGTGCTCCTTCCAGCACTTGCAGGGGGCGTGCAAATGGTGGAAGGCGCCACCTCTTCCCGTCCAGAGTTGGGAAGGTTAAGGCATCGCAACCGACACAATTGGACTCTCCTTGGGGATTTGTGATTTAGAAGAACGCACAGTTCTTTGCTGTGCTTTTGCCATCTTAACTCTTTTAAGTTTTCTAGCAGGAGGATGAGTGCTTCCATCCTCATGTGAAGCTGAACCACTAGCCATGAACATAGGCGAGGCCCTCAGCCGTTCCTTGCCACTCCGTGTCGTAAATGGCACATTGGCAAGTTTACGCTTCTGAGACGATTTTGATTTAGATTTTTGGGTCATTTTACTGAGCTTTATTTTTTTGGATTTTACATGCTCTCTACTATGACATTGGGCATCGGCCTTTGCAGACGACGTTGATGGCATTTCATCGTCTCGGCCATGACTGGTGGCAGTAGCTTCAGCACGAGGTGGAAGTGGATCTTGATCTTTCCCTATTTTACCCTCCACATTTTTGTTCTCCATTTTTTAATGTGTGGAATTATATGCCAGTAATATATCAATAGAAATGGCCTACTACTTTATATACTGCGCAAAACTGAAATGCACCACAGGTATGGATGTATAGTATACTTGACGACACAGAGGTAGGTAGAGCAGTGTCCTACTGTACCGTACTGCTATATATTATATACTGGTGGTCAGCAAACTGTGCAAAACTGAAATGCACCACAGGTATGGATGGATAGTATACTTGACGACACAGAGGTAGGTAGAGCAGTGGCTTTCTGTACCGTACTGCTATATATTATATACTGGTGGTCAGCAAACTGCAAAACTGAAATGCACCACAGGTATGGATGGATAGTATACTTGACGACACAGGGGTAGGTAGAGCAGTGGCCTTCTGTACCGTACTGCTATATATTATATACTGGTGGTCAACAAACTGTGCAAAACTGAAATGCACTACAAGTATGGATGGATAGTATACTTGACGACACATAGGTAGATAGAGCAGTGGCCTACTGTACCGTACTGCTATATATTATATACTGGTGGTCAGCAAACTGTGCAAAACTGAAATGCACCACAGGTATGGATGGATAGTATACTTGACGACACAGAGGTAGGTAGAGCAGTGGCCTACTGTACCGTACTGCTATATATTATATACTGGTGGTCATCAAACTGTGCAAAACTGAAATGCACCACAGGTATGGATGGATAGTATACTTGACGACACAGAGGTAGGTAGAGCAGTGGCCTACTGTACCTTACTGCTATATATTATATATACTGGTGGTCAGCAAACTGTGCAAAACTGAAATGCACCACAGGTTTGGATGGATAGTATACTTGACGACACAGAGGTAGGTAGAGCAGTAGCCTACTGTACCGTACTGCTATATATTATATACTGGTGGTCAGCAAACTGTGCAAAACTGAAATGCACCACAGGTATGGATGGATAGTATACTTGACGACACAGAGGTAGGTAGAGCAGTGGCCTACTGTATCGTACTGCTATATATTATATACTGGTGGTCAGCAAACTGTGCAAAACTGAAATGCACCACAGGTATGGATGGATAGTATACTTGACAACACAGAGGTAGGTAGAGCAGTGGCCTACTGTACCGTACTGCTATATATTATATACTGGTGGTCAGCAAACTGTGCAAAACTGAAATGCACCACAGGTATGGATGGATAGTATACTTGACGTCACAGAGGTAGGTAGAGCAGTGGCCTACTGTACCGTACTGCTATATATTATATACTGGTGGTCAGCAAACTGTGCAAAACTGAAATGCACCACAGGTATGGATGGATAGTATACTTGACGACACAGAGGAAGGTAGAGCAGTGGCCTACTGTACCGTACTGCTATATATTATATATACTGGTGGTCAGCAAACTGTGCAAAACTGAAATGCACCACAGGTATGGATGGATAGTATACTTGACGACACAGAGGTAGGTAGAGCAGTGGCCTTCTGTACCGTACTGCTATATATTATATACTGGTGTTCAGCAAACTGTGCAAAACTGAAATGCAGCACAGGTATGGATGGATAGTATACTTGATGACACAGAGGTAGGTAGAGCAGTGGCCTTATGTACCGTACTGCTATATATTATATACTGGTGGTCAGCAAACTGTGCAAAACTGAAATGCACCACAGGTATGGTTGGATAGTATACTTGACGACACAGAGGTAGGTGGAGCAGTGGCCTACTTTTACCATACTGCTATATATTATATACTGGTGGTCAGCAAACTGTGCAAAACTGAAATGCACCACAGGTATGGATGGATAGTATACTTGACGACACAGAGGTAGGTAGAGCAGTGGCCTACTGTATCGTACTGCTATATATTATATACTGGTGGTCAGCGAACTATGCAAACTGAAATGCACCACAGCCAGGTATGGATGGATAGTATACTTGACGACACAGAGGTAGGCAGAACAGTGGCCTACTGTACCGTACTGCTATATATTATATACTGGTGGTCAGCAAACTGTGCAAAACTGAAATGCACCACAGGTATTGATGGGATAGTATACTTGACGACACAGAGGTAGGTAGAGCAGTGGCCTACTGTACCGTACTGCTATATATTATATACTGGTGGTCATCAAACTGTGCAAAACTGAAATGCACCACAGGTATGGATGGATAGTATACTTGACGACACAGAGGTAGGTAGAGCAGTGGCCTACTGTACCTTACTGCTATATATTATATATACTGGTGGTCAGCAAACTGTGCAAAACTGAAATGCACCACAGGTTTGGATGGATAGTATACTTGACGACACAGAGGTAGGTAGAGCAGTAGCCTACTGTACCGTACTGCTATATATTATATACTGGTGGTCAGCAAACTGTGCAAAACTGAAATGCACCACAGGTATGGATGGATAGTATACTTGACGACACAGAGGTAGGTAGAGCAGTGGCCTACTGTATCGTACTGCTATATATTATATACTGGTGGTCAGCAAACTGTGCAAAACTGAAATGCACCACAGGTATGGATGGATAGTATACTTGACAACACAGAGGTAGGTAGAGCAGTGGCCTACTGTACCGTACTGCTATATATTATATACTGGTGGTCAGCAAACTGTGCAAAACTGAAATGCACCACAGGTATGGATGGATAGTATACTTGACGTCACAGAGGTAGGTAGAGCAGTGGCCTACTGTACCGTACTGCTATATATTATATACTGGTGGTCAGCAAACTGTGCAAAACTGAAATGCACCACAGGTATGGATGGATAGTATACTTGACGACACAGAGGAAGGTAGAGCAGTGGCCTACTGTACCGTACTGCTATATATTATATATACTGGTGGTCAGCAAACTGTGCAAAACTGAAATGCACCACAGGTATGGATGGATAGTATACTTGACGACACAGAGGTAGGTAGAGCAGTGGCCTTCTGTACCGTACTGCTATATATTATATACTGGTGTTCAGCAAACTGTGCAAAACTGAAATGCAGCACAGGTATGGATGGATAGTATACTTGATGACACAGAGGTAGGTAGAGCAGTGGCCTTATGTACCGTACTGCTATATATTATATACTGGTGGTCAGCAAACTGTGCAAAACTGAAATGCACCACAGGTATGGTTGGATAGTATACTTGACGACACAGAGGTAGGTGGAGCAGTGGCCTACTTTTACCATACTGCTATATATTATATACTGGTGGTCAGCAAACTGTGCAAAACTGAAATGCACCACAGGTATGGATGGATAGTATACTTGACGACACAGAGGTAGGTAGAGCAGTGGCCTACTGTATCGTACTGCTATATATTATATACTGGTGGTCAGCGAACTATGCAAACTGAAATGCACCACAGCCAGGTATGGATGGATAGTATACTTGACGACACAGAGGTAGGCAGAACAGTGGCCTACTGTACCGTACTGCTATATATTATATACTGGTGGTCAGCAAACTGTGCAAAACTGAAATGCACCACAGGTATTGATGGGATAGTATACTTGACGACACAGAGGTAGGTAGAGCAGTGGCCTACTGTACCGTACTGCTATATATTATATACTGGTGGTCATCAAACTGTGCAAAACTGAAATGCACCACAGGTATGGATGGATAGTATACTTGACGACACAGAGGTAGGTAGAGCAGTGGCCTACTGTACCTTACTGCTATATATTATATATACTGGTGGTCAGCAAACTGTGCAAAACTGAAATGCACCACAGGTTTGGATGGATAGTATACTTGACGACACAGAGGTAGGTAGAGCAGTAGCCTACTGTACCGTACTGCTATATATTATATACTGGTGGTCAGCAAACTGTGCAAAACTGAAATGCACCACAGGTATGGATGGATAGTATACTTGACGACACAGAGGTAGGTAGAGCAGTGGCCTACTGTATCGTACTGCTATATATTATATACTGGTGGTCAGCAAACTGTGCAAAACTGAAATGCACCACAGGTATGGATGGATAGTATACTTGACAACACAGAGGTAGGTAGAGCAGTGGCCTACTGTACCGTACTGCTATATATTATATACTGGTGGTCAGCAAACTGTGCAAAACTGAAATGCACCACAGGTATGGATGGATAGTATACTTGACGTCACAGAGGTAGGTAGAGCAGTGGCCTACTGTACCGTACTGCTATATATTATATACTGGTGGTCAGCAAACTGTGCAAAACTGAAATGCACCACAGGTATGGATGGATAGTATACTTGACGACACAGAGGAAGGTAGAGCAGTGGCCTACTGTACCGTACTGCTATATATTATATATACTGGTGGTCAGCAAACTGTGCAAAACTGAAATGCACCACAGGTATGGATGGATAGTATACTTGACGACACAGAGGTAGGTAGAGCAGTGGCCTTCTGTACCGTACTGCTATATATTATATACTGGTGTTCAGCAAACTGTGCAAAACTGAAATGCAGCACAGGTATGGATGGATAGTATACTTGATGACACAGAGGTAGGTAGAGCAGTGGCCTTATGTACCGTACTGCTATATATTATATACTGGTGGTCAGCAAACTGTGCAAAACTGAAATGCACCACAGGTATGGTTGGATAGTATACTTGACGACACAGAGGTAGGTGGAGCAGTGGCCTACTTTTACCATACTGCTATATATTATATACTGGTGGTCAGCAAACTGTGCAAAACTGAAATGCACCACAGGTATGGATGGATAGTATACTTGACGACACAGAGGTAGGTAGAGCAGTGGCCTACTGTATCGTACTGCTATATATTATATACTGGTGGTCAGCGAACTATGCAAACTGAAATGCACCACAGCCAGGTATGGATGGATAGTATACTTGACGACACAGAGGTAGGCAGAACAGTGGCCTACTGTACCGTACTGCTATATATTATATACTGGTGGTCAGCAAACTGTGCAAAACTGAAATGCACCACAGGTATGGATGGGATAGTATACTTGACGACACAGAGGTAGGTAGAGCAGTGGCCTTCTGTACTGTACTGCTATATATTATATACTGGTGGTCAGCAAACTGTGCAAAACTGAAATGCACCACAGGTATGGATGGATAGTATACTTGACGACACAGAGGTAGGTAGAGCAGTGGCCTACTGTACCGTACTGCTATATATTATATACTTGTGGTTAGCAAACTGTGCAAAACTGAAATGCACCACAGGTATGGATGGATAGTATACTTGACGACACAGAGGTAGGTAGAGCAGTGGCCTTCTGTACCGTACTGCTATATATTATATACTAGTGGTCAGCAAACTGTGCAAAACTGAGATGCACCACAGGTATGGATGGATAGTATACTTGACGACACAGAGGTAGGTAGAGCAGTGGCCTACTGTACCGTACTGCTATATATTATATACTGGTGGTAAGCAAACTGTGCAAAACTGAAATGCACCACAGGTATGGATGGGATAGTATACTTGACGACACAGAGGTAGAGCAGTGGACTACTGTACCGTACTGGTATATATATAGTTATACTGGTAGTCAGCAAAATTCTGCACTGTCCTCCTACGATATACTACAATGCAGCACAGATATGGAGCGTTTTTCAGGCAGAGAACGTATACTGGTGGTCACTGGTCAGCAAAACTCTGCACTGTCCTCCTACTATATAATACTGCTGGTCCCCAGTCCCCACAATAAAGCAATTAGCACACTGAGCACAGATATTTGCAGCACACTGAGCACAGATATGGAGCGTTTTTCAGGCAGAGACCGTAGATATTTGCACTTGCAGCACACTGAGCACAGATATTTGCAGCACACTGAGCACAGATATTTGCAGCACACTGAGCACAGATATTTTCAGCCGTCTGAACATAGAAACTGAGAGGACGCCAGCCACGTCCTCTCACGATCATCTCCAATGCACGAGTGAAAAATGGCGGCGACGCGCGGCTCCTTATATAGAATACGAATCTCGCGAGAATCCGACCGCGGGATGATGACGTTCGGGCCCGCTCGGGTTAATCGAGCAAGGCGGGAGGATCCGAGTTGCTCGGACCCGTGCAAAAAAAGGTGAAGTTCGGGCGGGTTCGGATCCCGAGGATCTGAACCTGCTCATCACTAATTTACATACAGTAGAAGCTGCAGGTCACTGATTGGTTGCAGAGCCGGCCCTACGTATACTCAGACTACGCGGCGGAGTAAGGCGCCGCACATAGATGGCGCTCCGTACATATGTAAAGAGCGGTGGAGCGTCATGATGTCATGCCTCTCATTACATATGCACAAACTGGGCTGGGGCAGGATACCGCTGCTGCATGGAGCTGGCCCAGGAGCGGACATGTGAATGATTGAGCGGGTGACCAGGCCCGCTGCCCACCTTACCGCTCACCCTCTGGTGCTCATGGGAACAGTCTGAGGTTTCTCATGTTCATGATTAAGCAGCAGTCAGTAGGTTAGGTATTATTAATCTCTGTTACCTGGCTCTTATGACACACAGCCAGTAATCATGCTGTATAGTATCTGGCACTGTGGGGGCATATCTGGCACTGTGGGGTCATATGTGGCACTGTGGGGTTAAATGTGGTACTGTGGGGGCATATCTGGCACTGTGGGCACATGGCACTGTGGGGTCATATGTGGCACTGTGGGGTTAAATGTGGCGCTGTGGGGGCATATCTGGCACTGTGGGGGCATATCTGTACCTGGCACTGTGGGGGCATATCTGGCACTGTGGGGACATATCTGGCACTGTGGGGCCAAATTCTATATTCGCTTACCAAAAAATGTCAGCTTGGCCCGGCCCTGATTGGTTGTCAGAGTCAGCTGAGGCAAGAAGCATTCTGACAGGAGGGGATGCGGTCACTGACAAGATCCAAAATGGTGACACCCATGCATCAGCTCTGTAACACAACTGCAACAAGAAAATCTTACCAGCAGGACAGGTAGCATAGGTAAGTCACACGATGAAGCTCAGGAGTGTGACACTTGAAGAGAGATAAAATGAAGGGAGATAAAGTATCAACAAATCAGCTCCTGTCAGATTGCAGGCTGTGTTTGAAAAATGAGTTTGGGGCTGATTGGTTGATACTTTATCTATCTCCAAGCTTTGACACATATGACCCTAAATACCTAGGGCTCCTTCAAGTTATTGGCTATTATATCAATAACACTTCCCTCAATTATTTGCCAATATTCAAACTAGAGATGAGCAGGTTTGGTTCTCAGAGAACCGAACCCCCCCCGAACTTCACTACCCGAGCCCCGATCCGAGTCAGGCTCGGGTTTTCCTGCCTGACTCGGAAACCAGAACGAAGCAAAACATCATCATCCCGCAGTTTGGATTCCATATAAGGAGCCGCGCATCCCCGCCATAGAGAGGACATGTCTCCATCCTCAGTGTCCTGCATCATTAGTGTCTTGTGCTGCATCTGTCCAGTCACAGTGGTTGTGTCCTCTGCTGCCATATGTCCAGTGCTGCTGTATAAATCCAGTACAGTGGTGCTGTGTTGTGCTGCATCAGTCCAGTGGTGGTGTTTTGTGCTGCATCAGTCCAGTCACAGTGGTGGTGTCCTCTGCTGCCATATGTCCAGTGCTGCTGTATAAGTCCAGTCCATTGCAGTGGTGCTGTGTTGTCTTGCATCAGTCCAGTGGTGGAGTCCCTGTGCTGCTGTATATGTCCAGTGGTACTGCCGTATATGCCCAGTGATACTGCCGTATATTTCCATTGATACTGCCGTATATGTCCAGCGGTACTGTCGTATAAATCCAGTGATCCTGCCATATAATTCCAGTGATACTGCCGTATATTTCCATTGATACTGCCGTATATGTCCAGCGGTACTGGCGTATAAATCCAGTGATCCTGCCATTTAATTCCAGTGGTACTGGCGTATAAATCCAGTGATCCTGCCGTATAATTCCAGTGGTACTGGAGTATAAATCCAGTCCAGTGACACTGCCGTATAAGTCCAGTGATCCTGCCGTATAATTCCAGTGGTACTGGCGTGTATGTCCAGTGATACTGTCGTATATGTCCAGTGGTACTGCCGTATAATTCCAGTGATCCTGCCGTATAATTCCAGTGGTACGGGCGTATAAATCCAGTGATCCTGCCGTATAATTCCAGTGGTACTGGCGTATAAGTCCAGTACAGTGATACTGACGTATATGTCCAGTGGTTCTGCTGTATATGTCCAGTGATACTGCCGTATATGTCCATTGATACTGCCGTATATGTCCAGCGGTACTTCTGTATAAATCCAGTGATCCTGCCATATAATTCCAGTGATCCTGCCATATAGTTCTAGTGGTACTGGTGTATAAGTCCAGTGATCCTGCCGTATAATTCTAGTGGTACTGGTGTATAAGTCCAGTGATCTTGCCGTATAATTCCAGTGGTTCTGGTGTATAAATCCAGTCCAGTGATACTGCCGTATATTTCCAGTGGTACTGCCATATATGTCCAGTGATACTACCGTATATGTCCATTGATACTGCCGTATATGTCCACAGTACTGCCGTATAAATCCAGTGATCCTGTCGTATAATTCCAGTGATCCTGCTGTATAATTCCAGTGGTACTGGCGTATAAATCCAATCCAGTGATACTGCCGTATAAATCCAGTGATCCTGCCGTATAATTCCAGTGATCCTGCTGTATAATTCCAGTGGTACTGGCGTATATGTCCAGTGGTACTGGCGTATAATTGCAGTGATCTTGCCGTATAATTCCAGTGATCCTGCTGTATAATTCCAGTGGTACTGGCATATAAATCCAGTGATCCTGCCGTATAATTCCAGTGGTACTAGCGTATAAGTCCAGGCCAGTAATACTACCTTATATGTCCAGTGGTACTGCCGTATATATGTCCAGTGATACTGCCGTATAATATGTCCATTGATTCTGCCGTATATGTCCAGTGGTACTGCCATATAAATCCAGTGATCCTGCCGTATAATTCCAGTGATCCTGCAGTATAATTCCAGTGGTACTGGCGTATATGTACAGTGATCCTACCATATAATTACAGTGGTACTGGCGTATAAATCCAGTGATCCTGACGTATAATTCCAGTGGTACTGGTGTATAAATCCAGTCCAGTCCAGTGATACTGCCGTATATGTCCAGTAGTACTGCCGTATAATTCCAGTGATCCTGTAATATTATTCTAGTGGTACTGGCATATAAATCCAGTCCAGTGATACTGCCGTATATGTCCAGTGGCACTGACGTATAATTCCAGTGATCCTGCCATATAATTCCAGTGATCCTGCCGTATTATTCCAGTGATCCTGCCATGTAATTCCAGTGGTACTGGCATATAAATCCAGTGATCCTGCTGTATTTTTCCTGTGGTACTGGCGTATACGTAAAATGATCCTGCCATATAATTCCAGTGATACTGGCGTAGAAGTCCAGTGATCCTGCTGTATAATTCCAGTGGTACTGGCGATTAAATCCAGTGATCCTGACGTATAATTCCAGTGGTACTGGCATATAAATCCACTGATCCTGCTGTATAATTCCATATAAATCCATATAATTCCATATAAAT
Organism: Pseudophryne corroboree; assembly: GCF_028390025.1. Taxonomy (NCBI): domain Eukaryota; kingdom Metazoa; phylum Chordata; class Amphibia; order Anura; family Myobatrachidae; genus Pseudophryne; species Pseudophryne corroboree. The sequence goes on from NC_086452.1 coordinate 164,306,441, forward strand.
CCAGTCCAGTGGTGCTGCCATATAAGTTCAGTGGTGCTGTCCTGTGCTGTATATTATTTACTCCAAATAAAGAGGTTATTGATATTTAATCCAAATAATTTTCACAGGGTTTGCCCTGTGTGGTGTAGAGGTACGCTCTCCTGTACCGCATATTGTTATATAACTCTAGAAAAATAATGGAGAACAAAAATTTGGAGGATAAAATAGGGAAAGATCAAGAACCACTTCCTCCTAGTGCTGAAGCTGCTGCCACTAGTCATGACATAGACAATGAAATCCCATCAACGTCATCTGCCAAGGCCAATGCCCAATGTGATAGCAGAGGGCATGTAAAATCCAAAAAGTCAACGTTCAGTAAAAAGACCCAAAAAAAGAAATTGAAATGGTCTGAGGAGAAATGGTAAACTTGCCAATATGCCATTTATGACACGGAGTGGCAAGGAACGGCTAAGGCCCTGGCCTATGTTCATGACTAGTGGTTAAGCATCACATGATGATGGAAGCCCTCATCTTCCCGCTAGAAAAATTCTAAGAGTTAAGATGGCAAAAGCACAGCAAAGAACTGTGCATTCTAAGATGGTATCACAAATCCCCAAGTGTGTTGGCAGTTGCGATGCCTGACCTTCCCAACACTGGACAGTGTGTGCAGCACAAACACCTGGCCCACAGGATGGCACTTAAAAAAACTAGGCCCCAAACAGCACATGATGCAAAGACGAAAAGATGTGCAAGATGGAATTGTCCTTGGGCCCTTCCACACACCCTTATGTTGTATAAGCAGGCTCCAAATAAAAGGGTTATTATTATCCAAATTAATTTTACAGGGTTTGCCATGTGTGAGTGGTTTAGGGGTATGCTCTCCTGTGCCACCAATATTGTGTGTGTTTTACATCTGGGAAAATTCCAGCACATCCCAGGTTATTTGTGCTGTACACTTGTGTCGCTTAGCTTAGTCATACAGCTACTTCATTGCACCTCTTTTGCTTCTTTGCATGATGTGCTGTTTTGGGCCTAGTGTTTTCAAGTGCTGTACTGTCTGCAACTGCAGTGCCACTCCTAGATAGGCCAGGTGTTTGTGCCGCACACTTGTGTCGCTTAGCTTAGTCATACAGCTACCTCATTGCAGCTCTTTTCTTCTTTGCATGATGTGGGAGTTTGTAGTATGAAGAAGGGTGGATTATTTGCCCTGTAGTGATTATCATTACAATTAGAGGCAGTGTATATATCTGCCTTATAGAAGTGGTAATAATATACTATGTATGGTATATTGTAGCGCAGACAACCTGAACCATTTAGTTTGTATGCTGTTGGGGCCTAGTTTTTTTAAGTGCCATCCTGTCTGCCATTCCAGTGCCACTCCTAGATGGGCCAGGTGTTTGTGCTGCACACTTGTGTCGCTTAGCTTAGTCATCCAGCCACCTCAATGCAACCTCTTGGCCTAAAAACAATATTGTGAGGTGTGAGGTGTTCAGAATAGACTGGAAATGAGTGGAAATAAATGTTGTTGAGGTTAATACTAGCGTAGGATCAAAATTACTCCCAAATTATGTGATTTTAGCTGGTTTTATGTTTTTTTCCAAAATCATCCAGATCCAAAACCAAAATATGAAAGGGTGGTTTTGGCAAAACCAATCCAGATCCAAAACATGAGCATGGAACCAGAACCAAAACAAAAACACAAAACACGAAAAGTGCCCTCCGCACATCTCTACTTGTGACATACGTACGTTCAGAATTTTAATACATATCAATAAAGATTTGACTTTTAGAATGTTATTTGGTCCCAGTGCACCTACAAAATTGCTTTCTTTTTCCTTTTTTGTGTGATTTAGCCACGTAGAGAAAGTGTGACCATGTTCCACAGACTCGAGTCACTTAATACCCCTTTCACATCGCACTAAAAACCCGGTATCGACACGGCATATTGCCGTGTCGAAACGGGTCCGTGTGCGATGTGAAAGGTCCTGTGGTGAATTAGCGGGTCGCCTGACCCGGTAATTCAACCCGGTAAAAAAGAAGGGTTATTACCGGGTTGATTACCGGGTCAGGCGCAGTGTGAATGGGAGCCGTTCCGATGCGACACGGCTCCCATTCACAGCATAGGGAGAGGCGGCGCAGGAGATGAGCTCATCTCCCGGCGCCGCCTCCACCCCCGTCCCTGCTGCTGCTGCGCCCTCCGCTGCTATGGCAACCGACCCGGTATATTGCCGGGTCGGAAAGCCAGCAACGGAGCGCAAATGCCGGATCCCACCCGGTAAGTACACGTTTCTCTTACCGGGTAGGATCCGGCATTTGCGATGTGAAAGCAGCATTACTGAAACACATAGTGATCCGCTACAGCCAACTTCCTGAAACCCCACAATTACCACCATACTAAGGGGTCTATTTACTAAGCCTTGGATGGAGATAAAGTGAATGGAGGTAAAGTACCAGCCAATCAGCTCCTAACTTCTATGTCACAGGCTGGGTTTGAAAAATGACAGTTAGGAGCTGATTGGCTGGTACTTTATCTCCATCTGAGGCTTAGTAAATAGACCTCTCAGACTCCAGAAATTACCCCCACTACTCCCAACCGATATGACCCATTCTGTATGGAAGGACTGGAATTGCTTGGTGATGAAGAGATCAAGTCTGCACTGTGCTGGCACTGGCAGGTGTGATTTATTTCCTGCATACTTTAAACATGTGTGTGTTATAAGTGTGGGTTGGCCTATTGTTTTGTATATTAATCTTTATGGTTGTGAGGATCCAGTGCAATTAATTGGGCATGGGGGACTGGGGAAAACAAATAGGAGAAGCAGGTTAAAAATATCTAAATATCTCTATGTTTCAGTATGTGATTGTGAACAGACTATTGAACCTGTCTGTCAAGAGCTAGTGTACTAGCAATCTTACATGTACTGGTGTGCATGCTCATTAGCTTACTGTAGACAAAGTGCCCAGCGAATGTTGTGGGGTGGGGGGGTCTATATGTAAGCAGATGTGGGCTCTTCCTGTGTATTGGTATTGGGCCCCCACAAAACAGTCGCCCGGGGCTCCCACAAATCGTAACCTGGCACTGATAAAGGTAGGATTGACAGCCAAACACAAAGCATGTAAATTATTTAACGTTTTGTGGCCCCAAACAGAAAATGATACAAAAGCAATATACAGTATGACATGTAGTCAAAGTGAATACATCTAACAAAGCCAACATCAATGCTATGAAAGTTACATTATTTTTGATTTAGTCAGAAATTGCCCGTACAAGTCTATGGCTATGACTGCATCAAAGTATGTAATGTCACTTTTATTATGAGAGAAAAAGCAAATTTTCATGGTGTATATCCGTTAAAATGCTAATTCTGTTTTTGTTCCAACATAGTGCTCAGTCTATTTGTTTTAAGGGATGGGTGTTGCATTTTATATACAGTATACATATTTTTTTCTTTGCATTATACCTACAGATTTCTCCAAAACATGATTTTAATATGTGTGGGAGATTTAGCTGTACAGTTTCATTTCAAGTGTTATTCATAGTGCAAATGTAAAACAAAAATCTCTCTGTTACTATCGGCTTCTCTCTCTCTCTCTCTCTCTCTCTCTCTAACTCCATCTATGTAATCTCACTCAGTATCTATCTATCTATCTATCTATCTATCTATCTATCTATCTATCTATCTATCTATTGCCTTGAAAATAATTCATAAACTCTTCTTAACCCTCTAAGCAAAATATTTGCCTTAGGGGAGTTTAGTCTAAAACTAACAAGTTGTATATACAAGACTTAGGGGGGAATTCAATTGCTGTGCCGGACTTATTCAATTAGCGGTGGTTTGCCCCACACCCAAGTCTCCGAGGACAGACCAAACCTCACACCTCACTGCGTCAAAAAAACCCAAAAAATTGAAAAAACCCCACAGATTTTACAGTTTACGTGGAATCAGTGGCTTTCTGCACGTGAATCCCGATATTTGGGCGCAAGAAAAAGGCTATTTTTTTGAATAGCCTTTCCGCGCGCCACAGGGAATTTTGCCGGCCATAAGTCATAAGGGTAAACCCTGCAGATAATTGAATACCCCCCTTAGGCATACAAGAGTCCCCAGTAAATCCTGTTACAGTATGTAGTACACATATTTTCTAACATAAAACACAATAACATAAATTTTACATTTATTGTGTTACATTTTTTTTTATGCCAGAGGAACGTAAAGTAGCTTTTCCAAGGCTTATTGTAAAGGGGTTTTCACTGTCAGATAAATAAAAAAAAAATATTAACATGACTTTCCACAACTATTAGTGGAAGAACTTCTTTATTTTTAATATTCCTATTATGCTTTTTAGCAATGCCTTTATATAATTATGCATTCCCATTGTACTATTGTGCCCTCTTCAATAGCTATAATTTTATCCAGAGAGCGCTTTGTGTCATACCCCAGAACACGGAGAATTAACAACTCTATCTTATAATGATTTAAATGACTGAAGGTAGCTGGAATGAAAAGCAATGTATGTAGTAAAAGTTGCAGGCGGGCATAGACAAGCTGTTTTATTAAAGTATTTGAAAACCATTGATAGTGTTATTTTGATCCACTTGGTCCTTCTAGTAGGTTGATTAGCCAGTGTGAGCAAAAATACATTAATGGCCTAGATAAGGTTTATAATTTAATTTACCCAGACTATCTTACTTGTTGGTCACCACACATAGATGTGCAGGATATGTTTGCGTTTTATATATATATATATATATATATATATATATATATATATATATGAGAATGGACTGTATATAGAAGCAGCTTGTGTCATAGCAAATGTCAAACGCCTCTCACGTCGTCTTTTTCTTACGGTTGTGTCGCGAAATCCAATGTGGGTGTGCAGGTGCTTGAGGCCTAAATTCCTATTGAAGTTGCTGTTCTGCTGAATTCATATAGAAACAGGTACTATATATTGCTAAGGAGTACCCTAAGGGAGAAGCATTCTTAAAAGGAGTGAGTTATTTACCTTCCTTTTTTTTTAAATTCATCACATGGGTGTGATTCTGATTATTATATTAGAAATCACAATTTCAATATAGTGGTTTTTTGAGACACTATAGGCACAAAACACTTTATATATACAAATTCTTTTTGCAACATATGCACAAATAAGTCACTAGTCACTTTAGAACATTAAGAGCATTTTTGCTGACACTTATCTTCCCTCTCTGCCTACGTGACTATACCTAAACCCCTCGCTGAGGGTGTCTGTACAAGGAGTAAAAGGACAAGGGAAGACGACCATATAAAGATACCACTACGGGCTTATTTTGAGCATATTTATGGTACGCATATATAATATTAGCTGCACATTTAAGGAATATTCCACACCAGAGCACTGAAGGCGCAGAGACTTTATCCCTATTGAACATATATATATATATATATATATATATATCTTACAATAATGAAAATGATCTACAGGGTTCCTTGAACAAGAGCAAGAACAAGCCTGCATTTGGGAATTAAATAGCATTATGCTATCCATTCATTTACATGACACGTATTAACCCAACATAGAGGTTCCAAGAGAATTGCCTTATTCCCCTGTCTACAGGAGAGCATGTTAGGGGGCTTTAATTGCCACATTTTCAAACTGATGTAATGGTGGACATATCTTAGTCATTACCTTAATGAGATAACACCTTCTCTCTCTCCAATCTACTCATTATCATGCCTCTTGTACAAATCCCAACTACAAAGCCCTCAACAGATAGCACGCACTAAGATTGTTGTTCACCTGCCATGAATCTTTTGGGCATGAAGAAACAGTACAGGACCAATTAAGTATTTTCCGAAAAGATTTAAGGAGAGTAAACCAAACATCTGGGTGCTCCTTAATTATTCCTGGCTGGATGCTATTTCTTGACCCTGTAGTGATGCAAAGGTGCCAAAGGGTTGAATTTTAAGACGTTAGACTGTGAAGATGTGCAGCTGCAATACTGATAGGTTTGGGAGGAGATAGTAACAAGGTTAGCTGCATGTGAAGTGTGAATTGAGATTTTTGCAAAGAGACTGTGATGGGCATAATGTTATACCCTTGCACGAAATCTTGCTATTATTGTATAATGGTCACACAGGGTGTGAAATGACTTATTACTTTCCTTTTATTCTTTAATGAAGTTGGTTAGAATAGAAGCCACCGTGGGCACCAGTGCAATAGCCAGAAACTACATGGCAGGTGCTGACATATTAAATATTTATTTGTTTTTTTTTTCCCTTTGTAACAGTGTTTCGAGTTTTCAGCTGCCAGTAATAAAAGCACATTGGTAAGAAAAAGCAAAAAAATCCCTGTGTTATCTCTAGTCCCTATGTGCAAAAATAAAAGTGCGCTCATGTGTACTTTGAATTAAAGATTTACAGCGTGCATTGCAAATAGCTTAATTGCAAAGAAAGTCACTCAATGAAGGTGTTTTACATGTGTTTTACCTTGGATTTTTGTTTAGAATAAATATTTACATTTATTAATGCCCAAGGTGACTGCAATGTTTTATTATTTAGGATCTCTGCTCCTGTAATACAACCTTATGTTTAATTACTGTGTTCTTGTTGTTGTTTTTTTAGTATTTAAAATATATTTATTGAATGCGAACTAAGGGCTGTTTCACAAAGGAGGCCGTCTGGCAATAAATTGGATGGCTTTTTACCTTTCTTTTGTTCCAGTGGAAGGAACAACTGCATTAGGCCTTCCACACTGCACGAGCACGGAACGGCCGCCATGTTACAGCCGTCTCCACGACTAAGTATGATGGCTGCCACCTGGCTATTGCTGCAGCTGCTGCTGCGCATGCCCACAACATTCAACATAGATTGGGCCTAATATGCATGTGGCCAGGGTGCTGGCGGTCAGATATTCTGATGGTGAGTATCTCGACAGAGTAAAGGTAAGTATACTTACCTTTCCCCAATGCCCACCTAACCCTAACTCTCCCTAAACCTAACCCTTCCCACCCCTGCAACTTACCTCTCAGATGGCTGGGCAAACACACTGACTAGGATCACAATTCCAGCACTGGAATCGCATACGCTCAGATTGTGATCCTGGTCAGGATGCCAAGCCCGGCATTCCAAGCAGTGTTAGAATTCTGGCATCAGTTTTTTGACTGCCGGGATTCTGACTGAATACCTTCAACATGGCACAAGACCCTTGTGTTTAGAAGCCACTGATTCATGGGCAAAAAAATGGGTGGCATTTGCTGTCCAGTGAAAACTGCCCTGTGTGAAATAGCCCTTAGGTTCTGGTGCAGTCTATTTGCGAAATGTATCTTGCGTTTTTGTGCACTGTTCATGTGCCAAAACAAGTGGTGGTTTTATGTGCGTGCTAGCAGGGTGGCCGCCCGTGGCACTGCGGCCTGAGGGCGTGGCTCCAGTCACCCCTCAGGCACCTGCTGCCTGCATCCCACACAATAACAGTGACCGGAGGAGAAGACTGGGGAGACAGACACTAGAGGTCCTACTTGACATCTAGCATCTGACAGTGAACTGCATCTTCTCCCATGAAAACCCCTGGCAATGAGCATGAGACTCCTGGCAATAAGCTGGAAACCCCCTGGCAACAACATGGAATCCAGGGCATTCAATGCCCTGACAACTAGCATAAAAACCTTGGCACTGAGCATGAGACCCCTTGCAATGAGCATGAGAAGCCTGTCAATGAGCAGGAAACCCCTGGCAGTGAGCATGAGACCCCTGGCAACAAGCAGGAAATCCCTTACAATGAGCATGAAACCCAGAGCATGAAAACTCTGACAACGAGCATGAAACCCTTGGCAACGAGCATGAGACCCCTGACAATGAGCAGGTCATTTTAAAGTACTTAGAAACCTTACTGTGGGGCATCATTTATGAGGGACATTATTTTGTATGGAGCATAAAGTGGTGTCAGGGGCACAACTTTAGGTGGCATAATGTGTAATGTGCATTAAAGTGTATGGCATAATGTGTGGCATAATGTGTAATGAGCATTACGGTGTGTGGCATAACGTGTAATGGGCATTCCAGTGTGTGGCATAGTGTGAAATAGATATTATGGTGTGCCGCATAGCTTGCAATCGGCATTATGGTGTGTGATATAATGTGTAATGGGCATTACTGTGTGTGGCATAATGTGTAAAGGGCATTACGGTGTGGAATGATGTGTAATGGGAATTACAGTGTGTGGCATAATGTGTAAGGGGCATGACTGTAAGGAGGAAAAATGACAAATAATGTAAAGGACATGAATCAGGTTTTTTTCCCCTGAGCTTTTGTTTTCCTGTGTTGTATAAGGGGCTCTACCTGGCATAATGTGTATAAGGGGCTCTGCTCTACTGTGGTGTAATGTATGTAATGGACTCTAACATGGTATAATGTGGTTAAGGGGTACTACTGTGTGGTGTAATTGGACTGACGGATACTACTGTGCAGTGTAATATGAATTGGTACTATTCTGTGGCCACGCCCCTTCTCCATGAAGCTATGCCCCTATTTTTTGGCATGAGTCTTTGGCATGCACTGTCCCTGTTTTGAATGGGGTGGGGGTGCCAAAAGAAACTTTCACCCTGTATGTGGGGAAAGCTGTATTGCTTTCATCCAATTACCACCTTTGACCACATGTAGTATACATTTTTTAATTGTCAATTTAAGATCTGATTTATATGTAAAGAACATTTCTGCCTTATTCATTTTAAAAGTTTCAAATATGTTTTAAAAAATTGCAGAAAAGAAAATTGTTAGATTTTTGTGAAATAAAACTAATGGTGGATACAGAAGAGTAACTGTGGGGGGCAATGGAGTCGGCTGTCACCAGGCTCCTGCTCTGTAGGGCGGCACATCTCCTCCCATGTTCTGCGACACCATTCAATTAAGTTAATTGACAGTCGCTGCTTCTTTTCCGTGGCTGACTCCCCTCCCCCACTAGTCCCTGCACCTTACAAGTCACACTCTCTTTATTATAGATGCAGATTTTAAAAGTGTCATACCCAGGATTAGAGCCCACAACCTTTTACACTGGAAGCAGTCCTATTACACTGGAGGCAGACACCTTACTGATAAAGCTATTTGCTCCTGTATAGGAAGCCTGCAAAGGTATGCTTAGGACGACTAATGTTCTTTTGCGGTTACCAGGTACCTGCAATCATGTATGCATGTACACTTTAAGGTAGAGAGCCTTCTACCTGGACTAGCACCCCACCCACCTGCCTCTAGGTGTTTTTAATTAGTATGTGTCCTTACATTTGCTATCTACATATTAGAATGCACACTATGATAGGTAAGACCTGGATAAATGTATATATGTCAGGATTAGGGATGTTAGGGACCCACCTGACGAGGTCACCTTGCTATGGTAGGTGGACCCACATTTTTTGGCCAAAATTGTGCTAAGAACCTAAATTTTACTCCATGTTAAATTATAGCATTTATTATAATTTTTCTGATTACCAGTGTTTTTAGTGCTTAGAGTGCCACTGTATCAACTGTAGAAACTGTATCAACATTATTGTCAAAAGGGTCTGGCCTATTCTTCACTGTAATGGTTCAGGTTTCCCCGCAACATCCAGAAGTAAGGAAAATCTCTTTATAGAATAGAAGCATGCATTATTAATAAAACAAATAACAAAGTCAGTAGTGACAGTGGAACCACAATTTGGCTGTAACATGATGCACCCCAAACATTTTATTTTGGATTTCATGAACCTGCATTGACAGTGGTAACCAGGCTGCCTGAAAGTAAAAAAGCCACCACACATATATGCACACAACAGTCACTACACACTTTAATGGTATAGATCTTCCTGTAGTACATGCTAGATGGGCAAAGAAAGACAATCTGCTACAGTATATACATACAAAGATGAGTTAAAACATTATGACCACCTGCCTTAAATGCTGTTGCTCCTTTATTTCCTGCCAAGACAGCTCTGACTCAATGAGACAAGGGGGTATATTTACCAAAGGTGGATTTTTATCATTTCTAAATTGATGAAAATCAATCTAAATGTATGTTTTGTTTCTGGGGCTAACTTACACATGTTCTAACTATTGAATAATTAATAAAAAATAAATCATCTGTTAGTACATGTGTCTTATAGACCCTGAAACTCAATATTGAAATCAATTTTCATCCATTTAAAATCAGTAAAATAATCAATAAAAATTGACATTTAATAAATATACCAATGAACTCTACAAGACGTCTAAAAGTTTCCTGTGGTATCTTCTAAGAGGACATTACTAGCAGATCCTTTACCTTCTGTAGGTTTCAAAGTATAGCTGCAGCAGATCTTGTTGTTTAAACACAGGTTGTAGCTCTACTAAACATTGGTTTATCAGAGCCGCTGGTTATTGACGGCTTTGACAGATGGATTTTAAGCAGCATCTCAAAATAAAAACACTTTAAAAGTGTTGGTCAAAGCCTTCGATAATCAGCGGCTTTAATGAACTCAAGTTTGGTAAACTTACTCCAGCATATTAGCCATGATCGGAATCCCATCAGCATACTGGTATTCGGGAGGCCAGCAGTCAGAATACCATCACTGGAATCCCTACAATAGTCACAAGACTGACGCTGACATAAATGTTGTATAGTTATTAGTTACAGAAGGGGTGGGGAAAGGAGACAGGGGTGGTCAGGAGATGCTGGGCTTCAAAAAGTGGAGAAGCTACGAGTGAAAGTAAGTAAAACAGATAATTGACAAGTGCTGCCAACAGCGCCCCCTACCCTGCAGTGCTATGTGTGGTGGCATACTCCACCCCACCCTAATTACTGCCCTGTGTGTATGCACCTTTTGTGACTTATAACATGTTATTTCTGTAAAGCACATAGCTGCCCTGCTGTACTGAACTGACACAGTAAATGCCCATGAGCGGTCTATACAAGCCAAAGTGGGTACAAATTGTGCACATTTGCAATTTGACATATTTTATTTACTTCAGGTCAGTACATGTAAACCGCAAATGTTATGAAAAGGGCCATTGTAAATGATAGGAAAGTTGCAGTTTATTAATCGGCGGATTGACAGCTACGTCAGTTTTTTTTTCTTTGGCAAACTACAGGTCCCAGCTGGCCCTGTTACAAATGCAATCTGGCATTTGTAGTTCTCCAAGTGTGAGCTTGCCCAAACGGCCATGTTTGCTACTGGGCTATGATGAGACTAGTAGCTGACCAAAATGTGTTTTAATTCCATTTGTAACCTTCATACCCACCAGCCTGGGATATGAAGAAGAACCCTGGTGAAACCAACCCTGTTGCCAACTGTCCTGGGGCTGATTTGGGACCATGGTAGAGAGACTCCAAACTGTATGTACCCCATCTATAGTACCACCAGCCCAGTTCTAGGCTGAAAGCACTATTGTTGGTTAAAATGTGTGAAGGGATCCTCATGCACTTTTTAAAGTATTTTCTTGTGTTTTTAACATACAGAAATAGGCAGGCAGCGTCCACCTACTTCTGTGAAAAAATAAAATTGTTCAGTGGGCTTGTTTGTTAAAAAGATTGTTTAGTTGGTCAGATGGTCGTCTGCTTGGATGAAAAATTGTGTAGTGTATGGTCAGCTTTAGTCTATAAATTACATTTATAAATTGAATCTTTATTAACACCTTTAGTCCCCACTTAATCCAACATAGTCCAAGCAGGGATGTTGAAAAGGTGTATTTGGTTGAAACAACAAAGCCCAAACAGGGATATTGAAAGGAAGGTATTGGGCTGGTACAAAGTTCCCAAGCAGGGGCCAGTCATTAAGGAGGACCCACCCCATGGTTGTGTGGTCACACATTCGTCTAGTGTCATGATATCATAGCATCTCCTTGGGGCACGATATGCACTTTAGGGCTTGGCCTCACCTCAGACCTTGATCACACCTTCGGGCTCAGAACTTGCCATAGAGGTACTGAGTGAAAAGAAAACATTAATCTGAATGGATGAAAGTTTCAAGCATGCGATACATGCAAAACTTTGTTTAAACTTTCAAACATTCAGAGGAACCCAAAAAGAATACTTGAGATGCATTACTTAAAGAAATATCTCTGTATATGCCATGCACCCATTTTTTATTATTATTATCATCATCATCATCATCATCATCATCAATTATATAGTGCTCAGCTGTCACTCAGCGTTTTAAATAAAATACTGAGTCATTTACATCAGTTCTTCCTCCAGTTGACATTACAATCTATATTTCCTACCACGAGTACACACACACATATACACCATGGTATTCATTTTGACATAGGTAGCTTATTATTCTACCTAAGCCTATTATCGTGATGGAAAACTGAAGCATCCACAGGAAACCCATGCAAACACAGGGAGAACATACAAAATCCAGGCAGATGGGGCCTTGGTGGGAATATAACCCAAGACCTCATTGATATCAGGCAACAACCTAACCATTGTGCCACTGTGCTATACTTCTTATTTCACTATCCCACTTCCTTTTAATACCTTATTTTACTATTGGACACTATTTATTACCAATTATTTATAAAGTGCACACATATTTTGCATATTACATAGAATATTTGGCCATTCACATCAGTCCCTACCAAATGTATATGCACACACATTCACACTACGGTTATATTTTTGGGTGCCAATTAACCTACCAGTATATTTTTGGATTGTGGGAGGAAACCAGAGTACCCGGGGGAAACCCACGCAAGCACAAGTAGATTATACAAACGCCACAGAGTTAGGGCCATGGTGGGAATTGAACCCATGACCTTGGTGCTGCAAGGCAGTAATGCTAACCGTTACCCCATCAATGCTGCCTCTAGCCAAACTTACCTTACAACTACAGTCTAGAACAGATGGTTACCAACAAAGGCTCTGCACCCATGTCCTGTCTGTATGTTATTATACTTTTAGCCTTTGCAGTTCAATATAATTGGAAGAACACTCTACTGCAGTCAGAAGAAGAAACAAGGTCTTTCAACACCTGATCACATAGCAGAAAAGTTTTCCAATTGCATACTATAGTTTGATGTTGTGTAAAGTCACCAAAGTCAATAGAGTACTGGCAATCACTTGTCGAGTAAAAAAGCACAGTTAACTGGTCGGTATTCGGATGACAGATAGACAGTGGGGTATATGCAATTGCGGTCGAATTCCGGCTGGAATTCGACCATTTTTAAATTCGTCACAAATCGACAGTCGAATTCCGGCCGGGGGGTGCCGGAATTCGACATATTCAATACAAAATGAATTCGACAGTCCCGCTGTCGAAAAACAGAGAAATTGACGGATAAGTGCGTCCTGGATTCGACTTTTCTGACGGCGCAGAAATGGTTAAAAAACACGGGGAAAAAATGCGTGGGGTCCCCCCTCCTAAGCACAACCAGCATCGGGCTGTTTGAGCCGGTCCTGGTTGCAAAAATACGGGGGAAAAAATGACAGGGGATCCCCCGTATTTTAACAACCAGCACCGGGCTCTGCGCCTGGTGCTGGTGCAAAAAATACGGGGGGCAAAAGGCGTAGGGGTCCCCCGTATTTTTTGTACCAGCACCGGGCTCCACTAGCTGTGGAGATAATGCCACAGCCGGGGGACACTTTTATACCGCTCCCTGCGGCCGTGGCATTAAATACCCAACTAGTCACCCCTGGCCGGGGTACCCTGGAGGAGTGGGGACCCCTTAAATCAAGGGGTCCCCCCCAGCCACCCAAGGGCCAGGGGTGAAGCCTAAGGCTGTCCCCCCCATCCAAGGGCTGCGGTTGGGGGGCTGATAGCCTTGTTGAAAATGAAAGAATATTGTTTTCTGCAGAAGATCTACAAGTCACAGCAAGCCTCCCCTGCAAGCTGGTACTTGGAGAACCACAAGTACCAGCATGCGGGGGAAAAATGGGCCCGCTGGTACCTGTAGTTCTACTGCAAAAAAAATACCCAAATAAAAACAGGACACGCACACCTTGAAAGTACAACTTTATTACATACATGCCGACACACATACTTACCTATGTTGACACGCCAACTCTGTCCACGTCTCCAATGTCGACGACAATCCGGGGTACCTGAAAATAAAGTTATACTCACCTAAATCCAGTGTCCAGTGATATTTGTAATTCACGTACTTGGAAAAAAAAACCGCATACCTGATCCACACGGACTGAAAGGGGTCCCATGTTTACACATGGGACCCCTTTCCCCGAATGCAGAGACCCCCCGTGACTGCTGTCACTGAGGGTCCCTTCAGCCAATCAGGGAGCGCCATGTCGTGGCACTCCCTGATTGGCTGTGCGCATCTGAGCTGTCAGACAGCGCATCGCACAGCCCCTTCATTATATTCAATGGTGGGAACTTTGCGGTCAGTGGTGAGGTCACCCGCGGTCAGCGGCTGACCGCGGGTAACCTCACCGCTGACCGCAAAGTTCCCACCATTGACTATAATGAAGGGGCTGTGCGATGCGCTGTCTGCCAGCTCAGACGCGCATAGGCAATCAGGAGAGTGACAGGACATGGCGCTCCCTGATTGCCTGAAGGGACCCTCAGTGACAGCAGTCATGGGGGGTCTCTGCATTCGAGGAAAGGGGTCCCATGTGTAAACATGGGACCCCTTTCAGTCCGTGTGGATCGGGTATGCGTTTTTTTTTTGCCAAGTACGAGGATTACAAATAATAACAGGACACTGGATTTAGGTGAGTATAATTTTATTTTCAGGTACACCCCGTGGATTCTACTTGGACAAGTGGACCGAACGTCGTGTCAACATAGGTAAGTATGTGTCTGTGTCGACATGTATGTAATAAAGTAGTACTTTCAAGGTGTGCGTGTCCTGTTTTTATTTGGGAATTTTTTTTGCAGTAGAACTACAGGTACCAGCGGGCCCGTTTCCCCCCGCATGCTGGTACTTGTGGTTCTCCAAGTACCAGCTTGCAGGGGAGGCTTGCTGGGACTTGTAGTTCTTCTTCAAAAAAACAATATTCTTTCATTTTCAACAAGGCTATCAGCCCCCCATCCGCAGCCCATGGATGGGGGGACAGCCTCGGGCTTCACCCCTGACCCTTGGGTGGCTGGGGGGGGGCCCTTGAATTAAGGGGTCCCCACTCCTCCAGGGTACCCCGGCCAGGGGCGACTAGTTGGGTTTTAATGCCACAGCCGCAGGGACCGGTATAAAAGTGTCCCCCGGCTGTGGCATTATCTCCCCAGCTAGTGGAGCCCGGTGCTGGTACAAAAAATACGGGGGACCCCTACGCTTTTTGTCCCCCGTATTTTTTGCACCAGGAGTGGACGCAGAGCCTGGTGCTGGTTCTAAAAATACGGGGGATCCCCTGTCCATTTCCCCTCCGTATTTTTACTACCAGGACCGTCTCAAAGAGCCCGAGGCTGGTTATGCTTCGGAGGGGGGACCCCACGCATTTTTTTTTCTTGATTTTAACCCATTTCCACACCTTCCCACTAAACACCATGCTCTCTCTATTTGTCAGTTAAAAAAAATATTCTTTTTAAAAATATATAAATAATACTTGTGTCCCTCTAATAGACAAACCAAGTACATAATCCCTTCTAATATAAATAGATATGCTATTAGCAATAAAAAACACACAAAAAAACCATGTTTTAATTTTTTTTTATTAGATTCCGCCAGCAAAGTGAGGCGGAAGGAAATTGACGATATTACTGTCGAAAAGCACTAAAGTCGAATCGACATTCTTCAATTGAATATACTTTTGTCGAATTGCCGCATTTCTACCACTGCAGACATGTCGAATTTTCAAAATGTTGAATTGCAAAAAGTCGAATCTGAAAAGTATTTATTTTTTGTGTCGAAAATGCCCCATTTTTCGACATTTTCGGGAATTCGACCGCAATTGCATATACCCCAGTGTCTAGTTAGACAGTCAATAGATAGACACCATATGTTAGAAAGAAGGAAAAAGGGGGCTAAGTCGGTGAAACTATCAGCTGCCACCAAGGAGTCTGTTGATCTCCGTATATGTAAAAATGTAGCAAATGAAGGTGGTGCTTGGGGATTTGCGGAGAGAATAAATATAATAGACTGCGGTTCTAGTAAAACATTTTACAATTTATGATGACATTCAACATAAATGTACGTTTGATACTGTTAACTGTTTACTGGATGTTTAAAATGGGGTCCTTACATCCAGAAGGCCTCAATAAATCAATTGAATTGAACTCCATCATTTAAGAGGACACACCATGTGGACACGATAGATAGGTTCCCCGTTACCTAATCCCCCCATGAGACACCATATGTTAGACAGACAATAGGTTGACAGGGTTAAAAGGTCGACATTAAAAAAGGCAGACAGTACAAAGGTCGACAGGGTCAAAAGGTTGACATGAAAATGGTCGACATGAAAATGGTAGACAGGTGTATTTTTTTTTACATTTTACATGTTTTTGGACATTTTCATACCTTCTCTATACATGTCGGCATAGAGCTGGTTATAAACCATGTGCCGAGCGCAGCGAACCACCAAGTCCGAAGTGTGGCGAGTGAAGTGAGCGCTGCGAGGGGATGACTTTCTACAATTAGGGGTCCCAGATGATAAAACTATCCGCACAAACCCCAAAAATGCAAAAAAAATAATGGTGTCTACCTTTTTATGTTGACCATTTTCATGTCGACCTTATGACCCTGTCTACCTTTTGACCCTGTCGACCTTTTGTAGTGTCTACCTTGTCATGTCTGCCTTTTGATCCTGTAACTAGACACTGTCTATCTATTATACCACACCCAACTGGACTATAGATGCAGGGCCTAATTCAGACTTAATCGCTGGGCTGATAATTTTGCTGTCCTGCATTCGGATAGACACCGCCTCAAGGGGGAGTGTAAATTCGCCGTGCAAGTGTGCGATCCCATGTGTATGCAGAGCTACAAAAATCCACTTTGTGCAGTCTCTGCGCAGCCCAGGACTTACTCTACAGTACGATGTGAACAGGCTAATTGGGGCCGAAGCTGACGTTAGACACCATCCCTGAAACCACTTGGGAATGCCTGCGTTTTTCCAGACACTCCCTGTAAACTGTCAGTTACCACCCACAAATGGCCTCTTCCTGTCAATCACCTCGAATTTTTCGCACCATTCCATCGCTGACCGGCAATGCCCGTTGTTGTTGTCCGATGCGTGTGCGCATTGCAGTGTATACGCATGCTCAGTTAGTACCTGATCGCCTGCTGTGCGAAAACGCAGAGCGGCTATCAGATCTGAATCACCCCCGCAACCTCAAACACTGTGATGTTCTTTGATGTTTGAACAACTTTTTAAGAAGTAACGGCAGAAATAAACACAAGCCTACATCTGGTAACACTATGGAGAGATGCTAAACTTAAACTACAACAAAATAAATGACCATACAGTAACAGAATTTAATGCATATAAAAATTGAATGAAACAAGCCAGGTATAGTAGCCTATATGCCTGAAGGCTGATGTGCTTTACTTATTAACTGTAGTTGCTTCTTGAGTAGATACTTCAACTCTTTTTCTTAAATTTTCCTTTCATAAAATCAATATTTTAGTTGATGCAGACGTTATACAGCTATATAACAGTGTTAATTGCATACTGTAGGTTCGTGATATGAAATGCTCTGGATATGTGACCCAACAAAGTTTCCTCCTCTCAGATGAATGCCATATGTATTATGATAATATGCCTAAATGATACATAACCACTCTTTTTAGACAACCTCTAGCAAAAAACATTTTATGCCACATGGATTCGCTTATTGTGAGCATTACTTGTGATTGTTACAAACGCTTCGCCAATGAGTGACAAATTTACATACACATCATGTCAGACAGCAATACTTTGCAGGCTTAATTGCTTTAGCTTCAGGCATTTTGTGTCAAAATGGAGTGTTTTACGTCCTGCAAGTTGCCGTGTTTCTTTGCAACAGTTAAATTATTCTGTAATTTGCCAGTTTTCTTTGTAATGCACTGTCCATTAAGTAATTTAATAATTTATTGCAGAAAATGTATGATGCTTTCCAAACAACTTTGCAGCTTTCTGTGTGGCATTCCACATAAAATCTAACCTGGCAAGGAAAATATTTCAAGACTTTTTCATTTACCTTCACTTTGTAGTCAGAAATTTGTAAAAATAGAAATAATTTTTTTTATAAGATTAATGTCATTTTTTTTTTAAATTAACTTAATGATAACACCATCAAAAACTGAAAACAAAGTGTTAGGTGAAGTATATTAATTACATTTTTTTTTAAAAACTGAATATTACTTAAAATGTTCCCATATTTCATTCAGATCTGCTCGGTTCCCTCTTGTGTGTTATGATGTAGCCATGCTCTCTTACATGCTTTTGCTGATTGCCATTATTTGTGCTTTCAAAGACCCACCATCATGAAGGAATGGGTAGTTTTGACGGATGGGCATTAACAATATGTTGACATGTAATGTCCAGGGAACTGCAGGAGCTAGATGTGAATAGACTCACCCAAAAGTTACTTAAAATATGGGCTTCCCCAAAATGGCCACTGCTTGGTCACAAGGGGACACGCAGCTCCATCCAAGAATGAATCAACAGCTGGAGTTGTGACGAGGGGCGAAGAGTGTTTGGGGGGAAACAGAGAGGATAAAGGGAGCCGATTTGGTGCCAAAGACTGTTCCTGCAGTAGCGAAGAGAAAGTGGAGCCATGAGGCTGACCATTCAAAAGAGATCAGATCTGTCTGGGCATGTGGCTGTCAGAGGGCGGATGCTGGGGAGCTGGACAGTGTGACAGATTATTATTATTATCCTTTATTTATATGGCGCCACAAAGGATCCGCAGCACCCATTACACAGTACATAATCAAATGGTCAAACAAGAAAACAGCACTTACAGTACAAGACAATATAGGACAGGTATAGAAAACCTGGTTTTAGGTGCTATCAAAGTATGGAGTATGGAGTATAAGATAGTGTAAGTAAGAAAAGGAAAGGCAGATGAGGAAAGAAGTCCCTGCTCTCGCGAGCTTACAATCTAAAAGGTGAGGTGCTAACAGACCGGAGTGACACAGAAGGGGTAGACAGTGAGCATAGACAAGAGGGTAAGGAGGAGAGTTGGCTGGGTTTGGTGAAGAAGTGGGTCTTGAGAGCCCGTTTGAAGTTTTGTAGAGAGGTGGAGAGTCGGATGGGGAGAGGTAGAGAATTCTAGAGATAGGGAGCAGCATGTGCAAAATCTTGTAGGTAGGAGTGGGAGAAGGTAATCAGTTGGCAGGAGAGACGGCGTGCATTAGCAGAGCGAAGAGGATGGGTGAGAATGTAAAGAGAGATAAGGTCAGAGATGTAAGAGGGACAAGAGTGGGTGAGGGCTTTGTAGGTGAGTGTGAGAAGCTTGAATTGGATTCTGAATGGGAAGGGTAGCCAGTGAAGGTCCTGCAAGAGAGGGGATGTGGATGTAGTACGTTTGGTGAGGAAGATGAGATGGGCAGCAGCACTGAGGATAGATTAAAGTGGAGAGAGGCATTTTTGAGGGAGGCCAGATAGGAGGAGATTGCAGTAGTCCAATCTGGAGATGACCAGTGAGTGGATGAGGGTCTTAGTAGCATCCTGGGTGAGAAAGGGTCTGATCCTAAAGATGTTTTTGAGATGTAAATGGCAGGTTTTTGAGAGGTACTGAATGTGTGGTTTGAAGGAGAGGGAGGAGTCAAGGATTACCCCAAGACATCGCACTTGGGGGCTAGAGGAGATAGTTGTGCCATCAATGGATAATGAAATTGTGGGAGGTGAGGTTATGCGGGAGGGAAGATGATCAGCTCAGTCTTAGACACGTTAAGTTTAAGAAAGCGCTGGGACATCCAGGAGGAGATAGCAGAGAGACAGTTGGAGATACGAGTGAGGAGAGCAGGGTAGAGGTCAGGGGAGGAAAGGTAGATTTGAGTATCATCAGCATAGAGATGATATTTTAAGTCAAAAGAGCTAATGAGCTCACCTAATGAGGATGTGTAGAGAGAGAAAAGGAGAGGCCCAAGAACAGAACCTTGGGGGACACCTACTGGTAGAGGAAGTGGGGGGGAGGTGGAGTCATGAGAGAAGACAGAGAAGTAACAATCAGAAAGGTAGGAGGACAGCCAGGAGAGAGCAGTATCACGCAAACCAAGGGAGTAAAGGATTTTCAGGAGGAGAGGATGGTCTACAGTGTCAAAAGCAGCAGAGAGGTCAAGGAGAATAAGCAGAGAATAGTGGCCCCTGGATTTACCAGCAAGGAGATCATTGCAGACTTTTGTGAGGGCAGTTTCAATGGAGTGCTGAGGACAGAAACCAGACTGGAAAGGGTCAAGCAGAAAGTGGGAAGAAAGAAAGACAGTGAGGCAAAAGGGAGAAGAGAGATGGGTCGGTAGTTGGAGCGCTTGGTTGGATCAAGGGTAGTTTTTTTCAGAATAGGGGAGAAAAGTGCATGCTTGAAGGCAGAAGGGACAGTGCCTGATGAGAGTGAGAGATTGAGTAGATGGGCAAGATGGGAACAGGCAGAAGAGAGGAAGCAGAGAAGGCGGGAGGGAATAGGGTCAAGTGGGGAGGTGGAGGGGGGTGAGGACCGGATGAGGACCATGACTTCCTCTCCAGATACAGGGAAGAAAGATGTCAGAGTTGGTAGGAGGGAACTCGAGGGGGAATTGAGAAATGGAGGAGGAGGGTTGCTCAGGTTCTGGTGGGATGTTATGTCCTGATGAATTAGGTAAATTTTGGATGTGAAGTAGGTGGCAAAGTCCTGTGTTGTCTGAGCAGCGCACTGTAGTTTGGAGCAGTATACATCTCTATTGTGTAGAGAAGGGATGTGAAGCTGACACTGACCCCCTGGGAAAGCCAGAACAGTATTTGCAGAACTAGGCATTTACAAGCTAGTCCCTGGGCAGAGAGGGAGTCTCCCGTCATGAAAGGGGTGACCAATTCCAGATTAAGGTCCACATGGGCCTGGAGCTGAAAATTATGAAGGGCCTATTATGTGCAGCTGCAGGGAGTGTGACAAGCGCTGTTGTGATATGACTAGTAATGTGTGGTGTGACTAGTCATGTGTGGGTGTGGTTTACATAGGGTGTGGTTACATAGGGGAATTGCCTGTGCAATTGGTGTGGCTATATCCATATTTCTATAAATGTTCATCCCGTATACTGCACTAAATTAAATTAATAATGCAGAGAACATTGCAGTGACCATCATATAATACAGAGAGCATTACAGTGACTGACATATAATAGAGAACATCTCAGAGACTACCATATAAGACAGAGAGCATTACAGTGATTGTCATATAACACAGAGAGAACCACACTGACCACGATATAATACAGAGAGCATTGCAGAGTGCCATATAATACACAAAGCATTACTGTGACAGCCATATAATAAAGAGAGCATTGCAGTGCGTTCCATATAAAACAGAGATCTTTACAGTGACAGTCATTTAATACAGAGCATAACAGTAAATGTAATATAATACAGACTGCATTACAGTGACTAACAACTATTACAGAGAACATTACAGTGATGTTATATTATGCAGAGAGCATTACAGTGACATAATTTTATAAAGAGACCATTAGTAGCCACCATATTATATACCAAGCATCCAGTGACCTCCATACAATCCCAAGAACATTGTTATTTAATGGAATTCACACTTTTTAGCATTTTGCGCTGGCAGTGGCTCTGGTCAGGCACCTAACTGGGAGAATGTCACACTAGAAGAATTTGCATGACACCCATCACATTTTATGGTGGTGTCATCTCACTCAAAAGGGTTTTCTACCCCATAGGGTAGCGAGCACATTTGGGTGAACAGGGGGCGAATTGTGTTTCTATATAAAAACCTAGTCGATTCAATAGTACATTCCCAATATTAGTGGAAAAACTATTTAGCCTTTACCAAGGGAGTATACTATACAAAAGCCTAATAGTCCGTGACACACATAAATAATATTTAAAAAAATAAAAATAAATAAAAAACTTTCTAAACACCCAAAAATACCAAAGAATAATTACCTAACATCTAATAACAGTACTCAGTATGCAGTGACAGAACTTGTGATTGGTGGGCCAAGGTGCAAAAATATGCTTTGGGCCCCACTTCAATGCCACACTCCATAATATGACACATGGCACAGGTTGACGAGAGAGGGAGACAGGGAGAGGTAGAGGGTGAAGAGGGGTGGCAGAGGTTGATGCAGAGAGGAAGACAGGGAGAAGTGTGTGGGTGACGGGGAAAAGGAGAGGATGACAGGAAGAGGGTGACAGGGAGAAGGTGATGGGAAAAGGCAGTGCGTGATGGGTAGAGGGTGACACCAAGGAGAGTGTGAAAGCAGTGAGTGACAGGGAGACGGTGACACAAAGGAGATGGTGAAAGCAGTAGGCAATGCCAGGGAGACGGTGCTGCCTGGGATATGTTGACAGCATTGGGTGACAGGGAGGCGGTGATGTCAAGGAGAGGGTGAAAGCAGTGGGTGCCAATGAGAGGGTGAAAGCTGTAGATGATGGAGAGGGTGAAAGCAGTGTGTGATGGGGGTGACTCCAGGGAGAGGCTGACAGCAGTGAGTGACAAGAAAAGGGTGACAGCACTGGGTGATGCCAGGGAAAGGGTGACAGTAGTTGGTGATGCCAGGGAGAGGGAGACAGCAGCAGGCAATGCTAGGGTGAGGGTGACATTACGGAGAGGGTGACAGCAGTGGGTGATGCCAGTGTGAGGACGACAGCAGTATGTGACATGAAGAGGGTAATGCCTGAGACATGGTGACAGGGGGAGGGTTAAAGCAGTGGGAGATGCCAGTGTGAGGGTGACAGCAGTGGGTGACACCAGAGAGAGGGTGATGCCAGAGAGAGTTTGAAAACTGTGGGTGATGGTGAGGGTGATGCCAGGGAGAGGGTGAAAGCAGTGGATGACAGAGCGAGTTATGCCTGGGAGTGGATGACAGCAGTGGATGATAGAGAGCGGCTGATGCCAGGGAGAGGGTGACAGCACTGGGTGACATGGAGAAGGTTATGCCTGGGAGAGGAAGACAGTACTGGGAGAGGAGGACAGTAGTGACATGGAGAAGGTTATGCCTGGGAGAGGAAGCCAGGGAGAGGGTGACAGCACTGGGTGACAGGATGCGGGTGACAGTAATGGATGATGCCAGGGAGAGGGTGACAGCAGTGAGTCACAGGGAGAGGGTGACAGCAGTGGGTGAGGCCAGAGAGAGGGTCTCATCAGTGGGAGACAAATCTACAGTATTACAAGTTTCATACCTGGGGGTATATTTACTAATATTCGTGTTTTAGCCGTTTTTAAGGGTATTTGAACTCGAATGGTATCGGGTGCATTTTACTGCAACTTTTTGAATCCTGATACAGTCATTTACTAAGCTGCCGAGTTTGCAACATTCGTCTTTTCCGATGTCGATGTGATTCGTAATGTCAGGCAGTGTTTTACGGGAGTGATGAGTAAAACACTGCCTGACATTACGAATCACATCGACATTGGAAAAAAAAAATTAAAGTGTTAAAAATAAATAAAAAAATTGCGTGGGGTCCCCCCTCCTAAGCACAACCAGCCTCGGGATCTTTGAGCCGGTCCTGGTTGCAAAAATATGGGGAACTAGTTAGTGATTTAATGCCAAGGCCGCAGGGACCTATATAAAAGTGTCCCCCGGCTGTGGCATTATCTCTCTGACTAGTGGAGCCCGGTGCTGGTGTTAAAAATACGGGGGACCCCTACGCTCTTTGTCCCCCGTGTTTTTGGCACCAGGACCAGGCGCAGAGCCCGGTGCTGGTTGTTAAAATACGGGGGAGCCCCTGTCAATTTTTCCCCCATATTTTTGCAACCAGGACCGGCTCAAAGAGCCCGAGGCTGGTTGCGCTTAGGAGGGGGGACCCCATGCAATTTTTTTTAAAGTTTTTACACTAAACGACCCTTTCCCATAGATAACCATGCACAGATCTCACTGATCCGTGCATGGTTATCCAAACTCGCCAGGAAAAAGCAGGTCTATTTTTTTGCTGCTTTTTTTAACAAATCGCAAAAAAAAACACCCGCACTTGAGCATTCAGAGACTAACACCCAAATACGAATGAATAGTGAATAACCGTGTTGTATGAAATAACAGCCGCATTTGACCGATGGTCTATTCATTCATATTTCTGAACTTAGCCTTGAAAACCATTACGAATAGCCCAAACACTGCCGAGATTTGAGTTTAGTGAATTCCCGTGTTGGGACAAAACAAAACACAAATCGGTCAAACTCTGATTATTAGTAAATATAGGCCCTGGGCTCAGACCCGCAGCAGGTAGATGGCAGCTCCTCCTTGGGTGTAACACCAGGGACGGTCATGAGATTGTGACGTCAGATCCCTGATAGCAAGGACAGTAGAGAGGAATCTGGTTCAGACTTGGAAGAGCTGGGAGGAGAGGAGATCCTGGCCCTTCCTCTCCCTCCACCTCACTCAGACAGCAGGTCAGCTGCTGCAGCTGCAGTGTTCATGACACAGCTTCATACACAGGGGGCAGAGCTTCATGCAACCAAGGTTTGGGGCATCAGATAGGAAGGAGGTGGAGCCTTGGACATCAGGGGTGGAACTTCGGACTGCTCCGTGGGTAGATGTGAATTCAGCTGATCGAGAGGGTGGAGGGGTGAGATACAGGGACTGCCTGCTGCCTGGGAGATGATTAAGCCGGGCTGTTGCTGTTGACAGGGTTTTTTTTTTTTGTCCTGTCAACACTGGCTGCATTGCAGAACACTGTGGGACTATTTTCATGGGAGGGCCTGGTGCTGCAGCTCCACCCACCGTATTGTTATTCCGTCCCTGATACTACTGCTGTTTTAAGTTACTTACATACCAAGTGAATTTATTGTATTTAAATATCTCAGCTGAGACCTATTTCTAGTAATTAAAGACAGTATCATAGAAGGGATTGCTGTATTGCTATACCAAATGCATTCAGGGTATTCCAAATGCATTATAAGTATGCTAAGACCTTTATAATGCCTACGGTACCCACTGACAGATCAAGCCACAATATATTGTACAGTAACTATAGTTAACTTCAATTAGAGATGTGTGCCAACCTTTGTATTTTGGTTTTGGATCTGTATTAATTTCATATTTTGGTTTTGGCTCTAATTAGCATAACCACCCTTGCGTGTTTTGGTTTTGAATCTGTATTTAAAATGCGAACAACTGATAAAATCATGTAATATGGGCTGTTTAAGTTCCTACAGTGCTAGTAACCTCAATACCATTCATTTCTGCAGAGGGGTACACTGGTATTCCACAGGGAATAACATCGGGGTGTGGAGTTGGATCTTGATCCGAGGTACCAACAGGCTAAAGCTTTGACTGTTCCCAGGATGCACTGCACCGCCTCTTCTATAGCCCCGCCTCCAGGCACTGGAGTTGGTGCCTGCAGTGCAGGCAGCTAACAGGTGGGTCTGCCCTAGGCAGCCCTAATAAGAGCTTTTTAAGAAGAAAGAAGACTTCAAGGGCCGCAGCACAGGCACTAGATGCTGTGTATGTCATGTTGACATTCTGTGCTGCGGCTCCATCACCTCCCCCAGCGGCGCTGCATAATCCCGCATGCTGGTTGCCAGGTACTTGCAGCGAAAGCACTACGGTCATCAGGCACACATTCCTTCTGCTGCTCTCCTGGATCGCGTGGCCACACTTCAGAGAGGAGGTAAGAAAGTCCCCCAGGTGGGACCCGCCGAAATCACGATCCGGTCGCGGCCCCAGGAGACGGGCAGCGCCGCTGGCATGGACACTGTGGACGTGCAGGGACCCCACTATATCCACCAGGGCAGGGAGCACAGGTCGGAATTTACTAAAATCCATTTGTCATAGGCTCCATAGTACCTGGTGGTGAAGTCCAGCAGAGGAGATAAGGCGCTGACCTATAGCCCCTCCCCCAGCTCCAGGCGCCATCTACAGCAGGTGTTCCCGCCCTGGTGCTGCATCTCTCTCTATCCCTCACTCCCTGTCAGTGTTTGGGCGCCATTTCACAGAGCTGTGCTAATCCTGGGACTGCTGAGCACTGTCTCCTCTGTAAAGCCGCCTGTCTCATCAGTGCTGTGCATTTACAGGACACTTAAGTATTCTACATGTCGTTTAGACAGTGTTAGTTAAGAACAAGTGCATTACTATATGAATATTTAGTACGAGTATTCTGTGATATATATCCAGTGTTTACTGTGCATTGTTATATCTGTATACATACATATTTATATGTAGTATTACTAGTCCAGTGCAGTTTTATTGTTTATATGTAATAATTTCTGCATTATACCTGTGACTGTGTGTGCCTATAGCTGCTGTGTGTTTTCTAGTCTGTGTATCACACATATTGCTATCACTATATTCTGTACCCTGGGGGGGCTAAGTGTATCAGGGTCTCATATACCATATAGTGTCCCACAGGGATACACTGTTTTGTATTTTTCACTGTGTGTTTCAGTCACCTCCCACCGCTTAAATCCTCTGCTTGTGTTCTGCATTTGTGGTCATAACACAGGGGGTCATTCGCTAGTAGTGTGTTTGTCTGGCTATATTGTACGGTTACGCCCTAAGGCTACATTCCCAATAATGTCTGATACACAGGGCGGGAAATCTGCAGACGTCCCTGCATCATGCAGTGCTGATGTCACGGTTTTACCTGAGGAAAAGATTTCAGCTGAGGGTTCTGCACCTTCCAGTCAGCCGGCAGCACCTGTGGCAAATCAAGACCCACCTTGAGCTGCTTTTTCAAATATGCTGACTACGCTTGTAACATGACTTACGCCCCCTTTCGGTAATAGGCCGAAAAGTCTCTGGATCTCTTGTAATTCAAAGGTGGTAATCCGGGGCTGGTTCGGTTTCCTATTCAGTAAAGCGTCCTGATAATCTGACAACCTCTAACGCATTTCGCTGCGTATAGCCTGAAGCTTTTTCAAAGGCATGCCTTTGAAAAAGCAGCATGCTATATGCAGCGAAACGCGTTAGTGTTGTCAGATTGGAAACCGAACCAGCCCCGGATTACCACCTTCGAATTACAAGAGATCCAGAGACTTTTCGGCCTATTACCGTATTGCATGAGGGACCTATTCACCAAAAGGACATTGCTAAACCATCATTCCTCTAACAATAAATTGCATGCATCTCTAAATGGATTAACTCTGAGACACTTGTTGCACTGGACTATTAATTCTACAGGGGCACTATTGGAACAGACTCCATCAATTTAGTTTTATTTCAGTCCTGACCGGATATCTATGGTAATATCTAATTTTTAACCACTGTATATGAATTCATATCATTTTTTACTCTTTGTTGTATGTATGCATTACTATGTTTTTTATTAAATTGTCTTGATATTTTATATTATGGTTATGTACTGATATATGAGCGCAGCCTCCACCCCTATTCCATTTCTGTAATTCTGTGGGTGTGACTTCCCCATTTTTTTGGCTGCATCTTAGAGAGGCATCTCCTACTTCAGCGCCCTCAATACTTGTGTACAGGTTTCTTTTTCTCTAGGAAAGAACATTTTTCCCTGTCTAAAAAGATGCTAGCTCGTTATCCTATCCCTGCGGAGTTGAGTAACAAGTGGGAAACCCCACCTCCAGTGGACTCACATGTAGCCCATCTTGTGGTGTCTTCTACTCTGCCTGTCACCACCGTCACCTCTCTGAAGGAACCGACGGATACGCGTGTGGAGGGTTGCTTGAAGTCTATTTACACTCTTACAGGAGCTGTTCATAGACCCACTATGGCGGCCTCCTGGGCTGCTAAATGAATTGAAGCATGGGTTCAAGCAATCGAGGAAGAGCTACCTCTGGATTTTTCTGACACTGCCAGACAATATCTGTCATATATTACCACAGCCTCCCACTATATTCAGGAGGCGGCCTCTGATCCGGGCGTTATGGCAGCCAAGGCATCTACTATGTCTATCCTTGCTTGCCGGATTCTGTGGTTACAGTCCTGGTCGGTGGTCCTGGACTCCAAAAAGACCTTGGTGGTGCTCCCTTTTACGGGAGATATACTATTTTGGGAGGATCTGAACAAGATTGTGACTGACTTGGTGTCGGCCAAGATTGCGTTTCTCCCAAGTACTAATTGTTCGGCTCCGAAGGCTAAGAGTACCACATTACGTTCCTTTCGACATACAGGTAAAGCAAAGGATCAGGCATACCCGAGACAGGCTCGCACTTCCAAAACCTCTAAGCTCAAACCTAAACGATCTTGGGCTGCCCGTCACCCTGCTTCCAAACCAGACAAGTCTGCTGCATGATGGGGTGGGCCTTCCCCTGGGGGAACCCAGGGTGGGAGGCCGGCTTCTGCAGTTCGCCCAGGTATGGTTAAAGACCACTTCGGACGCCTGGGTGCAGGAAGTAGTCTCTCACAGGTATGCAATCTTCTTCAGGAGACGTCCCCCTCGCCAGTTTTGCTCGACAGTTATCCCTTCAGATCCGTTAAAAGCACAAACTCTACATTTGATTGTACAATCCCTCCTGGACATGAGAGTGATAGTGCCGGTACCTCTATCTCAGAGAGGCAGGGGATACTATTTGACGCTGTTTCTGGTTCCAAAGCCGAATGGATCCTCCTGGCCTATACTCAACCTCAAATCTTTGAACAAATTTGTCAGGGTGTCCAAATTCCGTATGGACACCCTGCGCTCTATTGTACTGGCTTTGGAACCCAAAGTTTATATGGTATACCTGGACATATAGGATGCTTACCTACACATACCTATTGCCATGTTGCATCAGCAATATCTGTGGTTTGCTATTGGCAACCTACATTATCAATTCCAAGCCTTGCCTTTCGAACTGACCACGGCTCCTCGGATCTTCACCAAGGTCATGGTGGTCAGGGTATCAGGATCCTGCCGTATCTGGACGACTTGTTGATCCTGGCAAACTCCCCAGAATTTCTCCTCTATCACCTGGAACTGACGGTCCAATTCCTACAAGCCCACGGGTGGCTCATCAACTGAAAGAAATCCTTGTAGGTCCCTGCTAAGAGCATGGTGCACCTGGGGGCATTACTGGACACACACAACTGTTTGTTCTTGTCTACAGAGAAGGTCCTGAAACTTCAGGACAGAATTAGATGCTTCCTCTCTCGCCCAAGAGTGTCGATACACTTGGCGATGCAAGTACTAGGCCTCATGGTGCCGGCTTTCGACATGCTAGAGTACGTTCAATTTCATTCCCACCCCCTGCAGAGGTTAATCCTTTCCAAGTGGGATGGCCTGCCTAGCCGGATCAGGTCTCAAATGATCTCCTTGACTCCAGAGGTCCGTCTGTCACTGAGCTGGTTGCTATAGGACCAACAATTGAGCAGGGGTTGTCCCTTCTGGATCTCCCACTGGGTCCTCCTAACGATGGATGCCAGTCTGAGGGGTTGGGGTGCGGTGTTAGAGCAACACTCTCTTCAGGGTCGGTGGACCAGGGAGGAATCTCTCCTCCCGATAAATATTCTGGAATTGCGCGCAGTGTTCAATGCGCCGAAACTTGCCCTGCCTCTGGTACAGAACAGGCCTGTTCAAGTACAGTCAGACAGCACCACCACAGTGATGTACATAAATCATCAAGGCGGCACTCAATGGGCGGAACGCCATCTGCCAGCCTTATTGGCAGTGTTCATTCCGGGAGTCCTCAACTGGGTAGCGGACTTCCTCAGTCATCAGGATGTACATGCCAGAGAGTGGAGTCTTCATCTGGAAATCTTCCAACTCCTATTGGACAGGTGGGGCCTACCAGATGTAGACCTGATGGCATCTCGACACAATCACAAGGTTCTGGTCTTCGGAGCAAGGACATGGGATCCTCAAGCAGTGTTCACGGATGCACTGGCAATTCCATGGAACTTTCAGCTGCCATACGTGTTCCCTCCGTTGTCTCTTCTGTCCAGACAGAAGTTCAAGCAAGAAGGAGGAATACTACTTCTAGTTGCTCCAGCGTGGTCCAGATGGCATTGGTTCTCAGACCTGCAGGGTCTCTTGATAGAGCATCCTCTTCTACTTCCTCAATGCCCAGACCTCCTCATTCAGGGCTCTTGTGTCTACTAAATTCGAATCTACTTATACGAATTCAGCATCCCTGTGTCACTCCTGTGGCTCCATGGGATCTGTCTGTTGTTTTGAATGCCCTGCAAGAGTCTCCATTTGAACCACTTGACTCAGTGGACCGTAAATGCCTTACGCTTAAGGTTGTTTTTCTGTTGGCTATTGCCTCTGCTTGGAGGGTGTCGGACTTAGGAGCTTTGTCCTGTCGTCCACCCTTTCTGATTTTTCACTGTGACCGTGCAGTTCTTAGAACTCGCCCTGGTTATCTACCAAGTGCCAGATTAAGGTCCTCAATGGCCTGGAGCTGGGATTTATGATGGGCCTGTTGTGGGCTGCCGCAGGGGATGTGCCTGAGGGGCTACTGATATGGGTGTGTGACTGGAGTAAGTTTGCAACTATCTTTCACAGCTCTCGGGGTGAAACTGCCAAATTTTACAATGCTAATTCGTAGCGAAAAATTAAGCTATTAGACTACATAGCCACATCTTTATATATATATATATATATATATATATAAAAGTGAAAATATCAGAGAATTTGCAGGAGAAAGGTGCCGCTTCGACAGGAAGAAAAAACGCCCCGTGCAAAATTGCGAATGCATCACAGACCGCTATCCATACGCAGATACATACGCAATTCCCGGAACATCAAAGAAACGTTGCCATCTGAGCAAATGTGAGTAGGTCTGAGGCTGCACCTAATCTGCGACTGAGACGGCCTAGAAGTGGTCTGCACTGACGTCAGAGATCCTCCCCAAAAATGCCTGGGCACGCAGGTGTTTTTTCTGACACACCCAGAAAACGGCAGGTTTCCGCCCAGAAACGCCAGCTTCCTGTCAGTCAGACATTGAGATTATGATCTGTACTATTGTCCCTCACGTGTCCGCAATGCAAACACTGCATGCACAGTCATTTGATAATCGCTTAATTTGCAATTTCCCTGAATAGCGATCCATGCTGAATTATGGGCCATGGTGTTGCCGCATTGTGGCATAACGCAGCCTCCCACAGCCATGGCTTCAACATTGTGTGCTATTGTTTGCGGGCGCACCTCATAAGTGTATTCTAAGAGCTACTAAGCAATAATATATATTGATATACACTTATATTTATATATTCATATATATCAAATATATATAGGGGGTTATTCAGAGATGGACACAGATCTTGCTTCCGCAGCGAGATCAGCGTCCATCTCTTCACATGCTGGGGGCCGCATAACACAGAGCAAGCCCGCCCAGCATGTGTGTTGTGCCGCTCCACGATGCAGCCACAATTTAATTGTGAACGCATCAATTAGAGGACGACCCCTGACTATGCTGGCAGGCGGTCCGGCCCCATTTTTTTTCTCTGAGCAGCTGCTTATGACATCAAGTTGCCGCCCCAAAGTGGCCCAGACATGCCTGCCTTGTCTGGACCACAGTCACTAAACGCTGCAGCGTTGCTCTCCTGACACCCGTGGCTATCAATCACTATGTGATCGCATCCTTCTGGGATGCAGTTGCATGGTGACGGGTCGCGCACTATGGCCTGTGCATGTGCACAGACCTGATGTATGTGGCATGCAGCGGCTGCGTCCATCTCTGAATAGTCCCCATAGTTAGTAGGTGTCCACCCTTCCCTTTTACGTGTTGAATATTTTTTAAAGTCTCTCTGAGCTCAACTTTTATTCAGAGGCAGTATTACCTAAAGTCTTTACAAGGAGACAACAGAATCCAATATATCTAGTCCAGTGGTCTCCAACCTTAAGCTGTGGCACAATACAAAACGTTCCCGCATTCTAAACAAGGCACAAAATAGCTTGGAACATTGTAACTGCTTATTTTACTTATTTATTGATTTAAATTTGTTTCATTTTATTTTGGCTTAACTTGTCTCCCCCTCTTAATCTTTCACTACCTGCATCTCTATTTCCTTGTATCCCACACCCACATCAGCGCTCAATATTACCAAATAACCTATTTATTCCCTTTTTGAGCTGCTTAACCTTAACAGCGCACACTGTACATAATTCACAATTTAGCTGACGTCTCCTGCCCTGCAGAGACGGAAGGGGGAGTGGGGGAAGCGCTTCTCCCTGTGCACCTATGACGGGCCTCAGTGGGAGCACCATGGTGGGTGGCACTTCGCGCTAGAGGTGCGGGAAGGGATGCCAGCCTGGCTGCAGGCGCTGCTCTCGCTGCTGCTGCTCACCGCCTCCACCCTGTTCAGTGGCCTTCGTCTCACCTTGCTCTCGGACTCAGTGGAGCTGCAGGTGCTGCGGAACGGCGGTGTAGAAGGAACAGGCGCGGCGGGTGCAGTCGGTGCGCGGTCGGTTGAGGCTAGATCCAAGTGGCCTAAGGGACTTTTTCCGTCAGGGTGAGGAGCCACGACACAATGGGGAGGAGCTACGCCAGCGGGACAGTTGCTCTAGTATCCACGCCACCAACTATTACCTTTAGTAATTAGGTGGCGAGCGAAGCGAGCCACCATGCCCGAAGCGTGGCGAGCGAAGCGAGCCCGCAAGCGTACTTTTCGGGTACCTTGTTCGGACGTAGCTCCTCCCCCTGGTGACGGGTCTCCTCCCCTAGGTACGTCAGAAGGTCCCTTCTCCCACTCCGATATAGAATCAACCGTGCGCGGTCATCTGAAATATGGTGTGGACCACCAGCCAATCACGAGCCGGCACGTGAGCTCTGATTGGCTGATGGCCAGCACCATATTAATATGCACCCACCACTGCGAGCTACTTAAAAATTGGTGCCGAGCTACCCGACGGGATGGCGACCGCTGGTCTAGACAGTAGTTCCCTACTAGAGGAATAGCCCATAATACCACAGGATTACGGGCCATCTCCATGATCAGAGTTTATGGAGCATCGTCTCTTATACTATTTTTAATATATATATTTTATATATATATATATATATATATATATATTATATAATATATATATATATATATATATATATATATATTATAGTGCATATCTATAGTATACAGTATATATATCTATATATATATATTAGTGTGTGTCACTATATATACATATATATATATATAACTCTGGATATGACCGGCACTCCTACAGCAAAAGATAGTTACCAGGGTGCCTTCCCGTGGTACCACAAGGCCAAGCAAACAAGAGTAAAGTAAAGGGCGGCACTCCAATGGTTTTGGAAAAAATAGCTCACCAAGCCAGCTTCAATTCAATCAACGTTTCAGGTGTCTTTATTAGCACCTTTCGTCAGGACGAAAGGTGCTAATA
Source organism: Pseudophryne corroboree (assembly GCF_028390025.1). Classification (NCBI taxonomy): domain Eukaryota; kingdom Metazoa; phylum Chordata; class Amphibia; order Anura; family Myobatrachidae; genus Pseudophryne; species Pseudophryne corroboree. Next base: position 164,339,660 of record NC_086452.1, read on the forward strand.
AAGACACCTGAAACGTTGATTGAATTGAAGCTGGCTTGGTGAGCTATTTTTTCCAAAACCATTGGAGTGCCGCCCTTTACTTTACTCTTATATATATATATATATATATATATATATATACAGTATATATATATATGCACAGATAGATAGATTATAGATAGGTAGGTAGACAGATATTATATAAGTCAGCGCCTCAGTAATAATTATTATAATATTATTATAATATTATAATAAATATTATTATAGAGGCAGCACAGCAACCATGCTGAGTGGCAACTCACCCCAGGAGCCGCCTTCACGGAGCTGCTGGATGTTAACTCTGCCACTGCCAGCGCTTCCTATTTCGGTCATGTGGTTTAGAGGAGGGGCCGCGTCACTTCGTATGGGGCGCAGTTAGGGCTAGTGAAGCCATCTGCTGCCATGTGTATGAAGTATTTGCTTGCGGACAGTGCGGCAGCATTTGGTCCGCAGGTGCAGCAGGAGGGTGGTTCACCGTTCGCTGCCGGGGAGGGACCTTGATTGCCACTGACAGGCTGCTGTAGCAGGAATTTTTTTTTCCTGTTTACAGCAGCACAGCAGAGGAGTAAGGGCCTATTTTGATGGGGTGGCCTGGAGCTGCAGCTCCATCCGCCCCATTGTTAATCCGGCCCTGTATCTACCTAAGGTGGTGTCATCTTTCCACCTTTAATCAGGAGATTGTGATTCCGGCCTTTATCTCTCCTGGTTTGACCTCCAAAGAGAGGTCTTTGGATGTGGTATGGGCTCTCCGTATCTATGTGGAGAGGACTGCCTCCATCTGGAGGTCAGACTCTCTTTTTGTCCTTTCTAGTTTTCACAAACGAGGCTGCCCTGCGAATAAGCAAACTTTGGCCAGATGTATTAGAATGGTGATTGCTCAAGCTTATGCGCAGGCTGAGCTCCCAGCTCCTGCTGCTATTAAGGCCCATTCTACTCGGTCTGTTGGACTTTCTTGGGCGGCCTGCCGTGGCGTGTCCCCGGAACAAATGTGCAAGGCGGCTACATGGTACTCAGTGAACACGTTCATAAGGTTTTATGTCTTTGATACTTCCGGCTCCCAGGATGCTTCCTTTGGATGCCGGGTTCTTGTGCCCGCTACAGTGCATCCCCTCCCATGAGGAACTGATTTGGGAAATCCCCGATGTTATTCCCTGTGGAATACCATTGTACCCCGCTGCAGAAAAGGAGATTTATGGTAAGCCCATTGTTAAATCTCTTTCTGCGAGGTACACTGGTTTCTAATATACATCCCCCACCTTACACCGGGGGCCCCCCTGTCTTAAGTGCCCCGGGCACATCCAAGGCTTAATCCGGCCCTGACCTGTAGGCAAGTGACAAAAACAACACCAGTGTTCACCAAGGGTTAATACTGCCCCTGTGTTAGGAGTTCTGGGTGCACTGTGACTGACTGTGCACCAGTAAAGGGATAGTCTAATGGTTAAAAAATAATGGCATTATAAAAAAATAATGCTGCCCTTAGCATAAGCTCTGGGCTGTGTTTAGTGCACCAGTAAAGGATCAATATGGCTATAATGCCCTGGCAGTCTAGTGGATATGCTCTCTTTCCAGTATCTTGTGTGAAGTGGCACCTGAATCACTGTAGGAGGGACTTATATCGAATACAAAACACGCAAGATCCTATGATGAGAAGATGACATTTTGCCTCATTTTAGAATCCAAGCAAGGTGGGAAAACCCAAGACGATGCTAAGATTCCCTTGGAATCCAAAAGTTCAGGTGGACTCAATTTCCTAGAAACTGAGCCCACAGATCCCTAATTTCTATGCTCCAATTTTTATAAGTGGGATAATTGCTATATTGTTATTACTTTGGTCCTGGAGGCAGAGTCGGCCCTAGGCATAGGAATTATAGGCTAATGCCTAGGGCATATGGCAAGCCTAGGGGCATCCTAAACCCCCATGTCTTCGACAGGAGTGGTTCTTGGTACAGGCAAGCAGTGCCTTCGCCCAGGGTGCTGCGGCCTGGGGGCGCAGCTGCAGTCACCCCGCAGGCACCGCCGCCTACCCGCACCCCGCTCCACAGCTGCAGCAGACGCCGTGGGCTGTGTGGGCATCCGCTGCAGCCGGCTCCAGGGACAGACACTAGAGGTCAGTATTGACCTCTAGTGTCTGTGCGGCGCTGCTATGGGAGAGACGTCATGACGTCTCTCCCATAAAGAGGAGCCAGCGGCCAGACGGAGCAGCAGAAGCAGCGATCGGGAAGCAGGAGCGGGGCAGTGGTAAGTATTTTATTTTTATTTTTGTGTGTGTGCACAACTACTGGGGGCAAAGAAATGGGGCACAACTACTGGGGGCAAACAAAGAGGGGGCACAACTGCTGGGGGTAAAGAAATGGGGCACAACTACTGGGGGCAAACAAAGAGGGGGCACAACTGCTGGGGCAAAGAAACGGGGCACAACTACTGGGGGCAAAAGAAGAGGGGGCACAACTGCTAGGGGCAAATAAACGGGGCACAACTACTGGGGGCAAACAAAGAGGGGGCACAACTGCTGGGGCAAAGAAACGGGGCACAACTACTGGGGCAAACAAAGAAGGGGCACAACTGCTGGGGGCAAAGAACCGGGGCACAACTACTGGGGGCAAATCAACTGGGGGGCACAACTACTTGGGGCAAATCTGGGGGCACAGCTACTGGGAGCATAACTGTGGCCACGCCCCTCCCCTATGAGGCTACGCCCCTATTTTTTGCGCGCACAAACTGTTTTGCCGGGGGGGGGGGGGGGGGGGGGAGTGGATACTTTCGCACTGGGTGCCACAAGGTGTAGAACCGGCCCTGGTCTACGACCAGCAGTGGATCTGAGCACCAGAACAGTGGTGGATGCCGTTTCCCTGTGCCGGCTCCCAGCTGCTGCGCTTCCAGAATTGAATGCCTCTGTGGAACACACGTCACTGCGTGTGCCGTGGAGCGTCTCCCTTCACCTGTCCTCTTCCCGATACGAGGCTGGTGGATGGGTCTTGTGAGTCAGGAGTGGGAGCCCGGAGAGCGGGACACAGCGGGAGCTTTCAAGGCACACTCGCTGTGACTCTGTCCTGGCTCCTGCGTGAGGCTGCTTCTACAGTCTGCGGAGGGAGCGACGCAGCCGGGACCTACGGGAAGCACTGTACACAGAGAGAGCGATGGCGGTTGGGACCTGGAAGTTACAGGCAGCAGGTGACATTCTTAGTGACTTCTTCCCAGCGAATCCCATGCACTCCCATCCTGTCCGTCACCAGCACTCCCTCCCCTGCTCCACATCACTATTCCTATTTTGCCTCCCCCTGCTCCACACCACTATTCCTATTCTGCCCCCTCCCGCTCCACACCACTATTCCCATCCTGCCCCCGCTCCACACCACTATTTACATTTCCCAACCTGCCCCACACCACTATTCCCATCTTGCCCTCCCCCGCTCCACACCACTATTCCCATCCTGCCCCACCCGCTCCACACCACTATTCCCATCTTGCCCCACCCGCTCCATAACACTATTCCCATCCTGCCCCCCCTGTTGCATACCACTACTCCCATCCTTCCCTCTGTGCTCCACACCACTATTCACAACCCCCTGCTCCACACCACTATTCTCCTCCTGCCCCCCTGCTCCACACCACTATTCCCATTTCCCATCCTGCCCCCAAGCTCCACAACACTATTCCCATCCTGCCCTCCCCCGCTCAACACCACTATTCCCATCCTGCCCCCCTGCTCCATAACACTACCCCCATCCTGCCCCCCCCCCCTGTTGCATACCACTACTCCCATCCTTCCCTCTGTGCTCCACACCACTATTCACAACCCCCTGCTCCACACCACTATTCTCCTCCTGCCCCCCTGCTCCACACCACTATTCCCATTTCCCATCCTGCCCCCACGCTCCACAACACTATTCCCATCCTGCCCTCCCCCGCTCAACACCACTATTCCCATCCTGCCCCCCTGCTCCATAACACTACCCCCATCCTGCCCCCCCCCGTTGCATACCACTACTCCCATCCTGCCCCCCGTGCTCCACACCACTATTCCCACCCCCTGCTCCACACCACTATTCCCATTTCCCATCCTGCCCCCCGCTCCACACCACTATTCCCATCCTGCCCTCCCCCACTCCACACCACTATTCCCATCCTGCCCCACTCACTCCATACCGCTATTCCCATCCTGCCCCCCGCTCCATAACACTACTCCCATCCTGCCCCCCCTGTTGCATACCACTTCTCCCATCCTGCCCCCTGTGCTCCACACCACTATTCCCACCCCCCCTGCTCCATACCACTATTCCCATCCTGCCTCCCCACTCCACACAACTATTCCCATCCTTCCCCTCCAGCTCCACCACACCACTATTCCCATCCTATCCCCCCGCTCCATACCACTACTCCCATACTGCCCCCCATGTTGCATACCACTACTCCCATCCTGCCCCCTGTTCTCCACACCAATAATCTTATCCTGCCTTCCCCTGATCCACAGCACTATTCCCGCCCTGCTCCACAGCACTATTCCCATCCTGCCCCCCCCCCCACTCCACACCACTATACCCATCTTGTCCCCCTGCTCCACACCACTATTCCCATCCTGCCTGCTACGCTCCATACCACTACTCCCATCTTGTCCCCTGTTGCATACCACTACTCTCATCCTGCCCCCTGTGCTCCACACCATTATTTCCATCCTGTCCACCTGCTCCAAACCATTACTCCAATCCTACCCTCCCCCACTCCACACCACTATTCCCCTTCCACTGCCCCACTCCATACCTTTACTCCCATCCTCTCCCCCTGTTGCATTACTCTTATCCTACCTCCCCCCCTGCTCCACACCACTATTCCCAACCTACCCCCCCTGCTCCACACCACTATTCCCATCCTGCCCCCCCTGTCAACACCACTACTCCCATCCTGCACCACTGCTCCATACCACTACTCCCATCATGGCCCCCCTTCTCCATACCACCAACCCCATTCTGCCCCCCCTGCTCCACACCATTACTCCCATCTTGCCGCCCTGCTCCACACCACTACTTCTAGCCTGCCCCCCTGCTACACACCACTATTCCCATTCTGTCACCCTGTTCTGCACCACTACTCCTACCCAGCCCTACTCTGCCTGCTCTGCACTACTCCTCCCCCTGTTCTACACTACTTCTCCTCCTGTCCTGCTCCCCTGCTCCACACTACTCCTCCTCTATTCTGCCCCCCTGCTCCGCACTACTCTTACTCCTATCCTGCCCCCTGCGCCACACTACTCCTACAATTCTGTGCCCTTGTACCGCACCACTCCTCCTCCTATCCTGTTCCCTTGCTCTGCAGTACTACTCCCATCCAGCCCCCCTGCTCACAACTATTCCTCCTATTTTTCCCCTTTGCTCCACACTACTACTCCTCCTCTTATGCTGCCCCCACAACTTGTCCTCCTATCCTGCCCCCTTGCTCTGCACTACTCCTCATCCTTTCCTGTCCTCCTACTCCACACTACTATTTACATCCTACCATCTGCTCCTCACTACTCCAAACCGTGTCTCCTTCCATGTGGTTACATCCTTTTCAGGATACCACATTGGGGGGGGGGGGGGGCATCAGCCAAAATCTTGACTAGGGCACTAATTTGGCTAGGGCCGGATCTCTCTCTGGAGGGACTGTATTGTTTCTATAGTAAAGGCACTGATTAGAGTTATATTGCGATTCTTTCAATTATCGGTGCTATTTCATAGATGTTGCCCTTTTTTTCTACATTGTCTTTTATATTGCCCTCTTTTTTGTGTATTATCGCAATTGCTCAAAATTCCATGTTAGACATTAATTTTATATTATGAGTATGTATATTAAGGACTAGGTGATTCATCGCACCCTACGGGCGCTCTTCACACTGTCACAAGGGGCTACGCCCCCTTAACCCTTGCATGCCCTTATTGCATGCAATATTTGTATTATATGGAGTATTACCTTCAATCATAATTGTGTGAGTGGTTAAATATTGCATGGATAAAGGGCGTGCGATGGTTAAGGGGTCATAGCCCCTTGCAACGGTGTGAACAGCGCAAGCAGGGCTTGATGAATCACCTAGTAGGTGCTGTGGTTGGGGGAGTGGCAGGTGCGGGGGAGATGCGGGTGGGGGAGGGGTGGTTGCGGGGGTGCCACCGTTGGGGAAGGGGTGGTTGCGGGGGTGTCACAGGTTGGGGAGGGGCTAGTGTGGTGGTGCCATGGGTGGGGGAGGGGCGTGTGCGTGGGTTCCCCGGGTGGGCATCCGGAGCCACCGCGGGTGGGGGAGGAGTGATTGCGGGGGGGGGGGGGGTCGTGGGTGGGGGAGGGGTGGATGCGGTGGTGCCGCAGGTAGGGGAAGGGCGGGTGCGGGGGTGCTGTGGGTTGGGGCCTGGAGCCCCCATGGGTGGTGGAGGGGGCATTGTGGGGGTGCCGCGGATGGGGCCCGGAGGTACTGCGAGTGGAGGAGGGGCGGGTAATGCTTCTCCTCCTGGAAGCAGCTAAGCTACTGTCCTCCCTTTAACAGTGGCTCTCCGGAGACTCGCACAGTAGCCAGTCACTATTGTTAGCACCGGTGTCCTAACACGCCGCATTACAGGGAAGAAGATGCACTCAATAAACTACAGCTCCCAACAGGCCTTAGTACGTCTACATTCCTGTAATGAGGTGCGTTGGGACACCGGGGCTAACAATAGTGACTGGCTGGCAGAACTGACTGACTCGCTGAATCAATGTAAAAGATGAAAGTGCTGTGCAGTGTCAGTGACACTGCACACCCATTGCACTGCACAACACAGCACTGTCATCTTTTACATTGACATTCAGTGTCCAGACATTACCCTCTGTGATACACCCACTCTATCCGTTACATTGGCCATCTCAGGGCTTCCAGGTCGGCAGCCCAGGTGCTGTGTTGCGGAGTCAGGGCCTCTGGGGATCTGGGCGCGGCTGTGGTGAGGAGTCACTTCTGTGACATCACGCGCAGAGGAGGCTCCGGGGCTCAGGGAGTATGCGTTGCAGGGATTGCTATGAAAGCCTTTCACTGCATCACTTTCATACACATCTATGCCGGTGGCCACAGCAGTTTTTGTTCCACCTGCGCCACGGCTAGGGAGTGGGGATTGTTGATGCCGGAGGGGGCAGGCGGACTGGCAGCAGGACATAGGACACTGCAGTAAAAGGATTTTTTATCCCCTATCTACAGCACAGAGACTTGCTGCAGATGCAGTGGAATACCCTCCAACTGTACCTTTTTGCCAGGTACAGTACCTTTTTTATGGTCTGTAACGAATCTTGGCTCTCCAAACTTACATTAGAAGTATAGGAAAAGGGGCATGGCCACGCCACTGTACCCGTGGCCACGTCCCCTTTCCGAATTTGTACCGATTTTTATGTGTAAATTGTTGGAGGGAATGTTGCTGCAGATGCAGTGGGCCTATTTTGGGATGTGGATCTGGAGCTGCAGCTCCATCAGCCCCATTGTTAATCCTGCTCTGGAAACACACAGCAGCCAAAGGGCAGAGCCTCCCATTGGATGTAACCTGTGTGGGAGGGCATTTCTCACCCAATCAGCTGTGGACTGGGTGTGATAGACCTGCTGCTAACCCAATGAGAGCTCCTAGCCACGTCCAGTGTTATCCACAGAGTCACAGAGTGAAAGATCTGGGCTATTATATAGGAGATACCCAGCCTTTAACATGGAGAGACTGCAGCATACTGTATCTTTTTTTTTGTATTCAATAATTTGTATTGAGTTTTAAGACAAGCAAACAGACAATGACATATGCTTTGTTACCATAGATTATGTAAACCATAATATGTATGCATAAACAAATAATAAAGAAAAGATATAACAAGAAAAAATACAGAAGGCTGGTGTGGTCTCGCTTTTTGTCAATCGATAGTGTTCCACAAGTAGATAAGTAGTGCTTGGAGATATCGTACTAGGATAAGATACCTAGACAATTACAATCAAAATTTAACATCGTTATGAGTAATTTGGAGCTGCATATAGTATAGTGTATAATGTTCGCCAGTACATTTAATTAACATGGTGACCAGGCAATATTACACTGCAGAGACAGGGAGGCCCTGACTAAACGGGGAGGAGAGCCATCTGTCCCATAGTTTATAAAATTAATCAGGGGCTTTTCTAGAAATGTATACACACTTCTCATGGGATACAACCAAGTTCACCAGTGGTATCCATAGACTAACATTGGGGCTTGTATGCGCCATCCAGGAACGTGCTAACAGCACTTTAGCAAGAGCTCATAGGTTAAGAATATACCATCTAGAGTGTACATCCAATATTTCCTCATCATTTACTGCAAGGACACACACAGTGGGCATAAAAATATCCAATGGAATACCCGTAGAAATTATTATCTTTATCACAACTCGCCAAAAGGCATTTACCACAGGGCAAGACCACAACAAGTGCCAAAAGGTGCCATCTAATGAGACACACTTTGGGCACCCGGAGTCACCTCGCCCTCCTATTCTAGCTAAGTGAGAAGGAGTAATATATACTTGATGCAATATGAACAGATGTTTTTGTTGAAAGCGAGCAGGGGTGGTAGCTGTACGGGAAGCCACCAGGGCTTCTGCCTAAGTATCTGAGGAGATGGGTCCTAAATCAGCTTCCCATTTGGATTTAGGACTCGGGAGAGTTCCAGAGTGATGGGCACTAAACAGAGCAGAGTAAAGAGCAGAAATGGCCTTGGATTGTCCAATGGTCATTAAAAGCAAGTGAACAGGACATGTCTGGAGGAGAGGTGGCGCAGTACCAAACTGAGACGCACATGCATGACAAAGCTGGAGATATCGGTAAAAATTAGATATGGGCAGGTTAAAGTCCGTACTTAGTTGTTCAAAGGTTTTTAAAGTACCGATAAATATAGGTGGCCAATGGATCGAATACCCCAGCATTCCCACACCGACCCCATTTGTAGAGAAGCAAATTCATGAAAGGCATGAATATGAGTTAAAGGGGTGTCAGGATCCCATCCCACCCCTTGCATCATGCGATGCACTTGTCTCCATACCATGATAGCCTGTTTAACAACTGGCATAGCAAGAACAGAAAAATTATAGCTCAATAATAGCTGTAGTGGTGTGAGACTCTTTCAGTTATTAAGGAACAGGTTGTACATCAAGGTATTCCCATTGGGGTCAGTAATCCAGGATATCAAATGAGACAATTGAGCTGCCATGTAATACAGCCTAAATTTAGGAAGAGCAAGACCATTCGAGTTGCGAGGTCTGGTCAGAGTATCCAATTTAATTCTAGCTCTACGATTAGACCAGACTAGTAAAGATAAAAGACCATACATTTTATCAAAGATTTTCTGAATGAGGTAGATAGGGGAGTGTTGTAAAATATAAAGCAGTTTAGGTAATGCGACCATTTTAATAAGATTAATTCTACCTGTGACAGTAAGGGGTAATTTCCCCCACACGCTAATACGTGATCGTAAATAGTCTAGTTGTGGATGTATGTTCAAGGCAATAAATTGTGAAGATTGATTGGTTACCAAGATGCCCAAATATTTAAAGGAATCCACCCAGCGAAGTGGCAGGCCCCCAGGTGGGTCAGCAGGACAGAGACCCCTAAAAGGAAGACAAGACTTGTCCCCATTAATGGACAAACCCGAAAATCCCCCAAAGGTGTTAATTATATCCAGTATGTGGGGCATAGTAATGGAATAGTCAGATATAAATAAGAGAATATCATCTGCATAAAGAGCAATTTTGTCCATCCTGCCCCCCCCCCCCCCCCCATCCGGAGACCTGCCACCCGCTGGGAAGATCTAATAATACAAACCAATGGCTCTCTGGCAAGCACAAAGAGGATCGGTGACAGAGGGCATCCCTGTCTCGTACCTCTCTGTAAGGGAAAGACTGAGGAGACATGGCCATTTACAGAAACGCGAGCTGTGGGAGCAGAGTAAAGTAACTTGACCCATTTTTAAAAAAATGGGTCCGATGCCGAACCGATCCAGTGCCCCCCACAAGAACTTCCACTCCACCATATCTTTGATATCTGCATTGGTCCCTACATTTCTAACCGCAAAGCAGCTCCTAGAGCGTGTATCTTCAACCTGCCAGCATGCATGTTGTGGAACAACATATCCCAGCATGCCCTGCCTCAGTTTTAGCATGCCTTAACAGCAAAACTGTGGCAGGGCATGCTGGGATGTGTAGTTTCACAGCAGCTGGAGGGCCGCAAGTTGAAAACCCATGCCCTAGATTATTCAGTGGTGGTTTAAGAGAGGAGAGGGCCTGTGTGCAGGATCTATGCATACCCCCTCCTCTCTGGCATCTCTGTAGACTCTGGCCTTGTGCTAGAGTCTACTGCTAATGCACAGGTCTCTGGAAACATGGCGCCCATGCCTTGTTCCTGGGGACATCTCTACTATGCATGCACAAATCACCAGGAAAATGTACTGGTGTGGATATCCTTAGTGGATAGTTTAGTACCCAGCAGTTTAAGATTTCTTCATTATATCAGAATTTTTTTTCCCACCAGATTTTTTTTAATTGGGACAAAATGAATCATCCTTCAAGAAATCTCGAAAAAATTTCAATCATGTCAGGTACTGTACCAAAACGGGTTAACAAGATCTGACAAAGATACAAAGTCAGAAGTAGTTACTGTATCATCAAACCAGATGGTTAAGCCCTCTATATTTATATCAGGAATGTTGTTAGGCGCCCACTAATGCAAAAATTGTGTCCAACTAGCTCTAAAATAATCAAATGGCCAGTGTGTGGGCACCTTAACTCGTTGAGTGCTCTATTGTAGGATTTCCAGCTGTGGCTAACCAATTGATAGACAGATTAACAAGGAAAGGGGAGGGCAGGGGGGTTTGTAGGGAATACTGTACCCCGGGCCCTCCTCTGTCAGCCAGAGCACACTGACAGCAGCAGAACCAGGCAGACAGAATGCGAGCAGGACTGTATGCAGTGCAGGCAGAGACACAGGAGTATCAGGTTTCATGAGCTTAAAGACCGGAGGAGATAGAAGAGAAGAGAGAAAAAGCTGTAAATGACCCAGGGATCCCACTTCTCCACCTCTGGGTGTCTAGGTGCTGTGTAACCTGTTATCTAATGAGAGCATTCTGGGTCTAGGGAGAGACACACACAGAGAGTCTTCCTGAGTCCTGTCCCAGTGTGTAAGAAGTACAGAGGCTGCTGATATTCCTGCATGTGACAAGATACATTGTAGATTTTATTTTTCTATGTGTATTTTAAGGTTGTTTAAATTGTCTTTGTTCCACTACAAGAAAACTTTATAAAACAGTTGTCTCTCAATTAGAGATGAGCGGGTTCGGTTCGTCGAGATCCGAACCCCCCCTAACTTCACGTGGTTTACACGGGTCCGAGGCAGCCTCGGTTCTTCCCACCTTGCTCAGTTAACCCAATCAAGGTCAAACGTCATCCTCCCTCATCATCCCGCTGTCGGATTCTCACGAGATTCGTATTCCATATAAAGAACCACGCGTCGCCGCCATTTTCACTCGTGCATTGTAGATTGAGCGGAGAGGACGTGGCTATGTTCTCTGCCTGAAAAGCTCAATATCTGTGCTCAGTGTGCTGCATTGTGGTGACCACCAGTATATAGTAGTACAGTACAGTAGGCCATTGCTGTATCTTGCAGCTCCGTGTCAGACTCAGTTCTAGTATTCTGATCAGTGCTCAATATCTGTGCTGCATTGTGGTGACCAGTATATAGTAGTACAGTGCTGCATTGTGGTGATCACCAATTTATAGTAGTACAGTACAGTAGGCCATTGCTGTATCTTGCAGCTCCGTGTCAGACTCAGTTCTAGTATTGTGATCAGTGCTCAATATCTGTGCTGCATTGTGGTGACCAGTATATAGTAGTACAGTGCTGCATTGTGGTGACCACCAGTATATAGTAGTACAGTACAGTAGTCCATTGCTGTAACTTGCAGCTCCGTGTCAGACTCAGTTCTAGTATCCTGATCAGTGCTCAATATCTGTGCTGCATTGTGGTGACCAGTATATAGTAGTACAGTGCTGCATTGTGGGGACCACCAGTATATAGTAGTACAGTACAGTAGGCCATTGCTGTATCTTGCAGCTCCGTGTCAGACTCAGTTCTAGTATCCTGATCAGTGCTCAATATCTGTGCTGCATTGTGGTGACCAGTATATAGTAATACAGTGCTGCATTGTGGTGACCACAAGTATATAGTAGTACAGTAGGCCATTGCTATATCTTGCTGCTCTGTGTCACTTCTAGTATCCTGAACAGTGCTCAATATCTGTGCTGCATTGTGGTGACCAGTATATAGTAGTACAGTGCTGCATTGTGGTGACCACCAGTATATAGTAGTACAGTACAGTAGGCCATTGCTGTATTTTGCAGCTCCGTGTCAGATTCAGTTCTAGTATCCTGATCAGTGCTCAATATCTGTGCTGCATTGTGGTGACCAGTATATAGTAGTACAGTGCTGCATTGTGGTGATCACTAATTTATAGTAGTACAGTACAGTAGGCCATTGCTGTATCTTGCAGCTCCATGTCAGACTCAGTTCTAGTATCCTGATCAGTGCTCAAAATCTGTGCTGCATTGTGGTGACCAGTATATAGTAGTACAGTGCTGCATTGTGGTGACCACCAGTATATAGTAGTACAGTACAGTAGGCCATTGCTGTATCTTGCAGCTCTGTGTCAGACTCAGTTCTAGTATCCTGATCAGTGCTCAATATCTGTGCTGCATTGTGGTGACCAGTATATAATAGTACAGTGCTGCATTGTGGGGACCACCAGTATATAGTAATACAGTACAGTAGGCCATTGCTGTATCTCGAAGCTCTGTGTCAGACTCAATTCTAGTATCTTGATCAGTGCTCAAAATCTGTGCTGCGTTGTGGTGACCAGTATATAGTAGTACAGTGCTGCATTGTGGTGACCACCAATTTATAGTAGTACAGTACAGTAGGCCATTGCTGTATCTTGCAGCTCCATGTCAGACTCAGTTCTAGTATCCTGATCAGTGCTCAATATCTGTGCTGCATTGTGGTGACCAGTATATAGTAGTACAGTGCTGCATTGTGGGGACCACCAGTATATAGTAGTACAGTACAGTAGGCCATTGCTGTATTTTGCAGCTCCGTGTCAGACTCAGTTCTAGTATCCTGATCAGTGCTCAATATCTGTGCTGCATTGTGGTGACCAGTATATAGTAGTACAGTGCTGCATTGTGGTGATCACCAATTTATAGAATTACAGTACAGTAGGCCATTGCTGTATCTTGCAGCTCCATGTCAGACTCAGTTCTAGTATCCTGATCAGTGCTCAAAATCTGTGCTGCATTGTGGTGACCAGTATATAGTAGTACAGTGCTGCATTGTGGTGACCACCAGTATATAGTAGTACAGTACAGTAGGCCATTGCTGTATCTTGCTGTTACGTGTCAGACTCAGTTCTAGTATCCTGATCAGTGCTCAATATCTGTGCTGCATTGTGGTGACCAGTATATAGTAGTACAGTGCTGCATTGTGGTGACCACCAGTATATAGTAGTACTGTACAGTAGTCCATTGCTGTAACTTGCAGCTCCGTGTCAGACTCAGTTCTAGTATCCTGATCAGTGCTCAATATCTGTGCTGCATTGTGGTGACCAGTATATAGTAGTACAGTGCTGCATTGTGGGGACCACCAGTATATAGTAGTACAGTACAGTAGGCCATTGCTGTATCTTGCAGCTCCGTGTCAGACTCAGTTCTAGTATCCTGATCAGTGCTCAATATCTGTGCTGCATTGTGGTGACCAGTATATAGTAATACAGTGCTGCATTGTGGTGACCACAAGTATATAGTAGTACAGTAGGCCATTGCTATATCTTGCTGCTCTGTGTCACTTCTAGTATCCTGAACAGTGCTCAATATCTGTGCTGCATTGTGGTGACCAGTATATAGTAGTACAGTGCTGCATTGTGGTGACCACCAGTATATAGTAGTACAGTACAGTAGGCCATTGCTGTATTTTGCAGCTCCGTGTCAGACTCAGTTCTAGTATCCTGATCAGTGCTCAATATCTGTGCTGCATTGTGGTGACCAGTATATAGTAGTACAGTGCTGCATTGTGGTGATCACCAATTTATAGTAGTACAGTACAGTAGGCCATTGCTGTATCTTGCAGCTCCATGTCAGACTCAGTTCTAGTATCCTGATCAGTGCTCAAAATCTGTGCTGCATTGTGGTGACCAGTATATAGTAGTACAGTGCTGCATTGTGGTGACCACCAGTATATAGTAGTACAGTACAGTAGGCCATTGCTGTATCTTGCAGCTCTGTGTCAGACTCAGTTCTAGTATCCTGATCAGTGCTCAATATCTGTGCTGCATTGTGGTGACCAGTATATAATAGTACAGTGCTGCATTGTGGGGACCACCAGTATATAGTAGTACAGTACAGTAGGCCATTGCTGTATCTCGAAGCTCTGTGTCAGACTCAATTCTAGTATCTTGATCAGTGCTCAAATTCTGTGCTGCATTGTGGTGACCAGTATATAGTAGTACAGTGCTGCATTGTGGTGACCACCAATTTATAGTAGTACAGTACAGTAGGCCATTGCTGTATCTTGCAGCTCCATGTCAGACTCAGTTCTAGTATCCTGATCAGTGCTCAAAATCTGTGCTGCATTGTGGTGACCAGTATATAGTAGTACAGTGCTGCATTGTGGTGACCACCAGTACATAGTAGTACAGTACAGTAGGCCATTGCTGTATCTTGCAGTTCCGTGTCAGACTCAGTTCTAGTATCCTGATCAGTGCTCAATATCTGTGCTGCATTGTGGTGACCAGTATATAGTAGTACAGTGCTGCATTGTGGTGACCACCAGTATATAGTAGTACAGTACAGTAGTCCATTGCTGTAACTTGCAGCTCCGTGTCAGACTCAGTTCTAGTATCCTGATCAGTGCTCAATATCTGTGCTGCATTGTGGTGACCAGTATATAGTAGTACAGTGCTGCATTGTGGGGACCACCAGTATATAGTAGTACAGTACAGTAGGCCATTGCTGTATCTTGCAGCTCCGTGTCAGACTCAGTTCTAGTATCCTGATCAGTGCTCAATATCTGTGCTGCATTGTGGTGACCAGTATATAGTAATACAGTGCTGCATTCTGGTGACCACCAGTATATAGTAGTACAGTAGGCCATTGCTATATCTTGCTGCTCTGTGTCACTTCTAGTATCCTGAAGAGTGCTCAATATCTGTGCTGCATTGTGGTGACCAGTATGTAGTAGTACAGTGCTACATTGTGGTGACCACCAGTATATAGTAGTACAGTACAGTAGGCCATTGCTGTATTTTGCAGCTTTGTGTCAGACTCAGTTCTAGTATCCTGATCAGTGCTCAATATCTGTGCTGCATTGTGGTGACCAGTATATAGTAGTACAGTGCTGCATTGTGGTGATCACCAATTTATAGTAGTACAGTACAGTAGGCCAGTGCTGTATCTTGCAGCTCCATGTCAGACTCAGTTCTAGTATCCTGATCAGTGCTCAAAATCTGTGCTGCATTGTGGTGACCAGTATATAGTAGTACAGTGCTGCATTGTGGTGACCACCAGTATATAGTAGTACAGTACAGTAGGCCATTGCTGTATCTTGCAGCTCTGTGTCAGACTCAGTTCTAGTATCCTGATCAGTGCTCAATATCTGTGCTGCATTGTGGTGACCACCAGTATATAGTAGTACAGTACAGTAGGCCATTGCTGTATCTCGAAGCTCTGTGTCAGACACAATTCTAGTATCTTGATCAGTGCTCAAAATCTGTGCTGCATTGTGGTGACCAGTATATAGTAGTACAGTGCTGCATTGTGGTGACCACCAATTTATAGTAGTACAGTACAGTAGGCCATTGCTGTATCTTGCAGCTCCATGTCAGACTCAGTTCTAGTATCCTGATCAGTGCTCAATATCTGTGCTGCATTGTGGTGACCAGTATATAGTAGTACAGTGCTGCATTGTGGGGACCACCAGTATATAGTAGTGCAGTACAGTAGGCCATTGCTGTATTTTGCAGCTCCGTGTCAGACTCAGTTCTAGTATCCTGATCAGTGCTCAATATCTGTGCTGCATTGTGGTGACCAGTATATAGTAGTACAGTGCTGCATTGTGGTGATCACCAATTTATAGTAGTACAGTACAGTAGGCCATTGCTGTATCTTGCAGCTCCATGTCAGACTCAGTTCTAGTATTCTGATCAGTGCTCAAAATCTGTGCTGCATTGTGGTGACCAGTATATAGTAGTACAGTGCTGCATTGTGGTGACCACCAGTATATAGTAGTACAGTACAGTAGGCCATTGCTGTATCTTGCAGCTCCGTGTCAGACTCAGTTCTAGTATCCTGATCAGTGCTCAATATCTGTGCTGCATTGTGGTGACCAGTATATAGTAGTACAGTGCTGCATTGTGGGGACCACCAATTTATAGTAGTACAGTACAGTAGGCCATTGCTGTATCTTGCAGCTCCATGTCAGACTCAGTTCTAGTATCCTGATCAGTGCTCAATATCTGTGCTGCATTGTGGTGACCAGTATATAGTAGTACAGTGCTGCATTGTGGGGACCACCAGTATATAGTAGTACAGTAAAGTAGGCCATTGCTGTATCTTGCAGCTCCGTGTCAGACTCAGTTCTAGTAGCCTGATCAGTGCTCAATATCTGTGCTGCATTGTGGTGACCAGTATATAGTAGTACAGTGCTGCATTGTGGTGACCACCAGTATATAGTAGTACAGTACAGTAGGCCATTGCTGTATCTTGCAGCTCCGTGTCAGACTCAGTTCTAGTAGCCTGATCAGTGCTCAATATCTGTGCTGCATTGTGGTGACCAGTATATAGTAGTACAGTGCTGCATTGTGGTGATCACCAATTTATAGTAGTACAGTACAGTAGGCCATTGCTGTATCTTGCAGCTCCGTGTCAGACTCAGTTCTAGTATCCTGATCAGTGCTCAAAATCTGTGCTGCATTGTGGTGACCAGTATATAGTAGTACAGTGCTGCATTGTGGTGACCACCAATTTATAGTAGTACAGTACAGTAGGCCATTGCTGTATCTTGCAGCTCCGTGTCAGACTCAGTTCTAGTATCCTGATCAGTGCTCAATATCTGTGCTGCATTGTGGTGACCAGTATATAGTAGTACAGTGCTGCATTGTGGTGACCACCAGTATATAGTAGTACAGTACAGTAGGCCATTGCTGTATCTTGCAGCTCTGTGTCAGACTCAGTTCTAGTATCCTGATCAGTGCTCAATATCTGTGCTGCATTGTGGTGACCAGTATATAATAGTACAGTGCTGCATTGTGGGGACCACCAGTATATAGTAGTACAGTACAGTAGGCCATTGCTGTATCTCGAAGCTCTGTGTCAGACTCAATTCTAGTATCTTGATCAGTGCTCAAAATCTGTGCTGCATTGTGGTGACCAGTATATAGTAGTACAGTGCTGCATTGTGGTGACCACCAATTTATAGTAGTACAGTACAGTAGGCCATTGCTGTATCTTGCAGCTCCATGTCAGACTCAGTTCTAGTATCCTGATCAGTGCTCAAAATCTGTGCTGCATTGTGGTGACCAGTATATAGTAGTACAGTGCTGCATTGTGGTGACCACCAGTACATAGTAGTACAGTACAGTAGGCCATTGCTGTATCTTGCAGTTCCGTGTCAGACTCAGTTCTAGTATCCTGATCAGTGCTCAATATCTGTGCTGCATTGTGGTGACCAGTATATAGTAGTACAGTGCTGCATTGTGGTGACCACCAGTATATAGTAGTACAGTACAGTAGTCCATTGCTGTAACTTGCAGCTCCATGTCAGACTCAGTTCTAGTATCCTGATCAGTGCTCAATATCTGTGCTGCATTGTTGTGACCAGTATATAGTAGTACAGTGCTGCATTGTGGGGACCACCAGTATATAGTAGTACAGTACAGTAGGCCATTGCTGTATCTTGCAGCTCCGTGTCAGACTCAGTTCTAGTATCCTGATCAGTGCTCAATATCTGTGCTGCATTGTGGTGACCAGTATATAGTAATACAGTGCTGCATTCTGGTGACCACCAGTATATAGTAGTACAGTAGGCCATTGCTATATCTTGCTGCTCTGTGTCACTTCTAGTATCCTGAAGAGTGCTCAATATCTGTGCTGCATTGTGGTGACCAGTATGTAGTAGTACAGTGCTACATTGTGGTGACCACCAGTATATAGTAGTACAGTACAGTAGGCCATTGCTGTATTTTGCAGCTCCGTGTCAGACTCAGTTCTAGTATCCTGATCAGTGCTCAATATCTGTGCTGCATTGTGGTGACCAGTATATAGTAGTACAGTGCTGCATTGTGGTGATCACCAATTTATAGTAGTACAGTACAGTAGGCCATTGCTGTATCTTGCAGCTCCATGTCAGACTCAGTTCTAGTATCCTGATCAGTGCTCAAAATCTGTGCTGCATTGTGGTGACCAGTATATAGTAGTACAGTGCTGCATTGTGGTGACCACCAGTATATAGTAGTACAGTACAGTAGGCCATTGCTGTATCTTGCAGCTCTGTGTCAGACTCAGTTCTAGTATCCTGATCAGTGCTCAATATCTGTGCTGCATTGTGGTGACCACCAGTATATAGTAGTACAGTACAGTAGGCCATTGCTGTATCTCGAAGCTCTGTGTCAGACACAATTCTAGTATCTTGATCAGTGCTCAAAATCTGTGCTGCATTGTGGTGACCAGTATATAGTAGTACAGTGCTGCATTGTGGTGACCACCAATTTATAGTAGTACAGTACAGTAGGCCATTGCTGTATCTTGCAGCTCCATGTCAGACTCAGTTCTAGTATCCTGATCAGTGCTCAATATCTGTGCTGCATTGTGGTGACCAGTATATAGTAGTACAGTGCTGCATTGTGGGGACCACCAGTATATAGTAGTGCAGTACAGTAGGCCATTGCTGTATTTTGCAGCTCCGTGTCAGACTCAGTTCTAGTATCCTGATCAGTGCTCAATATCTGTGCTGCATTGTGGTGACCAGTATATAGTAGTACAGTGCTGCATTGTGGTGATCACCAATTTATAGTAGTACAGTACAGTAGGCCTTTGCTGTATCTTGCAGCTCCATGTCAGACTCAGTTCTAGTATTCTGATCAGTGCTCAAAATCTGTGCTGCATTGTGGTGACCAGTATATAGTAGTACAGTGCTGCATTGTGGTGACCACCAGTATATAGTAGTACAGTACAGTAGGCCATTGCTGTATCTTGCAGCTCCGTGTCAGACTCAGTTCTAGTATCCTGATCAGTGCTCAATATCTGTGCTGCATTGTGGTGACCAGTATATAGTAGTACAGTGCTGCATTGTGGGGACCACCAATTTATAGTAGTACAGTACAGTAGGCCATTGCTGTATCTTGCAGCTCCATGTCAGACTCAGTTCTAGTATCCTGATCAGTGCTCAATATCTGTGCTGCATTGTGGTGACCAGTATATAGTAGTACAGTGCTGCATTGTGGGGACCACCAGTATATAGTAGTACAGTAAAGTAGGCCATTGCTGTATCTTGCAGCTCCGTGTCAGACTCAGTTCTAGTAGCCTGATCAGTGCTCAATATCTGTGCTGCATTGTGGTGACCAGTATATAGTAGTACAGTGCTGCATTGTGGTGACCACCAGTATATAGTAGTACAGTACAGTAGGCCATTGCTGTATCTTGCAGCTCCGTGTCAGACTCAGTTCTAGTAGCCTGATCAGTGCTCAATATCTGTGCTGCATTGTGGTGACCAGTATATAGTAGTACAGTGCTGCATTGTGGTGATCACCAATTTATAGTAGTACAGTACAGTAGGCCATTGCTGTATCTTGCAGCTCCGTGTCAGACTCAGTTCTAGTATCCTGATCAGTGCTCAAAATCTGTGCTGCATTGTGGTGACCAGTATATAGTAGTACAGTGCTGCATTGTGGTGACCACCAGTATATAGTAGTACAGTACAGTAGGCCATTGCTGTATCTTGCAGCTCCGTGTCAGACTCAGTTCTAGTATCCTGATCAGTGCTCAATATCTGTGCTGCATTGTGGTGACCAGTATATAGTAGTACAGTGCTGCATTGTGGGGACCACCAGTATATAGTAGTACAGTACAGTAGGCCATTGCTGTATCTCGAAGCTCTGTGTCAGACTCAATTCTAGTATCCTGATCAGTGCTCAATCTCTGTGCTGGATTGTGGTGACCAGTATATAGTAGTACAGTACAGTAGGCCATAGCTGTATCTTGCTGCACCGTGTCACTTCTAGTATCCTGAACAGTGCTTAATATCTGTGCTCAGTGTCAGTGCTGCATTGTGGTGACTAAAAGTCCAGTGTCTTGTGCTGCATCTTGCTGCTGTAGGGTGCTGTGGTAGTGTCCTGTCACTGTGCATAGGTCATCATCATTCCAGTCACAGTGGTATCTGGTATCTATATAGTGGTATCTAATTCCAGACATTACTGCCGTCTAATTCCAGATATATTACTGGCATATAATTCCACACATTAAAAAAGGGAGAACAAAAATGTGGAGGGTAAAATAGGGAAAGATCAAGATTCACTTCCACCTAGTGCTGAAGCTGCTGGCACTACTCTTGGCAGAGACGATGAAATGCCATCAACGTCGTCTGCCAAGGCCGATGCCCAATGTCATAGTAGAGAGCGTGTAAAATCCAAAAAGCAAAAGTCCAATAAAATGATGACCCAAAAATCTAAATTTTAAAGTGGCTGAGGAGAAGCGTAAACTTGCCAATATGCCATTTACGGCACGGAGTGGCAAGGAACTGCTAAGGCCCTGGCTTATATTCATGGCCAGTGGTTCAGCTTCACATGAGGATGGAAGCACTCATCCTCCCGCTAGAAAAATGAAAAGAGTTAAGCTGGCAAAAGCACATCAAAGAACTGTGCGTTCTTCTAAATCACAAATCCCCAAGTAGAGTCCAATTGTGTCGGTTGCGATGCCTGACCTTCCCAACACTGGACGGGAAAAGGTGGCTCCTTCCACCATTTGCACGCCCCCTGCAAGTGCTGGATGGAGCACCCACAGTCCAGTTCCTGATAGTCAAATTGAAGATGTCACTGTTGAAGTACACCAGGATGAGGATATGGGTGTTGCTGGCGCTGAGGAGGAAATTGACAAGGAGGATTCTGATGGTGAGGTGGTTTGTTTAAGTCAGGCACCCGGGGAGACACCTGTTGTCCGTGGGATAAATATGGCTATTGACATGCCTAATGAAAATACAAAAAAAATCACCTCTTCGGTGTGGAATTATTTTAACAGAAATGCGGACAACAGGTGTCAAGCAGTGTGTTGCCTTTGTCAAGCTGTAATAAGTAGGGGTAAGGACATTAACCACCTAGGAACATCCTCCCTTATACGTCACCTGGAGCGCATTCATCAGAAGTCATTGACAAGTTCAAAAACTTTGGGTGACAGCAAAAGCAGTCCACTGACAACTAAATCCCTTCTTCCTCTTGTACCCAAGCTCCTGCAAACCACCCCACCAACTCCCTCAATGTCAATTTCCTCCTTAGACAGGAACGCTAATAGTCCTGCAGGCCATGTCACTGGCAAGACTGACGAGTCCTCTCCTAACTGGGATTCCTCCGATGGATCCGTGAGTGGAACGCCTACTGCTGCTGTTGTTACTGCTGGTGCTGCTGTTGTTGCTGCTGGGAGTCGATCGTCATCCCAGAGGGGAAGTCGGAAGACCACTTGTACTACTTCCAGTAAGCAATTGACTGTCCAACAGTCATTTGCGAGGAAGATGAAATATCACAGCAGTCATCCTGTTGCAAAGCGGATAACTCAGGCCTTGACAACTATGTTGGTGTTAGACATGCGTCCGGTATCCGCCGTTAGTTCACAGGGACTTAGAGAATTTCTTGAGGTAGTGTGTCCCCGGTAACAAATACCATCTAGGTTCCACTTCTCTAGGCAGGCGATACCGAGAATGTACACAGACGTCAGAAAAAGAGTCACTAGTGTCCTAAAAAATGCAGTTGTACCCAGTGTCCACTTAACCACGGACATGTGGACAAGTGGAGCAGGGCAGACTAAGGACTATATGACTATGACAGCCCACTGGGTAGAAGTATTGCCTCCCGCAGCAACAACAGCAGCAGCGGCACCAGTAGCAGCATCTCGCAAATGCCAACTCGTTCCTAGGCAGGCTACGCTTTGTATCACCGCTTTCCAGAAGAGGCACACAGCTGACAACCTCTTACGGAAACTGAGGAACATCATTGCAGAATTGCTTACCCCAATTGGACTCTCCTGGGGATTTGTGACATCGGACAACGCCACCAATATTGTGCGTGCATTACATGTAGGCAAATTCCAGCACGTCCCATGTTTTGCACATACAATGAATTTGGTGGTGCAGAATTTTATAAAAAACTACAGGGGCGTAATGGAGATGCTGTTGGTGGCCCGAAGAATTGCGGGCCACTTTCGGCATTCAGCCACCGCGTGCCGAAGACTGGAGCACCAGCAAACACTCCTGAACATGCCCTGCCATCAGCTGAAGCAAGAGGTGGTAACGAGGTGGAATTCAACCCTCTATATGCTTCAGAGGATGGAGGAGCAGCAAAAGACCATTCAAGCCTATACATCTGCCTACGATATAGGCAAAGGAGGGAGAATGCACCTGACTCAAGCGCAGTGGAGAATGATTTCAACGTTGTGCAAGGTTCTCCAACCCTTTGAACTTGCCACACGTGAAGTCAGTTCAGACACTGCCAGCCTAAGTCAGGTCATTCCCCTCATCAGGCTTTTGCAGAAGCAGCTGGAGAGATTGAAGGAGGAGCTAAAACGGAGCGATTCCGCTGGGCATGTGGGACTTGTGGATGGAGCCCTTCATTCGCTTAACCCGTATTCACGGGTGGTCAATCTGTTGAAATCACCGTGCTCGATCCTAGGTTTAAAGCCTACGTTGCATCTCTCTTTCCGGCAGACACAAGTCTGCAGATGTTCAAAGACCTGCTGGTGAGACACTTGTCAAGTCAAGCGGAACGTGACCCGCCAACAGCTCCTTCTTCATTTTCTCCCCACACTGGAGCTGCCAGGAAAAGGATCACATTTCCAAAATCACCTGCTGGCGGTGATGGAGGGCAGTCAGGAGCAAGTGCTAACATCTGGTCCGGATTGAAGGACCTGCCAACGATTACTGACATGTCGTCTACTGTCACTGCACATGATTCTGTCACCATTGAAAGAATGGTGGAGGATTATATGAGTGACAGCATTACCGTAGGCATGTCAGACAGTCCGTACGTATACTGGGAGGAAAAAGAGGCAATTTGGAGACCCTTGCACAAACTGGCTTTATTTTACCTAAGTTGCCCACCCTCCAGTGTGTACTCCGAAAGAGTGTTTAGTGCAGCCGGTAACCTTGTCAGCGATTGGCATAGGAGGTTACTTCCATAAAATGTGGAGAAAATTATGTTCATAAAAATGAATTATAATACATTCCTCCGTGGAGACATTTACCAGCAATTGCCTCCAGAAATTACACAGGGACCTGTGATGGTGGATTCCAGTGGGGAAAAATCAATACTCTGTGAGGAGAGGGATGTACACAGTGAAAGGGGTGAGGAATCGGACAATGAGGAGGAGCTGGACATCTTGCCTCTGTAGAGCCAGTTTGTGCAAGGAGAGATTGATTGCTTCTTTTTTGGTGGGGGCCCAAACAAACCAATCATTTCAGCCACAGTTGTGTGGCAGACCCTGTTGCTGAAATGATGGGTTTGTTAAAGTGTGCATGTCCTGTTTATACAACAACATAAGGGTGGGTGGGAGTGCCCAAGGATAATTCCATCTTGCACCTCTTTTTTATTTATCTTTGCATCATGTGCTGTTTGGAGACTATTTTTTGTAAGTGGCATCCTGTCTGACACTGCAGTGCCACTCCTAGATGGGCCAGGTGTTTGTTCCGGCCACTTGGGTCGCTTAGCTTAGTCATCCAGCGACTTCGGTGCAAATTTTAGGACTAAAAATAATATTGTGAGGTGTGAGGTTTTCAGAATAGACTGGAAATGAGTGGAAATTATGGTTATTGAGGTTAATAATACTATAGGCTCAAAATTACCCCCAAAATCTATGATTTAAGCTGTTCTTGAGGGTTTAAAAAAAAAACCCGAATCCAAAACGCACCCGAATCCGACAAAAATTCTTAAGGGAGGTTTTTTCAAAACGCGTCCGAATCCAAAACACGACCGCGGAACCGAATCCAAAACCAAAACACAAAATCCGAAAAGTGGCCGGTGCATATCTCTACTCTCAATTAGTTGGAGCTATAATCTCAGTACCCATACATTATTAAACTATTATTTTAAGTATGATTTACCTACAATTAAAATCCTAACAGTCAAAATTCTAACAATTGACCGATGGTCAAAATACTGACAAGGTCAAAATACCAACATGGTCAAAATGGCGAAATTTAAAATGTCGACATGGTAAAAATACCGTCATTTAAAATGTCGACAAGGCAAAAAATCTACACAGTTTTTTTAATAAAAATAAAATTATTTTGTCGTGTATGTCAACATAGGCTGACATTGACACCATAATAGGATTTTGGTACTTTCCAGATAAATCCTATTCTTTGAATCCACATGGGGCACTGGAGTATTCTTGGGATATGGACGGTGCTTTAGCAGGGATAGGCACATTAAAATCTTTAAATGTGTAACCCTCCTACCCCTCCATACTCCCCCAGAGACCTCAGTGTTTTTTACTGAGCCGAAGAAGAGCGAAAGAGAGGATGAACAATGGAGAATTACATATAACATTATAATATAACGGACAACCATAAAGTTGACCCATAACATAACTGACAACTAAACAGTTGACACGACAATGTCACAACTGAGGGCTGGTGCTGACCAGGGGGAAGCCTCAGTTGTAGGGGCTGAGGTATATGTGTACCTGGGAGGCAGTACAGGGTTCTTGGACATGCAGGGAACCTTTAGAACAAATGCCCGAAGGCGTGACCACGACAATAAGGGAAAGTTCAAAGGTTTTATTAAACACAGTTCAGAGGAATACTGATGACTTGGTACTGGTAATAGGAAACACAGTTCAGAGGACTACTGATGATAGAAAACCGATGGTGACTTGGGATCGATGGCGGAACACCGATGGTGACTTGGGATCGATGGCGGAACACCAATGGTGACTTGGGATCGATGGCGGAACACCGATGGTGACTTGGGATCGATGGCGGAACACCGATGGTGACTTGGGACCGATGGCGGAACACCGATGGTGACTTGGGATCGATGGCGGAACACCGATGGTTACTGGCAGGGCAGGGCACCGCTGGAAGCTGGAAGCCGGTGTCAGGTAACTGCCAGTCGCTAGGTGCAATGATGAGACACTGCAGAGTCAGGCTGCACTGCAGAGAAAGTCCATGGGAGAACTGCACACTGGAATCACTGCAGACAATTGAAGCACTGACATCTTTCCACCCCAGGAACAGGATATTTATACCTGCTGGGAAGCAGGGATTGGCTGGCTGATTAACCAGAGACCAGAGTGCAGCTGCTGTGTAATCAGGCTGAGAGCAGAGTGCAGCTGATAGGCTGAAAGGTAACATGTGATTAGGAAAACATGGCTGCGCCCATGGTAGCTTTTGGAGGGAAAGATTGTTTGTAACTTGAATGTGAGCTTTAACCATGAAGCTGCCAGAATCACAGTAAAGAGATTTGAGACAATGAGATGCAGCGTGCTGCACACAGACAGTGCAGATGGAATCCAGGCTTGGAACACTGGGACAGTCTCAGGAGGCATTTGGAAGGTAAATACTGATAAGGAATTACCTAGATCGTGACAGCACCCCCTCCTTTAGGAGTGGCCCCAGGACACTTCTTATAAGTTCTTTACCTGAACAAATGGAAGGATCTAGATTAAATCCTGATGAACTTGAACTGGCTGGGACCAGAGGAGACTGTACCGGATCTATGGACGAGACCAAATTAAGTCCAGACAACCTTGAACCGGTTGAGACCGGCGGAGACTTTAGACCGACGGATAGGACCGGATTAGATCCGAAGGTATTGGAATCGGCTGGAACCGAAGGAGGCTGATCTGGACAGACGGATGGGACCGGATTTGGTCCAGAAAAGCTTGAACTGGCTGGGACCGGAGGAGTCTTCGGATTGACGGTTGAATCAGCTGGAACTGAAGGAGTCTTTGGACCTACGGATGGAACCGGATTGGGTCCAGAGATATCGGAATCGGCTGGAACCAAAGGAATCTTCAGACAGACGGATGGAACCGGATTGAGTCTAAAGACAGTTGAATCAGCTGGAACTGAAGGAGTCAGAATCCGGTTAGAACCGGAATGAGTGGTATCCGAGTGTTCAGTTAGACCATCCTGGACCTGGTCCATGCTGGATGCCAACAGGGTGGTGCTCTCTGAAGACGGCAAACAGGAGTTAATAACTGCATCTGTAGCACAAAAATTTCCATCTGGGAACTTGGCTCTGGATACTTCCCTTGGGACTGAAACTTTGGTGACCCCTCCTGGGGTTGATGAATCAGACACCTCTCTCAGGGTTGTTTTCTCCAGCACCCCTCCTGGGGTTGACAGATCAGAAACTCCATTTTGAGAAGACTCTTATGCCCCTACTAGAGCTTGAACATTGGATACCCCTCCTAGGGCTGTAGACACAGACGCCCCTCCTAGGGCTGTAGACACAGACGCCCCTCCTTGGGCTGTAGACACAGACGCCCCTCCTTGGGCTGTAGACACAGACGCCCCTCCTTGGGCTGTAGACACAGACGCCCCTCCTTGGGCTGAGTAAAGAGCATCATCATTCCAGGAAAGTTCGGACGCTAGGATCTGGTACTGTACCAGATATTTACCGACTGTTCGTGTCCCCTGACGTAGCCGGAGGATATCAGAGGAGGCAGAGGTCACACGACCTGGTTCATCAAAGATGCGCCTGAAGGTTGCCACGAAATCTGCATATGAAGAGAGCAGGGCATCAGACTTCTCCCATAGAGGTGATACCCAATCGAGGGCGGAGCCACTGAGGAGGGAGATGATGTAAGCAACCTTGGTGCGGTCAGTTGGGAAACTGCCAGGCTGTAACTCAAAATATATCTCACACTGATTTAGGAAACCCCGACAGGCTTTTGGGGAACCATCAAACTTGGCAGGTGTCGGTAAATGGAGACAAGGAGCAGAAACGGGAATGATGGGTGGGGATACCACCAAAGGTACTGCAGTCGGCACACTAGACGCCCCTGAACCACGGAGGGTTACTTGTATTCCATCCAGCCGAGAGGAGAGGTCCTGGAGACAGCGGATCACATGGCCCTGTGCAGTCTCCTGACGTTCAAGGCAGGCTGCAAGTTCTTGCATCGGCCTGGTCGCTTGGACCTGGTCTCCGGCCGAATCCATTAGGTCAGTGCTTACTGTCACAACTGAGGGCTGGTGCTGACCAGGGGGAAGTCTCAGTTGTAGGGGCTGAGGTATATGTGTACCTGGGAGGCAGTACAGGGTTCTTGGACATGCAGGGAACCTTTAGAACAAATGCCCGAAGGCGTGACCACGACAATAAGGGAAAGTTCAAAGGTTTTATTAAACACAGTTCAGAGGAATACTGATGACTTGGTACTGGTAATAGGAAACACAGTTCAGAGGACTACTGATGATAGAAAACCGATGGTGACTTGGGATCGATGGCGGAACACCGATGGTGACTTGGGATCGATGGCAGAACACCGATGGTGACTTGGGATCGATGGCGGAACAGCGATGGTGACTTGGGATCGATGGCGGAACCCCGATGGTGACTTGGGATCGATGGCGGAACACCGATGGTGACTTGGGATCGATGGCGGAACACCGATGGTTACTGGCAGGGCAGGGCACCGCTGGAAGCTGGAAGCCGGTGTCAGGTAACTGCCAGTCGCAAGGTGCAATGATGAGACACTGCAGAGTCAGGCTGTACTGCAGAGAAAGTCCATGGGAGAACTGCACACTGGAATCACTGAAGACAATTGAAGCACTGACATCTTTCCACCCCAGGAACAGGATATTTATACCTGCTGGGAAGCAGGGATTGGCTGGCTGATTAACCAGAGACCAGAGTGCAGCTGCTGTGTAATCAGGCTGAGAGCAGAGTGCAGCTGATAGGCTGAAAGGTAACATGTGATTAGGAAAACATGGCTGCGCCCATGGTAGCTTTTGGAGGGAAAGATTGTTTGTAACTTGAATGTGAGCTTTAACCATGAAGCTGCCAGAATCACAGTAAAGAGATTTGAGACAATGAGATGCAGCGTGCTGCACACAGACAGTGCAGATGGAATCCAGGCTTGGAACACTGGGACAGTCTCAGGAGGCATTTGGAAGGTAAATACTGATAAGGAATTACCTAGATCGTGACAGACAATAGATAACAATCACCTTAACATTAACAAGTCAGTGATAATGTGTTACCATAAGATCTACTGAACTTACCACAAGACAGGTGAAACTGCTCTGGGTGGGCGTCCAGTGCCCCCTGTGGATTCAAAGAATAGGATTTATCTGGTAAGTATCAAAATCCTATTTTCTTTTTCATCCATTAGGGGTCAATGGAGTACTCTTGGGACGTACCAAAGTTTCCCTCTTGGGCGGGAGAGCTGTTTGGCATCTGTAACACTAGACGGCCAAAGCTAGATGCTGATGCCGCAAACGTATCAAACTTGTAAAAGCGCACAAACGTGTGCACAGATGACCACGTAGCTGCTTGACAAAGCTGCATCGTAGAAGCTCTATGACCTGCTGCCCATGACGTTCCCACAGAACGTGTGGAATGGCCTGAAATGGATGCAGGCGGTTGTAGCTTAGCATGAAGGTAAGCTTGACGTATGGTCAGCTTAATCCATCTGGATAAGGTCTGCTTGGAAGCTGGCCAACCCATCTTGACTGCATCATAGAGAACAAACAATGTATCCATTTTTCGTACAGTTGATGTTCGTCTTCATAAATGCGAAGTGCGCATACCACATTCAAAGCAGCTGGAGTTCCTGAATTTTCAGAAAACAGGAACTACGATTGGTTGATTGATGTGAAAAGAAGATACCACCTTAGGTAGAAAAAAACGTAATTCGCCTTAAGTTCCGCTCTGTCATCATGAAATACCAGATACGGTGGCTTGCAGGACAAGGCACCCAACTTGCCGAAGCTAAGGCTAGACGAGAAACTGTTTTCCCAGTTAGAACTTAACATCCACTTGTTGTAAAGGTTCAAAATTTGAAGAATGCAAATAAAAATGTAAAACTAGATTCAAATTCCATGGCGCTGTAGGTGGTATAAATGGAGGGTGAACTCTGAGGACACCTTGCAGGAAAGTGTGAATTGTTTACAAAAGATCCAAACGCCTTTGAAAGAAAATTGACAAGGCAGAGACCTGCACCTTTAGTGTCGCAAACGTAGTCCTCCATCTAACCCTGTCTTTAAAACTAGCAAAAGACGGGATAACTGGGAAGATGATTTCGGAAAACCTCAGAGCTTTATACCAACCTATATAAGCTTGCCAAATCCTGTGATAATGAGCTGCTGTAACTGGCTTCCTAGCACGTAACATGGTTGGTATAACCGACTTCGAAATGCCGTCTCATCGTAAGAGAGCGATTTCATCAGGCACCCCGTCAACGCAGCCGCGCTAAAACGGGGTAAAGGAATGGACACTGTTATAGTAGGTCCGGAAGTAGCGGAAGCGGCCACGGATGCTCTGCGAGTAGCCCGCGGAGATCCGAGAACCATGCTATCCGAAGCCAATGAGACGTCACTAGTATGACGGTCGAGAATTGTCTCTTTTTATTTGCTTTAACAACCGAAGCAGCGGAAATGGTGGAAATAGATACACAAGGCTGTACGGCCACGCTATTGTGAGAGCATCCAAAGCCACTGCCCCTAGATCTCTTGTTCTGGACACCTACTGGGGTGTTTGATGATTTTGGCGAAATGCCCTTAGATCCACCTGTGGGAACCCCATCGCTGTACTAACAGCTGGAATACCTCTGGATTCAAAGCACATTCTCCTGGATGAAAATTCTGAAGGCTGAAATAATCTGCTTTCTAGTTGTCCACTCCTGAAATAAACACTGCCGACAATATCACCTGGTGATGCTCGGCCCAAATCAGGATTCAAATAACTTCTTGCATGTTATGCGACTTCGAGTCTCTCCTTGTTCGTTTATGTATGCGACTGCCGTCGTGTTGTCTGAACAGTTCTAGACTGTAGCATGTGCACTGCCTGTCACAGCGCATCGAAAAATTGCCCTGAGTTCCAGGACATTTATGGACAGTAATCTTTCTCAGTCTGACCATAGACCCTGAAGCTGACAATGTAGGACCACTGCTCCCAACCTCTGAGACTTGCGTCCGTTGTCTGAATTATCCAATTCCAGACGCCGAACCCTTTTCTACAGTGAGATTGTGCAAGTGGAGCCACGAGAGTAGGGATACTCTGGCCCTTGGAGACATGCGCACCCTGTGATGAGTTTGTAGATGAATGCCTAACCACGGTGCGAGAAAATCCAGGTGAAAAGAACGTGAGTGAAATCTTCCATACTGAAGTGCTGTGAAAGATGCCACCATCTTTCCTAACAGTAGAATGCACAAATGCACGGAGACTGTCCGTAGTTTGCGCACTAACTGTAGTAGTTTCATACGAATACTTTGCGCTTCCTGTTGTGGCAGTTAAATTAGATTAATCACCGTATCCAGAATCATTCCTAGGAATTGAATTGTTTGAGACGGGACAAGGCTTGATTTCTTGAAGTTGACACTCCAACAGTGCTGAACTAGTACATTTTATGTCAGGAAGGCATGTTGAAGGTATATTTGTTGAGACGGAGCTTTGATGAGATCGTCTAAATGCGGAACTATTATCACTTCCAGGGATCTGAGATGAGCTATCCTCACAGACTTCCCACCTGTGAATACCCGAGGTGCTGATGAGAGGCCAAACGATAGTGGCTGAAATTGATAATGATTTTGTTGTACTGCAACCTTAAGGACACCTGATGCGGTGAAAGTATGCATCCTTGAGATCCAGCAAAATGATTAATTCTTGTGTTTGTAAACCTGCAATCACCGACTGCAGGGATTTCCTCTTGAATATGTAGTATGTGACGTACTGAGTGAATCCCTTTAGGTTCAACATCGGTGTGACCGATCCGGCCGGCTTTGGTACTACAAAAAGACTGGAATAATAACCTTGACTGTGTTGGTGTGAACTAAACTGCTGAATGTACGAGAGATTGAATAGCGGTTTGCAGAACCGCCTTCTTGTCTTCTGACATAGTCAAGTCTGTCTTGAAAAAACTGCCTTAGTGGTAGACAATCAAACTATATGTTGTAACCTTTGACCACTAAATTGCGGATCCACCGATCTCTGTTTGTCTGAAACACACCAAGTGAAACATCTGAAGGCGTGCTGCCACCACTGAAGATCCTAGATGGGCTGTAAGCCCGTCATGCCACTGGTTTGTCAGCGGCCTCTGTGTCCTGACGACGGTTAGTGGTTTATTGAAAAACCACATTCTGTACCACGTCTACTCTGCATAGTTGTTCGTGTAGCACGGCCACGAAATGACTGATTTCTAAAAGATTTGAACGCTGGTCCAGCACGTTTCCTTTTAGGAACTGGTGCGGCAATGGCAGTAAACAGATTTTCCGCCGTAGCCTGAGAAATCCCTGTTTCCAATGTAGGACTAAATAAGATCTTGCTAGTGCAAGGCAATGCTTATATTCCTCATTTTGACTATGCCTCTGCCTGCCAAGAATGTAGGCGAAGTGTCCGGCGAGCCGCAAATAGTGAAGCTTCCATAGAAGCCGTACCTAAATACTCTGCAGATTCACAGATGTGATCAGCAAGAAGTAGAAACTCCGGTAGGCCCACTGAAGTGGCGTTTCTCATGCAACTACAGTCTTCTGAACATCAATGAAAGCAGGTCTAAGCCACACCCCTACTGCTGTAAACGTTGACTTTAGCATAGCTTCTAGCTTACGCTTTTGACAGGTCTTTAAGCGTACTTGCAGCTGGAACTGGAATAGGTAACTTCTAGAAAAGTTTTGACACAGAGGAATCTACTGTTTAGTGGATGCTCCCATTTACTTGCCATAGACTCTGGGAACGGGCTATTGGATAGAAACGTCTAGGTATAGAAAACCGCTTATTAAGAGAATCCGGCGTACTGCCCTGATGAGATTATCAATAGCTGAGTCATCAATAACTTCACTATCCGACTGTAAACCATGCGGCCCATGATGACTACTGTTAGGAATTGATCTAGATGTGGACTTTTGTAGCCTTACAAAGTCCCTGACATCTCCTGAGCTCTCACTCAGGCAGCTCAGACGGTATACCTAGAATCAGATGTAGCAACATTACGATCTTTCCGCGCAGCGGGCAACTTTAACTTAGTCGGCCAAGGAGGATCGGCCAAGGAGGATCAGGATAGATGTCCGCATTTTGGACTCGTATTTTGAAGACACACTGTGAAAGTGGATCCATTAGGTAACACTTGCATTGACATTGCAGACAAGGCGCTTATTTTGCACAGAGATCGGTATACTGTGAAAGACCAGTTCCCACGTTTAAGTACAGTCTTGTATAAGCCAGAAGTGCTCTGCCCCTGGCACACACTAAAATCTGTGAACCATGTGCTTCACAAAAATTCTACCTACACCCCTGCAGCTCCAGTGGCCAAGTGTTGTAGGTGACACTAAATTCCTGGAAGAAGAACCAGGAAGTTTTGTTAAAATGGTGTCCCGCCATGTGCTACCTATAGTTTTATATATATATATATATACACATCCCTATGTATAATATAAGCACAATGTTCATGCGTACAAATTTCTATCTATAATAGATTATATAATAGAAGAACTTTTGCCCATACACAAACACTCCCTTTCAGATAAGCAGTGTTTTATAGACATTTCCCCTATGTATATTTCATGTATGTATTATAAACCTTAGATCCCATTGCTAGGGATCATACTCCCCGCCACTTGTCCCCTATTAGCCGCGGGTGTAAGCATGAACAAGTCGGTTTCAATGAACAAATCATGAAATACTCATGTTGTTTTTTTGACCTGTCAACATTTTTAATGTCGGTATTTTGACAGTGTCGACATTTTTAATGTTGTTATTTTGTCCATGTTGGTATTTTGACCGTGTTGGTATTTTGGTCCGTTTAAATCTAATATGCATCATTGGTTTAAATTTAATATACACAATCCATACCTGCTAACATGACCCATTCGAAGAGGGACAACATGCTCTCTACTTGGACTTCCCTCTTAATTTATGACTGAAGGTGATTAGAGATGAGCGGTTCGGATTTTGAAAAATCCAAACCACTCCGAACTTACCATATTCGGGGCAGTCGAGACCGGGCTTGGATCTGCCGAGACTGCCTCGAGCCCGGCCCCAGCCGAACACACCAGATCCTGCTGATGGATCACAGCAGGATCTGTGCCAATTTCAAAAGTCAATGGGGCTGACCGCTGATTGGCTGAGAGAGCCCTCTGTGACGGCTCTCAGCCAATCATCATGTCCCCATAGACTTTAATGGTGGAAAAATGGTGGCCCACACTGCCCTAACACCACCGCCTGCACTGACGCCACCGCCACCCACACTGCCAACAGCCCCACACAGACGATACTGCTGGCACTCCTGCACTGCCAACACAACTGGAACCCTCACCTTACAGCTGAATCAGCCGGCACCCCCACACTGCTGACACACCCCAGCACTGGGGACACCGTGGACACTCCCATGTTGCCGACAGTGTCAGCACCCCTGCACTAAGGACACCGCCAACAGTCCTGCACTGCTGACACCACCAGGACCCCAGCAGTACTAACACCACCAGCAACCCCAAACTGAGGACACTGCCAGCAGTACCAACTCCACCAGAATCTCCGCACTAAGGGCACTACCGGCACCACCACACTGAGGACACCACCATCACTGCCGACACAACTAGCACCTCAGCAGTAAGGACACCTCCAGCAATCCCATACTGAGGACACTGCCAGCACTGCCGACACCACCAGCACCCCAGCAGTACCGACACTGCCGTCAACCCCACAATGAGGACTCAGCCAGCACTCCTGCACTGCCGACACAGTAAGTGAACTACTGGTGTATCCGCCCTGCACTGTATCCTGCATTGTATCCAACCCACACTGTATCCTGCACTATATCCAACATGCACTGTATCCGACTAGAAATGTATCCAGTACTGTAGGCAACCCACACTGTACCCAACCAGCACTATATCCGACCTGCACTGTACTCCACACTATATCCAACCAGCAATGTATCCAGACCTGTATCCGACCTACATAGTATCCAACCCAAACTGTATCCAACCCACAGTGTATCCCACACTGTATCCAACCTGCACTGTATCCGACCCGCACTTTATAAAACCCACACAGTATCCAACTAGCACTGTATCCAACCCACACTCTATCCTTCACTGTATCCAACCTGCACTGTTTCTGACCCACACTGTATCCCACACTTTATCAAACCAGTAATATATCCCGCAGTGTATCCGACCCACACTGTATCCAACCAGCACTGTATCCAACCCACTCTGTATCCTGCACTGTATCCAACCTGTCCTGTATATTGCACTGTATCCAACCCACACTGTATACCGCAGTTTAGCCAGCCAGCCCATAGCCAATATTGGTGAAAACAATATTGTGAGCTGGGAGGTGGTCAAAATTGAGTGGAAATTACTGGAAATGAATGTTATTGAGGTTAATAATACACTAGGAACAAAAAAAGGCAAATTTAAGTGAGTTTATCTTTTTTTATAAAAAAAAAAAATACAAATTCAGTCACGGCAGTTTGGCAAATACAAATATAAAGCTGGCCTACGAATCATAACCAAATCCAGCAAAATGGCCCGGTGCACAACCCTATAGGTGATCACACACATCTACAAAGCCCTCACCCACTCCTCTCCCATTTACCTGTCTGACCTCATCTCCCTTTACACTCCTGTCCATACTCTTTGCTCCGCTAATACATGTCGCCTCTCCTGCCTACTGATTATTACCACCTGCCATGCCTAGCTCCAAGATTTTGAACATGCTGATCCCTTTCTCTCCACCTCTCTACAAAACTTAAACGGGCTCTCAAGACCCACTTCTTCACCAAACCCAGCTGTCTCTCAACCTAAGCCCTCTGTCCCATGCTCACTTTCGACCCCATCTGTGTCATCCCTGCCTGTGTGCCCCTCCCCTTTAGAATGTAAGCTTTCATGAGGCCCTCTTCCCTCATGTGGTTTTCCATCTCTGACTTAACCTATCTTATTTTCAATACTCCTTTCAACGGCACCAAATCCCACAGTTTTCTGCTTCCCTGATATTTATTTCAGTGTCGTCTGCTGACGCAACTATGTCTATTTACCCTGTACTTGTCTTATATTGTCTTGAACTGTAAGTCACTGTTTTCTTGTTTTGCTAATTTGTCAATGTACTCTGTAACTGGGCGCTGCGGATCCCATGTGGCGCCATATAAATAAAGCATAATAGTAATTGCAATCCCCTGTGTTGAAATACCTTTCTTATCAATTAAATAGATCAACACAGGTGATGTCAAACATATTTTAGGAGGGAAGTCCAGGTAGAGAGCATTTTGTCCCTCCTGGAATGGGTAATGTTGGGAGGTATGCTAAGTATAATTTACACCTCCATTTCCTCTGGTTCCCCTGTCTTAAATGCTCTGAGCCTCCCCAAGCCTTAATTTATCCGTGAAACCACACTTGCCATAATAGGCACCTTAATGCACTGTGATTTCACCAAAAATGAGCCCAGCATTTGTAGATGCCTACTTACTGGGGGTCATTCCGAGTTGTTAGCTCACAAGCTGCTTTTAGCAGCTTTGCACACGCTAAGCCGCCGCCTACTGGGAGTAAATCTTAGCTTATCAAAATTGCGAACGAAAGATTAGCAGAATTGTGAATAGACACTTCTTAGCAGTTTCTGAGTAGCTCCAGACTTACTCGGCATCTGCGATCAGTTCAGTCAGTTTCGTTCCTGGTTTGACGTCACAAACACACCCAGCGTTCACCCAGACACTCCTCCGTTTCTCCAGCCACTCCCGCGTTTTTCCAAGAAACGGTAGCGTTTTTTCGCACGCACCCATAAAACGGCCAATTTCCGCCCAGAAACACCCACTTCCTGTCAATCACATTACGATCACCAGAACGAAGAAAAAACCTCGTAATGCCGTGAGTAAAATACCTAACTGCATAGCAAATTTACTTGGCGCAGTCGCACTGCGGACATTGCGCATGCGCATTAGCGACTAATCGCTCCGTTGCGAGAGAAAAATAACGAGCGAACAACTCGGAATGACCCCCCCCCCCTATGCGAGACATGAAGATTAGCTGCTGTCTCCAATCAGGGTAGACTTTCTTATTAGTGCAACTTCCTTGTTGGAAGCCCTACTGTGGTAATCAGGGCCGGCTCTAGGCACGTTCGACTAGAGCGGCCGCGCGGGGCGCCACCATAGTCGTACCTGGAGCCGGCCCTGTACACTGCAGGCAGCTCTCCCCGCCGTCCCCGGCCTTTCACTGTGTGTGCGCTGCGCTGCGCGGCGCATTGAGCGCTCAAGCGGCCGGGAACAGTCGGTGCCCTCAGGCTCAGACGGCAGCACTTCCCCTCCCAGCGCCGCCGCAGGTATTGTTGGGAATGGGATCATCGGGCACTGTGTGGGTGCATATCTGTCCATGTGGGGTCATCTGCACTGTAGTGTCATCTGCACTGTGTGTGGGGGCATATCTGTCACTGTGTGGGCATATCTGTCACTTTGGGGTCATCTGCACTGTGGGGGCACTGGCACTGTGTGTGGGGCATATCTGTCACTGTGGGGTCATCTGCACTGTGGGGGCACTGGCACTGTGTGTGGGGGCATATCTGTCACTGTGGGGGCACTGGCACTGTGTGGGGGCACTGGCACTGTGTGGGGGCATATCTGCACTGTGGGGGCACTGGCACTGTGTGTGTGGGCATATCTGTCACTTTGGGGTCATCTGCACTGTGGGGGCACTGGCAATGTGTGTGGGGCATATCTCACTGTGGGGTCATCTGCACTGTGGGGGCACTGGCACTGTGTGTGGGGGCATATCTGTCACTGTGGGGGCACTGGCACTGTGTGGGGGCACTGGCACTGTGTGGGGGCATATCTGCACTGTGGGGGCACTGGCACTGTGTGTGTGGGCATATCTGTCACTGTGGGGGCACTGTGTGGGGGCATATCTGCACTGTGGGGGCACTGGCACTGTGTGGGGGCATATCTGTCACTGTGGGGTCATATCTGCACTGTGGGGGCATTTATGTATCTTGCACTGTGGGGGCATTTATGTATCTGGCACTGTGGAGTCATTTATTTATCTGGCACTGTGGGGAAATATCTGCACTGTGGGGGCATATATTTATCTGGCACTGGGGGCATTTATGTATCTGGCACTGTGGGGGCATTTATGTATCTGGCACTGTGGAGTCATTTATGTATCTGGCACTGTGGGGGCATTTATATGTATCTGGCACTGTGGGGGCATTTATATGTATCTGGCACTGTGGGGGCATTTATATGTATCTGGCACTGTGGGGGCATTTATTTATCTGGCACTGTGGGGGCATTTATTTATCTGGCACTGGGGGCGTTTATGTATCTGGCACTGTGGGGGCATATCTGCAGTGTGGGGGCATTTATGTATCGGGCACTGTGGGGGCATTTATTTATCTGGCACTGCTGGGGGGGCATATCGGCACTGTGGGGGCATTTATTTATCTTGCACTGTGGGGGCATTTATGTATCTGGCACTGCTGGGGGGGCATGTCACGTGTATCTGGCACTGCTGGAGGGCATGTCACGTGTATCTGGCACTGCTGGGGGGCATGTCATGTGTAGCTGGCATGGCTGCGGGGCATGTCATGTGTAGCTGGCACTGCTGCGGGCATGTCATGTGTAGCTGGCACTGCTGGGGGGCATATCATATCTATCTGGCACTGCACATTATGTGTATCTGCGAATATACTGGAGACATTGTGTGTAAGGAACACTACTGTGGCTGTTATGTCTAAGGCTGCTAATTGTGTGCGTAGAGGGGGTGTGAAAATATATTTATAGTGTGATAAAATATGAGGCCACGCCCGCTTTTCCAGGAGGCCACACCCACTTTTCCTGGGGCGCGCGTGCCTTCAGCACGCGCATAGGGGTGTTTTTTTTTTTTTTTTTTGGGGGGGGGGGGGGGGGGGGTGCTTTTATATTTTCTCGCTCAGGGTGCTAGTAGGCCTGGAGCCGGCCCTGGTGGTAATGAACAGTAATAAAAGAGCAATTGTGAATTGTGACTGCAGAGCTCAATGAACTTTGCAATACTGTATGCCTGCCGAAAGCAGAGCAGCCAGCAGCCTGACCATCACTCTTGGACCATGACTATTCACTATTGCTCCATTAGAATAGGGCTATGTTGGTGGGATGCTTGGTGCAATGAACTAC
Organism: Pseudophryne corroboree; assembly: GCF_028390025.1. Taxonomy (NCBI): domain Eukaryota; kingdom Metazoa; phylum Chordata; class Amphibia; order Anura; family Myobatrachidae; genus Pseudophryne; species Pseudophryne corroboree. Next base: position 164,378,249 of record NC_086452.1, read on the forward strand.
TAATACTGTACATATTCATGTAATAGTATTTTGTGCATGTGCAGTAAAAGTGCTCTTAAAGTTTGAAGTGTCTGTGTGTAGAATCTATTTGGAGATAAATTGTTATTTTCTTTTAAAATATTAAAATGTTAAAAATTAAACCTGATCATTGATGAAACCAGAGCATTGATGAAAAATGTATGATAAACCTGATTATTTAAATTATAACTAGAAAGACACAGATTTTATTTATAGGAAGAGTGCAGAAGCTAAGGAAGTTGTTCTCAAACGCGGCCCCCAAAACACTCCAACAGTCCAGGTTTTTGGTATATCCATGGCTCAGCACAGATGGTTAAATAAAATTGACTGGGGTGCTAATTATGTCACCTGTGGCCAAGCATGGATTAACTTAAAACCTGGACTGTTGGGGGGCCTTGATGACCGTCGTTGAGAACCTCTGAGCTAAGGTAACTAATTGCAACTGTGATCACTTAAGGATGAAAATCTTTGGCAACCTGACTTGTTTTTGTATGAACTGGAAGATCTTGGCCTGTTGCTCCCTCTTTACTCACTTGGGTTTCTATATAACCAAGGTTCCATGAACGGTGCAAGCTATAACAGCTAAGGCAAGCATGATTCCCATTTCACCAATAGTGATTTATACTGGATAAGCTGAGATATAAAACCTAATGGTTACTCTTGCATCTAGCTGGACGAATGCTTGGGCTCCACTTGGATGTGCTCAAGCTAATGACAAATGACACAAGGCTTGCAGAGTGAGAATAAAAGGCAAGCAATGGCAATAGAATAGTGTTAGCAAATATATTTTTTGAACGAGAAAGCCTAAATTGAGGGACATAGAGTTTAACGGTAACTGAAGCTGCAGTAAAATGTGAATAAGGGTTATAGGGAACTCTTTAAATTCTATTTCTTACAAAGCAACAGAAAGGCATTCGCCACTGTGTTTATAAATCACCCTTTCAACATTTTATAAAATATATATAGTGTATAGGGGCCTATGTATCCCTGAAGACACCCAAATGTTGGGGATACCTGCAAATATTAAGGATTCTCTTTATGTACCGATATCTGCTGTGGTCTTTTTATTTCCACAACAGAAGCAGTCCCCTTAGGTTTCTATGGGGGCTACTGACTGCAGAATTTACCAAGCTCCGAAATGCAAAACATTCCGGATCCCCACTGCTCAGGGCTGCCATAAGAAATTGTGGGGCCCAGTACTGACAAAATAGGCAGGGCCCTCCACTCTCACCCCTATAGATCGCCAGACATGATTAGTCACAGGGGGATATGTATCAAAGCTTGGAGAGAGATAAAGTAGAGATATATAAACTACCAACCAATCAGCTCCTGACATTTTTCAAATACAGCCTGTAACATGACATTTGGGAGCTTATTGGATGGCACTTTAGCTCCATCCACTTTATCTCTGTTCAAGCTTTGATGCATATTCCCCATTATCAGAGCCGGCCCTAGACATAGGCAAACTAAACAAATGTCTAGGGCATTTGGAATGCCATGGGGCACAAGCAGCTTATGCTGAATAAAATGATATGCGGCATGCCTATATTCTGTGTGTGACTGTGGCTGTATCTGCATACGGAATTCTACATTACAGTGTATTCCTGGAAATCACTGTAACATAGCATTACGTATGCAGATACAGCCACAGTCTCACACAGAATATAGGCCTGCCTCATATAATTTTAATCAGCAGAAGCTGCTTGTGTATCCTAGTCACATAGCAATGCAATAAGGTGTCCGACATTATCAGAGCTCACCTAGCGATGCCAGCTGACTCACGCCAGGCATGTCCTGCTGCATGGTCTATTGAGGCAAGATGTATGAGGACACATCTGTATGTATCATACACAATCAGAATGAAAGCTATCTGCTACATTATCTGGCTGATGTCTCTTTTTCCCCTTATTGCACCTGCCTGTCTCCATTATATGCAAAGCTATCTTCCTGTTTGCTCCTTTTTCTATTACTGTATGTACCCAGCCTTCTCTCACTGTGTGCCTGCCTATATAATACAGCAAGCCAGCTGTTCTATCCAACTCTCTTTTGTCACCATACACTCTACTTTATCTCCACAATTCCGCTCCAGCCCCAGCAAGGCAATCCCCACTCCCTGCATCCGTCTGAGTTACCACCTCATCTGACCTCCTCCTTCTTCTCCAAGACCTGTGTTCTGGGCTGACTGACTGGCGCTGCTCCTCATGCACTTCTTTTCGAGCAGTGGGGCATGACGCCATGACGTCACGTGCATTGGCTCAACAAGAAAATTACTTTATTGAATGGTCAAGTGGGCCAGCCAGGAGCCTTAGTGGTTGTCGCGGGTGGAGTGCTGGCTCAGCTTTAATTTTTATGCAAACTGGTAGTAGAAGGGGGCGGTATCGGTAAGTGCAGCATGGGCCCACCTCTGGTTGGCCTGGACCCCCCCCCCCCCCCATTCTGCCAAGTGGCAGAACCTAGTACAGACCTTGGACATTAATGTAAACATTGGGGTCTTTTTATACAATGAATACTATATGGAATAAATTATTAATGTCTAACACTATAGATGGTCAACAGTATAGGCTCTATAAAATATTTAGATAATATAAATAATTGGTCAGGAAAAGGCTAAACATACCATAATAAATAAAAACACAAACATACTAGAATCAGTACTGCAATTTCTAAGCACCCATTATCCCACCTCATAGTAAGGCTCCTGTCCCTTCTTCCTGGCATTTACTCGCTGGTCCAGTGCACTGATTGAGGACTCCCATCCACATACACAGCTAACTTGGTAGAAGGAGCTGCTACCACTGGGCATGTGCAGCAGCTTTGCGCTGTCCCTTACACTGCATGATGTGGTGGCAGCTCTAGTAATCGTATTATACACCATTGCTATTGTTGTCATAATTTGAGCCATTTGTCAAGAGGAGGGGGGGGGGGAGGGGGTCCATGCCTATGGGCCTGTGTATATATATATATATATATATATATATATACACATACACTGCTCAAAAAAATAAAGGGGACACTAAAATAACACATCCTAGATCTGAATGAATGAAATATTCTTCTTAAATACTTTTTTCTTTACATAGTTGAATGTGCTGACAACAAAATCACACAGAAATTATCAATGGAAATAAAAATTTATTAACCCATGGAGGTCTGGATTTGGGTCACACTCAAAATTAAGGTGGAAAAACACACTACAGGCTGATCCAACTTTGATGTAATGTCCTTAAAACAAGTCAAAATGAGGCTCAGTAGTGTGTGTGGCCTCCACGTGCCTGTATGACCTCCCTACAATGCCTGGGCATGCTCCTGATGAGGTGGCGGATGGTCTCCTGAGGAATCTCCTCCAAGACCTGGACTAAAGCATCTGCCAACTCCTGGACAGTCTGTGGTGCAACGTGGCATTGGTGGATGGACCGAGACATGATGTCCCAGATGTGCTCAATTGGATTCAGGTCTGGGGAACGGGCGGGCCAGTCAATAGCATCAATGCCTTCGTCTTGCAGGAACTGCTGACACACTCCAGCCACATGAGGTCTAGCATTGTCTTGCATTTGGAGGAACCCAGGGCCAACCGCACCAGCATATGGTCTCACAAGGGGTCTGAGGATCTCATCTCGGTACCTAATGGCAGTCAGGCTACCTCTGGCGAGCACATGGAGGGCTGTGCGGCCCCCAAAGAAATGCCACCCCACACCATTACTGACCCACTGCCAAACCGGTCATGCTGGAGGATGTAGCAGGCAGCAGAACGTTCTCCTTGGCGTCTCCAGACTCTGTAACATCTGTCACATGTGCTCAGTGAGAACCTGCTTTCATCTGTGAAGAGCACAGGGCGCCAGTGGCGAATTTGCCAATCTTGGTGTTCTCTGGCAAATGCCAAACGTCCTGCACGGTGTTGGGCTGTAAGCACAACCCCCACCTGTGGACATCGGGCCCTCATATCACCCTCATGGAGTCTGTTTCTGATGGTTTGAGTAGACACATGCACATTTGTGGCTTGCTGGAGGTCATTTTGCAGGACTATGGCAGTGCTCCTCCTGTTCCTCCTTGCACAAAGGCGGAGGGTAGCGGTCCTGCTGCTGGGTTGTTGCCCTCCTATGGCCTCCTCCACGTCTCCTGATGTACTGGCCTGTCTCCTGGTAGCGCCTCCATGCTCTGGACACTACGCTGACAGACACAGCAAACCTTCTTGCCACAGCTCGCATTGATGTGCCATCCTGGATGAGCTGCACTACCTGAGCCACTTGTGTGGGTTGTAGACTCCCGTCTCATGCTACCACTAGAGTGAAAGCACCGCCAGCTTTCAAAAGTGACCAAAACATCAGCCAGAAAGCATAGGAGCTGAGAAGTGGTCTGTGGTTACCACCTGCAGAACAACTCCTTTATTGGGGCTGTCTTGCTAATTGCCTATAATTTCCACCTGTTGTCTATTCCATATGCACAACAGCATGTGAAATTGATTGTCAATCAGTGTTGCTTCCTAAGTGGACAGTTTGATTTCACAGAAGTGTGATTGACTTAGAGTTACATTGTGTTGTTTAAGTGTTCCCTTTATTTTTTTGAGCAGTGTGTATATATATATATATATATATATATATATACACATATACATATACATACACTTACATAAATAGTGGCAGTCAGAAGTTTGGACACACGTGCTCATTCATTAGAATGAGAAGGTGTGTCCAAACTTTTGACTGGTACTGTATATATATTGAAGCACAACAGAATTTGCTGCGCTATATAAAAAACTGTTAATAAATATATAAATATGTATATCTCTCCTTCCCCCCCCCCCCACACACACCACAGTCTGTGTCTCCCCAATGACTCCATGCTGCATTCCTAGCACCCCCATCCCATCCCAAACCCTGTACCCTCTCACCAAGCCACTCTTACCCCAGGGAGTGACTCACCAGCGCTGCACTCTCCAGAAGGGGCTCACACCCCACCAGAAAAGGCGAGCGCAAGGCAAAGGAATCCTGGCCAGCGGAGCTGCTGCCATGTCCCATAACTGCTGTCAGAATCCGTTTGGAGTTTCCTCTGTAGGAACATATTCACAGGGACTGATGTTTTCGGTACAATTGCAGGTTTATTTATACAGGGTAAAGCAGTATACAACGGTAAACAATACGTAAAAAACAGGAATGATTGGAGAACTCAAATGAAAGGGAGAACTGAAATTGCACTTGCAATTCTGGGAGTCTGGGAAGCACTTGGCAGTGCTGGATACTTGGGAACACACTTGTGATGCTGGGATTGGAAATTCACTTGTGATGCTGGGGACTGAGGGGACACAGAGACGCTGCAAACTGTGGATACACGGGGATGCCAGGAGACTGAGTACACGGACACACTGAAGACTGTGATTATATGAAGACGTTGTAGACTGATCACACTTGAGGCGCTAAAGACTGTGAAGACATTGAAACGCTGTAGACTGTGGGAACTCTTGAGATGCTGTGGACTGTGAAGGCACTTGTAACACTGTAGACTGTATAGACATTGTAATAGGGGATGCGGTCAACATCCCACCGGACGGAATCCCGGCGGTCGAAATACCGATGCCTGAATCCCGGCCTGCACAATCCCGATATATTCTCCCTCCGTGGGTGTCCACGACACCCATAGAGGGAGAATAAATTAGTGTGCCGAGATTAGCAAGGCACCGTGCCTGCAGCGTGACGAGCGAAGCGAGCCGGCAAGGGGCTGCGTTCCGCTGGCCACCCCTGTCCGGATTGTGTGGTCGGGATTCCGGCGTCTGTATTTTGACCGCCGGGATCCTGTCCAGCGGGATTTAGTACTGATCCCTGTAATACGATTGTTCTGTAGCAGAATTAGCACCGTAGCAGGATGCACTTGAGCAGAGAATGCGGGGTTGCAGGATTGCACTATAGAAGGTTAGCACCGTAGCAGGATGCACTTTAGCAGAGATGCGGCATTGCAGGATTGCACTGTAGAATATTAGCACGGTAGCAGGATGCACTTTAGCAGAGATGCGGCATTGCAGGATTGCACTGTAGAAGGTTAGCACCGTAGCAGGATGCACTTTAGCAGAGATGCGGCATTGCAGGATTGCACTGTAGAAGGTTAGCACCGTAGCAGGATGCACGTTAGCAGAGATGCTGCATTGCAGGATTGCACTGTAGAAGGTTAGCACCGTAGCAGGATAACGGGATTGCACTATAGCAGGATCACACTGTAACTGAGTAGCTACACAGGATAGCTGTTGGAGCCTGGCAGTACTATGGATGATGTTAGCAGTAGAGACCAGCATAACCAGGAACTGAGACAACCTTGACACGATGAACTGGCAACTGGGAGTCTGTGTGGTTGGCCTATATAGTGAGTTCAGGTGCTGCTCACAGCTGTGGTATCAGCTAATTACCAAGCTGCAGATACAGAGCAGAGTGCTGAGCACCAGAGCAGAGGGCACCACCCCAGGGATGGAGGAGAAACTGCATGGATTGTGACAACTGCCTGCAACAAAGCTGGACCCGGAAGAGCGGGTGCACACTCACGTAGCACAGTCACTGTGTGCGAGAGGCTCCTATTATTCTGAGGCTGCGATCACCCCACATACAGCTTGCTGTCCTGTTTGGACAAGACGGCTCACATCCCTGCTGGGCACTAAGTGGCGTATACTTGGGGCCCTCTGATCCTTGGGGCCCAGTACAGGTGTCCCCTTTGACCCCCCTGTCGCCGGCCTTGCCTGTGTCCTGGGCTTACTGCAGCTGCTGATTCCTGGGTAAGAAAGCCAGCACATAAGTTACAACTTTAAATGTATGTTTTATATGTGCTGGCCAGCTCCCCTCTGCAGTCTTTAGTTGGAGCTGCAGCTCATATCTGCACTCATCTCTACTGGAGTTCTGTGCCAGCCAATCAGCTCCTAACTGGCATTTTTCAAACACAGCCTGTGACATGGCAGTTAGGACCTGAGTGGCTGGTACTTTTTCACTCTCCATTTTATCACTTTCAAAGCGATGATGCATCTAGCCCTTTGTGTACTCAGGCGTCGAAGAATACAGGTTTGGGTATTCTTCAAAGAAAAACTACCTGTTGTCTCTTAGGGATGCGGTAAGCATCCTGGCACTCTGGATGCCAGCGCTCATGTGACTGATGCCAGAATCCCAGCACCTGTACACCAACCGCCAACAAAGTATTCGGTTAGGGATAGGGCCCAAGGGGTGAGGAGGGGTTAGGGTTAGGCACTAGAGGGTGGGGGTAGCCATAGCCACCCCCCACTAAGTCTTAGCCCTAGCCACCACCCTCTGTGACTTAGCCGTATCTGCCATCCTCACTATCTTAGCCCTAGCCACCACCCCAGACGGGTTAGGGATAGGGAAGGGGGCAGGGGAAGGGTAAATTAATTAACCCATTCCCTGCCAGCAGTCTAAAAGTCGGGGTGCCAGGGTCAGTCATGTGACGTTAGGTATCACACCCGTTTATTATTATTTATTAACAAAGATTTATATAGTGTACACATATTCTTCAGTTCTTTACAGAGAATATTTTGGGCCTTCACATAAGTCCAAGAGCAAATGAAATAAGAGATCTTACAGAGAAAGTGGATAATACAACTGAAGATGCTAGAAAAGGAGATTATCCCTTTGTATACCAAATAATCTATAAAGGAAAGTGGTTAAGTATCAAAAGAGGAGCACGCCAAGCTGTGGGCTTGCTCAGACACATAGGAACCCTGTGTCTCAGGTGGTAACTTGGATATTTGCCAGCAAGCACATAACCTTGTGATCAGCAAAATACTAGGCACCCAGATGCCGCAGGGAATGCTCTGTACCTCCATGCAGAAGGAGAACTCTCAGGGTGAGTGTGTGGCCTCATGAACAAGGGGAGCAGATGTATTAAGCCTGGAGAAGTAATAAAACAGTGATAAGCACCAGCCAATCAGCTCATAACTGTCAATTTACAAATTGGAGCTGATTGGCTGGTGCGTTATCACCTTGCACGTATCACCGCTTTATCACTTCTTTATGCCTTCTCCAGGCTTAATACATCTGCCCCAAGGGGAGGTTCTCTGGTGTATAACAGTTAACATACTACAGGTGTCAAAAATGGGAGCAAATAACTCCTTGCTTGGAAAAAGGATTTGTGTTGATAATTATATAGAAGTTTATTGTAGCAGTTGAATATACTTTATAGTTTATATTTAGGTGCTAATCATTTGATAAAAAAAATCACAACTGTCAAATGAATATAAAGAATTGCTAAAAAAAAAAAGTTCTGCAAATTGCAAATACAGAACACAGTAACTCTCTGTATCAGTATTAGCATATCAATTATCAATAGAACACAAACGTTCACTTTGACATAAATGGCAACAACAAAGAAATTTCCTTAGCACACATAATACGACTGTAGTGGATATATATCCATTTGAGCTAACTACCCTGTAATGCAAGATTTGATGACCGTCAACATAAAGCTATAGACATTTGTCAAAAACTCTTGTTCATTTTTAATTTAAAACACGGCAGCCCGCACATATTAATACATTCCCAGGAACACCCATGGTGCTTATATTTAAGAGATCTCTGTGTTTTACCGCAAACAGTCTCTATACAAGTGATATTTAATAATCAAGAAAGAAAAATACAATTGACAAATCAATCATATTCCTTCTCACTTAATAATGATAGCCTGCCACTGTTTTATTGTTATTGTTTTTTCCCGCTGGTATGTTAATGTGTTTTTATTCAGACGTGGAGGAATCTATCCATCCAGTAAGAACTCCCTGGGAGGCAGCATATTGAATAGCACGGAACAGCCTTCAATCCAAACTATTAGCAGCAAGTGCCAAACAAGCAAGTAATGCTGTGCTGATGAGAACAGCTGGTTACAAAGCCGGGCTACATACACTCCACATAATCAATATCACTTGTAGAAATGGCATAATGATGTCTACCTTCCTGCTCACAGTCCTTTTATTCTTAGCAATTAGCATTCTTTTAAAACCAGCTTTGTGTTCTCATTCTTTATATTACTTTGTGAGGTTTTATTAGTACTGTTCATATGACATCATTATTGCTACTTTTTTATTGTTGTCACATTGTTGAATTAAAAATCTCAACATATTAACAGAGCTCTAAGAAAGTTCTTGTTGCAGACACAAAATAGGATGCAGATAATAGTAATATAGATGTCGCAGTTGTCGATGTTTAATAGGCCCTACACACTGGGCGACTTGACTGCAAGATATGAATGATCTCGTTTATTAATGAACGAGATAACGTTCATATCGTGCAGTGTGGAGGCACCAGCAATGAACGATGCGCGGCCCCGCGCTCGTTCATCGTTGGTGCTCCGTCGGCTGTGCATGCAGGCCAATATGGACGATCTCGTCCATATTTGCCTGCACTTCTATGGAGCCGGGTGACGGGGGAAGTGAAGAAACTTCACTCCCCCCGTTACTTCTCCCCCACCGCCGGGTCGCCCGTTGGCCGTATCCGCCGTCTGGCAGCTCGGCGGCGGATTGCCAAATGTGTATGGCCCTTAAGATTCAAATCATCATTGTCAGGGATAAAATTTGTGCCAAAGTGGTTTCCTGCATATGTATGACCAGTCAATGAGGTAATTCATATACGTGAATAAATGTATAAATTACTTGTTGTCACATCATGCAATTGCTATTGCCGTCATTGGGCCTGATTTAGGTCCCGACGCAGGTGGCAAATAGGACACAAATAGCAATTGCCTGTACTTTGTGCATGCACCAGACCCATACTGCGCATGTACAGTAAGCATCCTGCTTCGTCAGACATAGAAAGGCTGCAGACGTCATCTGATTGACCGTTTGCAGCTGTTTGGGAAGAGGTGGGACTGCTGAAGGCAAGTGTTTCCCAAAATTGAGGTGTGTTACCTCCAGGTTGGGGGGGTCTATGTCTTCCGAAAGAGATTTTCTAGCCTCTTGGAAGGAGATTTGGAAGCTGGTCTGCGTAACCTTATGCGTCACTCAGCTGGCCTATAGTGTCGCAAGTGAACCAATGCTAAATCCAACCTCCTCTGCATCAGGCCCATTGAGCGCAGTTACAAAGCTCAATGGTAATGTGCACATTGACTTCCACCAAAGTACAGTGCATGGTATAATTTGCAGAGGAGACGTTTGTACAGACCAATCACAGAAATTGGGCGGAGTAAGGGCATTCCATGCTGAGAGCACAGAAGGCACTCTGGTCCCTAGTATTATGGAGCAGTGGCGGCTCCTACTTCAGAGGAGGAGGGAGCTGCCGCTGGCCGTGCTGCCAGGTTCCCTTCTCCCTCCTCCCTGCTGCAGGTCCCTGCTTCCTCATCACCGCCACTGGCTGTGTCCCAGCATCTGTATAATGTAGTTTACAGACGCTGGGACTGGCGTATGTGCAGTAGCAGCGACGGTACTGTGCATGCGCAAACCCCGGCTTCTATGGAGTGCATTGGCTGCAGTCTGTAGAATCTGGCAAGGACTGACAAGGCAGGGAGATGGCTAACTACAGGAAGGACCATGGGGTTTATACCAAAGCATCCAATCGGGCGGGAGAGTGCGTATGACTCTGCAGCACCGACTGAGCAAACGCTAGGTCCTCATCAGCCAGGGTATCAAACTTGTAGAATTTAGCAAAAATGTTTGACCCCGACCAAGTCGCTGCTCGGCAAAGTTGTAAAGCCGAGACGCCTTGGGCAGCTGCCCAAGAAGAGCCTACCTTCCTAGTGGAATGGGCCTTAACCGAATTTGGTACCGGCAATCCAGCCGTAGAGTGAGCCTGCTGAATCATATTACAGATCCAGCGAGCAATAGTCTGCTTCGAAGCAGGAGCGCCAATCTTATTGGCCGCATACAGGACAAACAGAGCCTCTGTTTTCCTAATTCTAGCTGTCCTGGCTACATAAATTTTTAAGGCCCTGACTACGTCCAGAGATCTGGAATCCTCCAGGTCACTTGTAGCCACAGGCACCACAATAGGTTGATTCATATGGAACGAAGAAACCACTTTAGGCAAAAATTGCGGACGTGTCCTCAATTCAGCTCGATTCACATGAAAAATCAAGTAGGGGCTCTTGTGTGACAAAGCCGCCAATTCTGACACTCGCCTTGCTGATGCTAAGGCCAACAACATGACCACCTTCCAGGTAAGAAATTTCAACTCAACCTTGTTAAGCGGTTCAAACCAGTGTGATTTTAGGAACTGCAACACCACGTTCAGGTCCCATGGTGCCACTGGAGGCACAAAAGGGGGCTGGATGTGCAGCACTCCCTTTACAAACGTCTGGACTTCTGGAAGAGAAGCCAATTCCTTCTGAAAGAAAATCGAGAGGGCCGAAATCTGTACCTTAACAGAGCCTAATTTCAGGCCCATATCCACTCCTGTCTGTAGAAAGTGGAGTAGATGACCCAGATGAAAATCTTCCGTAGGTGCATTCTTGGTCTCACACCAAGACACATACTTTCGCCAGATACGGTGATAATGTTTTATCGTCACCTCCTTCCTAGCCTTTATTAAAGTAGGGATGACCTCTTCCGGAATCCCCTTTTTTGCTAGGATTCGGCGTTCAACCGCCATGCCGTCAAGCGTAACCGCGGTAAGTCTTGAAATACACAGGGCCCCTGCTGCAACAGGTCTTCCCTCAGAGGAAGAGGCCAGGGATCTCCTGTGAGCATCTCTTGTAGTTCCGAGTACCAGGCCCTTCGAGGCCAGTCTGGGACAACGAGTATCGTCTGTACTCTTCTTCGTCTTATGATCCTCAACACTTTTGTGATGAGAGGAAGAGGAGGAAACACGTAGACCGATTTGAACACCCACGGTGTTACCAGAGCGTCCACTGCTACTGCCTGAGGGTCCCGAGACCTGGCACAATACCTCCGCAATTTTTTTGTTGAGGCGTGACGCCATCATGTCTATTTGAGGAGTTTCCCAAAGACGTGTTACGTCTGCAAAGACTTCTTGATGAAGTCCCCACTCTCCTGGATGGAGATCGTGTCTGCTGAGGAAGTCTGCTTCCCAGTTGTCCACTCCCGGAATGAAGACAGCCGACAGAGCGCTTATATGATTTTCCGCCCAGCGAAGGATCCTTGTGGCTTCCGCCATCGCGACTCTGCTTCTTGTCCCGCCTTGGCGGTTCACATGAGCCACTGCTGTGACATTGTCTGATTGAATCAGAACCGGTAGGTTTCGAAGAAAACTCTCCGCTTGTCGAAGGCCGTTGTAAATGGCCCTGAGTTCCAACACATTGATGTGCAGACAAGACTCCTGGTCTGACCAAAGACCCTGAAATTTTTTTCCCTGTGTGACCGCTCCCCAACCTCGGAGGCTCGCGTCCGTGGTAACCAGGATCCAATCCTGAATTCCGAACCTGCGACCCTACAGGAGGTGAGCACTTTGCAACCACCACAGGAGGGACACTCTGGTCCCTGGGGACAGAGTTATTTTCCGATGTAAGTGCAGATGGGACCCGGACCACTTGTCCAGAAGGTCCCATTGAAAAGTCATGGAACCTTCCGAAGGGAATGGCCTCGTAGGCCGCCACCATTTTCCCCAGAACTCGAGTGCATTGGTGAACTGACACCCTTTTCGGTTTTAGCAGGTCTCTGACCATGTTCTGGATGTCTTGGGCTTTCTCTATTGGGAGGAAGACCTTCATTTGTTCCGTATCCAGTATCATACCTAGGAACGGTAGTCGAGTTGTCGGAATCAACTGTGACTTCGGTAGATTTAGAATCCAACCGTGTTGCTGGAGCACTCTCAGAGAGAGCGCCACACTGCTCAGCAATTTCTACCTTGATCTCGCTTTTATCAGGAGATCGTCCAAGTATGGGATAATTGTGACTCCATGCTTGCGCAGGACCACCATCATTTCCGCCATTATCTTGGTGAAAATCCTCGGGGCCGTGGAGAGTCCAAACGGCAACGTCTGAAATTGGTAATGACAATCCTGTACAGCGAATCTCAGGTATTCCTGATGGGGGGCATATAAGGGGACATGAAGGTACGCATCCTTTATGTCCAGAGACACCATAAACTCCCCCTCCTCCATGTTGGCTATTATTGCCCTGAGAGATTCCATTTTGAATTTGAATCTTTTTATGTACAGGTTTAGGGATTTCAGATTTAAAATAGGTCTGACCGAACTGTCCGGTTTCGGGACCACAAATAGGGTTGAGTAGTAACCTCTTCCCTGCTGGTGCAGGGGAACCTTGATTATCACTTGCTGTATACACAGCGTTTGAATTGCAGCTAACACTATATCCCTTTCCGATGTGGAAGCTGGTAGGGCCGATTTGAAAAATCGGCGCGGGGGCACCTCCTCGAATTCCAATTTGTAACCCTGGGAAACTATTTCCAACACCCAGGGATTCAGGTCTGAACTGACCCAGGCCTGACTGAAAAGTCGAAGACGTGCCCCCACCGGTGCGGACTCCCTCAGGGGAGCCCCAGCGTCATGCTGTGGGTTTTGGAGCAGCCGGGGAGGACTTTTGTTCCTGGGCACCTGCCGAAGCAGGTGCTCTCTTGCCTCTGCCCTTACCTCTGGCGAGGAAAGAGGATCCCCGACCTCGTTTGGACTTGTGCGACCGAAATGACTGCATCTGATAGGGTGTTACTTTCTTTTGCTGTTGGGGAATATATGGTAAAAAATTGATTTACCTGCTGTAGCTGTGGAAACCAGGTCCGTCAGTCCATCCCCAAACAATACATCACCCTTATAGGGTAGTACTTCCATATGTTTTTTGGAATCCGCATCACCCGTCCATTGGCGAGTCCATAAGGATCTTCTCGCTGAGACAGACATGACATTGGCCCTAGAAGCTAGCAATCCAATGTCCCTTTGAGCATCCCTCATAAATAAGACTGCGTCTTTAATATGGGCTAGAGTTAGGAATATAGTATCCTTATCCATACTATCAAATTGATCTGTCAGCTCATCTGTCCAAGCTGCAATTGTGCTACACACCCATGCCTACGCAATTGTCGGTCTTAGCACAGCACCCGTATGAGAATAAATACACTTTATGGTAGTTTCTTGCCTGCGATCTGCAGGGTCCTTAAGGGCTGCTGTGTCAGGAGACGGTAGCGCCACTTTCTTGGACAAGCGCGTCAGGGCCTTGTCCACAGTGGGGGGTGATTCCCAACTCTCCCTGTCCTGCTTAGGGAATGGGTATGCCATATAAATTCTTTTGGGGATCTGCAGTCTCTTATCCGGAGTCTCCCAAGCTTTTCCAAAGAATTCATTTAATTCATGAGATGTGGGAAAGTTAATAATCTGTTTCTTTTCCTTAAACATGTGTACCCTTTTGTCGGGGACCGAGGGTTCATCCACAATATGCAACACATCCCTTATTGCCACAATCATACACTGAATGGTATTAGTCACCCTAGGGTGCAATTTTACTTCGTCATAGTCGACACTGGAATCAGAATCCATGTCGGTTGTAGTGTCTTGTGTTAAGGGACGCTTTTGAGACCCCGACGGGCCCTGTGAGTCGGTCCAATCCGAGGATTGACCCCCTGATGTCCCCCCTAATTCAGCCTTATCAAGCCTTTTATGTAAAGATGCCACACTTGCATTCAACATATGCCACATGTCCATCCAATCTGGAGTCGGCACAACCGACGGGGACACACCACTCGTTTGCTCCACCTCCTCCTTGGAGAAGCCTTCCGCCTCAGACATGTCGACACACGCGTACCGACACCCCACACACACAGGGATTAACCTATAAGGGGACAAAACCCCAACCAGGCCCTAAGGAGAGACAGAGAGAGAGTATGCCAGCACACACCAGCGCTTAAAAACACTGGAAAAATATGTCCAGATAGCGCTTTTCTATATATAATATGCCAATTCCCACTCACTGCGTCGCTAATGTGCCCCCCTCCTCTTTTTTCCAGCCTGTGAAGTTCAGCAGGGGAGAGGCCAGGGAGCCAGTGTTTTCCTCATGCAGCTTCTGTGGAGAAAATGGCGCTGGTTAGTGCTGAGGATCAAGCCCCGCCCACCCGACGGCGGGCTTCGGTCCCAGTGATTTTTCAGTAAAAATGGCGGGGGATCATAGATTTACTGCCTCCGCAGCCTAATCAAACTGTATTTGCCCAAATGTGAGATTTATTGCTGCCCAGGGCGCCCCCCCCTGCGTCCTGCACCCTTCAGTGCTGCTCTGTGTGTGTGTGACTGGGAGCAATGGCGCGCAGCTTACCGCTGCGCGCCTTACCTCATGAAGATCTGATGTCTTCTGCCGCCTAAGATGTCTTCTGCCTTCTCTATCCGGCTTCTATCTTCGGCATCTGTGAGGAGGACGGCGGCGCGGCTCCGGGACGAACCCCAGGTGAGACCTGTGTTCCGACTCCCTCTGGAGCTAATGGTGTCCGTCCAGTAGCCTTAGAAGCAGTGCCCAACTTGACAAGCCAGCTCTGCTTCTCTCTCCTCGGTCCCACGATGCAGGGAGCCTGTTGCCAACAGGACTCCCTGAAAATAAAAAACCTAAGAAAATTCTTCTTCAACAGAAAACTCTGGTGAGCTCTCTGCAGTGCACCCATTCTCCTCTGGGCACAAGATCTAACTGAGGTCTGGAGGAGGGGCATAGAGGGAGGAGCTAGTGCACACCCATAGTCAAAGTTCTTTTTAGGTGCCCTATCTCCTGCGGAGCCCGTCTATACCCCATGGTCCTTACGGAGTCCCCAGCATCCTCTAGGACGTAAGAGAAATTAAGACAATCCCAGGTTCCCTACAATCATGAGCTATAACAGGAAATTATAGCATAACCCATCTTTGCACCAGACTAATATACTTTATCATGGGGGTACCAACCCTGGACCCCAGCTACAGTATTTGTAGGCTGAAACTGTCCCTAGAACTCAACTGAGGACCTTATACAGTATATAGACTTTATGTATTACTGCAATAACACCAAATGAGAGAAATAATCCGGGGCATGGGGCTAAAGTGACATCTGGCTCCTGACCATAGGAATACCAGGGATGTGCTTATAATGAGGCAGCCTAAGGCAGTTGTCTCATGAAATGAAGGAAATTGGTTTAAAAAGAAGAAATATTTATATTGTTGGCAGATCCAAAAATGATTCAATTGATAGTAATTGTCTTTTAAAGTATAGACAAATATACAAATGTTTAGTGTGCACGAGGGAAGAGAAGTCATTATTTCAGATGTCACCCCAGGTAGCTGAATGGGTAGGCCATACCATTGGCATTACAATTATAAGCTCTGTGCTCAGGTTTCCCCTCTGCTTTAGAACTGCTACAGCATCTTGTAATTGGTGCTGATTACTCCGCTGGTGACAACAAGGTTTGCCAGATATACAGCAGCAGATGTGCTTGGGGAAAGGGAGGGTGTACAATGTCAGCCACAGCCATGAAAGCAGGGAACATAAATATGCCTTAATGAGGATCAAACAAGAAGTACATTAAGAGAGATTTTGAAAAGTTATATTTAAAAAGGGTGGTGACCCAATTGTGCATTCACTTTCAATATGGTATAAAGAGGAATTACTGTATGTGCTGTAACCCATACAAACCAATCAAAGGTTTGAGAAATCGGTATACCACCCAAATGGGATTAGGCAGCCCTCGGCACGAAACCTGTCCACGCACTGCCTGTCCCACTCCCTGTTCCACCCGCCTCCTCTGATTTCTGGGTGACACAGTGCAGAGTAGACGGAGCTGTAGCATTTTGTGTTGCATACGTTGAGTCAGTGCTGTGTATTGTGTAAAGCAGTGTGGATGTTAGTATTTTGTACTTTAGTATTGTAAACTGTAGCATAGTGTACCATTCTGCCCTAGAGACAGTGGTGCAAGTAGAAAAAATTTCTTATAGGTAAAATATGGGTGTGGCCAATGAAAATGGGGGTGTGATATACATATGGGGGGGGGGGCAGACACACCTATAACCCCAATAGTGCCAGATACGCCCCCACCGTGCCAGATATGCTCCTACAGTGCCAGATGCACAGATGCCCCATGGTGCCAGATGCACAAATGCCCCATGGTGCCAGATGCACAAATGCCCCCACAGTGCCAGATACACATTTGCCAGATATGCCCCCACAGTGCCAGATACACATATGCCCCCACAGTGCCAGATATGCCCCCACAGTGCCAGATACACATATGCCCCCACAGTTCCAGACATGCCCCCACAGTGAAAGATATGCCCAAACACTCCAGACATGCCCCCACTTTGCCAGATACACATGCCCCCAGAGTGCCAGATATGCCCCTTCAGTGCCAGATATGCCCCCACAGTGCCAGATACACATGCTCCCAGAGTGCCAGATATTCCCACCAGAGTGCCAGATACACATGCCCCCAGAGTGCCAGATATGCCCCACAGTGTCAGATACACATTCCCCCAGAGTGCAAGATATTCCCACGAGAGTGCCAGATATGCCTCAGAGTGTCAGATACACATGCCCCCAGAGTGCAAGATATTCCCACCAGAGTGCCAGATATGCCCCCAGTGCCAGATATGCCCCCACTTTACCAGATACACATGCCCCCAGAGTGCCAGCTATGCCCCCAGAGTGCCAGATACACATGTCCCCAGAGTGCCAGATATGCCCCCACTTTGCCAGATACACATGCCCCCCACAGTGCTAGATATGCTCCCACAGTGCCAGATACACATATGCCCCCAGAGTGCCACATATGCCTCTTCAGTGCCAGATATGCCCCCACTTTGCCAGATACACATGCCCCCACAGTGCCAGATATGCCCCCACAGTGCCAGATACACATGCCCCCAGAGTGCCAGATATGCCCCCACAGTGCCAGGTATGCTCCCATAGTGCCAGATACACATGTCCCCACAGTGCTAGATATGCCCCCACAGTGCCAGATACATATATGCCCCCAGAGTGCCAGATATGTACCCACTTTGCCAGATACACATGCCCCCAGAGTGCCAGATATGCCCCAGCAGTGCAACTCACCTTTGTTGCTGCTGCCTGGGGCTGGCACTGTCATCTTCTGCTGCTGCTGCTGCTGAGGAGGGGAGAGGAGAGCACAGCATGCATCCCTCCTGCCCTCAGTCCGGTCCCCTCATCCTCCTGCGACAGTGGCATCCTGTAAATTAATTAGATCTGGTGCCTGTCCGCGAGCCAATCAGGTCTCGCGGTCTGGCAGCGGCAGCTCCTGATTGGCTGCTGGTCCACAAGCTCTGATTGGCTCACGAACCGGTGTTTCAGTGCACGCTGTGGCCGCCGGACTCAAGCATGAGAGGTGCAGGAGAGGACGCTCTCCTCTTTCCAACATTGGTGGGTCACTGGTGCGCTGCATTGTGTGCGGATGGAGGTACAGCGTGCCCACTGTCAAATTCTTAAGGGTACGCCGTACCCGACTGTACCCGCACACTTGCACCACTGCCCAGACATAACACAAATTAGTATTGTATAGGAGGTAGCGCCATGTAGGAGGCAGTATTGTGTTGGATGTCAGTGAATATAGCAAAACATTACAAAAAGCTAAATTTAGTCAATTAAAGTTACTAATTTAGATTTAGCAAGGAGCTAAACTATTAATAAATAAATGAAATATAATACTGATAACAAATAGAGCACATCAGGAAATACCAATAAAAACTGCATGCAGGTAATATACACAACTGTGTGCAAGGCCAATGTTAACATAGTTGAGTGATTTTTTACAACTGCGCATGTGTGAAAAATTCTAGAAATCTCTTACGGTGCATGCGTTACCCAGCGTGTACGCACGAAGGTGCTGTTGCGGTCAGTATAGACAGTATCAGAAGTACGTAGCAGAAATGTGATGGCCGTTTCTGGGTGGTGACTTGGAGGTGGTTAGAAATGCGCAGAGAAAAGGTGAGCATATTATGGGATTGTCACGGATGTGCCAATGCAAGTGGCTGCATTCACAGCCACCACCATAGCAGGTCATAGTCAGATGTAGAATCTGCACCTGCCATAAGGCTGGTGAAAAGTTTGATGGTGCGACGATAAGAATGTTCCAATCAGTATTATAGCTTACATGGATGCTACAAGTGGGCATCTCACAGCTTGTACAGTTGGTTGAACATATGGGCACAAGGTAGTTTGTAACAGCATTTGTATTCAGTTGTAGACGGGCGACCACAATTTGTCCCCAGCTTGATCATAATTACCAACCGCTATGGTATAATGTTCCCAAACAACACCATCCTAGAAATAATGACAGCCGAACAGAGATTCTGGAAGTGTATTGTAGATGTCAGAATAGGGAGACTGTCAAAATTAGGTGTGTTGACAGGGTATGTATGTGCCAGTATTGTATGTGGTAGCAGGGGTGGAATTTATGGAAAACCAGCCTGGGAAATTTATGGAAGCAGTCCGAATGGAGGTGGGGTCTGTTCTGTTGTGGGGGCAGGATTCCTCCTCATAGGGTCTGATTCTGAGTTGGGCACAGTTGCGGTCTTCCTTGCATCTTTTGCTGCAGTTGCATCTATGACTTTATGCTAATGATGCTATAATGCAGTTCTCTAGTGTACATCCGTGCATACAAATATGCAATGACAGAGATGCCCACTTCCAGTGTCTACAGATACTGCAATCATGCTTTGTGAGCCACCATTGGTTGCACCATTGTAACTTTCACCAACCCTCTGCTAGGTGCAGATCATCCATCTGAGTTTGGCCTCCAATGTGAGCAATTCAATTTCTTCATACGTAACCACTTTCAGCAACACGCCCATACTACGGTATAGCTGTGTCTGAACAGCCTACCCACTTTAACCACACAGGAATGCCCAACACAGATGTAATACACCATGTTTTTCACTCAGATGAAAAACATTGCACAAGAAAAAATAAAACACATTGGCCCTCACAGGAAAAAAACACACACATTGGCCCTGGCAGAAAACAATACAACAAATTGGCCCCAACAGGGAAAAAAATAAATGGATATTATAGCTTTTGGTATTGCAATTTATTTCAAATTTCCACTTCTGTTTGAAAGGCCCAGTGTCACCAAGAGGTTTAATAATTCTTGGCCATAACATCTATATATATCTATATATATATCTATATATATATATATATATATATATATATATATATTATATGTTACCATTTATGTAGCACTAGCATATTCCATTGCACTTTCTTTCAAAGTCGGGCAGGGACAGATTGGGAACTGAAAGTGGGCCTGGAAGAATTTGTAGAAGTGGTAACCATGGCGCTAGCACCATCCCTCACATGTCATCAAACAATACAGGCCTCACATGCACATTGGCCCACCGGGAATCTTTCCTGGAAGCCCTATGGGCGATCCGCCCCTGTGTGGTAGTGTTGTAAGTAGGCTGTAGAATATGGTGGGTGTCAGAAATGTATGTGGGGGTTGTATTTGTTTGATATGCTGTAGTAGCATTAGCAGTTGTATTATAGCATAGGTGTCAGTACTATGTAGGGTGGCAGAATAGTGCAGGGAGATTGTAGTATAGCACAGGCATCAGTACTGAGTAAGGTGGCAGTATAGTGTAGGAGGTGGTATAGGCAGGTAGATGAATTATAGCACAGGTGTCAGTACTGTATGGGGTGGTAGTATAGAGAAGGTAGCAGTGTAGTGCAGGGAGGTAGTAGTATAGCAAAGGTCAGAACAGTGTGGGTGTCAGTATAGTGTAGGTATTATTATAGGGCAGGGAGGTTGTAGTATAGTACAGGTGTCAAATCTGTGTATTGTGGCAGTATCATGTAGGTAGTAGTATAATGTTGGTGGCAGTTGTAGTATAGTGTGGATGGTAGCATTGGGTATGGAGGTTGTATTGTGTAGGCTGTAGCATAATAGAGTTGTCAGTACTGTGTAGGGTGGCACTGGCAGTACAGTATAGGTCGTAGTAGAATGCAAGGGTCAATTTTGTTTGTGGTGACAGTTCTAGCATAGTGTGGATAGCAGCATTGCTGTATGGTAGCAATATAGTGTAAGTTGTAGTATTGGCAGTATAGTACAGGTGCCCGTATAACATACAGTAGGTAGTATGATACAAATGGCAGTTTTGTAAGTGGTGAGATTGATGATAGCATTGTGTATGGTGGTAGTATAGTGTGTGTTGTTGTAATGTATTATGGGGGACATGTACAGTACTAAGCAGTGATGAAAGCGGAGAAGTGAGCCAGTGGAGAAGTTGACCATGGCAACCAATCAGCTGCTCTGTATACTTTGATAGCATGCAAATTATAAATGTTACGTCAATGCTGATTGGTTGCCATGGGCAACTTCTCCACTGGCTCACCTCTCCACTTTTATCACTGCTTAGTACCTCTCCCCCTATAGCACAGGTGTCTGTACTGTGTATGGTGGCAGTACATTGTAAATTGTAATGCACAGGCCCGTAACTAGGGTGGTGCGGATGGTGCTCAGCACACAGGGCATCCACCCGTGATCAGCAATCACTTTTGTATGCACCACTTCAACTGGCTGCTGTGTACGACCCATTGCAATATAATAGTGCCAGTCTCCTTCTCTGTCGGGCACACTGCTACCATTACACTGCCTGTGTGCTCCATCCCCTTCCTTAGGATAGTGCTCACAGAGAGGATTTATTTACAAATGATTGGCAGTCTGGGAGAGTTAAGGGAGCTAACAGGGAGTGGCAGCAAATTTGCAGATATGTCATAACCATTTGGGGGGGTGTTTGAGGTTTCAACTGCGATTCCACATGCAACTCTGGCGTCTTACTCCTGCGGCTAAGCTGCGCAATCATACGGTTATTCAAAACTTTGATAGTCGACTAAACTGTGACTGATGGTGCATCTTTGTACACAGCCCTTGCGATCTGCTAAGCCGCCAGTGCTGGCAGTGACATTTGTGTATATTCACACAGTATCTGAGTACAAAGACACAGTCACGATGGGAGTAGTGTATATCTGGGAATTAAGCCCATTGTTATCTTTGTTGCGGGACTTATGTGGCTTCTCAAATAGTTAGGTCTCAAAATGCAATACACCGGCCTTTAGAGCTGATTCAGAGATGGATGCAGCTGCGCGCTCATACTTATCGGCCACATACATCTGGCAAGCACATGCGCACTGGCCGCAGTGACCCTTGTCCTTGCGGCTGCATCCAGAAAGGATGTGGCCGCAAGATGATTGAAAGGGGAGTGGGTTCGCAGGCAGGGTGGGCCGAACGTTGGCATGCCATGATTTTCTTGGGGGCAGCTGTGTGACATCACATCCAACCTCTCCGTTTAAAAAAATGGTATGGAGGCCGACTGCCTTACAGCGCAGCCAGGCTGCACTGTCAGGTGTCTACCTTAGTTTGATGCATCCGCAATGTAATTGCAGATGCATCGGGAGGTGGCCCGTCACACATACTGGGCAGCCTTCCCCTGTGCTGGGTGGACCCCAGCATGTGAGGAGATGGACACAGATCTGGCTGCCACCACCCAGCGATGCCATTAAATTCAATTGTGATCGTTGACACCTGCCTACGCAGCATGGCATGTTGCCGTTCACAGGAAATGCAGGCAACATCATTGGCCGGCTCCTAAAAACAGCCATGACACGCTTCTGTTTCCTGGTCCACTCCCCCCTAATACCATGACATCACCCCTCGACGCCCCTCTGCCTGTCAATTGTGATGCAATCACATCCTTTCGGGCAACACGCAAGCTGATGTTTGCTCATCTGACATTCTGTAGGGAACCAATGGTCACGATGTTGGATCCCAGCTTGCATTGTCAGTCGCAGTGCTGGGATCGCAGCAACATGCAGGAGGCGTCTCTTCAACTGAGATGTCTCCTTCATGCCCCTCCTAAAGATTGAACAGAAAATCAATGCTGTTTGCATGCGGCATTGGACTTCTGTCTATCTCTGAATCAGACCCATAGATGTAACAGTCAAAAATATAGATTATTTGTGAAAAAATTATGTAGTGAAATAATATGATAAACTATTGATAGTAACTGTGATGTTAATGTATTAGAATGCTTAATATTTGTAGACACTCCCTTACTAATATGTGTAAGCCTGAATCTTCAGTGATGGTCCCTGGGACCAGGGGGATGCTGGGAAGTGGGTGGTCCAGTGTGCAGTGTGTCTGGAGTTGTTGATGAAATAAAACAGCACAGCAGTGAACTAACATGTCTCTGTGTCCTGATGACTGGATTTACAAACATATGAACAAAACATGGTGTCAGAAGAAGTTTAACTTGGACTGCTAGTGCTCTCAGAGTGTGAAAGAATCCTGCAGCAGTCTGCAAGGCTGTGATACTCAGTATCTGCAAAGCCTGCCGTGTGCTCCTCTCTTCAAACAGTGAGTAACCATGGATAAACTAGCTCCTCCAACCGGCATGCTGATGTCTGGTAACTTGTCTGAAAACTGGAAAAGATTTAAGCAAAGGTTTAATATATATCTTGCTGCATGTGGAGCTGATACAGAGGCTGAGAAAACGAAGGCATCCATTTTCCTCCATGTGATAGGAGAGGATGTGCTGCACATTTATAATAGTTTTCAGTTTGATGAGGGGCAGAATGGTGCTATCTTCTATAATGCAAAAGTTTGAAGATTACTTTGTGCCAAGGAAAAATGTGACATATGAAAGATATACGTTTTTCACATGTGATCAGAAGTCTGGAGATGGATTTGATCAGTATGTTACAGAGCTGTAATCACTCAGTAAAACCTGTGAGATTGGTGATTTAAAGTATTCACTGATTAGAGATCGTATTATCTGTGGAATACCTGATAATGGACTCAGAGAGAGACTGCTGAGAGAGCAAGACCTAACACTAGAAAAGGCAGTGACTATGTGCAGATCTGCAGAAATAACTAGATTTCAAGCCAAAAAGTTACACAAGGAAGCTACTCTAGTGCAGAAAACAGAGCCAAGCAAACCTGTAGTGCAGGTAGTGCAGAAAACAGAGCCAAGCAAACCTCCATTCTCAAGAATGAAGCAGTCTAAGCCGCAGTCTAACAAGGAAATGTGTAGTAGATGTGGAAATGCTCACAATCCTAAAATGTGCCCTGCTTATGGTAAAACCTGCACAAAATGTGGTAGACTTAATCACTTTCCAAATGCTGTAAAATGAAAAGTGAAAAAATCAAAGTGCATGCTGTTAAACAGAGGAATTCTTTGTGGATTGCATTGAACTTTGCAGTGCAGATAAGAAAGAATGGATTGTCCCTTTAACTGTGAACAAGATTGTCATTCCCTTTAAGCTTGATACTGGCGCGCAGGTGAATTTAATATTGTTTCAAGACTATAAGACTTTTAGAGTAAACCTAAAATTCATCCAGCCAAAGTGAAAGTTACAGGGTACACTGGGGAGGAAATTCCTGTGAAAGGTACATGCTTAGTGACACTGAAATATAAGGGACAATAGTTTAAAACATCTCTGCTGATTGTGGATAAAAATGTGCAACCAATTCTAGGATTAAGTTCCTGTGAGAAACTAAGCTTGCTAAAGAAAGTTTTTATGGTGACATCACAAGTAGAATATGACTGCAAATCGATGTTTACAGAAAACAGAGACTTGTTTGAAGGTCTAGGTCAGACCTGGACAACCTGTGGCTCTCCAGCTGTTGTGAAACTACATGTCCCAGCATGCTCTGCCACAGTTTTGTAATTAGGGAATGCTAAAACTGTGGCACAGCATGCTGGGATGTGTAGTTAAACAACAGCTGGAGAGCCTCAGGTTGGCCAGGCCTGGGCTAGGTTGTTTGCCTGGAGAGCATAAAATAAATATAGACACGCAAGTTTCTTCAGTGATACACCCCTGTAGAAAAGTGCCGTTTGCGCTGAGAGAAAAACTGAAACAAGAGTTAAATCGCATGGAAGCCTTGGGTGTGATACAGAAAGTTGATGAGCCTACTGAATGGGTAAGCTCCTTAGTAATTGTTGAAAAGAAAAATGGGGTGCGTGGCTTGTGGCCTGACTGAGAGGTAGTGTCCCTGGAGAGCTCCTGCTGGATCAAGCCCCTATAGCCCCATAAACCAGCCTTTATCCTGCCTATCCCTCCCCTATATCACCCCACAATAGCCCCTGTTACCTAGGGCATTCAGGGAAGGAGCTGCGGAACCGGAGCACAGACCTGGCCTGTGCTAGCAGGTTGCGGCCTTCCCTGTGAAGTGAAGCCGGGGCCTCAATTTGTTTTCACCCCCGCCCGAGAACGGACGTCTTCCGGCCGCCTGAAGATTACCCCACTCCTAACCCCACTGCCCCGCTGAGTGCCCCTCACCTGGAGAGGCCTGCTCGTGAGACCAGGGAGAGATCAGGTGCCCCTGGAGCCGCAGGGCCGAAGCCGAACAGAGTGGCAGAAATCCGGTGGCGGCGGCCATATTGGATGTGGCGTCTGACGGAGCTCAGACGCTACACCACTGTAAACGACCTGCTGACCGCGGAGACTGGCGGGGGGAACAGGTGGAGGGCGCTGGAGGGACAGGGGGCCCCTATATACCTGTAGATCCCTGGAATAAGCACTAAGAAAGCCCATTAGAAGACAGGCCACGTTTTGCTGACGGCGGCCATCTTGGAGGTGGCAGGAAAGGACTCTTTTCTGCAGTGTGCTGCCCCTACTGGAGCTGTGAGGAATTGTGCTCTCTGCTTTAACAGGAAAATAATTCAGAGCCTCAACCCTGCAGCTGCTGCTCTTTATTTCTTGTAACACATCTCATACACTCACGGAAAAGAGTGTAGAAAATCAGGACGCTCTCCGGTGGATCACTCTCACTGTTTTAATAGATTAATGGGATCTAGGTCCTATAAATGATGTAATTTCACGGATGCCTGACTTCCCCCTCACCCGGACCTATTGTTGAACACGTAACATCCCGGTGGACCATTCCGGTTACCGCTCCTTCAACGGACGTTTTGATCTCACCAGATATTATGAGCAGAGCGAACACCAGAGCCAAAAAATCAGGAGCTTCACAAGATATTTCACATCACTTCTCACGTCGGGAAAAGCCGACTGAAACTTCATCTCCATCCTCACCGATGCCCACCCCTATCATGGATCAGACGGATGCACCCTCAACCAAGGCGGACATCAAATCCCTCCAGAATATGATATTAGACCTTAAGAGTTCCTTCACGACAGCTCTTCAGTCAGCGATCGGGGAATTAAAATCTGATATGGCGGTTCTGGACTCCCGCACAACAGCGCTGGAATCACGGGAAGACGATCAACAAAATTTCCGCAAGCAAGTGGGCGAGGACGTGAGCTACCTATCCAGTGAGTTGGAACTCCTTAAGGATAAAGTTGAGGACAGCGAAAATCGCGAGAGGCGGAATAATCTACGCATCCGCAATGTCCCAGAATCGGTCACAGCCTCCGAACTGGAACCATACCTTCAACGTTTGTTTCTTTACTTGGCTCCATCGCTCTCAGATTCTGCCATTTTGATAGAGAGAGCTCACCGCGCCCTGAGACCTAAACCGAAGGACTCGGAACCTCCCCGCGATGTTATCCTCCGATTTCTGTCCTTCAAGATTAAAAATAATATTACACTGGCGTGCAGAAATTCAACCTCAATTTTATTCGAGGACTCCCGGATACAGATTTACCAAGACTTGTCACCGGTGACCATTGCTAAGCGACGCGACCTACGCTCTGTTACCTCTACATTGCGCGACAATGGCTACAAATATCGCTGGGGATTTCCTTTTCGCCTCATTGTGGAGATTGATGGCAAAATTCACACCATTCGCTCTCCTGACGAAGGGGACAAGCTGCTCCGAAAGTTGCAGCTGTCTCCAGCCGCTACCTCATAGAAGTGAAACTCCTTCCGTTTAATTCATATGTTTTTGTAACATTTAACCTACTTGATTTTGTTCTCAACCCTGCTCAATTGCTATGTAATTCCTGTTTTAGGTGCCGTTTCATACACAAATGCCCACCTACTTTCTTCTCAGAATAATCTTGTTAGCGGACCTTTATACCACACGCATTGCTATGTTTTTATTTCGCTGTCCTGGTCAGTAGCTCGGGGACACCGCCTTATTGATAGTATACTGGATTGAAGCCTTTCCCGATACCGTAGGGCCTGTCTCTAGCCGCCGACCAGCTCAGCGACTTTACCACTTGCTCTATTGTTATTAATCAGTTGATACTATTTGTTATATAATCACTCTTTCTTTCATGTTCTGTATCTAGGATTGTCCCGCTCCTGAGGTGGGCCATAGTTTGCTACACGACGGTCCATCCGTTTAGTTTATTATTGGTATCGGGTGGGGGGCGTCAGTGCTCAGCCTTGATACTTCCTCCCCCGAATCTTAGGGATTAAAGTTATTTACAAACATAGTGGGTCAATACCCTCTTTTGATATATTGCATTTGTATCCCGCCAACGAGCTCTTTCTTTTTTATTTAGAGCTCAAACTTGGCAGCCGAGTATCCTGCCTACTGGATACTACGCCTGCTTTTTTCTTTTTTGTTTCTCTTTCTCCTGTTCTCCTCATTTCTTAGATCCCGGGAACGGTACATCTGTAAATTGACATCCCTGTATCCACAGATAGATAGATTCATTTATCTAATATTGTTCGAATACAGAACTATACACTTCTATTTTTCTCTTTTTATTTTTCCTTTCTGTCTCTCTCGCCCATATTAGCAGAGTCCGGGACCCTAGAGATTTTCAGCGAATTACTCCCTCTTTTGCTTCAATCATGCCGCTAACATGCCTGTCCATTAATGTCAAGGGACTGAACACTCCGCAGAAGCGCTCTCATCTCCACAGATCTCTAAAAACATTGAAAGGTGATGTGATTTTCTTACAAGAGACACACTTGAAATCGGACCCCCATCCCTCCCTGACATCTAAACAATTTCCCATGGCCTGGTACTCTAATCATACAGCTAAAAGACATGGGGTGGCCATCCTAATAAGGGGTTCCGTTCCTTTTCAATTCCTAGACTCTAAACGCGACAATGAAGGTCGCTACGTAATGGTGAGAGGAAAAATTGGACACGAGGAGGTTACCTTGGCTAATCTGTACGCTCCAAACACTGCCCAATCCAAATTCTTTCGCAAGTTTTTTCACGACCTTTACGCATATAGACGAGGAAAGACACTTGTCGGAGGTGATTTCAATATGGCTCTCACGGGCATGGACAGATCCGGCCCCTTACGTAGTAGTCAAACCCCGAACTCCTCCGTATTACGCAGGTGCATGGCCGAGGCTGGTTTGTTCGACTTATGGCGTTTCCTTAATCCGACCACCAGGGACTATACTTTTTATTCAAATCCGCATGATGTGTACTCTCGCATCGATATGTTCTTGAGTTGCGCACCCCTCTCCCGAACCGCTCGCTTTTCCTCGATAATCCCACTTACCTGGACTGACCACGCAGCTTTAGCTGCAAAGTTTGACATTTTTAATATCCCTGACGGTAGACCGACATGGAGACTTAACGAGACGTTATTGAAGATCCCAAAGTTTCAGGACTTAATTAAAACTGAGCTTCAGGAATATTTTGCGGTTAATGTGGAAGGCGACTGCAATATAGCCACTATATGGGAAGCCCATAAGGCGGTAATCAGGGGATCCATTATCCAATTTGCATCCCGCCGTAAGAGAAATCGAGAAAACCAAATTGCTCTGTTAACGGACAACATTGCAACATTGGATCAGGAGCACAAACGCACAAGCTCTAAAAAAAACCCTAGCCAAACTTTCTAAAGCACGTGATGACCTACAATCTCTTTTGGCGGAGAATATTGAGCGCTCGCTTCGATGGGCTAATCAATCGTTTTACGACAAAAGTAACAAAGCACATACTTTGTTGGCCAATCGCTTACGTGCCAAAAAGGCCAACCAATGCATCCATACTATTAGACAACCCTCAGGTAACATTACCTACGACCCCAAAAAAATTAATAGTATCTTTTTTGACTATTATAGGACGCTCTATAACCTTGACCCCCCGTCCGACCCTTTAGCACAAGCCGATCAGACGCAACAATATCTAGACTCATGCGCTCTTCCTCGTCTCGACGAGGAAACTAACTCTACTCTCAATGCTGATATTTCTGCTGAGGAAATTGAAGCTGCACTGAAAACCCAGAAACCTTCTAAAGCACCTGGCCCGGATGGTTATCCGATGGTGTACTATAAAACCTTCGCCCCTCAACTCATTCCTCATATGGTCTCCCTGTTTAATAAAATATTACGAGGCGCGCCTTTTCACACGGACTCTACGACGTCCCGCATTATTGTAATCCCGAAACCCGGAAAGGATCCCTCGCATTGCTCAAATTACAGACCCATATCTTTGATAAACACCGATCTCAAACTTTTTGCCAAAATACTGGCATTACGCTTGAACGCTGTGTTGCCATCATTAATAGACCCTGATCAAGTGGGATTCGTTCCTGGCCGCCAGGCCTCGGACAACACCAGACGTACTATTAATTTGATTCATCAAATAAACTTGACAAAAACACCAGCGATTGCTTTGGCGCTAGACGCCGAAAAGGCATTTGATCGCATTTCTTGGCCCTTTTTGTTTTCTACCCTATCTACGTTTGGCCTCCACGGTCATTTCATCACTGCAATAGAGGCCCTCTACTCCAACCCCTCATCTACGGTTCTGACCAATGGATTGAGCTCACCTCGATTTAGTTTGAAGAATGGTACTCGTCAGGGCTGCCCTCTTTCGCCTCTACTTTTTGCTTTATGCATTGAACCTCTTGCGGCCCGTATTAGACTTAACAACGACATTGGGGGGATTACAGTGGGGCAGAGCTCATACAAAATATCTTTGTTTGCGGATGACGTGCTCTTGACTCTTTCTAACCCTTTGATTTCTCTTCCTAATCTACAGAAAGAATTACTCATGTATGGCTCACTCTCTGGTTACAAAATAAATCACACCAAATCAGAGGCCCTCACATTTAATGTCCCATCCCATACCTTTTTGATTTTAACCTCCTCTTTCCCTTTTCTTTGGAGACCCTCGGCTATCAAATACCTTGGCATATTTATCACTAAATCCTACTCCAGCCTATACCAGGCTAATTATGTTCCTATGATTAAAACTCTCACCCAAGACCTAGATAAATGGGACCGACTATTCATTTCGTGGATTGGACGGATCAACGCCCTGAAAATGAATTTCCTTCCCCGTATTCTTTACCTATTCCAGACCATTCCGATAATGGTGCCCCGAGTGACTTTGGCTTCTTTGCAATCATTGTGCAACAAATTTATTTGGGCTCACCGTAAATCTCGACTAAGACGAACACTGTTGACTAAGAGTGCTACCTTAGGCGGCTTGGGATACCCTAACCTTCAGGCTTATTTTAACGCCTGTCACCTTAACCACATAGTGTCCTGGCATTCCCCCCATGGGAGCAGAAAATGGGTCGATATTGAGAATTCAATATACCAAGGTATCCCCCTCGACTCTCTTCTATGGCTCCCCAGGTCCTACAGGCCAGCCTCGGCCTATTCAGTTCCCACGATTAAATTCACCCTTGGACTGTGGGACAAACTTCGCAGCGCCCACAGTCTATCTTCATACCCCTCACCTTTAACACCCATTTGGGGTCACCCCGCCTTCCCCCCAGGCTGCGAGCGTAAAGCAGCGGCACCATGGCAATCTCAAGGAGTCACAAGATTTATCCATGTTAAAGGTCACTCAGCACCGACCTCTTTTGGAGATTTTCAAGAGCGCCTTGGTATTCCATCCTCGTATCATTACCATTACATCCAAATTCTTAGCTTTCTCAAATCCCAGCTTAAAAATACCCCTTTGAAACCACCTACCTCCTTTGAACATATGTGTTTACTTTCAATTGGCAAAAAGGGGAATATCTCAACAATATATAATTCTATCTTGACTCCAGATCCTCCTGCCCGTGAACCCCATGAACTAGCCTGGGAATCAGATCTCTCCCATCCATTGGAAGATGATCAATGGGAGGAAATCAGATTGCGCATCGCTAAAGCTTCTATTAGTGTGGCACTTAGGGAAACATGTTATAAGGTCTATACCAGATGGTATTTAGTTCCCTCCAGACTTCATTCCATTTACCCCACGACATCAAATCTTTGTTGGAGACTCTGTGGAGAGGAGGGCACCTTTTTTCATATATGGTGGACTTGCCCCTCTATACGCCCCTTTTGGAACATGGTTGGAGCACTTATTGCTCAAACCTGTGGACACAATTTGGTTCTTTCCCCTGAAACTGCTTTACTTCATGCCCCCATACCGTCACTTCCCAAAACCCAAGACAAGCTTACCATGCAACTCTGCATGGCGGCTAAATCTCTGATCGCTAAATGTTGGAAAGACCATAAACCACCCTCTAAGGCTTTACTGATGTCCAAGATTAACTATATAGCCAGTATGGAATACATTACAAGCCTGAGGAATAACACTGTGGCCCAGTACCACAACATTTGGTCTCCTTGGTACCTCGCACGATCTTTATTGATGCCCGGACTCTGCTGATGCGGCTAATTCCTCTAACACTTTAGTTATCTCCCCCTCTGTTGTTAATACAGTGGCCTGTTCCCAACCTCTTGCTTCCTTATATGTAAGCTTCTCAACGCTCCCCCTCTATTAATATATATTTTCTTGCCTCTTCTCTCCTTTCCTCTTCTTTCTCTATATTGCTTTAATTCTTCACGGGATTATACTCTGTATTGGTATAGTTTCTATACTATATCTGAAAAATCAAATGAGAATGGTCATGTACACGTATGGATATACACAGGGCGCATACTGCTGATACTTAATGGCCTATATTATCATAGAACTGTCTCTATTGTTCAGACTTGGTATGTAAACTTTGTATTCATGTTCAATATCCCTAACCTGTACAATTTTGTTACTGTTAATGTCCTGGTTACTGATCACTCTCAATAAAAATTCTAACTTTAAAAAAAAAAAAGAAAAGAAAAATGGACAACTCAGAATATGTCTAGACCCTAGAGATTTAAACAAAGCTATTAAACGAGAACATTTCAAACTACCAACCAGAGATGAAATCATGTTGCAATTTGCAGGAGCAAAATGGTTCAGTAAATTGGACTCATCTTCAGGATTCTGGCAAATGAAGCTGGATGAGGCCAGCTCAAAGCTTTGTACATTTAATACACCAGAAGGAAGATACAGATTTCTTTGACTATCATATGGAATATTGTCTGCTCCAGATGTATATCACAAAAAGCTACACATGATTTTTGAACATATTCCAGGTGTTGAAACAATGATGGATGACATTATTGTCTGGGGATCTACAAAGGAAGAACATGATTCTAGATTGAGACAAGTAATGGAACTTGTCAAGAAAGTGAATCTAAAGCTAAACAAGGACAAATGTGAATTTGGCGTGAATACACTTACCTTTATGGGCGACGTGGTCTCAGATCAAGGTGTAAAACCAGACCCAAGGAAAATATCAGCCATAGTGAACATGGAACGTCCTAACAACAAAGACGACGTCAGAAGATTCCTAGGAATTATTACTTACTTAGGAAAGTTTATTTCTCAACTCTCTGAACGAACAGCCTCTCTTAGATGGTTGTTGGACAAAGATAACGAGTGGTTGTGGTCACATGAACAAGAAGAAAGTTGGCAAAACTTGAAACAGATCATTACAGAGCAACCAGTGCTAAAATTCTTTGATCCTGCGAAAAGAATAAGAATTTCAGCAGATGCTTCGCAATTTGGCCTAGGCTCAGTGCTGTTACAAAAACATGAGGATACATGGCAACCAGTAATCAATGCATCAAGAGCACTGACAAGTGCTGAAACAAGGTATGCTCAGATAGAAAAAGAACTTCTAGCGATCACATATGCATGTGAGCGATTTCAGCAGTTTGTGTATGGTCAAACATTTACAGTGGAAACTGACCACAAGCCATTGGTAGCTATCATGACTAAATCATTACATGACTGTCCCATGAGAATTCAACGAATGCTTATCAGACTACAGAAATATGATGTACACTTGCTGCACTGTCCTGGCAAATACATGTACATTGCTGATACACTTTCTCGTGCTGTGGACAAAAGTGAAGGTTCCAAAAGTCTGATGGATGAAGAGATAGAAGCCTATGTTAATTTGATCATAGCTTCTCTACCAGTGTCTCTTGCAAGACAAGAACAGATTGGGAAAGAAACTGAGACAGATGATACCGTGAAAGTGTTGAAAGATATCATTCTGAAAGATTGGCCAGCAGAAAAACATGTGTGCCCGCTGTCTATTCATGATTATTGGATGTACCACAGTGACCTTACAGTTGTTGATGGTATTATTTACAAAGGCAATAGGTTTGTAATACCTGCACGACTAAGAAAAACTAAGCTGTGCAAGATACATGAAGGCCACTTAGGAGAAGAAAAATGTAAGCGGAGAGCGCGTGAAGTTATGTATTGGCCAAGAATGAACCAAGACATAGCACAGACTACAGCTACATGTGAATTATGTCTTATGTATAGACCGAAACAACAAGTCGAGCCTCACGCAGTGCCAGAGAGACTGTACCAGAAAGTTGGCGCAGATTTGTTTGATTGTAATGTGAAAACATACATTGTTGTGACTGATTATTACTCTAACTACCCTGAGGTGAAGACACTACATACAACTACTAGTAAAGCCGTAATCAATTGCATGAAGTCAATCTTTGAAAGGCATGGTGTTCCTATGGAAGTGTTCACTGACAATGGTCCTCAGTTTTCCAGTGCTGAATTTAGACAGTTTGCTGATGAGTGGGAATTTGTCCATACTACGTTAAGTCCCCACTATCCACGCTCAAATGGGTTGGTGGAAAGTTCAGTAAAAACTGTAAAGAGTCTCATGAAAAAAGCTCAAGAAGGTAAAGAAGATTTCTACAAAAGTATTTTTATCTACCGCAGTACACTTTTACAGAATGGACTTTCTCCTGCACAAATGCTAATGGGAAGGAGGATTAGAGCAAATCTCCCGATACATGATGAACTGCTTAATACACATAACTCAGCGTTGGTCAGACTGAGTAAGGAACGTCAACAGGTGAAACAGAATCTGTTCCATGACAGGTGAACAAAAAGCCTTTCTGATCTAAAATCGGGTGACTGTCTCAGAGATCACGAGAAAGGTATTTGGGTGCAGAAAGGTATTGTGCAAGCACAAGTAGCACCAAGATCTTATACTATACGTACAGAGCGTGGAACGGAAGTAAGAAGAAATCGGGTGGATTTAAGATCTCAACCTAACCATAATGAAGACAACATGACTGAAGAATACCCTTCATCTGACATGCATGATGATCCTCATAATGGTGAACAAACCACAATTCTAGAAAGGTCCAACATGGTAGATGAAACACAGACTGCGTATGAAAGACCCAAAAGGGAAATACGCAGACCTGAGAGACTCATTGAAACGTGTTAGATGATGTTCTTAATATGACGTTGTTAATTGTTGCATTGAAGCGTACAGGGCTTATCTTTAAAGACAAGAGGATGTGATGTTAATGTATTAGAATGCTTAATATTTGTAGACACTCCCTTACTAATATGTGTAAGCCTGAATCTTCAGTGATGGTCCCTGGGACCAGGGGGATGCTGGGAAGTGGGTGGTCCAGTGTGTAGTGTGACTGGAGTTGTTGATAAAATAAAACAGCACAGCAGTGAACTCACATGTCTCTGTGTCCTGATGACTGGATTTACAAACATATGAACAATACAGTAACATCCACTAACATCCACTAACTTTGTTTCATTATCTGCATTTGAACCCCACGCCAAACCTGTATTACACTAGTGGGTAAGTATAGCTTACTCAAGGAAAATGCATCCAGCATTTCCATTATTTTATTTTATTACCAAATTACATACCTCCCAACTTTAGAAAGTTGGGAGGTGTAACACAGATGAAATTAGGAGGCATGGCCTCACTGGAGTTCCTCGATCATGGGCCGCGCCACCATTTTTGCCACTGTGGGGGGTAGCATGCCAGCAACTCACGGAGTGAGTTGCTGGCATGCCCCCTGTCCCTCTCTCTGGGCGAATACATTCTATTTACCACTGCTCAGCTGTAGGTGAGAGGGTCTCCGAACTGCCCCACAATGGAACACTGCAAGCTGTTGGTGGGACAGCAGGATAGTTCCAGAAAAACTGGACTGTCCCCCCAAGATCGGGACAGTTGGGAGGTATACAATAACTTAACAATGAAAGCTGCTTCTAAATTAACTAGGAGTGCTCAACCACATTTTTTTTAAACATAGCTATAATGCTAATGAAGGAAATGCTATCAGCTATAGGGGTCTATACAATCAGCCAATCAGAATCTAGATAGAGGTGCTGGTAGTTATCATTATCACTATGTATCATTAATCTAATCCTTCAGCATTCAGAAGTGCTAAGCCTGTAACTGTATATTCATCCATAACAAATTTTTCCACAAATAAGTGAATACGCCCTGAGGTAATTTCCAATTACCTATTCAATTAGGTCCTACATCCATGAGTATAACAAGTAGTTTTCCCAACAGCCTCAGGAGGGATGGTTGGGATCGCGGCAGTCATAAAACCAATGCCGGAATCCCAACAGGTGGGATCCTGATGGCGAACACAGTATGTCCCCTCGCGAGCTCGCCGTGCTAGCCAAGCTACGAGTGATGGTGAGCTTCACTCGTCACACTAATTTATCCCCCCTCAGAGGGTGGCATGGACGACTCCCTGAGTGGGGATTACGGGCCCCAGTTGGGATTTCCTTGGCTGTCAGGATTCTGGCATATGTTTCATGACCGCAACAGCCAGGGAATCCGACAGATAGGAAACTAACTGCTTCCCCTCAGGAGATGTGAGAAATAAATCCACAGTAAATACATTCTCTGGGATATACTGCATGGGGCAACCCATAGATTCAAGCAATTAATGTGGTTGTGAAAAAGGCTATTTATTTGAATAGCCTTTCACTGTGCCATGGGGTAATTAGCTGCCAATTGAATATGCCTGCATACAGTAAGTGGGAGAGCAAAGGGGGGTTCCGGTATGAATGGTCGACCATGTTATGGTCGACAGTCATTAGGTCGACCACTATTGGTCGACATTGACATGGTCAACATGGACACATGGTCGACACATGAAAATGGTAGACACATGAAAGGTCGACATATGAAAAGGTCGACATGAGTTATTTAACCTTTTTTGGTGTCGTTTTTTGCGTAAAGTGACTGGGAACCCAATTAGTGCACCGCGTCCCCTCGCATGGTGCCTTTGCTTCGCTCGGCACACTTTACCGTTCCAATCGTAGTCCATGTGAATCGTAAAGTATGGAAAAGTTCCCCAAAAGAAAAAAAGTTAAACTCATGTCGACCTTTCATGTGTCGACCATTTTCATGTGTCGACCATGTGTCCATGTCAATGTCGACCAATAGTGGTCGACCTAATGACTGTCGACCATAACATGGTCGACCATGTGAACGGATACCGCAAAGGGGACAGTAATAGTGCAGAGTCAGAGCAAGAGGGAGGAGATCTTTGCTCATGGTTGAGCTTATTGGTCTAGCTTATTGGTTGAGCTTATTGGTCTTATTGAGCTCATTAGCTTATTGGTCTGTTCATGAAGCAGTGAAAAGTGTGGAGAAGTGAGCAAGAGGAGAAGTAGCCTGGGGCAACCAATCAGCTGCTACATATCATTTTATAGAATGCGATTTATAAATGTTACATCAACACTGCTTGATTCAAAGGAGGAGCCCTAAGGAGATTGAGAAGCTAAGCAAGGAGACCTCGGGCTCTTTGGAATAGTCAGCCTATCCCTGCAAACCTTACATATTTAAAATACAGCGGGTGAGGCATTTGCCTGTCATGCCAGCATTTACAGCGCTGAGCAGGGCAGAATCAGAGGCAAAACAGGGCAGAGAAGGAGGCAGATTATTCTCCTTCGCGCCAGCCTTTTGACAGCATGTCCTGTTGTAAGTGTAAAGGCCCGTATTCAAGGGCAGATGTGGGAGAGATGTGTGCTGAGCGATCCGCTCAGCACACATCTCTCCCACAGCTCAGCACAGCACAATGTGTGCTGAGCGTGCGGGGGGAGACGGGGGGGCCGCTCATTTCACCCAGCATGGCAGGCCAATCTAGCACCAGCGATAGCGATGCGCGGGGCTGAGCATCACTATCGCTGTTGGGGTACACATGGAGCGATCATGCTTAAAATCTAAGCAATCTAGTCAGGTTGCTTAGATTATCGCTCCGTGAGTACCCCCCTTAAGTGTAATTAGTTTACCAGGAAGTCTTTCAAAATTAAAGTTACACACACAGAAATACTGGAAATTCCATAGCAAAGCACGGGTATTCACCCAGTATCTATCTATCTATCTATCTATCTATCTATCTATCTATCTATCTATCTATCTATCTATCTATCTATCTATCTATCTATCTATCCTCCAGAGTTTTGACTAGAAAATGATAAAATAATACAAAGAAAATACTCATAACTTATAAATATCATCTTTGCATTATTCTAATCAATTTTATAGACAAAATTCACCAAATATACAATGCTACGCTGGAAATACAGGGACTGTATGGAGATACCAGAGGTGAGCAGTTATGAGCTCAGCCTCCCTGTCCCTTCTGTGATAGTTGGACACTGCCTGAAGCTGGGGGTGGGACCTCGCTGTAGCCAATAATACTGCAAAAACAAGGGGAGGCAGCTTTCACTGAGGGGGCGTGGCTTGATTCAGTGTCAGGTGACCTTTTCAGGATTTTTCTCAGCACACAACTAGAAACAGCCAACATGAAGGAGACGCTGATGATCAATATGGCTATAATGCAAGGTAACATAGTGGAGAGAGGATGCTGGGAATGGGTAAGGAGGACACAGGGCTGGCCTACTCACCTCTTGTGGGCAACATACCCCCCTTTTTGTTATTGGTGAAAAAGCTGTGTGCTTAATTTGTAAGGAATCTGTGGCAGTATTCAAATAATATAATTTAAATCGACATTTTGAGACAAAAAATGCTTTGAAGTATGCAAAATGTATCTGAAGAGAAAGCAGAGAAAGCCAAAGAGATGGTTGCTCGAATGCAAAAAGAGCAACATTTTTTCACAAAATTATAATCTGCATATGATGGAATTACAAGGGTGAGCTATTTAATAGCACACAAAATCGCCAAGAACAGTAAACCGTTCACTGAAGGAGAATTTATAAAGGAGTGTACGGTTGAATCTGCAGCAATATTGTGCCCAGCGAAGAAAAAACAGTTTGAAGACATTACTTTGTCAAGGCAAACTGTTGTGGGGCACATCGAGGACATATCCGAGAATATGGAACTGCAATTAAAGATTAAGGCCCTCATTCCGAGTTGATCGGTCGCAAGGCGATTTTAGCAGAGTTACACACGCTAAGCCGCCGCCTACTGGGAGTGAATCTTAGCTTCTTAAAATTGCGACCGATGTATTCGCAATATTGCGATTACTAACTACTTAGCAGTTTCAGAGTAGCTCCAGACTTACTCTGCCTGTGCGATCAGTTCAGTGCTTGTCGTTCCTGGTTGACGTCACAAACACACCCAGCGTTCGCCCAGGCACTCCCACCGTTTCCCCGGCCACTCCTGCGTTTTTTCCGGAAACGGTAGCGTTTTCAGCCACACGCCCCTGAAACGCCGTGTTTCCGCCCAGTAACACCCATTTCCTGTCAATCACATTACGATCGCCGGAGCAAAGAAAAAGCCGTGAGTAAAAATACTTTCATCATAGTAAAGTTACTTGGCGCAGTCGCAGTGCGAACATTGCGCATGCGTACTAAGCGGATTTTCACTGCGATGCGATGAAAAATACCGTGCGAACAACTCGGAATGAGGGCCCAAGTCAACAATTTGTCATGTTTTGCTTTAGCACTGGATGAAAGTTGTGATGTCAAAGACACAGCCCAATTGATGATTTTCATTTGAGGTATCAATGAAAATTTTGACATTACAGAAGAACTGGCATCAATGCAGTCCATGAAAGATACAACAACTGGAAAGGATTTATTAGAGGCGGTAAATGAGTATGTGGAGTGGAGTGGAAAAAATTGTTTTGGGTGACAACTGATGGAAGGTCGAATCTAACAGGAAAAAATGTTGAATTGCTAAACAGAATTCCAGACCATGTCTGCGAAAATAATCCAGAAGACAAAATTGTCTTTCTACATTGCATTATACATCAAGAAGTCCTTTGTAAAAGTGTTTTGAAATTAAGTTAAGTTGCGGACACTGCTACAAAAGTGGTCAACTACATTCGCACAAAAGGATTAAATCACAGATGTTTTGTAGCTGTTCTAGAGGAGACTGAGGGGTAAATGTATGAACTGGCGCTATGGGGGAGAAGCGGTATCAATGCACGTTATGTGCGCTATACCGCTTCTCCCCCATGTATGATGGCTGAGGTGTGGGCACAATGACAGGGGCTATAAGATAGCAGGTCGATATGCATGGGCAATGCATGAACAGTCAGCATCGCTGACCATTCCGACACCTGCAGCTGTCGATTTCAACAACTGCAGGTGGCGATGCCCATAGACCACAGCAGGGACAGAGCTGTCCCTGCCTGTGGCGGGTGACAGCTCCTGACAGTGCTGGGGATCTTGCAGGAGAACAGAGGAGCCAGCCGAGACATGGACACACAGCGCTTCAGCACTGAGTTGAAGCCCTGTGTGCTCAGGGAACATAGTCGGAGGGGGGAGCTTTCGCCCCCCCCTCCCCCCACTCCCAGCTTCGGCAGACAAGATATTAATGCATCTTGTCTATGTCCCTTCCTGCTTCAGCTCTGTAGGCAAAGCAGGAAGTGTTATAGAGGCACGATGTGTTCTGCTATAATACATTTACCTATATAGCTGAGCATACAGTTGTCCTGTATCATACCAGTGTGAGATAGCTTAGCTTGTGGAATGTTTTGAAAAGTGAGAGCAGAGGGAGCGGATTGGTGTGTTTCTATACATGAAAGGAAAATAATCAGATTATCCTCATCTGCAAGATAAGGATTGGCTATCTGATTTTGCATTTGCTGTTGATGTTATGGGCCATAGGAATGAATTGAAAATAAGACTGCAAGTGAAGGGGCTTTTTGTTCATGATCTGCATTTCAGCGTGAAGTCATTTATGACAAAATTGCTGCTTTTTTATCGCCATTTAGGAACAAGCAGTTCACACATTTTTACACTTTGCAGCAGGTTGCGGTTTCAGACGAAAATCTGGAAAAATATGCATCACCAATACTTGATTAACATGGTGAATTTTCATGGAGATTCAAGGATTTTAAAACAAAAGAAAATGATTTATCTTTGATCTCCTCACCTTGACAACGCGCCCTGTGATCTTCAACTTGAGCTTATTGACCTGCAGTGTGATGCTTTGTTTAAAGAACAATTCAAATCAGAGCCTCTTCCCCGGTTTTCTACCTCTCTCAACGGACAAAACTTTCCAAAGATCAAGGCTCATGCACGGAAGATACTTGTACTTTTTGGCTCAACCTACATATGCAAGCAGGCATTTTCTGCGATGAAATTCAACAAGTCAAAACACAGATCTTCCATGAATGATGAGCACCACAGTGTTTCTTTTATGTTATTGTTGAATCCACTTTTGATTGTTATTGATTTTTTATTTTCCAATTGCCGCTCACTTTGAATGTATAATAAAAATATTCTTTATTGAAAGCTTACTGCATTTTTTGTGATAGGTATTGTTTATAAAAGATTTTTTGTGTGCGGTCCTCGAATATTCACTGGAAAGAGCTAAGTGGCCCCCAGCTGAACTAATTTCCCACCCCTGCATTAGTGAGCTAGTGAATGCATGATAATGTACCAGATTAATAACAACAATGCGCTGTAGAAAATACAATACACAGTAGTCCTGTACAGTATAAGGTATCATCTGTATAATATATAATTCCAATGCCCAGTATGGAAAATGCTCTCTAGAGGAGGAGGTAGGACCACCGGAGGTTTCCCTGTACCCTGTGGACCAATCCAACCATGCACACACACACACACACACACACACACACACACACACACACACACACACACACACACACACACACACACACATTTCTCCTTCCCTGAGTACATACTTGCCTACCTTGCTGCGTTGTAGGCGCATGGGGGTGTGGCCGTCAGCATGATGGGCTGTCCGAGGGGCGTGATGACGGGGAAGTCTGGGGGCGTGACAACATGATCACGTCATCGTGGCTCCGCCCCCCGCTGTACAGTCCCGAGAAACTAGGCACTGTATAGCGGGAGCGGAGCTACGATGACGTGATTCAGTGCGAATCGCGTCAGCGGATCCCCTCAGCCACTCACTTGTTCTCTGCTGTGGGTGGCCAAGGGGGGGGGGGCAGTGGAGGGCCTGACATGGAAAACGGGAGGCTTGCCCAATCTTCTGGGGGTCCGGGAGGGCAACCCGATTTACTATAAAGTCTGGCTGCTGGAAAGTCAGGTCCCCTCCCCTCTGCCGTCCTTGCTGGCACTAACTGCACAGTGTAATGTAGTGTTGCTCCTCTTCTTTTCTCAAGCGTGCAGTGCAGTGCTGCCATTTTAAC
Organism: Pseudophryne corroboree; assembly: GCF_028390025.1. Classification (NCBI taxonomy): domain Eukaryota; kingdom Metazoa; phylum Chordata; class Amphibia; order Anura; family Myobatrachidae; genus Pseudophryne; species Pseudophryne corroboree. Next base: position 164,419,720 of record NC_086452.1, read on the forward strand.
TCCGGCATTGGAGAGTGTAGAGAAAGGATGTGTCTCTGGCCTCAGTGTCCTGCATCAGTTCAGTGTTAGTGTCTTGTGCTGCATCAGTCCAGTCACAGTGGTTGTGTCCTCTGCTGCCATATGTCCAGTGCAGCTGTATAAATCCAGTGATCCTGCCGTATAACTGCAGTGATCCTGCCGTATAAGTCCAGTGATCCTGCTGTATAAGTCCAGTGATCCTGCCGCATTATTCCAGTGGTACTGGCGTATAAGTCCAGTCCAGTCAGTGATACTGCCGTATATGTCCAGTGGTACTGCTGTATAATTCCACTGATCCTGCCGTATATTTCCAGTGGTACTGGCGTATAAATCCAGTGATCCTGCCGTATAATTCCAGTGGCACTGGCGTATAAATCCAGTGATCCTGCTGTATAATTCCAGTGGTACTGGCGTATAAATCCAGTGATCCTGCCGTATAATTCCAGTGGTAATTGCGTATAAGTCCAGTCCAGTGATTCTGCCTATATATGTCCAGTGGTACTGCCGTATAAATCCAGTGATCCTGCTTTATAATTCCAGTGATCCTGTCGAATAATTCCGTATAAGTACAGTCCAGTGGTACTGCCATATAAGTCCAGTGGTGCTGTCCTGTGCTGTCTATTATTTACTCCAAATAAAGGGTTTATTAATATTTAATCCAAATAATTTTTACAGGGTTTGCCCTGTGTGGTGTAGAGGTACGCTCTCCTGTACCACATATTGCTATATAACTCCAAAAAAAAAAGTGGAGAACAAAAACTTGGAGGATAAAATAGGGAAAGATCAAGAACCACTTCTCCTAGTGCTGAAGCTGCTGCCACTAGTCATGACATAGACGATGAAATGCCATCAACGTAGTCTGCCCAGGCCGATGCCAAAAAAGCCAAAGTTCAGTAAAAAGACACAAAAAAAGAAATATAAATGGTCTGAGGAGAAATGTAAACATGCCAATATGCCATTTACCTTCCTATACAATCCAACAATAAAGGTGCTTAAGCAGGTTTACTTACAAGCTAGTACTGTGCGAATTTGCATTTTTTATTAAGGATATCAATTAAGAAGGTTATGAATAAATCAAGGTTGTTTGTAATAAGCTTCACAATATACATCAAAGTGTCAATTATCAATATGTGCCTGTGCCGCATTATAATACCAATCAGATACTGAGGCAATAAAAGGTCCTGGAATTATTACATCAATATATGGGAGATCAAAATCAGCCATTTATATCTCTGAAAAATTTGGCATGTTTGATTTATTGTGAGCACACATCACTGGGATTACAATAAATAGTGGTTGTGTAAGGATGGTATTACCAACTTGTGAATCATACGTGTCTGGATTAGCTGTACACTTAAGACAGCATCATCTGCAGTAGTATCAACATCCATATATAAATCCTATGTCTCCTTCTTATATAATCTAATAAAGAGGTGCTAAAGCAGGCTTATTTTTATGCTAGTACTGTGTGAATTTACAGTTTTATCAAGGATTTTGCTGTAATAGCAGGATATCAATTAAGGGGTATTGGTTAGTGAGTATACACCCCAATAGGGGCAACCCATAAAACCCAATATTAAAGAACAATTTGCCAGCATGTGATCATATACCGGTGATATTGAAGGCAATAAGAGCCTCATATTTATAAATAACCAAACAGATAAACTGTCATCCGGGTATTAGCAGTGTTGTTTGCAACATTCTTATCACATTACTATATAGCAACAAATGTTGCATTGTGATTTACAGAATTGAGAACTCACCAGAAATGTTACAACACTGATACACTTAACCCTGTATAAACATCACTGGCAAAAGGAGTTAGTGTTTGTTTCTAAAAATTAAACAAATTAATCAATAATTTTTTGAATCACAGGTATTTATTGATTTATAAATCAAGACAGCGTACCAGCATTTCTTTTAAATACATCTCTATACACATAAATGTAATTTATTTTTTCTTACACGTTATTCTGTCTCTATTGTTTTAATATTTCACTCTACATGTCCCCTTTATAATAAGGGGACATATAATACATCATATGTGGTAATAATAAAGGCACTTATATCACATGTGGGTATTGAGAATCTTTCTTGTAGTTTACATTATCAATAATAAATTATCTGAATGTATCATATTTCTGATTAAAAAAGAATTTAGGGAATGAGTGTGCTACAAAAAGTTGATTTGCTTTTTTCTTCTTCAAACCTATATATTTGTATCAACAAGCAGCACCACTTTAATACACTTGTGTTGAAATATTTGTTTGGTCAACACAATATGTTATACTATAAATATTCCCTACATAGGATCATTTATTTATAATCTGGTGCGGGAGTCTCTTTAACTAAAAATATGCCATTTCCGACACGGAGTGGCAAGGAACGGCTAAGGCCCTGGCCTATGTTCATGACTAGTGGTTCAGCTTCACATGACGATGGAAGCCCTCATCCTCCCACTAGAAAAATGATAAGAGTTAACCTGGAAAAAGCACAGCAAAGAACTGTGCGTTCTAAGATGGTATTACAAATCCCCATGGAGAGTCCAAGTGTATCAGCAGTTGAGATGCCTGACCTTCCCAACACTGGTCGGGAAGAGGTGGCTTCTTCCGCCATTTCCGCACCCTCTGCAATTGCTGGAAGTAGCACCCACAGTCTAGTTTCTGATATTCAAATTGAAGATGTCACTGTTGAAGTACACCAGGATGAGGATATGGGTGTTGCTGGCGCTGAGGAGGAATTCTGATTATGATGTGGTTTGTTTAAATCAGGCAACGGGGTGGAGACACCTGTTGTCCATGGGATGAATAAGCCCATTGTGATGCCTGGGCAAAATTCCCAAAAAGCCACCTCTTCAGTGTGGAACTATTTCTCTACAAATCTGGACAACAGGTGTCAAGCCGTGTTTTGCCTGTCAATATGTAATAAGTAGGGGTAAGGATGTTAACCACCTAGGAACATCCTCCCTTATACGTCACCTGCAGCGCATTAATCAGAAATCAGTGTCAAGTTGTGAAACTTTGGGTAAGAGCGTAAGCAGTCCACTGACACCTAAATTCCTTCTTCCTCTTGTACCCAAGCACCTGCAAGCCACACCACCAACTCCCACAATGTCAACTTCCTCCTCTCCTAACCAGGATTCCTCCTGGAAGTAGTACACCTGCTGTTGCTGCCACTGCTGTTGTTGCTGCTGTGAGTCAATCGTCATCCCAGAGGGGAAGTCGGAAAACAACTCGTATTACTTCAACTAAGCAATTGACTATCCAACAGTCCTTTGTGAGGAAGATGAAATATGGCAGCAGTCATCCTTTTGCAAAGTGGATAACTGAGGCCTTGACAGCTATGTTGGTGTTAGACATGTGTCCGGTATCTGCCAGTAGTTCAGTGGGACTTAGAGAATTGATGGAGGTAATGTGTCCCCGGTATCAAATCCCATCTAGGTTCCACCTCACTAGGCAGGCGATACCGAGAATATACAGAGACATCAGAAAGTGTGTCCTCAGTGTCCTAAAAAATGCAGTTGTACCCAGTGTCCATTTAACCATGTGGACAAGTGGAACAGGGCAGACTAAGGACTATATGACTGACAGCCCACTGGGTAGATGTATTGCCTCCCACAACAGCAACAGCGGCGGCACCAGTAGCAGCATCTCACAAACTCCAACTCGTTCCTAGGCAGGCTATGCTATGTATCACCAATTTCCGTAAGAGGCACACCGCTGACAACCTCTTACAGACACTGAGGGACATCATTGAACAATGGCTTACCTCAATTAGACTCTCCTGGGGATTTGTGATATCGGACAACGCCACCAATATTGTGCGTGCATTACATCTGGGCAAATTCCAGCATGTTCCATGTTTTGCACATACAATTTGGTGGTGCAAAAATGTTTGAAAAATGTCAGGGGCATTCAGGATATGCTGTTGGTGGCCCGAAAAATTGTAAACCACTTTTGGCATTCAGCCTACTGTGTGCCGAAGACTGGAGCGCCATCAAACACTCCTGAACCTGCCCTGCCATCATCTGAAGCACGAGGTGGTAACGAGGTGGAATTCAACACTCTACATGCTTCAGAGGATGGAGGAGCAGCAAAAGGCCATTTAAGCATATACATCCACCTACGGTATAGGCAAAGGAGGGGGAATGCACCAAACTCAAGCACAGTGGAGAATGACTTCCGTCTTGTGCAAGGTTCTCCAACCCTTCGAACTTGCCACACGTGAAGTCAGTTCAGACACTGCCAGCTTGAGACAGGTCATTCCCCTCATCAGGCTTTTGCAGAAGCAGCAGGAGGAATTGAAGGAGAAGCTAATATGGAGCAATTCCGCAAAGTTTGTGGGACTTGTGGATGGAGCCCTTCATTCTCTTTGCCAGGATTTAAGGGTGGTCAATCTGTTGAAATCAGAGCACAACAGTTTGGCCAGTGTGCTCGATCCTAGGTTTAAAGCCTACATTGTAGCTCTCTTTCCAGCAGACACAAGTCTGCAGAGGTTCAAAGACCTGCTGGTGAGAAAATTGTCAACTCAAGCGGAACGTGACCTGTCAACAGCTCCTCCTTCATTTTCTCCCACAACTGGGGCTGACAGGAAAAGGATAAGATTTCCAAAACCACCTACTGTCGGTGATGGAGGGCAGTCAGGAGTGATTGCTGACATCTGGTCCAGACTGAAGGACCTGCCAATGATTACTGACATATCTACTGTCGCTGCATATGATTCTGTCACCATTGAAAGAATGGTGGACGTTTATATGAGTGACAGCATCCAAGTAGGCATGTCAGACAGTCCATACGTATACTGGCAGGAAAAAGAGGCAATTTGGATGCCCTTGCACAAACTGGCTTTATTTTACCTAAGTTGCCCCCCCTCCAGTGTGTACTCCTAAAGAGTGTTTAATGCAGCCGGTAACCTTGTCAGCGATCGGCATAGGAGATTATTTTCACAAAATGTTACATATGTTATAAATTCCTCTGTGGAGACCTTTACCAGCAATTGCCTCCAGAAAGTACACAGGGACCTGTGATGGTAGATTCCAGTGGGGACGAATTAATACTCTGTGAGGAGGAGGATGTAAACACTGAAAAGGGTGAGGAATCAGAGGATGAGGTCGACATCTTGCCTCTGTAGAGCCAGTTTGTGCAACGAGAGATTGCTTCTTTTTTGGTGGGGGCCCAAACAAACCAGTCATTTCAGCCACAGTCGTGTGGGAGACCCTGTCGCTGAAATGATTGGTTTGTTAAAGTGTGCATGTCCTGTTTATACAACATAAGGGTGGGTGGGAGGGCCCAAGGACAATTCCATCTTGCACCTCTTTTTCTTCTTTGCATCATGTGCTGTTTGGGGCCTAGTTTTTTAAAGTGCCATCCTGTCTGCAACTGCAGTGCCCCTCCTAGATGGGTCAGGTGTTTGTGCCACACACTTGTGTCGCTTAGCTTAGTCATACAGTTACCTCATTGCACCTCTTTTTCTTCTTTGCATAATGTGCTGTTTTGGGCCTATTTTTTAAATCTGCCATCCTTTCTACCACTGCAGTGCCACTCCTAGATGGGCCAGGTGTTTGTGCCGCACACTTGTGTCACTTAGCTTAGTCAAACAGCGACCTTGGTGCAACCTTTTGGCCTAAAAACAATATTGTGAGGTATGAGGTGTTCAGAATAGATTGGAAGTGAGCGGAAATGAATGCTTTTGAGGTTAATAATACCATAGGATTACCCCCAAATTATGTGATTTTAGCTGTTTTTATGTTTTTAGAAAAATCATCCAGATCCAAAACCAAAACACGAAAGGGTAGTTTTGGCAAAACCAATCCAAAACCAAAATACGAGCGGGGAATTAGAACTAAAACCAAAACACAAAACACGAAAAGTGCCCGCCGCACATCTCTACACACACACACACACACACACACACACACACACACACACACACACACACACACACACACACACACACACGGAGTAGAGAGAGAGATGGGGATGAAAGAGAGGGAGAGGACGAGTGAGAGAGAGAGAAGGAGGATGAGAGGGAGAGAGAATACAAGAGAGAGATATGAGGATGGGAGAGAGAGAGGATGAGAGAGATGAGGACGAGAGAGATGAGGATGAGAGAGAGAGGAAGAGAGAAAAGGATGAGAGAGAGAGATAAGAATGAGAGAGAGATGAGGACGAGAAAGAGAGATGGACAAGAGAGAGAGATGAGGACAAGAGAGGGAGAGGACGAGTGAGAGAGAGAGAGAGAGAGAGAGAGAGAGAGAAGGAGGATGAGAGGGATAGAAAACAAGAGAGATATTAGGATGAGAGAGAGAGATGAGGATGAGGGAGAGAGAGAGGATGAGAGAGAGATAAGGATGAGAGAGAGAGGAAGAGAGATAAGGACGAGAAAGAGAGATGGACAAGAAAGAGAGATGAGGACAAGAGAGATGAGGGCAATCGAGATGGGAGGACAAGAAAGAGAGAGAGATAAGAAAGACGAAAATAAAAAGACAGGGGCAACTATGGATCTTAACAGCACTGTGAAGGAGCACAGCTCCAGATTTCCAGTCAGGGCAGGGGAATGTCGGGACTCTCCCATGGTGCTGGGGATATATATAATGCAGGGATGTGCGGTGCGGTAAATAGCTCAGGAGGCGCTGGCTAGTACCAGAGCCAGATTTACAAACAATATATGAGCTAAAGGGTTCATGTGGGAATTATACAGTTTTGATCAGAGATGTGTGGAAAAGGTAGGCAGGAGAGCCACTGCCTCACCAGCGATAGACTTTTTGCTCCAAAGTTTTGACTATAAAAATGATTCGAAATATATAATGAAGATATTGCTAACATATTCTTTGTATTTTTCATATACTATATATAGTCAAACCTCTGGTATACAATTTAGTATGACAGGAAAGGCTCTGCCTCATCGCACCACACGCCACTGATATAATGGCAGGTATATGGTGGGCAGGACACCCCCAATTATTCCCAGTAGTTATTATTATTATTATTATTATTACCAGTTATGTATATAGCGCACACATATTCCGCAGCGCTTTTACATAGAATATTTGGCCATTCACATCAGTAGTTGTCTTACTGTACCTGTGCTGATCCCCGGGGTAGACACTGGGCTGTGGTGGTGACTGGGAGCACTCACACGGCGCGCGAAGGGGGGAGAGGTAGAGGGGGGTTTGGCAGCGCACAGATTTTACCCCCTAGATGATGGCAGGCACTTTGAGGCTGCTGCTGTTTCCCTGCAGTTCCTGCTGTCAGTTTAGAAATATACCGAGCTGGTCAGAGTCCGCCTTGACCTCCCTGTGACATCCCATCTATAGCCAACATGGTTAAGCGCAGGAAGCACAGCAATCAAGTCTGCCCCCTCCCCTGACTTCCTCCTCTCCTCCATCACGGTGATGTCTGGGAGGACCCTTTTGTGTGGGGGCCCCAGGACAGCCGCCCCTGTCACACCAACTATAATCTGGCCCTAACTGTAGCTATGATTAAAGGATTGGGGGCCCCCTAGGAGAGTGGGCCTGAGGTAATTTGTATTTTATATATACCTACACACACACACACACACACACACACACACGGAGGTGTGGCACTCACAAATAAAGCGTACACTTGTTACCACAGCATATCCAGCGATATATATACACACAAATGCCTGTGTGTTCCCCCGGGTAGTGCCTCACCTGTAGTGACGCCCGGCAACAAGCTGCAGCCACTTCGTACCCTTCCTTCACTGGCGCTGGTGTCCGGCACTGTACTTCACTGTACAAAGTGAAACTGTAAATAAACTACAGCTCCCAGCAGCCATTGCTTCCAGAAGCTCATGGGGGCGCTGGGAGCTGTAGTTTATTTACAATCACTGCAGGCGTCACTGCAGGCGAGGCACTACCCATGGGAACACACAGGTACTGGCTGCATCTACAAAGTTAATCTACCCCATGGCTGTGGTTGGCATCGCCAGGCGGTAACCCCTCCATGGCTAGCGCCTCTGGTGAGTGCCATCATGACCAATGGGTAGATACGCCTCTTGTGCCCCCCTCCCTAATCTGGCTCGGCTTCCATATGGTAGTGAGATAAGGTAATCTATGCCAGTGGTTTCCAAACTTTTTTGAATCACGGCACCCTAGAGTATCAGAATTTTTTGCACGGCAACCCTAAGCCAATAGTTTCTTATTGAAAAATGTAGAATGAAATATTTAATTATGTAAATTGTCTTTATAGGTTATCCTTAGGGTAACTTATGTGGTGAGGGACAAGATTTGCTTCTGATTGTCAATATATTTTATGATTGGCAGCCATTAACACTGATTTTGCTTTTTACATTGACCATGCAGAATTTGAATTGGTTCTGGACCACCAACCCGAGGCACTCCTGCAAGTGTCCCGAGGCACCCCAGGGTGCCACGGCACACAGTTTGGGAACCACTGATCTATGCAAAGGCAAAGCAACAGTCAATAGTGTTGGGGATAATATGTGTGATGTTGTTATTTGCAGAGTTATATAGGCACACACAAGCGGATGAACCTATGAACAGCCCAGTTACTTTACCAGTGGTGTTGGTTTATTGAAATTTAACAGGTACAGCCGTACTCACTGTTGTATCCACAAACATTCTTTTGGATCGAAGTTTCAGCATAGTCGGGTTCAATACAGCACACCAGCCGGTAAGGGTATGCTGTTTGCAGGTAGGGGTGCAGGGTTGTGGAACATCCTTATGCTGGTAACCACTGAGGTCTAGCATGTGCTAAGCAGGAGAGTTCAGTATAACTTTTGAAAAATCAGGGGTTTGTGACAAAACGCATTAGACCCCTTACTTTTTTTAACTTACCCTCGGGAATAGTAATGTGCTGCATCCATCCGGTTAATATATCCTGAATGGCATTATACAACAGAGCAGAGTGGTGTATGTTTCCAGCTACTGGCATCAGCACTATCATTGCAGAAAGGCTCTCCAATGCCCTTGCTCGGCCTTTCCCTCCAAGTGTGGCCAGGTAACTTCTAACATCCAAGGACACTCAGAACACTCCGGCCGCCCAGAGCATTCATCTCTACTCCCTATTGTCAGACATATCACGGCCCACACCACCTAATATTGAGCACTATCAAAGCTGATAAATGTCCATTGGATTTATTTCAACACCGGCTATCTAATCCGGTATTGGTATTGGGAAAACTAAGTGCTGCTCATCACTGTATGTATACCATTGCCACTAAAGCCAGCTTATTTAATATCATCGCTGACCATCTACTGTCCTTCACCAAGGAAAAGGATTCTGTTTAAACATGACTACAGCCTTTTCAGTATATATGGGATTTGATGGATAATATGACATGCCATTAACCTAATAAACCTCAGACATGTAGGTTTTACACAGCGTTTTAATTGGTTGCATGCAGGGCCAGTGGTATTTGGCGCCTCTCTGCAAACTATAAATTTGCGCCCTCTCATACTTTACAAAGGGACAGCACACATAATGCTTATACACATAATGCTCCCTATAGTAATGCCGCTTACACACGTAACGCCACCTGTGGTAGTGCTGCTTATACCCAAAGCCCCCTGTAGTAGTGGCACTTACACATGTAATGCCCCCTGCAGTAGTGGCACTTACACACGTAACGCCCCCTGCAATAGTGATGCTTACACACGTAACGCCCCATGTACCAGTGATGCTTATATGAGACACAGTGACGCTTACACACATAACGCCCCCTGCAGCAGTGACGCATACACACGTAACGCACCCTGTAGCAGTGACGCTTACATACGTAACGCATCCTGAACAGTGATGCTTACACATTTAACGCATCCTGTAGCAGTGATGCTTACACACGTAACGCCCCCTGTATCAGTGATGCTTACACACGCAACGCCCCCTGTACCAGTGACACTTACACACGTAACGCCCCCTGTACCAGTGACGCTTACACACGCAACGCCCCCTGTACCAGTGACACACGCAACACTCAATGCCCCCTGTACCAGTGATGCTTACACACGCAACGCCCCCTGTAGCAGTAACGCTTTAACACGCAACGTCCCCTGTACCAGTGATGCTTACACATGCAAAGCCCCCTGTACCAGTGATGCTTTCACACACAACGCCCCCTGTACCAGTGGCGCTTGCACATGTAATGCCCCAGGTAGCAGTGAAGCTTATACAAGATGCAACTCCCCCTGTAGCAGTGATGCTTACACACGTAACACCCCCTGTACCAGTGACATTTGCACACGTAATGCCCCCTGTACCAGTGACGCTTGCACACGTAACGACCCCTGTAGCAGTGATGCTTATACAAGACGCAATGCCCATGTAGCAGTGATGCTTACACACATTATGCTGCACAGTCACACATACACCACATACGCATATACAATCACACACGCACATACTGTACATACATTACATACATACACACATACATATACACAGATACTGTAAACACACACACACATACTGTATACATATACACTCACTCACACTTTCACTCACTCTTTCCAGCCACTTACATAAAGAAGTCTGTCAACTCGTCCTCCTGTGTTGCAGGCTGCAGCCTGGTCCAGTGTAGCTCTGTTCCTTATTTCCATGTAGCTCCGCCCCTTTTAGATCCGCTCTGCACTGTGAGTCTGTGACAGGGGAGGGGAGAGGAGGCTCCATGATGCCGGCGCAGCTGCCTGTCATAGAGTGTGACAGACGCAGCAGCTAGCGTCAGCACGGGAACTCAGCAGCTCAGCACAGGGATGCAGAGCAGGGGAGAGCGCTTCTCTAGTCCTGGCGCCTACCTGCTTTGCATCCCTTTGCTGAGCAGTAAGGTCCGGGCCGATTGCATGTAGCTTACACAGAGGCTAACAAATGAATATTTCTCTGGCAAATTTGCTACTATTTGATACTAACTTTGACTATGAAATGTGACAATTTTAATTGTAACTAAAAAGTGTTACTGTGCACAGTAGTAGTTTACATTTTATAATATCTTTTTTATTATGTTTTTTAATATGTATTCATTTGAGTCCAATCAGATTGGAAGACAGACCTCCCTGGGTCCTAGTGCCCAGCATAAATACACAGTAAATAGACAGTGCAGCAGCACACAGCTTTCTGTCGAAAGCAAAGAGTGATGGGTAGTGTGGATTGAGAAAAGGTCAAACATATAGGAAGGAGAGGAGCAATAAAGTGCTTTCAAAGTAAAGGCCAGTACACACTAGGAGAGATGTGTGCTGAGCGATCTGTCACAGACTGCTCAGCACACATCTTTCCCCCCGATGTGTGCTGAGCAGGAGGGGGGGGGGGGTCCTGCTCATTTCACCCAGCGGGTGAATCTAGCACCGGCAATAGCGACGCGCGGGGCCGCTCATTGCTATCGCTGGGGGGCATACACACGAGAGATCCGTGCTTAACTTCTAAGCAATCTAGTCAGATTGCTTATATTTTAAGCACGGATCTCTCCGTGTGTACCCCCCTTAAGGGCAGTTTAAACAGATTAAGAGGACCAGTGAAGCAGTTGAAGGGGAGGAAGGGTTAAATTAAAGTAATATGATAGGAAAATTAGATGAGCTGTAGCATTAAGGATAGATGTAAATGTAAAAAGGGAGAGCCAGGAGAATTGAAGACCAGACACTAGGAAGCTACAACAGTCCAAGCAGGAGATGACAAGTGCATGAATAAGAGATTAGTAGTGTCTCAGGTAAGGAAGCAATGAATTCTAGAAATGTTGCAGAGGTGAAAACAGCAGGATAGAGAAGATATCATGAATGTGAGGCATGAAAGAGAGATCCGAATATATTGGGGTAAACTTACTAGGCTCCAGCGTTTCAGATGATTTCAATCTTGGCTGACATCGGCCATTTAAAATTGCAACTTTTAGAGTACAAATGCGGTAATTTGCTAAACTACCGTGTTTGTTCAATTCATGTTTTCCAATGTTAATGTCAGTTGTACTGCCGGGCAGTGTTTTACAGGGGAGTTTTGTACACAATGAAGTCCGGCCGTGCAGGGCTTCATTCTGTAAAGTATCTGAAAGAGTAAATCTGAAAAAAACCTGCGTGGGGTGCCCTCTCCTGAATATAACTGCCCCGGGCTCTTTGAGACGGTCCTGGTTGTTAAAATACCGGGAACAAATTGCGTAGGGGTTCCCAGTATTTTAAAAACTAGCACCTTGCTTTTGGACCGCTGCTGGTACAAAAATACAAGGGACCCCTACGTACTTTTCCCCCTGTATTTTTGGAACCAGGACTGGTCCAAGAGCCCAGTGCTGGTTTTTAGAATACTGGAAACCCCTACACAATTTATTATCCGTATATCATCAACAAGGACCAGCTCAACTTTCTGGAGCTTCAGCTCAGTTGGTAATGCCATGCCATCTGTAGACATACTTGCAGACCAGGCTGGCCCCTCTTTCAGGAAGGGGCAGAGCCCAGTCAGCGTATAGGGAGTGTAGACGTGGGTGCTGGGAATGGGGGGGGGGGGGGTAGGTGGCACGATAGGGGGAGTGCAGCCAATCAGAGCTCGCTGACCAGCGATGGTGGCTCCTCATTGGCTGTCAGACCACAAGCTTTGATTGGCTCATGAACCGGCGCGTGATTTCACATACCCGCCACCAGACTGAGGGGCAGAAGAGGTGCGTGTTGCACTAAACCTCCCCTCGGACACAGCAGCAGCAGTGGAGCCCAGCAGCGGGAGCAGCCGAGCCCAGTGGGCGACTGCTGTTAGCAGCGCTACTGGGGGGCATATTTGTATCTGGCACTATGTGGACATGTGTGTATTTGGCACTTTGGCGGCATATGTGTATCTGGCACTGTGGGGGCATATATGTATCTGGCACTGTGGGAGCATATTTGTATCTGGAACTGCAGTACTGGGGCATATATGTATCTGGCACTGCAGTACTGGGGCATATATGTATCTGGCACTATTGAGGGCATATGTGTATCTGGCACCGCACTACTAGGGGTATATGTGTATCTGGCACTATTGGGGGTGTATGTGTATCTGGAACTGCACTACCGGGGTCATTATGTGTATCTGGCACTCTGCTGGGGTCATTATGTGTATTTGGCACTATACTGGAACGTTATGTGTATCTGACACTATCCTGGGGACATTGGGGGTAATTCCAAGTTGATCGCAGCAGGAAATTTTTTAGCAGTTGGGCAAAACCATGTGCACTCCACGGGGGGGCAGACATAACATGTGCAGAAAGAGTTAGATTTGGGTGGGTTATTTTGTTTCTGTGCAGGGTAAATACTGGCTGCTTTATCTTTACACTGCAAATTAGATTGCAGATTGAACTCACCACACCCAAATCTATCTCTCTCTGCACATGTTATATCTGCCTCCCCTGCAGTGCACATGGTTTTGCCCAACTGCTACAAAAATTCCTGCTGCGATTAACTTGGAATTACCCCCATTATGTGTAAGGCTGCTAATTGTGTGTGTAAAAGGGGGGTGAACATATATTCATTTATAGGCCCTCATTCCGAGTTGATCGCTCGCAAGGAGATTTTAGCAGAGTTACACACGCTAAGCCGCCGCCTACTGGGAGTGAATCTTAGCTTCTTAAAATTGCGAACGATGTATTCGCAATATTGCGATTAAACACCTCGTAGCAGTTTCTGAGTAGCTTCAAACTTACTCGGCATCTGCGATCAGTTCAGTGCTTGTCGTTCCTGGTTTGACGTCACAAACACACCCAGCGTTCGCCCAGACACTCCTCCGTTTCTCCGATCACTCCTGCGTTTTTTCCGGAAACGGTAGCGTTTTGATCCACACGCCCATAAAACGCCGTGTTTCCGCCCAGTAACACCCATTTCCTGTCAATCACACTACGATCGCCGGAGCGAAGAAAAAGCCGTGAGTAAAAATACTATCTTCATTGTTAAATTACTTGGCGCAGTCGCAGTGCGAATATTGCGCATGCGTACTAAGCGGAATTTCACTGCGATGCGATGAAAATTACCGAGCGATCAACTCGGAATGAGGGCCATAGTTTGAAATCATAATATAAAGTTGTGAGGCCATGCCCACTTTCCCAGGAGCATGTGCATATTGAGTGGGGGGCCTTCAAACTTTCTCGCTCAGGGTGCTAGTAGGCCTGCAGTCAGCCCTGATCACCAATTTCTATTGTGTACCATGGCTTATGGTAGTCAGTCAGATGTTACTACGGTAGTTGTGTTGTACGTCTAGATACAGTAAATAGCCATTTCAGCAACGATGTATATTATGTATTGTTTATTTCTAGACTCAAATCTACACTATATTAAAGAACTGTTGTTGTTTTTTGTCTTTAGTGAAATGGAAGGTGTCTACATTTTTATATAAACACAGAACATATTTAGGACTGATTTCAGAGTTAATTCTTTTGGGAAATCTGTGGTTACTTATTTCTGTTTTTTTTAAATGCAACACAATCTGTGGTTTGCAGGGCAGAAGGGCTCATTAATACCCCTTTTCCACTAGCTCAAAAAACACGGGTAAATGCACGGGGGCGCGCATTTACCCGTGTTTTTGGCAAGTGGAAAAGGGTAAACCCGGATCAAGTGACCCGTGAATCCTACCCGGCTATTTACCTGGGTAGGACACGGGAATGATCCGGGTAGGGTGTAGTGTAAACGGGAGCCGTGTCGTTGCGACACGGCTCCCGTTTACACTGTATGGATGGGCGGCGCTGGGAGATCATGTGATCTCCCTGCGCCGCCCCTGCCGTGTAGCTAGAAGCGTCACCAACCCGGCATATGCCGGGTTGTGACTGCTAATGGGAAAGGGACCGAGCACGGGTCGCAGCAGGGGGCAGCTCCCGTGTCAGGCTCCCGGCTGCGACCCGTGCTCGTAGGTGTAAAAGGGGTATTACATATGTTCACTGGGAAATGGGTATTGATGAATCTATGTTATATTGATGCACATTGGGGGTAATTCAGAGTTGATCACAGCAGCAAATTTGTTAGCAGTTGGGCAAAACCATGGGGATCATTCCGAGTTGTTCGCTCTGTATTTTTTTCTCGCAACAGAGCGATTAGTCGCTAATGCGCATGCGCAATGTCCGCAGTGCGACTGCGCCAAGTAAATTTGCTATGCAGTTAGGATTTTTACTCACGGCATTACGAGGTTTTTCTTCTTTCTGGTGATCGTAATGTGATTGACAGGAAGTGGGTGTTTCTGGGCGGAAACTGGCCGTTTTATGGGTGTGTGTAAAAAAAAAGCTACAGTTTCTGGGAAAAACGCGGGAGTGGCTGGAGAAACGGGGGAGTGTCTGGGCGAACGCTGGGTGTGTTTGTGACGTCAAACCAGGAACGAAACTGACTGAACTGATTGCAGATGCCGAGTAAGTGTGGAGCTACTCAGAAACTGCTAAGAAGTGTCTATTCGCAATTTTGCTAATCTTTCGTTCGCAATTTTGATAAGCTAAGATTCACTCCCAGTAGGCGGCGGCTTAGCGTGTGCAAAGCTGCTAAAAGCAGCTTGCGAGCGAACAACTCGGAATGACCCCCCATGTGCACTGCAGGTGTGGCAGATATAACATGTGCAGAGAGAATTAGATTTGGGTTGGTTATTTTGTTTCTGTGCAGGGTAATTACTGGCTGCTTTAATTTTACACTGCAATTAAGATTTCAGTTTGAACACACCCCACCCAAATCTAACTCTCTCTGCACATGTTATATCTGCCCCCAGTGGCGTAAGTTCGCCCAGTCGCCCGGAGGCATGATAAATGTTGGTGCCCCCCCTACATACTGTATACACACACACCCTTCATATGTAGCTATCCGGCACTCATGTTGAACAGTAGTAGCGTGCTCAGGTGCCTTTCCAAATAGTAATATAGATACACATACAAAGTGGATGGCACTCCAAGTCAGTCATCACAATAAAATAGACACCAGCATACCTTTATAGCCCACCTACAGTACTCCCTCACGCAACAGCGTGTCACAATGTAGATGCTTTGGCGCAGTGGTGTGCCGATATACAGTATATATATAAAAAACACACAAATGCCTCTTTCACTTAAACACACACGCCTCTCACTTACACTCACACCTCTTACTTACACACGCCTCCTTAGCTTAAACACACACATGCCTCCTTCGCTTAAACACACACACCTCCTTCGCTTAAACACACACAATCCTCATTTACACACACGCCTCTCACTTACACACACACCTCTCACACACACGCCTCTCACTTACACATGCTTCCTTCACTTAAACTCACACACACACGCCTCCTTCATTTAAACTCACACACACAAGCTTCCTTCACTTAAACACACAAACATGCCTCTTTCACTTATACACACACACATATGCCTCTCTCACACATACACACACACACACACACACACGTCTCCCTTACACGCACACACACCTCTTTCACTTAAAAACACACACGCACTCACACAAACAAAAACAAACACATGCTTCCTTCAATTACACACACACGCCTACTTCTTTTAAACACACACACACACACACACACACACTCGTAATGTGCACCGGACATTTTTTTGGTTTTGTGTTTTGGTTTTGGATTCGGTTCCACGGCCGTGTTTTGGATTCGGACGCGTTTTGGCAAAACCTCCCTGAAAATTTTTTGTCGGATTCGGTTGTGTTTTGGATTCGGGTGTTTTTTTTACAAAAACCCCTGAAAAACAGCTTAAATCATAGAATTTGGGGGTCATTTTGATCCCATAGTATTAATAACCTCAATAACCATAATTTGCACTCATTTCCAGTCTATTCTGAACACCTCACACCTCACAATATTATTTTTAGTCCTAAAATTTGCATCGAGGTCACTGGATGACTAAGCTAAGCGACCCAAGTGGCTGACACAAACACCAGGCCCATCTAGGAGTGGCACTGCAGTGTCAGACAGGATGGCAGATTAAAAAAATAGTCCCCAAACAGCACATGATGCAAAGAAAAAAAGAGGCGCAATGAGGTAGCTGTGTGACTAAGCTAAGCGACCCAAGTGGCCGACACAAACACCTGGCCCATCTATCTCTCTCTGCACATGTTATATCTGCCTCCCCTGCAGTGCACATGGTTTTGCCCAACTGCTACAAAAATTCCTGCTGCGATTAACTTGGAATTACCCCCATTATGTGTAAGGCTGCTAATTGTGTGTGTAAAAGGGGGGTGAACATATATTCATTTATAGGCCCTCATTCCGAGTTGATCGCTCGCAAGGCGATTTTAGCAGAGTTACACACGCTAAGCCGCCGCCTACTGGGAGTGAATCTTAGCTTCTTAAAATTGCGAACGATGTATTCGCAATATTGCGATTAAACACCTCGTAGCAGTTTCTGAGTAGCTTCAAACTTACTCGGCATCTGCGATCAGTTCAGTGCTTGTCGTTCCTGGTTTGACGTCACAAACACACCCAGCGTTCGCCCAGACACTCCTCCGTTTCTCCGATCACTCCTGCGTTTTTTCCGGAAACGGTAGCGTTTTGATCCACACGCCCATAAAACGCCGTGTTTCCGCCCAGTAACACCCATTTCCTGTCAATCACACTACGATCGCCGGAGCGAAGAAAAAGCCGTGAGTAAAAATACTATCTTCATTGTTAAATTACTTGGCGCAGTCGCAGTGCGAATATTGCGCATGCGTACTAAGCGGAATTTCACTGCGATGCGATGAAAATTACCGAGCGATCAACTCGGAATGAGGGCCATAGTTTGAAATCATAATATAAAGTTGTGAGGCCATGCCCACTTTCCCAGGAGCATGTGCATATTGAGTGGGGGGCCTTCAAACTTTCTCGCTCAGGGTGCTAGTAGGCCTGCAGTCAGCCCTGATCACCAATTTCTATTGTGTACCATGGCTTATGGTAGTCAGTCAGATGTTACTACGGTAGTTGTGTTGTACGTCTAGATACAGTAAATAGCCATTTCAGCAACGATGTATATTATGTATTGTTTATTTCTAGACTCAAATCTACACTATATTAAAGAACTGTTGTTGTTTTTTGTCTTTAGTGAAATGGAAGGTGTCTACATTTTTATATAAACACAGAACATATTTAGGACTGATTTCAGAGTTAATTCTTTTGGGAAATCTGTGGTTACTTATTTCTGTTTTTTTTAAATGCAACACAATCTGTGGTTTGCAGGGCAGAAGGGCTCATTAATACCCCTTTTCCACTAGCTCAAAAAACACGGGTAAATGCACGGGGGCGCGCATTTACCCGTGTTTTTGGCAAGTGGAAAAGGGTAAACCCGGATCAAGTGACCCGTGAATCCTACCCGGCTATTTACCTGGGTAGGACACGGGAATGATCCGGGTAGGGTGTAGTGTAAACGGGAGCCGTGTCGATGCGACACGGCTCCCGTTTACACTGTATGGATGGGCGGCGCTGGGAGATCATGTGATCTCCCTGCGCCGCCCCTGCCGTGTAGCTAGAAGCGTCACCAACCCGGCATATGCCGGGTTGTGACTGCTAATGGGAAAGGGACCGAGCACGGGTCGCAGCAGGGGGCAGCTCCCGTGTCAGGCTCCCGGCTGCGACCCGTGCTCGTAGGTGTAAAAGGGGTATTACATATGTTCACTGGGAAATGGGTATTGATGAATCTATGTTATATTGATGCACATTGGGGGTAATTCAGAGTTGATCACAGCAGCAAATTTGTTAGCAGTTGGGCAAAACCATGGGGATCATTCCGAGTTGTTCGCTCTGTATTTTTTTCTCGCAACAGAGCGATTAGTCGCTAATGCGCATGCGCAATGTCCGCAGTGCGACTGCGCCAAGTAAATTTGCTATGCAGTTAGGATTTTTACTCACGGCATTACGAGGTTTTTCTTCGTTCTGGTGATCGTAATGTGATTGACAGGAAGTGGGTGTTTCTGGGCGGAAACTGGCCGTTTTATGGGTGTGTGTGAAAAAACGCTACAGTTTCTGGGAAAAACGCGGGAGTGGCTGGAGAAACGGGGGAGTGTCTGGGCGAACGCTGGGTGTGTTTGTGACGTCAAACCAGGAACGAAACTGACTGAACTGATTGCAGATGCCGAGTAAGTGTGGAGCTACTCAGAAACTGCTAAGAAGTGTCTATTCGCAATTTTGCTAATCTTTCGTTCGCAATTTTGATAAGCTAAGATTCACTCCCAGTAGGCGGCGGCTTAGCGTGTGCAAAGCTGCTAAAAGCAGCTTGCGAGCGAACAGCTCGGAATGACCCCCCATGTGCACTGCAGGTGTGGCAGATATAACATGTGCAGAGAGAATTAGATTTGGGTTGGTTATTTTGTTTCTGTGCAGGGTAATTACTGGCTGCTTTAATTTTACACTGCAATTAAGATTTCAGTTTGAACACACCCCACCCAAATATAACTCTCTCTGCACATGTTATATCTGCCCCCAGTGGCGTAAGTTCGCCCAGTCGCCCGGAGGCATGATAAATGTTGGTGCCCCCCCTACATACTGTATACACACACACCCTTCATATGTAGCTATCCGGCACTCATGTTGAACAGTAGTAGCGTGCTCAGGTGCCTTTCCAAATAGTAATATAGATACACATACAAAGTGGATGGCACTCCAAGTCAGTCATCACAATAAAATAGACACCAGCATACCTTTATAGCCCACCTACAGTACTCCCTCATGCAACAGCGTGTCACAATGTAGATGCTTTGGCGCAGTGGTGTGCCGATATACAGTATATATATAAAAAACACACAAATGCCTCTTTCACTTAAACACACACGCCTCTCACTTACACTCACATCTCTTACTTACACACGCCTCCTTAGCTTAAACACACACATGCCTCCTTCGCTTAAACACACACACCTCCTTCGCTTAAACACACACAATCCTCATTTACACACACGCCTCTCACTTACACACACACCTCTCACACACACGCCTCTCACTTACACATGCTTCCTTCACTTAAACTCACACACACCTGCCTCCTTCATTTAAACTCACACACACAAGCTTCCTTCACTTAAACACACAAACATGCCTCTTTCACTTATACACACACACATATGCCTCTCTCACACATACACACACACACACACACACACACACACACACGTCTCCCTTACACGCACACACACCTCTTTCACTTAAAAACACACACGCACTCACACAAACAAAAACAAACACATGCTTCCTTCAATTACACACACGCCTACTTCTTTTAAACACACACACACACACACACTCGTAATGTGCACCGGACATTTTTTTGGTTTTGTGTTTTGGTTTTGGATTCGGTTCCACGGCCGTGTTTTGGATTCGGACGCGTTTTGGCAAAACCTCCCTGAAAATGTTTTGTCGGATTCGGTTGTGTTTTGGATTCGGGTGTTTTTTTTACAAAAACCCCTGAAAAACAGCTTAAATCATAGAATTTGGGGGTCATTTTGATCCCATAGTATTAATAACCTCAATAACCATAATTTGCACTCATTTCCAGTCTATTCTGAACAGCTCACACCTCACAATATTATTTTTAGTCCTAAAATTTGCACCGAGGTCACTGGATGACTAAGCTAAGCGACCCAAGTGGCTGACACAAACACCAGGCCCATCTAGGAGTGGCACTGCAGTGTCAGACAGGATGGCAGATTAAAAAAATAGTCCCCAAACAGCACATGATGCAAAGAAAAAAAGAGGCGCAATGAGGTAGCTGTGTGACTAAGCTAAGCGACCCAAGTGGCCGACACAAACACCTGGCCCATCTAGGAGTGGCACTGCAGTGTCAGACAGGATGGCAGATTAAAAAAATAGTCCCCAAACAGCACATGATGCAAAGAAAAAAAGAGGCGCAATGAGGTAGCTGTGTGACTAAGCTAAGCGACCCAAGTGGCCAACACAAACACCTGGCCCATCTAGGAGTGGCACTGCAGTGTCAGACAGGATGGCAGATTAAAAAAATAGTCCCCAAACAGCACATGTGGCAAAGAAAAAAAGAGGCGCAATGAGGTAGCTGTGTGACTAAGCTAAGCGACCCAAGTGGCCGACACAAACACCAGGCCCATCTAGGAGTGGCCCTCCAGTGTCAGACAGGATGGCACTTCAAAAAATAGTCCCCAAACAGCACATGATGCATAGAAAAAAAGAGGCGCAATGAGGTAGCTGTGTGACTAAGCTAAGCGACCCAAGTGGCCGACACAAACACCTGGCCCATCTAGGAGTGGCACTGCAGTGTCAGACAGGATGGCAGATTAAAACAATAGTCCCCAAACAGCACATGATGCAAAGAAAAAAAGAGGTGAAATGAGGTAGCTGTGTGACTAAGCTAAGCGACCCAAGTGGCCGACACAAACACCTGGCCCATCTAGGAGTGGCACTGCAGTGTCAGACAGGATGGCACTTCAAAAAATAGTCCCCAAACAGCACATGATGCAAAGAAAAAAGAGGCGCAATGAGGTAGCTGTGTGACTAAGCTAAGCGACCCAAGTGGCCGACACAAACACCTGGCCCATCTAGGAGTGGCACTCCAGTGTCAGACAGGATGGCACTTCAAAAAATAGTCCCCAAACAGCACATGATGCAAAGAAAAAAAGAGGCGCAATGAGGTAGCTGTGTGACTAAGCTAAGCGACCCAAGTGGCCGACACAAACACCTGGCCCATCTAGGAGTGGCACTGCAGTGTCAGACAGGATGGCAGATTAAAAAAATAGTCCCCAAACAGCACATGATGCAAAGAAAAAAAGAGGCGCAATGAGGTAGCTGTGTGACTAAGCTAAGCGACCCAAGTGGCCAACACAAACACCTGGCCCATCTAGGAGTGGCACTGCAGTGTCAGACAGGATGGCAGATTCAAAAAATAGTCCCCAAACAGCACATCATGCAAAGAAAAAAAGAGGCGCAATGAGGTAGCTGTGTGACTAAGCTAAGCGACCCAAGTGGCCGACACAAACACCTGGCCCATCTAGGAGTGGCACTGCAGTGTCAGACAGGATGGCAGATTAAAAAAATAGTCCCCAAACAGCACATGATGCAAAGAAAAAAAGAGGCGCAATGAGGTAGCTGTGTGACTAAGCTAAGCGACCCAAGTGGCCGACACAAACACCTGGCCCATCTAGGAGTGGCACTGCAGTGTCAGACAGGATGGCAGATGAAAAAAAAATGGTCCCAAAACAGCACATGATGCAAAGAAAAATAGAGGCGCAATGAGGTAGCTGTGTGACTAAGCTAAGCGACCCAAGTGGCCGACACAAACACCTGGCCCATCTAGGAGTGGCACTGCAGTGTCAGACAGGATGGCAGATTCAAAAAATAGTCCCCAAACAGCACATGATGCAAAGAAAAAAAGAGGCGCAATGAGGTAGCTGTGTGACAAAGCTAAGCGACCCAAGTGGCCGACACAAACACCTGGCCCATCTAGGAGTGGCACTCCAGTGTCAGACAGGATGGCACTTCAAAAAATAGTCCCCAAACAGCACATGATGCAAAGAAAAAAAGAGGCGCAATGAGGTAGCTGTGTGACTAAGCTAAGCGACCCAAGTGGCCGACACAAACACCTGGCCCATCTAGGAGTGGCACTGCAGTGTCAGACAGGATGGCAGATTAAAAAAAATAGTCCCCAAACAGCACATGATGCAAAGAAAAAAAGAAGCGCAATGAGGTAGCTGTGTGACTAAGCTAAGCGACCCAAGTTGCCGACACACACAACTGGCCCATCTAGGAGTGGCACTGCAGTGTCAGACAGGATGGCAGATTAAAAAAATAGTCCCCAAACAGCACATGATGCAAAGAAAAAAAGAGGCGCAATGAGGTAGCTGTGTGACTAAGCTAAGCGACCCAAGTGGCCGACACAAACACCTGGCCCATCTAGGAGTGGCACTCCAGTGTCAGACAGGATGGCACTTCAAAAAATAGTCCCCAAACAGCACATGATGCAAAGAAAAAAAGAGGCGCAATGAGGTAGCTGTGTGACTAAGCTAAGCGACCCAAGTGGCCGACACAAACACCTGGCCCATCTAGGAGTGGCACTGCAGTGTCAGACAGGATGGCAGATTAAAAAAAATAGTCCCCAAACAGCACATGATGCAAAGAAAAAAAGAAGCGCAATGAGGTAGCTGTGTGACTAAGCTAAGCGACCCAAGTTGCCGACACACACAACTGGCCCATCTAGGAGTGGCACTGCAGTGTCAGACAGGATGGCAGATTAAAAAAATAGTCCCCAAACAGCACATGATGCAAAGAAAAAAAGAGGCGCAATGAGGTAGCTGTGTGACTAAGCTAAGCGACCCAAGTGGCCAACACAAACACCTGGCCCATCTAGGAGTGGCACTGCAGTGTCAGACAGGATGGCAGATTAAAAAAATAGTCCCCAAACAGCACATGTGGCAAAGAAAAAAAGAGGCGCAATGAGGTAGCTGTGTGACTAAGCTAAGCGACCCAAGTGGCCGACACAAACACCAGGCCCATCTAGGAGTGGCCCTCCAGTGTCAGACAGGATGGCACTTCAAAAAATAGTCCCCAAACAGCACATGATGCATAGAAAAAAAGAGGCGCAATGAGGTAGCTGTGTGACTAAGCTAAGCGACCCAAGTGGCCGACACAAACACCTGGCCCATCTAGGAGTGGCACTGCAGTGTCAGACAGGATGGCAGATTAAAACAATAGTCCCCAAACAGCACATGATGCAAAGAAAAAAAGAGGTGAAATGAGGTAGCTGTGTGACTAAGCTAAGCGACCCAAGTGGCCGACACAAACACCTGGCCCATCTAGGAGTGGCACTGCAGTGTCAGACAGGATGGCACTTCAAAAAATAGTCCCCAAACAGCACATGATGCAAAGAAAAAAGAGGCGCAATGAGGTAGCTGTGTGACTAAGCTAAGCGACCCAAGTGGCCGACACAAACACCTGGCCCATCTAGGAGTGGCACTCCAGTGTCAGACAGGATGGCACTTCAAAAAATAGTCCCCAAACAGCACATGATGCAAAGAAAAAAAGAGGCGCAATGAGGTAGCTGTGTGACTAAGCTAAGCGACCCAAGTGGCCGACACAAACACCTGGCCCATCTAGGAGTGGCACTGCAGTGTCAGACAGGATGGCAGATTAAAAAAATAGTCCCCAAACAGCACATGATGCAAAGAAAAAAAGAGGCGCAATGAGGTAGCTGTGTGACTAAGCTAAGCGACCCAAGTGGCCAACACAAACACCTGGCCCATCTAGGAGTGGCACTGCAGTGTCAGACAGGATGGCAGATTCAAAAAATAGTCCCCAAACAGCACATCATGCAAAGAAAAAAAGAGGCGCAATGAGGTAGCTGTGTGACTAAGCTAAGCGACCCAAGTGGCCGACACAAACACCTGGCCCATCTAGGAGTGGCACTGCAGTGTCAGACAGGATGGCAGATTAAAAAAATAGTCCCCAAACAGCACATGATGCAAAGAAAAAAAGAGGCGCAATGAGGTAGCTGTGTGACTAAGCTAAGCGACCCAAGTGGCCGACACAAACACCTGGCCCATCTAGGAGTGGCACTGCAGTGTCAGACAGGATGGCAGATGAAAAAAAAATGGTCCCAAAACAGCACATGATGCAAAGAAAAATAGAGGCGCAATGAGGTAGCTGTGTGACTAAGCTAAGCGACCCAAGTGGCCGACACAAACACCTGGCCCATCTAGGAGTGGCACTGCAGTGTCAGACAGGATGGCAGATTAAAAAAATAGTCCCCAAACAGCACATGACGCAAAGAAAAAAAGAGGCGCAATGAGGTAGCTGTGTGACTAAGCTAAGCGACCCAAGTGGCCAACACAAACACCTGGCCCATCTAGGAGTGGCACTGCAGTGTCAGACAGGATGGCAGATTCAAAAAATAGTCCCCAAACAGCACATGATGCAAAGAAAAAAAGAGGCGCAATGAGGTAGCTGTGTGACAAAGCTAAGCGACCCAAGTGGCCGACACAAACACCTGGCCCATCTAGGAGTGGCACTCCAGTGTCAGACAGGATGGCACTTCAAAAAATAGTCCCCAAACAGCACATGATGCAAAGAAAAAAAGAGGCGCAATGAGGTAGCTGTGTGACTAAGCTAAGCGACCCAAGTGGCCGACACAAACACCTGGCCCATCTAGGAGTGGCACTGCAGTGTCAGACAGGATGGCAGATTAAAAAAAATAGTCCCCAAACAGCACATGATGCAAAGAAAAAAAGAAGCGCAATGAGGTAGCTGTGTGACTAAGCTAAGCGACCCAAGTTGCCGACACACACAACTGGCCCATCTAGGAGTGGCACTGCAGTGTCAGACAGGATGGCAGATTAAAAAAATAGTCCCCAAACAGCACATGATGCAAAGAAAAAAAGAGGCGCAATGAGGTAGCTGTGTGACTAAGCTAAGCGACCCAAGTGGCCGACACAAACACCTGGCCCATCTAGGAGTGGCACTCCAGTGTCAGACAGGATGGCACTTCAAAAAATTCTCCCGAAATAGCACATGATGCAAAGAAAAAAAGAGGCGCAATGAGGAAGCTGTGTGACTAAGCTAAGCGACCCAAGTGGCCAAAACAAACACCTGGCCCATCTAGGAGTGGCACTGCAGTGTCAGACAGGATGGCAGATTAAAAAAATAGTCCCCAAACAGCACATGATGCAAAGAAAAAAAGCGGCGCAATGAGGTAGCTGTGTGACTAAGCTAAGCGACCCGAGTGGCCGACACAAACACCTGGCCCATCTAGGAGTGGCACTGCAGTGTCAGACAGGATGGTACTTCAAAAAATAGTCCCTAAACAGCACATGATGCAAAGAAAAAAAGAGGCGCAATGAGGTAGCTGTGTGACTAAGCTAAGCGACCCAAGTGGCCAACACAAACACCTGGCCCATCTAGGAGTGGCACTGCAGTGTCAAACAGGATGGCAGATGGAAAAAAAATGGTCCCCAAACAGCACATGGTGCAAAGAAAGAAAGAGGCGCAATGAGGTAGCTGTGTGACTAAGCTAAGCGACACAAGTGGCCGACACAAACACCTGGACCATCTAGGAGTGGCACTGCAGTGTCAGACAGGATGGCAGATTAAAAAAATTGTCCCCAAACAGCACATGATGCAAAGAAAAAAAGAGGTGCAATGAGGTAGCTGTGTGACTAAGCTAAGCGACCCAAGTGGCCGACACAAACACCTGGTCCATCTAGGAGTGGCACTCCAGTGTCAGACAGGATGGCACTTCAAAAAATAGTCCCCAAACAGCACATGATGCAAAGAAAAAAAGAGGCGCAATGAGGTAGCTGTGTGACTAAGCTAAGCGACCCAAGTGGCCGACACAAACACCTGGCCCATCTAGGAGTGGCACTGCAGTGTCAGACAGGATGGCAGATTAAAAAAAAAGTCCCCAAACAGTACATGATGCAAAGAAAAAAGAGGCCCAATGAGGTAGCTGTGTGACTAAGCTAAGCGACCCAAGTGGCCGACACAAACACCTGGCCCATCTAGGAGTGGCACTGCAGTGTCAGACAGGATGGCACTTCAAAAAATAGTCCCCAAACAGCACATGATGCAAAGAAAAAAAGAGGCGCAATGAGGTAGATGTGTGACTAAGCTAAGTGACCCAAGTGGCCGACACAAACACCTGGCCCATCTAGGAGTGGCACTGCAGTGTCAGACAGGATGGCAGATTAAAAAAATAGTCCCCAAACAGCACATGATGCAAAGAAAAAAAGAGGCGCAATGAGGTAGCTGTGTGACTAAGCTAAGCGACCCAAGTGGCCGACACAAACACCTGGCCCATCTAGGAGTGGCACTGCAGTGTCAGACAGGATGGCAGATTAAAAAAATAGTCCCCAAACAGCACATGATGCAAAGAAAAAAAGAGGTGAAATGAGGTAGCTGTGTGACTAAGCTAAGCGACCCAAGTGGCCGACACAAACATCTGGCCCATCTAGGAGTGGCACTGCAGTGTCAGACAGGATGGCAGATAAAAAAAAATAGTCCCCAAACAGCACATGATGCAAAGAAAAAAAGAGGCGCAATGAGGTAGCTGTGTGACTAAGCTAAGCGAACCAAGTGGCCGACACAAACACCTGGCCCATCTAGGAGTGGCACTGCAGTGTCAGACAGGATGGCACTTCAAAAAATAGTCCCCAAACAGCACATGATGCAAAGAAAAAAAGAGGCGCAATGAGGTAGCTGTGTGACTAAGCTAAGCGACCCAAGTGGCCGACACAAACACCTGGCCCATCTAGGAGTGGCACTGCAGTGTCAGACAGGATGGCAGATTAAAAAAATAGTCCCCAAACAGCACATGATGCAAAGAAAAAAAGAGGCGCAATGAGGTAGCTGTGTGACTAAGCTAAGCGACCCAAGTGGCCGACACAAACACCTGGCCCATCTAGGAGTGGCACTGCAGTGTCAGACAGGATGGCAGATTAAAAAAATAGTCCCCAAACAGCACATGGTGCAAAGAAAAAAAGAGGCGCAATGAGGTAGCTGTGTGACTAAGCTAAGCGACCCAAGTGGCCGACACAAACACCTGGCCCATCTAGGAGTGGCACTGCAGTGTCAGACAGGATGGCAGATTAAAAAAATAGTCCCCAAACCGCACATGATGCAAAGAAAAAAATAGGTGCAATGAGGCAGCTGTGTGACTAAGCTAAGCGACCCTAGTGGCCGACACAAACACCTGGCCCATCTAGGAGTGGCACTGCAGTGTCAAACAGGATGGCAGATTAAAAAAAATAGTCCCCAAACAGCACATGATGCAAAGAAAAAAAGAGGCCCAATGAGGTAGCTGTGTGACTAAGCTAAGCGACCCAAGTGGCCGACACAAACACCTGGCCCATCTAGTAGTGGCACTGCAGTGTCAGACAGGATGGCACTTCAAAAAATAGTCCCCAAACGGCACATGATGCAAAGAAAAAAAGTGGCGCAATGAGGTAGTTGTGTGACTAAGCTAAGCGACCCAAGTGGCCGACACAAACACCTGGCCCATCTAGGAGTAGCACTGCAGTGTCAGACAGGATGGCACTTCAAAAAATAGTCCCCAAACAGCACATTATGCAAAGAAAAATGAAAGAAAAAAAAGGTGCAAGATGGAATTGTCCTTGTGCCCTCCCACCCACCCTTATGTTGTATAAACAGGACATGCACACTTTAACAAACCCATCATTTCAGCGACAGGGTCTGCCACACGACTGTGACTGAAATGACTGGTTGGTTTAGGCCCCCACCAAAAAAGAAGCAATCAATCTCTACTTGCACAAACTGCCTCTACAGAGGCAAGATGTCCACCTCATCCTCATCCTCCGATTCCTCACCCCTTTCACTGTGTACATCCCCCTCCTCACAGATTATTAATTTGTCCCCACTGGAATCCACCATTTTAGGTCCCTGTGTACTTTCTGGAGGCAATTGCTGGTGAATGTCTCCACGAAGGAATTGATTATAATTCATTTTGATGAACATCATCTTCTCCACGTTTTCTGGAAGTAACCTCGTACGCCAGTTGCTGACAAGGTGAGCGGCTGCACTAAACACTCTTTCGGAGTACACACTGGAGGGGGGGCAACTTAGGTAAAATAAAGCCAGTTTGTGCAAGGGCCTCCAAATTGCCTCTTTTTCCTGCCAGTATACGAACGGACTGTCTGATGTGCCTACTTGGATGCGGTCACTCATATAATCCTCCACCATTCTTTCAATGGTGACAGAATCATATGCAGTGACAGTAGACGACATGTCAGTAATCGTTGGCAGGTCCTTCAGTCTGGACCAGATGTCAGCTCTCGCTCCAGACTGCCCTGCATCAACGCCAGCGGGTGGGCTCGGAATTCTTAGCCTTTTCCTCGCAGCCCCAGTTGCGGGAGAATGTGAAGGAGGAGCTGTTGACGGGTCACGTTCCGCTTGACTTGACAATTTTCTCACCGGCAGGTCTTTGAACCTCTGCAGACTTGTGTCTGCCGGAAAGAGAGATACAACGTAGGTTTTAAATCTAGGATCGAGCACGGTGGCCAAAATGTAGTGCTCTGATTTCAACAGATTGACCACCCGTGAATCCTGGTTAAGCGAATTAAGCGCTCCATCTACAAGTCCCACATGCCTAGCGGAATCGCTCTGTATTAGCTCCTCCTTCAATCTCTCCAGCTTCTTCTGCAAAAGCCTGATGAGGGGAATGACCTGACTCAGGCTGGCAGTGTCTGCACTGACTTCACGTGTGGCAAGTTCAAAGGGTTGCAGAACCTTGCACAACGTTGAAATTATTCTCCACTGCGCTTGAGTCAGGTGCATTCCCCCTCCTTTGCCTATATCATAGTTAGCTGTATAGGCTTGAATGGCCTTTTGCTGC
Organism: Pseudophryne corroboree; assembly: GCF_028390025.1. Classification (NCBI taxonomy): domain Eukaryota; kingdom Metazoa; phylum Chordata; class Amphibia; order Anura; family Myobatrachidae; genus Pseudophryne; species Pseudophryne corroboree. The sequence continues at coordinate 164,448,958 of NC_086452.1, forward strand.
TCCTCCATCCTCTGAAGCATATAGAGGGTTGAATTCCACCTCGTTACCACCTCTTGCTTCAGATAATGGTTGGGCAGGTTCAGGAGTGTTTGCTGGTGCTCCAGTCGTCGGCACGCGGTGGCTGAATGCCGAAAGTGGCCCGCAATTCTTCGGGCCACCAACAGCATCTCTTGTACGCCCCTGTCATTTTTCAAATAATTCTGCACCACCAAATTCAATGTATGTGCAAAACATGGGACGTGCTGGAATTTGCCCAGATGTAATGCACGCACAATAATGGTGGCGTTGTCTGATGTCACAAATCCCCAGGAGAGTCCAATTGGGGTAAGCCATTCGGTGATGATGTTCCTCAGTTTCCGTAAGAGGTTGTCAGCTGTGTGCCTCTTATGGAAAGCGGTGATACAAAGCTGTTCTTGCTGCGGGAGGCAATACATCTACCCAGTGGGCTGTCACAGTCATATAGTCCTGAGTTTGCCCTGCTCCACTTGTCCACATGTCCGTGGTTAAGTGGACATTGGGTACAACTGCATTTTTTATGACACTGGTGACTCTTTTTCTGACGTCTGTTGTCATTTTCGGTATCGCCTGCCTAGAGAAGTGGAACCTAGATGGTATTTGGTACCGGGGACACAGTACCTCAAGCAATTCTATAGTTCCCTGTGAATTAACGGTGGATGCCGGAAACATGTTTTTCACCACCCAGGCTGCCAAGGCCTGAGTTATCCGCTTTGCAGCAGGATGACTGCTGTGATATTTCATCTTCCTCGCAAAGGACTGTTGGACAGTCAATTGCTTACTGGAAGTAGTACAAGTTGTCTTCCGACTTCCCCTCTGGGATGACGATCGACTCCCAGCAGCAACAACAGCAGCGCCAGCAGCAGTAGGCGTTACACTCAAGGATGCATCAGAGGAATCCCAGGCAGGAGAGGACTCGTCAGACTTGACAGTGACATGGCCAGCAGGACTATTGGCTTTCCAGTGAAAGGAGGAAATTGACACTGAGGGAGTTGGTGGTGTGGTTTGCAGTAGCTTGGTTACAAGAGGAAGGGATTTAGTTGGCAGTGGACTGCTTCCGCTGTCACCCAAAGTTTTTGAACTTGTCAATGACTTGTGATGAATGCACTCCAGGTGACGTATAAGGGAGGATGTTCCCAGGTGGTTAAAGTCCTTACCCCTACTTATTACAGCTTGACAAAGGCAACACACGGCTTGACACCAGTTGTCCGCATTTCTGTTGAAATAATTCCACACCGAAGAGCTGATTTTTTTTGTCATTTGACCAGGCATGTCAATGGCCATATTCGTCCCACGGACAACAGGTGTCTCCCCGGGTGCCTGACTTAAACAAACCACCTCACCATCAGAATCCTCCTTGTCAATTTCCTCCCCAGCTCCAGCAACACCCATATCCTCATCCTGGTGTACTTCAACAGTGACATCTTCAATTTGACTATCAGGAACTGGACTGCGGGTGCTCCTTCCAGCCCTTGCAGGGGGCGTGCAAATGGTGTAAGGCACCACCTCTTCCCGTCCAGTGTTGGGAAGGTCAGGCATCGCAACCGACACAATTGAACTGTCCTTGGGGATTTGTGATTTAGAAGAACGCACAGTTCTTTGCTGTGCTTTTGCCATCTTAACTCTTTTAAGTTTTATAGCAGGAGGATGAGTGCTTCAGTCCTCATGTGAAGCTGAACCACTAGCCATGAACATAGGACAGGGCCTCAGCCGTTCCTTGCCACTCCATGTTGCAAATGGCTTATTGGCAAGTTTACGCTTCTCATCAGACGCTTTTAATTTTGATTTGTGGGTCATTTTACTGAAATTTAGTTTTTTGTATTTTACATGCTCTCTACTATGACATTGGGCATCGGCCTTGGCAGACGACGTTGATGGCATTTCATTGTCTCGGCCATGACTAGTGGAAGCAGCTTCAGCACGAGATGGAAGTGGATCTTGATCTTTCCCTATTTTACCCTCCACATTTTTGTTCTCCATTTTTTAATGTGTGGAATTATATGCCAGTAATATATCAATAGCAATGGCCTACTACTATATATACTGCGCACGACAACTAAAATGCACCACAGTTATGGATGGATAGTATACTTGACGACACATAGGTAGGTAGAGCAGTGGCCTACTGTACCGTACTGCTATATATTATATACTGCCGGTCAGCAAAATTATGCACTGTCGTCCTACTATATATACACCGCACCACTTAAATGCACCACAGGGATGGATGGATAATATACTTGACGACACATAGGTAGGTAGAGCAGTGGCCTACTGTACCGTACTGCTATATATTATATACTGGTGGTCAGCAAAATTATGCACTGTCCTCCTACTATATATACACTGCACCACTTAAATGCACCACAGGGATGGGTGGATGGATAGTATACTTGACGACACAGAGGTAGGTAGAGCAGTTGCCTACTGTACCGTACTGCTATATATTATATACTGGTGGTCCGCAAAATTATGCACTGTCCTTCTACTATATATACACCGCACAACAACTAAAATGCACCACAGGTATGGATGGATAGTATACTTGACGACACAGAGGTAGGTAGAGCAGTGGCCTACTGTACCGTACTGCTATATATTATATACTGGCGGTCAGCAAAATTATGCACTGTCCTCCTACTATATATACACCGCACCACTTAAATGCACCACAAGGATGGATGGATAGTATACTTGACGACACAGAGGTAGGTAGAGCAGTGACCTACTGTACCGTACTGCTATATATTATATACTGGTGGTCAGCAAAATTATGCACTGTCCTCCTACTATATATATACCGCACCACTTAAATGCACAACAGGGATGGATGGATGGATAGTATACTTGACGACACAGAGGTAGGTAGAGCAGTGGCCTACTGTACCGTACTGCTATATATTATATGCTGGCGGTCAGCAAAATTATGCACTGTCCTCCTACTATATATACACCGCACCACTTAAATGCACCACAAGGATGGATGGATAGTATACTTGATGACACAGAGGTAGGTAGAGCAGTGGCCTACTGTACCGTACTGCTATATATTATATACTGGCGGTCAGCAAAATTATGCACTGCCCTCCTACTATATATACACCGTACCACTTAAATGCACCACAGGGATGGATGGATAGTATACTTGACGACACAGAGGTAGGTAGAGCAGCGGCCTACTGTATTGTACTGCTATATATTATATACTGGTGGTCAGCAAAATTATGCACTGTCCTCCTACTATATATACACCGCACCACTTAAATGCACCACAGGGATGGATGGATGGATAGTATACTTGATGACACAGAGGTAGGTAGAGCAGTGGACTACTGTACCGTACTGCTATATATTATATACTGGTCGTCAGCAAAATTATGCACTGTCCTCCTACTATATATACACCGCACAACAACTAAAATGCACCACAGGGATGGATGGATAGTATACTTGACGACACAGAGGTAGGTAGAGCAGTGGACTACTGTACCATACTGCTATACTGGTGGTCACTGGTCAGCAAAATTCTGCACTGTCCTGTCCTCCTATACTACAATGCAGCACAGATATGGAGCGTTTTTCAGGCAGAGAAGATAGATATTTTCAGCACACTCAGCACAGATATTTGCAAGCACACTGAGCACAGATACTTGCAGCACACTGAGCATAGATATTTGCAGCACACTAAACACAACTGAGAGGACGCTGCACGTCCTCTCCCTATCATCTCCAATGCACGAGTGAAAATGGCGGCAACGCGCGGCTTCTTATATAGGATACGAATCTCGCGAGAATCCGACAGCGGGATGATGACGTTCGGGCGCGCATGGGGTTAACCGAGCAAGGCGGGAGGATCCGAGTCTGCCTCAGACCCGTGTAAAATGGGTGAAGTTTGGGGGGGTTCGGATTACGAGGAACTGAACCCGCTCATCACTGACACACACACATGCTTCCTTCACTTAAACACACAAACATGCCTCTTTCACTTACACACACACACATACACACACATATTCCTCTCTCACACATACACATACACACACACACACGTTTCCCTTACACGCACACACGCCTCTTTCACTTAAAAACACACACACAAACAAAAACAAACACATGCTTCCTTCACTTACACACACACACACACACACACACACACACACACACACACACACACACACACACCTGACGTAAACATGCACACATAAAACACAGTGCTGCCAACATTTATTAAAGACCCCCCAGCACTCCTCCCCTTTCCAACCACACACACCCCCACAGTGCAGCTTGAGGCAAGTGCTGCCAGTGCCTACCTGCTGCTATCAGCCCAACGGAAGAACAGAGAGCATCACTTGGCCAGCTCATCTGGAAGGGCCTGGCAGGAGCTGCGTTCTGGAGCTCCCCCTGTATATACTAGGACAGGGGTGGCCAACTAGTCAGAGGCAAAGAGCCAGAAAAGGTCTGTAGTCAAGGGCAAGAGCCAGTATCATGCACTCGCGCGCAAAAATGGGGGCATGGTCTAGTTTTCACAAAGCCACACCCCATTTTGTGCGCACACATTTCGTTATGACGTTTGTAGGAGTATGACCTTGTGTCATAACTCCATTTTTTGTCATGTTATACAGTGCCAAATACATATAATGCCCCAGTACAGTGCCACATACATATAAAAATGACAAAAAATGGGTGCCTCCACAGTGCCAGATACATATTTGCCCCCACAGTGCCACATACACATATGTTCCCACAGTGCCACATACACATATGCCCCAAAGTGCCAGATACATGTATGCTTCACAGTGCCAGATACATATATGCCTCACAGTGCCAGATACACATGACCCCCCAGTGCCAGATATACATGTCCCCCCAGTGCCAGATATACATTTCCCCCCAGTGCCAGATATGCCCCCAGTGCCAGATACACAATTCCCCTCAGTGCCAGATATGCCCCCAGTGCCAGATATATATGTCCCCACAGTGCCAGCTATGCCCATAGTGCCAGATATATATGTCCCCAAAGTGCCAGCTATGCCTCCAATGCAGTGTCCCCACAGTGCCAGATATGCCCCCAGTGCCAGATATACATGTCCCCACACAGTGCCAGCTCTGCTCCCAGTGCCAGATATACATGTCCCCACAGTGCCAGCTATGCCACTGTGCCAGATATGCCCCCAGTGCCAGATATATATGCCCCCACAGTGCCAGCTATGCCCCTAGTGCCAGATATATATGTCCCCAAAGTGCCAGCTATGCCCCCAGTGCCAGATATGCCCCCAGTGCCAGATATATATGTCCTCACAGTGCCAGCTATGCCCCTAGTGCCAGATATATATGTCCCCACAGTGCCAGCTATGCCTCCAATGCCAGTGTCCCCAGTGCCAGATATGCCCCCCAGTGCCAGATATACATGTCCCCCAAGTGCCAGATATATATGTCCCCACAGTGGCAGATATATATGTCCCCACAGTGCCAGCTATGCCCCCAATGCCAGTGTCCCCACAGTGCCAGATATGCCCCCCAGTGCCAGATATACATGTCTCCCCTGTGCCATCTGTGACCCCAGTGCCAGGTATACATGTCCCCACAGTGCCAGCAATGCCCCCAGTGCCAGATATACATGACGACCCCCCCTTCCCGTGCTGCTCACCGCGCTGCTGCTGCTGTCTGTGAGGGGAGGAGAGCTCAGCGTGCGCCTCCCCTGCCCCTCACTCTCCGGCGGCTGTGTCTCTCTTCAATTAGGCACCGGTCCGTGAGCCAATCAAAGCTCACGGACCTGCTTCCGCGAGCTCTGATTGGCTCACGGACCGGCGCTGAATTGAAGTGTGCCGCCGCCGCCGGAGAGTGAGGGGCAGGGGAGGCGCACGCTGCGCTCTCCTCCCCTCACAGACAGCAGCAGCAGCGCGGTGAGCGATCATCAGCGGGAGACTGTGGAGGAGAAGTGCCCCCTTGAGGTCAGAAGCCCGGCGGCAGCCGACTCCACTGCCTCCCAAAGTTCCGACCCTGTCTGCCCCCCCCTGCAGTGCACATGGGCCCTCATTCTGAGTTGATCGCTCACTAGCTGCTTTTAGCAGCAGTGCAAATGCTAAGCCGCCGCCCTCTGGGAATGTATCTTAGCTTAGCAGAAGTTCGAACGAAAGATTAACAGAATTGCTCGAAAATCTTTTCCTGCAGTTTCTGAGTAGCTCCAGACCTACTCCTAGATTGCGATCACTGCAGACTGTTTAGTTCCTGGTTTGACGTCACAAACACGCCCTGCGTTCGGCCAGCCACTACCCCGTTTCCTCAGGCACTCCTGTGTTTTAGCCAGACACGCATGCATTTTTTAGCACAATCCCGGAAAACTGTCAGTTTCTGCCCAGAAACACCCACTTCCTGTCAATCACTCACCGATCAGCAGAGCGACTGAAAAGTGTCTTTGTGTGAAATTACTTTGCTTAGTTTTGTGTGAAATTACTTTGCGCGTGCTCCCTGCGGCCCATACGCATGCGCAGAACAGACGCTTTTTAGCCTGATCGCTATGCTTCGAAAAACGTCGATTAACTCGGAATGACCCCCATGGTTTTGCTCAACTGCTAACAAATTTGCTGCTGCGATCAACTCTGAATTACCCCCATTGTGTGTTTTCCATGCACTTTTGATGAATTGCGCTTTTATCAACACAATCTATTGTATTTCTAGTATGAATAAACACATTGGAAAATGGTTGTGATGTGCAATGGTGGAAGGTGCCCATAAGAAATCTTTCTTTCTCCTATTAATACCTATTTTAATATTTTCAAATCATAGTTAGCAGCTGGAAGGTACAGTAACAAGCACATAGGGGAATATATATTAAACCGTTATATAAAAATAAAATCCTGAAAAAAAATCAAAATCTGAGGTTTATTGAACATTTCTGCATTAACTTAACGAAAAAAGAAAAAGGGGTTGTATCGGTAAGGTGCACACATATTGTAGTAAAACATCACTTTTATTGAATATACAGGTTGAGTATCCCATATCCTAATATTCCGAAATACGGAATATTCCGAAATACGGACTTTTTTGACTGAGAGTGAGATAGTGAAACCTTTGTTTTTTGATGGCTCAATGTACACAAACTTTGTTTAATACACAAAGTTATTAAAAATATTGTATTAAATGTCCTTCAGGCTGTGTGTATAAGGTGTATATGAAACATAAATGAATTGTGTGAATGTAGACACACTTTGTTTAATGCACAAAGTTATAAAAAATATTGTCTAAAATTACTTTCAGGCTGTGTGTATAAGGTGTATATGAAACATAAATGCATTCTGTGCTTAGATTTAGGTCCCATCACCATGATATCTCATTATGGTATGCAATTATTCCAAAATACGGAAAAATCCCATATCCAAAATACCTCTGGTCCCAAGCATTTTGGATAAGGGATACTCAACCTGTATAAGATTAGATATATTCCTGGTTCTTTGTAACCAAATAGCTATTCATATAAAAGGGTGCAGATAATTTTGGTTCTCTATAAGCATTTCTGCATTAAGTACCCATTGATGTAGAGACAGGCTGGGTCTCTAAAGCAGCCAAGGCACTGTACTGTGCGAGCACATGATAAGGGGGTGTGGTCATGACTTAAAGGGGCATGCCATGGCTCACGGGGGCCAGGCCTTGCTTCATGCCGCTTTGTCTCTGTATGCCGGGCCCCCAAGCAGAGTGCTGGGAGGCGTAGCTGCTCAGCCAGACCCCGTGACTACATGTGACGTGCGGCCGGGCCGGCCCATCAAGACTTCGGCCTTTCTGCCATTTGGTAGAAGTGCCAGATGGCCAGTCCGGCCCTGCCCTGATGTTTTGAGAGGTCACTGCAGCAGATATCTATGATACCTGCTGCAGTTCCTCTATTTTCATTCGTCACAGCAGTCCCCATAGAAGTCTATGGGACAGTGATATTGGTATTGGTGCTATTGGTGATTAACTGTCGATAGGCTCCAATATTGCATTTTTTTGTTATTCGGATACCTCTCTGGTAATGATGTGTGCACTATGATGGCTGCGCATTCACAGTAGCTCTACAGGGTCCGAACTCAGACATACCTTTTGTACAGCTCTTCACAGAGATGGAGTTCATTTCCCAGCATAACAATTTCTTATTGCTCTGATAATTTCTTATTGCTATATTGGGATGGTAAAATATAATGATTGAGGCTGAAAGACAGTCCATAATAAATATGCCCCTTAGTGGCAATTATATAAATGTACAATAAACAAATAACACAATCCATATAATTTGATGTTTATCTTGCTTTTATTTTAAACAAACCAGAGAAAATAAGAGAAGGTTCCAGAGGATTTAAATGAAGAGAGAATGCTATGGGACAGGATCCCAGGAGAAGGTACTAGTCGCCAGGAGAGAGTGGCGAGTGAAGGGTCCCAGGTGGGATGGAACCAGGGGAAGATATGTGTTATGCGACAGGGTGCCAGGAGAGAGTTGGGTTTCTAGGGACATACAGTAGGAGAGAGTCCAGAGTGTCATTTAAGTGGCAAAAAAAATCTTCTTCTTTCTTTCTTCCTCATTGTCTGTAACGCTTCTATGTTCCTGTCCCTCTCTCTGTCTCTCTGCAGCCTCACAGTACTAAATATCTGACTTTTTCAGTTATAACCAAAAACACCATAGGTAAGATTTACAGTATTAAACCTTCAAGAGAGCGAAAGTGGAAGTTGCCCGTAACAACAATCAACTTCTAGTCATCATTTATCTAGCACAGCCTATAAATTGACAGAAGCTGATGGTTGATATGGGAAACTTCTTCACTTAGGGGGTCATTCCGAGTTGATCGCTAGCTGCCGTTGTTCGCAGCGTAGTGGTCAGGCTAAAAATCAGCATTTCTGCGCATGCGTACGGGCCGCAGTACGCATGCGCAAAGTACTTTCACAAAAAACTATGCAGTTTTACACAAGGTCGAGCGACGCTTTTCAGTCGCTCTGCTGATCGTTGAGTGATTGACAGGAAGTGGGTGTTTCTGGGAGGTAACTGAGCGTTTTCCGGGAGTGTGCTAAAAAATGCAGGCGTGACAGATACAAACGCAGGCGTGCCTGGGGAAACGGGGGAGTGGCGGGCCGAATGCAGGGCGTGTTTGTGACGTCAAAGCAGGAACTAAACAGACTGAAATGATCGCAAGGTAGGAGTAGGTTTGGAGCTACTCAGAAACGGCATGAAAATTTTTCCGAGCAGTTCTGCTAACCTTTCGTTCGCACTTCTGCTAAGCTAAGTTACACTCCCAGAGGGCGGCGGCCTAGCGTTTGCACTGCTGCTAAAAGCAGCTAGCGAGCGATCAACTCGGAATGAGGTCCTTAATCTCTCTTGAAATTTGATACACTTCCCATATCGCATGGTAAATGAAAACATTCTAATGCTTCCTAGACCAACTGTATACAGTAGGTACATCACTGTCAGTCTGGTGCCTAAAGTCACATTGTAAACTTTATCATCTGTGTTTAATAACCTACATAAATTTACCATGCACACCTTTTCTGCCTGGTGTGCATTGGCGTACAATCACAACAGTGATTAGCCTAATTGAGTGTCGTCTCCCCCCATATGTCATGGGTTGGAGCAGGGCACACAATTTAAACACCAGCTCTGATGCCTAAGATCTGTTGTCCAGTGTTGTGTCAAACCAAATAAGATGACCATTTGAATTATTTTCAGGAGTCCTGAACAATCGATACAATAAAATTAATATTGGGATTTTACAATATAATAAGGGCTTCAGGGAGAAAGGATGCAGTGTCTGACTATTGATAGAAATAAATCACAGGACAAAGAAAAAATATTTTCAAAATCAGTCCATCATAAAATAATATTATATATAATAATTGGTTGCACATATTTCCATGTTTAGTAGTGAATCTGCTTTTTATTATTTTGTGCTGCTGATTGAACAAGAAACACCATATATATTATTATTTAATAAGCTTAGGCTTTGACTCTATTGTTTATGCAACCCTTGTTGGAAAATAAGTGTCCCTACGGGGCACAAATTATGGCACAATGTTGAGATAAGTGTGTGACTTAACAACTCCTAATGAGCCTGTCCCTGACCTCTTGCCATTTTTTTTGTTATTCTTTGATAATTAGAACTACACACCTCTGTGAACTGCACACAGCCGTAGACATCACAGGAAGGTACATTAATATTGAATATAAAGTAAAACATGTACATTACGTAGGGTTGATTTAAACGGAACTGGGGGACGGTTTGAAATTCATAGTTAATGCTGATTCGGAAGAGCTGTGTTCCTTCACGACACTTAATATCAAGGGTTTTTTTTATTGATAATTAGACACTCTGAGCCACCTGATATTTTGGTTCAGCAGGAGGTAAAAGCATTTCATTGACTCATGGGATGCAAGAGGGCTCTTTCCACTGTGTTCACAAGGCAGTTTCGTGAAGACTCCAAACAAGAGCTGTGACAAATTGGAACAGCATACAAGTTTCAACTGGCCCATTGTGTATGACTAGTAAATTGGGAGCTGATATTTCTCACAGCTATGTATTAACAAATCACGCTGTGATACCCCCCGCCACAATACTCTTCACAATAGTTATCTTCTGCAAACAGTTTTTACCAGTCTCGATAAGCAATATAACGCAGTTTATTGTGATCTCAAGTCATTGCAGAAAGTCACAAGATGTTCAACATTGTTTTGCATAGTGAAATAAAATTTGCATTAGCGTTAATAGTGAAAACATAGCAGGATATCTTATTAGATCCAGTTGATATGCAAACAATTTTTGTTACATGACACACTTGAATCTTATGTTTATGTATAACATAAACACCAACATAAGTATAAGGCAGTATATAAATTGTTCAAAGCAAATACAAAACATCTCTCTCTGTATTTATTAATGTCGGTAGATTAGTAACATGTTTTGAGAATGTGAAGAGGGCACTTTCACCCTTTAGATGGTAAATGTGTGAAGGTAGCCAACCACTCTGTAATCAGCTATTACATTCAGGCTTCTGCGTGCTTAGACCTGCAGACTAATACCAGCTACCAAATATGATTAGGTCCTACTGGGAAACCAATATTTTGGATCTCTTTAATTAAGAAATCTCTACAGGAGAACCAGAAATAAGCCTTTGGAGGTCATTTGCAACATGTAGGTACAGTGCAAAAGTATGTGTCTATTATGGCATCCTTGTGCAACTACTACATGACATATAGTATTTAAACAGAGATAGAGCACTTTATATTGTAGGGTTATTAGGTATTATAAATGGTGAACAATAGACACCCACTCATGATAGCAGAACAGATAACTGTAGGACAAAACTACTAAGAAGACAATAAACATTTATTTCAGTGGTGAAATGTTGCTGTATCATCATCTCCAAGTAATTCTGATGCCATTCATATACTAGTTTCTGGAACTACTGCCTCACTTTGCTTTATTATATAGCACTATGGATTTTCCAACACAAGTTTTAAGTTTTTGTAAATATTACAGTAACAAGCAAGTAGTCAAAATGAATTGTCAATAATTGCAATTACAGCTTTGTCTGTTCAGGTGTATACAGTCCAATCAAATTACCTTTTTACAGGACTAATGGCACGTAAAGTCCCTAAGTGATGGTAACCTCATTGTATACACCCATCACACATAACAATAAATCCACTGACAGTTGCGGTAAATAACATTGTATATCTCCTTACAATGACACCTGTCAAGGGGTGTGCTATACTAGGCAGCACATGAAGTCAGTTCTTCAAGTAGATGTTTTGGAAGCAGGACAATTGTTCAAGCATAAGGATCTGAGCAACCTTGACAAGGTCCAAATTGTGATGGCTAGGGTACTGGCTCAGAGCATTTCTAACATGGCAGATCTTAAGAGGTGTTCCTAGTATGCAGTTGTGAGTACCTACCAATAGTGGTTTCAAGGAAGGACAAACTCCAAACTGGCAACAGGGTCATGGATGCCCAAGGATCATTGATGCGCTTGGGGAGTGAAGACTAGTTCTTGTCCTGTCCCACAGAAGAGCTACTATAGCACAAATTGCTAATAAAGTTAATGCTGGCTATGATAGAGGTGTCAGAACACACAGTGCATCACAGCTTGCGACATATGAGTTTGCGTAGCCACAGAACAATCACAGTGCCCATGCTGACCCCTGTCTAATGCAGAAAACAACTACAATGGGCTTGTGAGCATCAGATCTGGACCATAGAGCAATGGAAGAAGGTGACCTAGTCTGAGGAATTATGGTTACTTTTACATCATGTGTGTCCTTTGTGAGAGAAGAGATGGCACCAAGATGCACTGTGAGAAGAAGGCAAGCCACCATAGGTGGTGTGATGCTCTGGGCAATGTTCTGCTGGGAAAGTTTGGGTCCAGGCATTCATGTGGATGTTACTTTGACATGTATCACCTGTCTCAACATTGTTGTAAGAACACCCCTTCATAGCAACCCTGTAACATGATAACAGTAGCCTCTTTCAGCAGGGTAATGTGCCTTTTCATACATCAATAATTGTTCAGGAATGGTTTGAGGAACATGACAAAAAGTTCAGGGTGCTGACTTGGCCTCCAAGTTCCCCAGATTTCAATCTGATCAACCATCTGTGAATTGTGCTGAGATAATAAATTACAGGACTTAAAGGATCTGCTGCTAATGTCTTGGTGCCAGATACCACAGGACATCTTCAGAGGACCTGTGTTATCTGACATGTTAGACCTGTTTTGGCAGGCCAAGGGGGACCTACACAGTGGAGGTAATTCAGAGTTGATTGCAGCAGCAAATTTGTTAGCAGTTGGGCAAAACCATGGGGGTAATTCTAGTGATGAGCGGGTTCGGTTCCTCGGAAACCGAACCCCCCCGAACTTCACCCATTTTACACGGGTCCGAGGCATACTCGGATTCTCCCGTATGGCTCGGTTAACCCGAGCGCGCCCGAACGTCATCATCCCGCTGTCGGATTCTCGCGAGATTCGGATTCTATATAAGCAGCCGCGCGTCGCCACCATTTTCACTCGTGCATTGGAAATGTTAGGGAGAGGACGTGGCTGGCGTCCTCTCCGTTTATTAATCTTGAATTCTTGATGCAAAAATATTTGTGCTTATTGATTAATTGTGGGGACTGGGGAGCAGCTGTATTATATAGGAGGAGTACAGTGCAGAGTTTTGCTGACAGTGACCACCAGTATACATTGTCTGCCTGAAAAACACTCCATATCTGTGCTCAGTGTGCTGAATATATCTGTGCTCACACTGCTTAATTGTGGGGACTGGGGAGCAGCTGTATTATATAGGAGGAGTACAGTGCAGAGTTTTGCTGACAGTGACCACCAGTATACGTTGTCTGCCTGAAAAACACTCCATATCTGTGCTCAGTGTGCTGCATATATCTGTGCTCACACTGCTTAATTGTGGGGACTGGGGAGCAGCTGTATTATATAGGAGGAGTACAGTGCAGAGTTTTGCTGACAGTGACCACCAGTATACGTTGTCTGCCTGAAAAACACTCCATATCTGTGCTCAGTGTGCTGCATATATCTGTGCTCAAACTGCTTTATTGTGGGGACTGGGGACCACCAGTATATTATATAGGAGGAGTACAGTGCAGAGTTTTGCTGACAGTGACCACCAGTATACGTTGTCTGCCTGAAAAACACTCCATATCTGTGCTCAGTGTGCTGCATATATCTGTGCTCACACTGCTTTATTGTGGGGACTGGGGACCACCAGTATATTATATAGGAGTAGTACAGTGCAGAGTTTTGCTGACCAGTGACCACCAGTATACGTTGTCTGCCTGAAAAACACTCCATATCTGTGCTCAGTGTGCTGCATATATCTGTGCTCACACTGCTTTATTGTGGGGACTGGGGACCAGCAGTATTATATAGGAGGAGTACAGTGCAGAGTTTTGCTGACAGTGACCACCAGTATATATCGCAGTACGGTACGTAAGGCCACTGCTCTACCTACCTCTGTGTCGTCAAGTATACTATCCATCTAGATTCTATACCTGTGGTGCATTTTAGTTTTGCAGTTTGCTGACAGTGACCACCAGTATATATAGCAGTACAGTACGAAGGCCACTGCTCTACCTACCTCTGTGTCGTCAAGTATACTATCCATCCATACCTGTGGTGCATTTCAGTTGTGCGCAGTATATATAGTAATAGGCCATTGCTATTGATACTGGCATATAATTCCACACATTAAAAAATGGAGAACAAAAATGTGGAGGTTAAAATAGGGAAAGATCAAGATCCACTTCCACCTCGTGCTGAAGCTGCTGCCACTAATCATGGCCAAGACAATGAAATGCCATCAACGTCAACTTCCAAGGCCGATGCCCAATGTCATAGTAGAGAGCATGTAAAATCCAAAAAACAAAAGTTCAGTAAAATTACCCAAAAATCAAAATTGAAAGCGTCTGATGAGAAGCGTAAACTTGCCAATATGCCATTTACAACACGGAGTGGCAAGGAACGGCTGAGGCCCTGGCCTATGTTCATGGCTAGTGGTTCAGATTCACATGAGGATGGAAGCACTCATCCTCTCGCTAGAAAAATGAAAAGACTTAAGCTGGCAAAAGCACAGCAAAGAACTGTGCGTTCTTCTAAATCACAAATCCCCAAGGAGAGTCCAATTGTGACGGTTGCGATGCCTGACCTTCCCAAAACTGGACGGGAAGAGCTTGCGCCTTCCACCATTTGCACGCCCGGGGAGACACCTGTTGTCCGTGGGACGAATATGGCCATTGACATGCCTGGTCAAAAAAAAAACAAAATCAGCTCTTCGGTGTGGAATTATTTCAACACAAATGCGGACAACAGGTGTCAAGCCGTGTGTTGCCTCTGTCAATCTGTAATAAGTAGGGGTAAGGACATTAACCACCTAGGAACATCCTCCCTTATACGTCGCCTGGTCCACATTCATCAGAAGTCAGTGACAAGTTCAAAAACTTTGGATGACAGCGGAAGCAGTCCACTGACCACTAAATCCCTTCCTCTTGTAACCAAGCTCCTGCAAACCACACCACCAACTCCCTCAGTGTCAATTTCCACCTTACACAGGAAAGCCAATAGTCCTGCAGGCCATATCACTGGCAAGTCTGATGAGTCCTCTCCAGCCTGGGATTCCTCCGAGGCATCCTTGAGTGTAACGCCTACTGCTGCTGGCGCTGCTGTTGTTGCGGCTGGGAGTCGATCGGCATCCCAGAGGGGAAGTCGGAAGACCACTTGTACTACTTTCAGTAAGCAATTGACTGTCCAACAGTCCTTTGCGAGGAAGATTAAATATCACAGCAGTCATCCTGCTGCAAAGCGGATAACTCAGGTCTTGTCAGCCTGGGTGGTGAGAAACGTGGTTCCAGTATCCGCCGTAAATTCACAGGCAACTAGAGACTTGTTTGAGGTACTGTGTCCCCGGTACCAAATACCATCTAGGTTCCATTTCTCTAGGCAGGCGATACCGAAAATGTACACAGACGTCAGAAAAAGAGTCACCAGTGTCCTAAAAAATGCAGTTGTACCCAATGTCCACTTAACCACGGACATGTGGACAAGTGGAGCAGGGCAGACTCAGGACTATATGACTGTGACAGCCCACTGGGTAGATGTATTGCCTCCCGCAGCAAGAACAGCAGCGGCGGCACCAGTAGCAGCATCTCGCAAACGCCAACTCGTTCCTAGGCAGGCTAAGCTTTGTATCACCGCTTTCCATAAGAGGCACAGAGCTGACAACCTCTTACGGAAACTGAGGAACATCATCGCAGAATGGCTTACCCCAATTGGACTCTCCTGGGGATTTGTGACATCGGACAACGCCACCAATATTGTGCGTGCATTACATCTGGGCAAATTGAAGCACGTCCCATGTTTTGCACATACATTGAATTTGGTGGTGCAGAATTATTTAAAAAACGACAGGGGCATGCAAGAGATGCTGTCGGTGGCCCGAAGAATTGCGGGCCACTTTCAGCATTCAGCCACCGCGTGCCGAAGACTGGAGCACCAGCAAACAGTCCTGAACCTGCCCTGCCATCATCTGAAGCAAGAGGTGGTAACGAGGTGGAATTCAACCCTCTATATGCTTCAGAGGATGGAGGAGCAGCAAAAGGCCATTCAAGCCTATACATCTGCCCACTATATAGGCAAAGGAGGGGGAATGCACCTGACTCAAGCGCAGTGGAGAATGATTTCAACGTTGTGCAAGGTTCTGCAACCCTTTGAACTTGCCACACGTGAAGTCAGTTCAGACACTACCAGCCTGAGTCAGGTCATTCCCCTCATCAGGCTTTTGCAGAAGAAGCTGGAGACATTGAAGGAGGAGCTAAAACAGAGCGATTCCGCTAGGCATGTGGGACTTGTGGATGGAGCCCTTAATTTGCTTAACCAGGATTCACGGGTGGTCAATCTGTTGAAATCAGAGCACTACATTTTGGCCACCGTGCTCGATCCTAGATTTAAAACCTACGTTGTATCTCTCTTTCCGGCAGACACAAGTCTGCAGAGGTTCAAAGACCTGCTGGTGAGAAAATTGTCAAGTCAAGCGGAACGTGACCCGTCAACAGCTCCTCCTTCAAATTCTCCCGCAACTGGGGGTGCGAGGAAAAGGCTAAGAATTCCGAGCCCACCCGCTGGCAGTGATGCAGGGTAGTCTGGAGCGAGTGCTGAAATCTGGTCCGGACTGAAGGACCTGCCAACGATTACTGACATGTCGTCTACTGTCACTGCATATGATTCTGTCACCATTGAAAGAATGGTGGAGGATTATATGAGTGACCGCATCCAAGTAGGCATGTCACACAGTCCATACGTATACTGACAGGAAAAAGGGGCAATTTGGAGGCCCTTGCACAAACTGGCTTTATTCTAGCTAAATTGCCCTCCCTCCAGTGTGTACTCCGAAAGAGTGTTTAGTGTAGCCGCTCACCTTGTCAGCAATTGGCGTACGAGGTTACTTCCAGAAAATGTGGAGAAGATGATGTTCATCAAAATGAATTATAATCAATTCCTCCGTGGAGACATTCACCAGCAATTGCCTCCAGAAAGTACACAGGGACCTGAGATGGTGGATTCCAGTGGGGACGAATTAATAATCTGTGAGGAGGGGGATGTACACAGTGAAAGGGGTGAGGAATCGGAGGATGATGATGAGGTGGACATCTTGCCTCTGTAGAGGCAGTTTGTGCAAGGAGAGATTGATTGCTTCTTTTTTGGTGGGGGCCCAAACCAACCAGTCATTTCAGTCACAGTCGTGTGGCAGACCCTGTCGCTGAAATGATGGGTTCGTAAAGGGGGCATGTCCTGTTTATACAACATAAGGGTGGGTGGGAGGGCCCAAGGACAATTCCATCTTGCACCTCTTTTTTCTTTCATTTTTCTTTGCATCATGTGCTGTTTGGGGACAATTTTTTTGAAGTGCCATCCTGCCTGACACTGCAGTGCCACTCTTAGATGGGCCAGGTGTTTGTGTCGGCCACCTGTGTTGCTTAGCTTAGTCACACAGCGACCTTGGTGCGCCTCTTTTTTTCTTTGCATCATGTGCTGTTTGGGGACTATTTTTTTGAAGTGCCATCCTGTCTGACACTGCAGTGCCACTCCTAGATGGGCCAGGTGTTTGTGTCGGCCACTTGGGTCGCTTAGCTTAGTCACACAGCGACCTTGGTGCGCCTCTTTTTTTCTTTGCATCATGTGCTGTTTGGGGACAATTTTTTTGAAGTGCCATCCTGCCTGACACTGCAGTGCCACTCCTAGATGGGCCAGGTGTTTGTGTCGGCCACTTGTGTCGCTTAGCTTAGCTATCCAGCGACCTCGGTGCAAATTTTAGGACTAAAAATAATATTGTCAGGTGTGAGGTGTTCAGAATAGACTGAAAATGAGTGGAAATTATGGTTATTGAGGTTAATAATACTATGGGATCAAAATGACCCCCAAATTCTATGATTTATGCTGTTTTTGAGGTTTTTTTGTAAAAAACACCCGAATCCAAAACACACCCGAATCCGACAAAAAATTTTCAGGGAGGTTTTGCCAAAACGCGTCCTAATCCAAAACACGGCCGCGGAACCGAATCCAAAACCAAAACACAAAACCCGAAAAATGTCCGGTGCACATCACTAGGTAATTCCAAGTTGATCGCAGCAGGATATTTTTTAGCAGTTGGGCAAAACCATGTGCACTGCAGGAGGGGCAGATATAACATGTGCAGAGAGAGATAGATTTGGGTGTGGTGAGTTCAATCTGCAATCTAAATTGCAGTGTAAAAATAAAGCAGCCAGTATTTACCCTGCACAGAAACAAAATAACCCACCCAAATCTAACTCTCTCTGCAAATGTTATATCTGCCCCCCCTGCAGTACACATGGTTTTGCCCAACTGCTAAAAAATTTCCTGCTGCGATCAACTTGGAATTACCCCCCATGGGGGTAATTCCAAGTTGATCCCAGCAGGATTTTTGATAGCAATTGGGCAAAACCATGTGCACTGCAGGGGAGGCAGATATAACATGTGCAGAAAGAGTTAGATTTGGGTGGGTTATTTTATTTCTGTGCAGGGTAAATACTGGCTGCTTTATTTTTACACTGCAAATTAGATTGTAGATTGAACACACCCCACCCAAATCTAACTCTCTCTGCACATGTTATATCTGCCTCCCCTGCAGTGCACATGGTTTTGCCCAATTGCTATCAAAAATCCTGCTGCGATCAACTTGGAATTACCCCCCATGTGCACTGCAGGGGAGGCAGATATAACAGGTGCAGAGAAAGTTAGATTTGGGTGGGGTGTGTTCAATCTGCAATAACATAAAGCAGCCAGTATTTACCCTGCACAGAAACAAAATAAACCACCTAAATCTAATTCTCTCTGCACATGTTATATCTGCCACACCTGCAGTGCACATGGTTTTGCCCAACTGCTAACAAATTTCCTGCTGCGATCAACTCTGAATTACCCCCAATATTAGCCAGGTGATTTTAATTAGAGATGTGCACTGAGCACATGTTTTAGTTTTGTTTCTGTATTAACTTCATGTTTTGTTTTTTTGGTCCAACAAGCCATATTGGACAGATAATCTTAGTTATTACCTTAAAATAATTTTACATGTGCAGAGTCAGTGATTTAGATTTAGGTGGGGGGTGTCCAAACTCGGATCTAAATTGCAGTGTAACAATAAAGCTGTCCAACATTTGTAGGCTACATGCAAAAGTTGTCAGTATTTACTGCACAGAGAAAAATATATTTGCTCCCCTTGCAGTGCAATATAGTTGTTATAGATGCAAAGTTACTGGCTTTTTTATTTTTTTTATTTTTGCTTAACTTCCAAATTAGAATCAGGCCCTATAAGACATGGGAATTTCATTCAGTATATGACATCAATAATATACAGAGTGATTGCACCTATCGTGAATTATTACCAAACAATTTAACAATTTAATATAATAGGGCTGATCTAACAGCATGTAGGTGGCAAATATGAATTTAATCTCAATTACTAAACAGAATGTGATTCTATTTGTATGAAATAAGCTAGATAATGAAAGCAAGTCTCTGAGTCGTTTAGTCCAATATTTGTAAAAGGAGACCTTATGTACTGAAAGGGTGAATTTGGCAAGAGAAAACTTTAATGTCTCATTGGGGCTTTGTTTCCTGAAAAGCTGTACAAATGTAGCATGAGTAACACTTGCAAATATTAAGATAAGCATGTGAAACTTGGGCAGGCATCTAATTAGAATATTTATGTTATGCAAATATACACAGTGCATCTGGAATAGCAAACCATCTATCAAATGTAATGTCTGAACGAAGTGCAGAGGTTTGTAGGTTTGGGGGGTGTATGTTTATCTATTTTTTTTATCTGTTCCAGTAAAGAAGATTGCTTAGCTCTTCTCATAGAAAATGTGCAACATGGGATTTTAACTGCAACATAGGATTTTAACTGCTTAACCAGAGATGAGTTGAAATACCTCCATAAGAGGTACAAGAAAGACTGACTAGATAAATCACTGTGAGACGTTTTGTAAACATATGTGCTGTTGGTGATGATTATCTCCCCCGTCTGGTCTGGTTTGTGATATTGTGTTACTCATATGCCATCCACACCCCTTCATATGGGTTGGGTATAGGATCCCGGCGGTCAGAATACCGACGCCCCATGCAGGCTCAGTGGCTAGCTGTGCTCGCTACAGGTTCTATTCCCACTTCATGGGTGTCGTGGACACCAAGGGGTGGGAATAGCTGTGATGGCACCAGGCCCGCCATCAAGGGGGGACTGTGGGGTCTGCTGTCCCAGGCCCAGACAGCGAAGAGGGCCCGGGTGGCAGTTGTGTTAATTAGCACCAGCGCCGCCAGCTAGATAATAGCTGAAGCACCGGCATCCGCAGGCAGTCACAGATGAGAGACAGCTCCGGCCGGGCCCTGCAGCATATAAAATCCAGCGCCGGCCGTGACCCAATCTTGATTGGCTGCCGGTCCGCGAATTCCAATTGGTTCACAGCTGGCGCTGAATTTGAAATGCCCCCACTGTCACCACTTTCCCTGTGCCTGGTGCTGAAGGTACACGCAGCGGGGAAAACTAGTCACCTGCACAGTAAGCTCATTCCTCTGCACCTTTTCTGTATTATGGACTTAGAGAGAAAATAATGTGTGTGTGTGTGTGTGTGTGTGTGTGTGTGTGTGTGTGTTTGTGTGTGTGTGTGTGTGTGTGTGTGTGTGTATGGTATTTATAGATATGTATGTGTGTTTATGGTGTGTGTAGATGGTATGTGCATGTAGATGTGTGTGTTGATGGTATGTATGTGCAGATTTGTGTATAGATGGTATGTGTGTATGTGTGTAAAGCTTTCATGCAGGTACAGGCAGGACACACATGGGTTGTGCAGTGAGCAGGGACATAATATAATGATAATACATTAAGTAGATGTTGTAATAACGTAGAAAGAAAGGTGATAGCGACCTGTCGCCCTCTGCTTCTGCCTTTTTACCCTCTGTTCATCATCGTCTGCCTCTCCTCATCACTCTTTGCCTGTCATCCTCTGCACATCGCCCTGTGCCTCTACTCATCACCTTCTGCCTTTCCCCGTCATCCAATGCCTCTCCCTATCACTCTCTGCTCATTACCATCTGCCTCTCACCATCACCATTCATCCATCACTCTCTGCTCATCACCCTCTGCCTCTCCTTCTCACCCTCTGTCCATCACCTTCTTTCTCTCCCTGTCTCCCACTGCCTCTCATGATGCGGGAGGGGGCAAAACATATTTTTTTCACCTGGGCCTATCACTGTTTCAATGTTTGTTTGTTCTTTTCTGTAGATCTGGCCTTTTCAGTGTTTTTGTATGTAGATCTGTTATTTTTTCCAGTTTATTTATATGTAGATCTGGCTTTTTCAGTATATTGGCATTTCAATGTATTTTATGTGGATCTGACTTTTCTTCTAAATAGTGTGTATGTATATATCTATGTATTGTGTGTGTAGAATCGGTTTGGCTTTCCCTATATAGTTTCATATGCTATTGACAGGTTATAAAAACATCCAACCCCAAATCCCTAACTTTGACATTTTTTTTTAAACTGGCTCACAAACCAATTGATGCCCAGCGACTGATGTAGCTCCACCCACATTATCCACGGCTCCTCCCCTTTCCAGATGGGGGCCCTGCCTATTTTATCAGTCCCGGGCCCCACAATTTCTGATGGCAGCCCTGGGTGGCACTGCTGGCATTCTGGCGGTCAGGATCCTGGCGTTGGTATTCTGACCGTAGGGATCCTGACTGCCGGGATCCTGACTACATACCTTTAGATGTACCATAACTTTAGACTGTGTGGTGACCTTTCTCTTGTTATACCCACTGTACCCATGATTGTCTACAAGTCTACCAGACCCATGATTGTATTGGAATGTGTCAATGCTGCTCATTTACTTAAGCCTTGTGTATACAGTATGTGCCCTTGGCAAGTGTACCAGGCCATTGAACAGTGCTTTGATCATGCTAATATTACTCTCCTGTGCCTTCAGTGAATTCTCATTGTGCATACTGCTTGCTTCTACATTAGGGGCCTGATTCAGCATGGGACAGAGGAGTGCTAAAATCGCTATTTGGTGATTTAAGCACTTCTGCGTATGTGCACACGCCGCTGCGTGCATGACCAAGGACTTAAATTGCGATCACAGTCTACTGTAAGTCCTGTCGGGGGGGGGGGCAGTAACAGGGCTACCGTTTGGGGGGCGTGGTCTGGACAACGCATGCGTGTCTGGAACATTTGTGTGGCAGGCCACAGCGGCTGCCTGATCCAAAAGATGGCGGCCCTCCATCTGCCTAAGCAGATTAGAGAAACACTTGCATGTTAGCAGGGATGAGGAGGGACATGGCATGCGGACACTAAATACCTTTGTTCTGGAAAAACTGTACTGTCCATGCTGCTTTCTTACAATAGTCTAACACTGCCTCTGACAAGAGTGCTTTAGCTATCGGGGTCCTCCCTGAATACATTACAGGTACATACTGTATTTGTTATATTAACATGACAGGTTCTTGTTCATAGAAGAACCATGGCACAAATATATGAAAAGATTCTAGTATGCAAATAGCCAATCAGAGGGGATGAAAACTGATTGTCTGGAGTGTGGCAAAACTCCTTTGACTTACTGCTTGTGAAATGACCCTCCAAGGTAATGTAAGTTCATTCTTTGACTATATAGGGTGAATGTAAGAAATCCGTTACATTATTTAATCAATCATAAGGGATCAGTATGGGAACAGCCAATTAGTTTGCTTTCCCCGTGTTCCACCTAATCAGGTGCAATTTTCTCTAATTTCTATTCACTTACCAAAGCTTCTACATTCAGTCGCCTGGTTGCTCTGCCAGATTTAATTGTGCATTGCCCATTCTGGGTTTCTGATTTGATATGTTCAGACTAGAAGAAAATTAATTTAGCTGAACTATAAAGTATAATGCTGGCATTTTGATGAATATTTAATTCATATATAAGTTGTTACTGCTGTATGGTTACTCCACCTGCTATAAGATAAACGTAACAAAATACTTAAGTAGATTTTTCAGTTACACGTTTTAAAATGTACATCTTACAGTAGTTCACATTTTTGTTTTCTTAATGTAACTCTTACGTTTGGGCCTATTCTAAATGAAGCCTATTAATGTACGTTTTACAGAACATTCATTAAAAAATACAAAAATCATAAATGCTACTTATAGAAAAAAGCAGTTCAAATTCAAGTCAGGAATTATATTACTGGAAATATTTTTTTACCTTTGTACATAAATATATTGAAATATTATGGTCTATTTACTAAGCCTTGGATGGAGGTAAAGTGGACGGAGGTAAAGTATCAGCCAATCAGCTCCTATCTATAATTTTTCAAACACAGCCTGTAACATGGCAGTTAAGAGCTGATTCGTTGGTACTGTATCTCTATCCACTTTATCTCCATCCAAGGCTTAGTAAATACTAGAGATGTGCGGCGGGCACTTTTCGTGTTTTGTGTTTTGGTTTTGGTTCTGGTTCCATGCTTGTGTTTTGGATCTGGATTGGTTTTGCAAAACCACCCTTTCCTGTTTTGGTTTTGGATCTGGATGATTTTTGAAAAAACAAACAAAAAACAGCTAAAATCAAATAATTTGGAGGTAATTTTGATCCTACTGTATTAACCTCAATAACATTCATTTCCACTCATTTCCAGTCTATTCTTAACACCTCACACCTCACAAGATTGGTTTTAGGCCAAAAGGTTGCACCGAGGTGGCTGGATGACTAAGCTAAGCGACACAAGTAGGCGGCACAAACACCTGGACCATCTAGGAGTGGCACTGCAGTTGCAGACAGGATGCCAGATTTAAAAAATAGGCCTCAAACAGCACCTGATGCAAAGAAGAAAACAGGTGCAATGAGGTAGCTGAATGGCTAAGCGACAAAAGTGTGCGGCACAAATACCTGGCGCATCAAGGTGTGGCACTGCAATGGCAGACAGCATGGCACTTAAGAAAACTAGGCCCCAAACAGCACATCATGCAAAGAAGAAAAAGAGGTGCAATGAGGTAGCTGAATGACTAAGCTAAGCGACAAAAGTGTGCGGCACAAACACCTGGCCCATGTAGAAGTGGACTGCTATGGCAGACAGGATGGCACTTAAAAAAACTAGGCCCCAAACAGCACATCATGCAAGAAGAAAAAGAGGTGCAATAAGGTAGCTGGATGACTAAGCTAAGCAACACAAACAACATGGGATGTGCTGGAATTTGCCCAGATGTAATACACGCACAATATTGGTGGCACAGGAGAGTGTACCCCTAAACCACATACACACACACACACGCGCACGCACGCACGCACGCACGCACGCACACACACACACAGCAAAGAATGTAAAATTAATATGGATAAAAATAACCCTTTTATTTGGAGCTATTATAATAATATGCAGCACAGGCAAGCGTACCCTTACACCACACAGGGCAAACCCTGTAAAAATAATTTGGATAATAATATAAGTAATGTATATAAGCCTTTTATTAAATTAAAGTATGTAAATAATATACAGCACAGGACACAACCACTGGACCTATGGCAGCACAAGACAATACCACTGTACTGATGCAGCACAAGACAGCACCACTGGACTAGACTTATATGCCAGTACGCCTGGATTTATATGGCAGTACCCTGGAGTTGTACGGCGGTGTCAGACAGGATGGAACTTTAAAAAACTAGTCCCCAAACAGCACATGATGCAAAGAAGAAAAAGAGGTGCAAGATGGAATTGTCCTTGGGCCTTCACATCCACCCTTATGTATAAACAGGACATGTACACTTTAACAAACCAATCATTTCAGCGAGAGGGTCTGCCACACGACTGTGGCTGAAATGACTGGTTGGTTTGGGCCCCCACAAAAAAAGAAGCAATCAATCTCTCCTTGCACAAACTGGCTCTACAGAAGCAAGATGTCAACCTCATCCTCATCCTCATCCTCTGATTACTCTCCCCTTTCACTGTGTATATCCTCCTCCTCACAGAGTATTAATTCGTCCCCACTGGAATTCACCATCACAGGTCCTTGTGTACTTTCTGGAGGCAATTGCTGGTAAAGGTCTTCCCGGAGGAATTTATAATTCATTTTGATGAACATCATCTTCTCCACATTTTGTGGAAGTAACCTCCTACGCCGATCGCTGACAAGGTTACTGGCTGCACTAAACACTCTTTCGGAGTACACACTGGAGGGAGGGCAACTTAGATAAAATAAAGCCAGTCTGTGCAAGGGCCTCCAAATTGCCTCTTTTTCCTGCCAGTATACGTATGGACTGTCTGACATGCCTACTTGGATGCTGTAACTCATATAATCACCCACCATTCTTTCAATGGTGACAGAATCATGCAGTGAGAGTAGACATGTCAGTAATCATCGGCAGGTCCATCTGTCTGGACCAGATGTCAGCACTTACTCGTGACTGCCCTCCATCACCGCCAGCGGGTGGGCTACGAAATCTTATCCTTTTCCTGGCAGCCCCAGTTGTGGGAGAAAATGAAGGAGGAGCTGTTGACGGTTCAAGTTCCGCTTGAGTTGACAATTTTCTCACCAGTAGGTCTTTGAACCTCTGCAGACTTGTTTCTGCCAGAAGAGAGCTACAACGTAGGCTTTAAACCTAGGATCGAGCACAGTGGCCACAATGTAGTGCACTGATTTCAACAGATTGACCACCATTGCATCCTGGCAAAGAGAATGAAGGGCTCCATCCACAAGTCCCACATACTTTGCAGACTCGCTCTGTCTTAGCTCCTCCTTCAATTCCTCCAGCTGCTTCTGCAAAAGCCTGATGAGGGGAATGACATGTCTCAAGCTGGCAGTGTCTGAACTGACTTCACGTGTGGCAAGTTCGAAGGGTTGGAGAACCTTGCACAAGACGGAAATCATTCTCCACTGCGCTTGAGTCAGGTGCATTCCCCCTCTTTTGCCTATACCATAGGTGGATGTATAGGCTTGAATGGCCATTTGCTGCTCCTCCATCCTCTGAAGCATATAGAGTGTTGAATTCCACCTCGTTACAACCTCTTGCTTCAGATGATGGCATTGCAGGTTCAGGAGTGTTTGATGGTGCTCCAGGCTTCGGTACGCGTTGTCTGAATGTTGAAAGTGGCCCGCAATTTTTCGGGCCACCGACAGCATCTCCTGCACGCTCTTGTCATTTATAAAAAAAAATCTGCACCACCATGATGCCCAGATGTAATGCATGCACAATATTTGTGGTGTTGTCTGATATCACAAATTCCCAGGAGAGTCTAAGTGGGTTAAACCATTGTGCGATGATGTCCCTCAGTTTCCGTAAGAGGTTGTCAGCGGTGTGCTTCTTACGGAAAGTGGTGATACATAGCTTAGCCTGCCTAGGAACGAGTTGGCGTTTGCGAGATGCTGCTACTGGTGCCGCTGCTGTTGTTGCTGCGGGAGGCAATACATCTACCCATTGGGATGTCACAGTCACATAGTCCTTAGTCTGCCCTGTTCCACTTGTCCACATGACCCTGGGTACAACTGCATTTTGTTGGACACTGAGGACACTTTTCTGATGGCTCTGTACATTCTCGGTATCGCCTGCCTAGTGAAGTGGAACCTGGATGGGATTTGGTATCAGGGACACACTACCTCCATCATCTCTCTAAGTCCAACTAAACTAATGGCGGATACCGGATGCACGTCTAACACCAAAATAGCTGTCAAGGCCTCAGTTATCCACTTTGCAACAGGATAACTGCTGTCATATTTCATCTTCCTCACAAAGGACTGTTGGACAGTCATTTGCTTACTTGAAGTAGTACAAGTGGTCTTCCGACTTCCACTCTGGGATGACGATCGACTACCAGCAGCAACAATGGCAGCAACAGCAGCAGTAGACATACCACTCAAGGATCCTCTGGAGGAATCCCGGATAGGAGAGGACTCCTCAGTCTTGACAGGGATATGGACTACTGACGTTCCTGACTAAGGAGGAAGTTGACATTGAGGGAGTTGGGGGTGTGGCTTGCAGGAGCTTGGGTACAAGAGGAAGAAGGCATTTAGGTGTCAGTGGACTGCTTACGCTCTTACCCAAAGTTTCACAAATTGACACTGACTTCTGATGAATGCGCAGCAGGTGACATATAAGGGAGGATGTTCCTAGGTGGTTAACGTCCTTACCCTTACTTATTACAGATTGACAGAGGCAGCACACGGCTTGACACCTGTTGTCCGGATTTATGGAGAAATAATTCCACACCGAACAGGTGGCTTTTTTGGTATTTTGCCCAGGCATCACAATGGGCTTATTCATCCCACGGACAACATGTGTTTCCCCTGGTGCCTGATTTAAACAAACCACATCACCATCAGAATCCGTCAACTTCCTCCTCAGCGCCAGCAACACCCTTATCCTCATCCTGGTGTACTTCAATAGGGACATCTTTTGAATTTGAATATCAGAAACTGGACTGTGGGTGCTACTTCCAGCACTTGCAGAGAACGTGCAAATGGTGCAAGGAGCCACCTCTTCCCGTCTAGTGTTGGGAAGGTCAGACATCGCAACCGCCGACACACTTGGACTCTCCTTGGGATTTTGTGATACCATCTCAGAACGCACAGTTCTTTTCTGTGCTCTTTCCAGCTTAACTTATCATTTTTCTAGCAGGAGGAAGAGGGCTTCCATCGTCATGTGAAGCTGAACCACTAGTCTTGAACATAGGCCAGGGCCTGAGCCATTCCTTGCCACTCCGTGTCGTAAATGGCATGTTGGCAAGTTTACGTTTCTCCTCAGACCATTTCAATTTATTTTTTTGGGTCTTTTACTGAACTTTGGCTTTTTGGATTTTACATGCCCTCTACTATCACATTGGGCATCGGCCTTGGCAGACGACGTTGATGGCATTTCATCATCTATGTCATGACTAGTAGCAGCAGCTTCAGCACTGGGAGGAAGTGGTTCTTGATCTTTCCCTATTTTATGCTCCAAATTTTTGTTCTCCATTATTTTTCTGGAGTTGTATAACAATATATGGTACATGAAAGTATGCCTCTACACCACACAGGGCAAACCCTGTGAAAATTATTTGGATTAAATATTAATAACCCCTTTTTTGAGTAAATAATATACAGCACATGACAGCACCACTGAATTTATATGGCAGCACCACTGGACTGTACTTATATGGCAGTATCACTGGAACTATTCGGCAGTACTACTGGATTTATACAACAGAACCACTGGACTGGATTTATATGGCAGTATCACTGAATTTATATGCCAGTACCACTGGAATTATATGGCAGTATCACTAGAATTATACGGCAGGATCACTGGAATTATAAGGCAGTATCACTGGAATTATACTGCAGTACCACTGAATTTATATGGCAATACCACTGGACTGGATTTATACGGCAGGATCACTGGTTTTATATGCCAGTACCACTGGAATTATATGCCAGTACCACTGGAATTATATGGCAGTATCACTGGAATTATACAACAGTATCATTGGAATTATACGGCAGTACCACTGGACATATATACGGCAGTATCATTAGACTTATACGGCAGTATCACTGGAATTATATGGTAGTATCACTGAACTTATACGGCACTACCACTGGACTGGATTTTTACGGCAGGATCACTGGATTTATATGCCAGTACCACTGGAATTATATGGCAGAATCACTGGAATTATATGGCAGTATAAGTGGAATTATACGGCAGTACCACTGCATACATATACACGGCAGTATTACTGGACTGGATTTATACGCCAGTACCACTGGATTTAAACGACAGTACTTCTGGACATATACGGTAGTATCACTGGAATTATATGGCAGTACCGCTGGACATATACGGCAGTATCAGTGGGCTGGATTTATATGGAAGTACCACTGAATTTATATGGCAGTACAACTGGATTTATACGGCAGTACCACTGGACATATACGGCAGTATCACTGGAATTATATGGCAGTACCACTGGACATATACGGCAGTATCACTGGATTTATATGGCAGTACCGCTCGACATATACGGCAGTAACAGTGGACTGGATTTATATGCCAGTACCACTGGATTTATACGCCAGTACCACTGGACATATACAGCAGTATCACTGGAATCATA
Organism: Pseudophryne corroboree; assembly: GCF_028390025.1. NCBI lineage: Eukaryota > Metazoa > Chordata > Amphibia > Anura > Myobatrachidae > Pseudophryne > Pseudophryne corroboree. The sequence goes on from NC_086452.1 coordinate 164,478,122, forward strand.
TGGCAGTACCAATGGACATATACAGCAGTATCACTGGACTGGATTTATACGCCAGTACCACTGGATTTATATGGCAGTACCACTGGACATTTACAGCAGTATCACTGGACATATACGGCAGTATCGCTGGATTTATATGGCAGTACCGCTGGACATATATGGCAGTATCACTGGACATATACAGTAGCACAGGGACACCACCACTGGACTGATGCAGGACAGCACAGCACCACTGCAATAGACTGGACTTATACAGCAGCACTGGACATATGGCAACAGAGAACACCACCACTGTGACTGGACTGATGCAGCTCAAGACACTACCAGTGTACTGATGCAGGACAACACAGCACCACTGCAATGGACTGGACTTATACAGCAGCACTCGACATATGGCCGCAGAGGACACCACCACTGTGACTGGACTGATGCAGCAGAACACACCAAAAACTGAACTGATGCAGCACAACACAGCACCGCTGGACTGGACTTATACAGCAGCACTGGACACATGGCAGCAGAGGACACCACCACTGTGACTGTACTGATGCAGCACAAGACAGTACCACTGTACTGATGCAGGACAACACAGCACCACTGCAATGGACTCGACTTATACAGCAGCACTGGACATATGGCAGCAGAGGACACCACCACTGTGACTGGACTGATGCAGCACAACACACCAAAAACTGAACTGATGCAGCACAACACAGCACCACTGGACTGGACTTATACAGCAGCACTGGACATATGGCAACAGAGGACACCACCACTGTGAGTGGACTGATGCAGCACAAGACACTACCACTGTACTGATGCAGGACAACACAGCACCACTGCAATGGACTGGATTTATACAGCAGCACTGACATATGGCAGCAGAGGACACCAATACTGTGACTGGACTGATGCAGCACAAGACACTACAACTGTAGTGATGCAGGACAGGACAGCACCACTGCAATGGACTGGATTTATACAGCAGCACTGGACATATGGCAACAGAGGACACCACCACTATGAGTGGACTGATGCAGCACAAGACACTACCACTGTACTGATGCAGGATACTGAGGACGAAGAAACATCCTCTCGCTACACTCTCCAATGATGGAGTCAAAATGGCAGCGACGCGCGGCTCCTTATTTGGAATCCAAACCCCGTGAGAATCCGACAGCGGGATGATGACGTTTTGCCTCATTCTGGTCTCATTCTGGTTTCTGAGTCAGGCGGGAAAACTTGAGCCTGACTCGGATCCGGGCTCGGGTAGTGAAGTTGGGGGGGGGGGGGGGGGTCGGTTCTCAGGGATTTCAAATGGCAGGGGTGTCTTATAATGGGCAAGTGAACTGCTAAAATTGTGGTGAAGTGTGCTTTATGTGATTGTAACACCTATGCCTAATAAATGTGTCCCATGGTATGTCAAATAAATGTGTCCCACGTGATGTTGTGCACAAACACCCGAAACCCTTGCTGTCCCAGGGATGAACTGGGACTCTAAAACAGCCCTGGCATAGTACTCTGCACATGCATGATAAGGGGGTGTGGTCACAGCTTATGGGGGCGTGCCATTAATCAAGGGGACATGGCATTGTGGCACACCCCTATCTCTCTGTATGCTGGTCGGCCATACACAGCGTCGGGGGTGGAGCTGATCAGCCAGCCACCATCTCCATCTACCAGGCAGCTAAGCAGAGATGAGCAGTCCTGATTCTGAGTTGCATGCATTGGCTGTAGTTATTGGCAGACACGGAAGCCTGATTTACTACATTTTGCTGAGTATCTGATGATCAACTAATGCAGAGGTTAATGCAATTGCAAGTGGAAACCAGTGCTGCCCATTGATTTTACCCTAGTCATCATTGGTACGTGTGCTTGCACCGGTCCGGTCCCATGCTAGGTGCTAGAGATACGTTTGAAACAATCTTCCCTTCCCTGTATGCATGACATAGAAATTACACAGACCTATGGATACATACCCATGACATTCCCATAATTAAGGGTGATTATGTGCATTCTGATTGTCGGGACCCCCTTCACACCCTGAAACTCCCTATTTCATGGAAAGACAGATATATTCAAGCTGTGTCCAATTCAGAATAGGATGGCCATCCTAGGATTCATAAATTCGCATTTGCACATTTGTTGTATGCAAAAAAGTGCCATTTGCGTCCATGAACTAAGATCTGTATGACTCTGAATCAGCCTATTTTATATTTAACAAATCAGAAGAGAAATAGAATATCTGAGTAGTGTTAGGGGGATCAGTCTACATTTTTCATTTGACTCGGCCAGAACAACTTCAGTAAAATTGGGCTTCAACATGGCTCTCTTCCCCAGTGTAGAGTCTTTTTCACCCCACTATCTAATCAAAACTGAATACAAACTAAAAGCTGCAGTAAAAGTAATGGTCTCTGCCAGGCATAATTCTTCAGCCACATTTTCACTGTAATTTTCACAAACTCTTAAATGGATTTTTGAGGACATCTCTTCTGGGTTTTATTAGATGCTGTTATTATTATTTGTATTATTATTTTCAATATTATTATTTTCCTTTATTGATAAGGCACCTCAAGGGTTCTGCAGCACCTAATGAAGTACATAAACAAATGTGCAAAACAAGAAAACAGCAACTTACAGTGCAAGACAATGTAGGAAAAGTAATGGGTATATGAACATTTCTGCATCAACAGATATTGCAGAGACCAAGGGTTACAGTAGGCGCTGTTGTAGGGAGTAAAGAGTAGAAGAGAGTCTAAATAAGAGAAGGGAAAGCACATGATGGGAGAGGGCCCTGCTCATGAGAGCTTACATTCCAAGGGGGGAGGGCAGACAGACAGGCGTGACTCAGATGGGGCACACAGTGAGTGTAGGACAGAGGTTGAGAGTATGATGGGGAGATGAAGAGAATTCCAGAGATAGGGAGCAGCACATGCAAGGTCTTGGAGGTAGAAGTGGAAGGAAGTAATCAGTTGGCAGGAGAGGCTGCATACATTTGTGGAGTGAAGAGGATAGGTGGCAGTGTAAACAGAGATAAGGTCAGAGATATGAATGGGATAGGAATTGGTGAGATCCTTTTAAGTGAGTGTAAGAAGCTTGATTTGGATGTTCAAGGGAAAGGGAGCCAGTATAAGAGAGGTGAGGCAGATGTAGTATGTTAGGCAAAAAAGATGAGCTGAGCAACAGCATTGTGGATAGATTGGAGTGGAGAGAGATGTTTGTCACGGAGACCAAGATAGGAGGAGATTACAGTAGTCCAATCTGGAGATGACCAGTGAGTGGATGAGGGTCTTAATAGCATCAAGCATGAGAAACGGTCTGATCCTGGAAATATTTTTTAGGTAGGATTAAGAGAGGTACTGAATGTGTAGTTTGAAAGAGAGGGAGGAGTCAAGTATTACCCCACGATATGCAATTGGGGGCTAGAAGAGATAGTTGTGTCATCAATAGATAATGAAATTGTGGAAATTGAGGTTATGCGGAGGGTGGGAAGATGAACAGCTAAGTCTTAGCCATATTAAGTTTAAGAAAGCGCTGGTACATGTAAGCAGAGATGACAAAGAGACAGTTGGAGATATGAGTGAGGAGAAAGGGGGAGATGACACGGGAGGAAAGGTAGATTTCAGTATCATAAGCATAGAGATGATAACGGAAGTCAAAAGAGCTAATGAGCTTACCTAAAGAGGACGTATTAAGAGAGAAAAGGAGAGGTCCAAGAAAGGAACCTTGGGGGACTCCCACTGTTAGTTGAATTGGAAGGGATGTGGAGACATGAGAGGAAGCAGAGGTGGAATGGTCAGAGAGGGAGGAGGACAGCCAGGAGAGGGCAGGATCACGCAGACCAAGGAAGTGAAGGAGTTGCAGGAGGAGAGGATGGTCCACAGTGTCAAAAATAGCAGAGAGGTTGTGGAGAAAAAGCATAGAGTACTGGCCCCTGGATTTGGAAGGAAGGAGGTCAAAGTAATCCTTTTTACTGGTTACTCACATTATTTTCCAAACATAAGTAATGTTTTATATAGGCATATGGGCTCAGTCAGATCCCATGAAAATTCTACTGTACTGTACTTACTGAAAAAATAAAGCAAAATTAACACATTTGCACATTTGAAAATATTTATGACCAGTCAAACATAAAAGGAACAGTTCTAAGTTTATCCAGTTAACTCATGTATTTAAAGACAATGCTAATATATCCAGCACTTGGTTTCAAGTTAACAAGCCAATTACCACAGACAAATTCCATGATTATTCACAAATGATTTACATTATCCTGGGCTACATAAACAGTCACAAACTCCTGAATCCAAGTGCACTTCTGAATATTTCTATATTATGATCAGACGCAATGCGTTTGTAAAATTATTAAATGGCATTATTTAAAATGGGATGTAGTTATGATCCCGGCGATCAGGATCTCGGTGGTCAGCATACCGATGCCAGGATCCCAACCGCCAGTATGCCGGCAAGGGCCAAGGACTATTCCCACCCGTCGGTGTCCACGACACCCATAGAGTAGGAATAGAATCAGTGGTGAGTGCAGCAAGCCACTGAGCCTGTAGCATGGCGAGGTCAGCGAGCACACAAGGGGCTTCATTGCGCTTGCCCCCCTGCTGGCATTCTGGCGGTCGGGATCTCGGGTTTGGAATACTGACTGCCGGGATTGTGTTACACCCCCGTTTTAAATATGTAGTCTACACTTTGTGTTCAGAATAAAACAGATGATATTACAAAGTTGCAATGTGTAAAACAAAATTCAGATAAATGCAAAGCATTATTTTATTGCAATAACATGCATGTGTTCAACTTGGTTTGTAGATATATTTGTAATGAGAATAATGCAAAGTAAAAGCTAAGCCAGGAAATTATCTAATTCTCGATGTAAAATAATGCAGGAGCGCGGAAGATGAACAGCTGATTTGTCACATCTGATACACTAATGTTTTATCCAAAAGGAAGAACACATTGTAACATGCTCATTCATCTGACAAAACACCACCTGGTTCTTGCAGGCACCTACTCATGGAAAAGAAAAAAAAATTAAGATCAGTTCGCTTTAGCCATTTTCATGCAAAGACACTCGTAGGTTATTGCTATATGGAGTAAATTTTAATGTCAAGCAGCCAATTAGTAATTGTTAACGAAAGGTGTTTTGTCATTAGAATAAAGAAAAAGAGAAAAGTTCAGAAAATCAGTTGCTCTCAGAAAACACACACGCTGAGACCATGCGTTAGTGAAATCTGGTCTCACTTAGTGAGAGACGAAGGTATTATTTATACTGTGTGCTAGTTCAACTCTTCTGGAAAATATGAACCAGCCTAAAAAGAAAAAAATCTGTTTTGTGAGGTTGTGTTTCTTCGGTTTTGCAGCAGTTGAGATTTAAATACAAAAAACACACAGAACTACAAGAGGCAAGCTTAGTGTAAGTCAATTACAGGCAGTTCGTAGGCACAAAATACCACTTCAAAAAGCATTACAATAACTGCTATTTTTTTAATAGATTTCAGTAAGAGGGAACGTTAAATAGACAGAAATCCCATTGACCCAAATAAAATTATGCACAATATCCACACCTGTTCTTTAGAGATCTGTTGAGAAGTTACATTAAACTAATTCTGACATATGTGCAGACATACCTGGAAGCATTAGGATCCCACAGTGCTGCATTAAATGATATGCCAATCATGACCTTTATGAGTGCATTGCCAGCGTATGGATCTAGGGCCATTTTGAGCAAGGAAACATTGTAACGCATTTTTCAATACCACAAACACCAACTTGTGGCACACGCATTCTATCTTGTTTTACATACAATTTTAGATATAGACTATCATTTGCCCATGGCTTTGCTCACGTGGATGTCTGTTATTGATCATTGGAACCAATTTTACAAAGATAGTAGTGACATCTAATATTGTGATGTATATTTCATAATTGTACACATTGACCGCAAAATTTCTTTGCAAACAATGGCCCTCATTCTGAGTTGATCCCTAGCTGCCGTTGTTCGATGCACAGCGATCAGTTAAAAAAATGACAAAACTGCGTATGCACCGCAATGCGCACACGCGGTGTACGGGTACAAAGAGCATCGTGGTTTTGCACAGGTTCGAGCAACGCTTTCAGTCGCACAGCCAATCGCAAGGAGATTGACAGAAAGAGGGCGTTTGTGGATGGCATCTGACCGTTTTCTGGGAGTGTTTGGAAAAAACGCAGGCGTGGCTGGGCGTTTGCTGGGCGGGTATCTGACATCATTACCGTGTCATTCGTCGCAGCCATCATCGCAAAGAATAAGTAACTACAGGGCTGGTCTTGTTCTGCACAAAATGTGTTTGCAGCCACTCTGCTGCACAGGCGTTCGCACTCCTGCAAAGCAAAAATACACTCCCCCGTGGACGGCGACTATGCATTTGCATGGCTGCTAAAAGCAGCTAGCGAGCGATCAACTCGGAATGAGGGCCAATATGTGCAGATTTTTCCTTCAGGGATTAACACAAAAAGATGCTTGGGGCTACTAATTCATGAGCAAGCCACATAAAGCTACTCATGGGAGAAGCAGCTGGTCCTGAGACCTATGCCTGCAGCCCTAAGCAATATATGTATATATTGTGCTTATTACTATATATATATATATATATATAGTTCCAAAGAAGTGTCCGCACTCACGTCCCATAAGCCATCAGCGTGGGGTGCTCCTCATGATAACCCCAAAGGTTTCACATATACCAGGTGTGTTGGAAGATCAACCGACCCCAACAGAGGGCACTCACCAATCCATAAAGATTTAAAAGCTTTATTGATACATTACAGTCACCAGTAGTGTGTCGACGTTTCGACCCATAGGGCCTTTCTCAAGACAGTCAGAGAGGACATCAAAACAGCATGCCAGTTAAACACATACTGACACTGCCTACCGGGTCCCCTTATATAGCACATCATATACCAATCAATAATGTAATCAACCCAAATAGATCACATGCAGTGTGATTCAAACCCATACTCTGCATATAGTATAACATCAAAACTCACAAAACACCGTGGAAACCATAATCCATGTTGCCGGGGTAGACATGGTCAGCACAGTTTAGCAATTCAGAACAGCTGAGGACGCTAAGCCGCGCGCCCGGAACTACCGGAAGCGCGTCATACGCGTCACTCGTAGTCATAGCTACAATGATCGAGTCGTCCGCGACATCAGTAACCAAGGCAACACAACGCACATCTATCTAAACTATGGATACTGATCATGCACTTACCGCTCACAAGAACACGTCATATGTGTCAACCGTTACCAAGGTAACCCCAGCACACTGTGGAGCGCAAACCCGGAAGCGCCGGGAACAACCAACATGCGTTCCACCAGCGCTCCTGGCCGCGCTCCACAGTGCCGGGCTCCAACCAGCCTAGAGCCAGCAACATATCACAATACACTGTAAAGATTAATTAGTAACACAGACACAAATACCTTATAAACCCCATAGACTCAACTCTATTTATACACTTAACCTCTGATACGGTATAACAACATATTAATCAGACCTAAGTTATGAACTTTATATCAGCAGCAGAGTAATAGGGATAGATAGTAATTAGTTTAAACTATAGGCACGGATCATATATACAAATTAATCCAATGTATTACAGTCGCACCACATCGATGATTACGGCAATATTATACTCTATCAATGAAAACAAAAGTTAAAAAGGAAAAAATGCAGGAGCAGGTTACAGCAGTTATTATGGGCTGTAAATGAAAACAGTATACTCAAAAGTTGTCTGCCCTATATCGTATACATCGTACCAATTATCATGTCAATCCCATACTCCCTCGGCGAAATCCCACCAATCGGATATAGGGATTGAATATAAAACACATCAATATAATTAAGTAACAGACAGCAAAAATATGATGCTATAGAAGAGGACCCGGCAAAAGCAATACACCCAATAATACCCACAACATAAAATCTCCATGTATGGTGATCAATATCACCCAAACAGAGAATAACAACAATAAAAAAAAAAAACAATATACCAATACCAATAACCCTGTGTCTCTGGAAAAAATATATATATATACTCGCTGTTCTACCTGTTCTTTGCACAGGAATTTCTGATTTTCATGGTTGTAATTATAAATGAAATTTTGTAATTTTAAAAAAACTTGGTAAATCTATAAAGATGTTAATTTGAGACGTCTTAACGTAAAAAGTGAAAGGATCATTTTTGTTGTTTATTAAATTTTACCCACTGGAGGTGCAATTCAAATTTTGATCCGATTGTCCAATTGGGCGTTATCGTTCAAGCAATGCAAACCACGTATCGGTAATGACATCATTATGTCAACCCCCTGTTCATCCCCTTAGAGGAGGATTATTACAATTCTAATTAAGTAGTTTTTCTATTTCCCACCTGAAGAATACATATGTTCAGCTTCCTAACATATTGGGAAGTACAGTAAGAGAATTAGTGATGAGTCAGTAAGTGGGTGAGTGAGTGAGTGAGTGAGTGTGTGAGAGATACGGTAAAAAGTGAGAGGACCATTTTTATAGTTAATGAATCTCTACAGATTGGAGGTGCAATCCAATTTTTTATCCAGTTGTCCGTTTGGGCGTTATCGTTTATGCAACGCAAGCCACACATCGGTAATGATGTCATTATGTAAAAAAAAACCAAAAACACAGGTATGGGAAATATCTAATTTATAATGTAAAAAATCCCACTGGCGGTGAAAAAACCTTCCATTTATCCCTATTTCACCCTCCATGAACAGACATAGCCTAAATGGTATAAAAAACAGATAAGACCATGCTAGTGATGAAAAATCAAAACAATTAACAATACTGATATAGTGATAAAAACCCACTCATGAAAAATCTCAACCAAGTGCATATAGTCCCATTTGTATAACTGAATTGTAAAAAATCTGACCCAGCTCGTTTTTCAGCAATTCCATCTGCAGACCCTATTGCAGACCGTTCCTTCACAAGAAAACATTATACCCAGCAGCATTCCCCATATACCATCATAATTGATATACATCCATAGTTGTGCAAACATACAATATTCATAAACATGACTTTAAAAACAATTTATATATTATTAGAGTACACCTAAACTCCACACAGTTGAAATCAGCATCATTATAATAACACTCCGAAACATCATAAGACCCATTTCTAATGATTCTAATTAGCCGCTATACATGCAACTATACCTATGTTTTTATGCACTTGGCACTTTATTTATAGAGAGATGCACGATATATTAATTACAGTTCGTTTTCAGGTAACCTGACGTGGTATCCTGCAGATTAGCTCCTTAACAGTTTGTGGTTGTTTTACAGGGTTGCAGCGGCAAAGTGGCCGGGACCCGCGACGTCACTTCCGGCGGAAGTGTCCAGCCCAGGGAGACGGACGCCGGGCCCAGGACACGGCGGCAGCAGCAACCAACAGGGGAGAGACTTGAGGGGTGAGTGCACCTATAAATGTTGGGTTTGTGTGTTATGGGGGTTATCCTGATGAAGGGGCTACGTGCCCCAAAACGTTGATGTAATTCTGCAGCTTGTTTACTAAATTTTCTTTGCACCTTTAAGTCTCTGAGTGCCGCCTTCTTTCCATGGGATATATATATATATATATATCTCAGATATATCTACAGGGGCGCCTTATTTCTTGGTACAACCATATAACCATAAAATCAGTTTATTTAAACATACCTCTTAAAAGCATTAACACTTTAAAAGATTTATCCATACATCACATAAATGCATTGCTTTCTTTCATTATCAGTGTGTGCCTCTAAGTGGGCAAAAAATCTTTGTTGACTTCGGATCTAACAAAATGCGTGTCTTCCAATGTGTTTCATCAAAAATGACTTCATCAGGGGTGTCTTAAAAAAGAATAAAACATAAATTGTCACAATACAGACTTCTTTTTCACTTTTATGTAAAATATTATTTTGTACTCCTAAAGTTCCATCATTAGTCACTACAGAAAAAATTGCAACTGTTAATATACGATACCAGTACAATGGTTATGTATGAATGAAGACCATCTTCAGGGTGTTAAGCAGCCTAGTTTATATATTATATATTATTGCACTGTAATAAAAATAAGATTAAAGAGCGCAGTATCAGTAACTAAACCTCTCTCTCTCTCTCTCTCTCTCTCTCTCAGAAAAAGAACAGTTGGCACTCCAGGCAAAAGAAAAACGTGTCTTGATAAAAGGGACAGAGTTCCCTGAAACATTGACCAACATTATTCGTTTGCCACATTTTTCTTTTGCCTGGAGTGCCAAGTGTTCTTTTTCTGTATACATTATACCTCATTGTGTGAGTGAGGCACCCGGCCAGCTATATATATTTCTTTGATGCGAGTGCCGGACTGTTCTACATATTAATATATAGTCATTTTGGAGTTGAGGAGACTGCGTACTAAATCCAGTGTCAAGCATATTATTTTTCCTTTATTGTTCCTCTCCCCGATGTCACATCGAGATCATACATGCCTCGGTTTCTTTCTAGGTCACTAAGCTATCCAATAGTGAAAACAGACAGACAAAAATGTTTAAAAAATGTCTTCATAGTTCATAAATATTTAGGGATACAAGACTGAATAGCCTTGGCTGACATAAGCAGGGCAAAGAAATCAAAGTGAGCAAAACTAAGTGTTTTTAACAGGACTTAAACTAAGTACAGCGTCAGGACTTAAACTAAGATCGACTTTCTTTCCTGTAAAGTCCAAATGACTCTATATAGAGATGTTTGATAAATTAGTCAAACAGGATATAGATAAGCTTAGACTTACAAATAATAAGAAAACAAAAAACAGTCCAAGAAGGAATATGAGGTGTTGAAAAACCTATCAGCAGATAATAGTATAGTAATAAAAAAATGCCGATAAAGGTGGTGGAATAGAGGTGATGTATTGTGAGAATTATGTAAATGAAGTACGTCGGCTTTTGTCGGATGATAAATATTATGTTAAAAACAAAAAGGATCCAACTAAAAAATTCCTTGTGGAGCTTAAAGATTTACTAGATAGAGGTTTAAGAACTAAAGTAATAACGATAGAGGAATATAAATATCTCCATAATACTTCACCTAACCTAGCAACGTTTTACCAATTGCCGAAAATCCATAAGGATATAGAACGACCCCCTGGCTGACCCATTGTGGCCAGCATTGGGTCTTTAACAGCTAGACTATCAGAGGATGTAGACGTGTTTATTAAGAAATATGCGCCCAATTTAAATACTTATATAAAGGATTCAACCCATGTGTTAAAGATTCTGAGTGATATTGTGTGGTGTGAAGATTACAGTTGGGGTACGATCGATGTACAATCATTGTACACTACAATCCCACACAAAAGGGCATTGAGTCTATTAGATCTACTGTTAACCAACTTGTTGAGATTGATCCCATGTTAGTAAATTTCATATGTGACTGTTTAAATTTTGTTTTAAAGCATAATTACTTTGAATTTTTAGGTGAGTGGTTCCTCCAAATATGGGGAACCACGATGGGGACGCTTTGTACCCCAATTTTGGCTAATATTTATATGGGTACATGGGAGTCTGAGGTTATTTTTGGCAATTTTACAGATAATGTTATATTGTTTAAATGATATTTCGATGATATATTGGTAATTTGAAGAGGAGAAGAGAGTGGCTTTATTAAGTTTGTTGAAGCACTTAATGTTAATGACTATAACCTTGTATTTATGGCTATTTTCCAAAAACATTGAATATAATTTTTGGACTTAGTCTTAAGTATTGAAAATTTTCCTAGTATTAAATATATTGAGACATCAACATTTTTTAAGACTGTTGACAGTAATCTTGATTTTACTAGTTGTCATTCTCAACAATGGAAAAATAATACTCCATACTCTCAATTTCTCCGTTTATGTCGTAATTGTACTAATATTGAGACTTTTGATAGACAGGCACATATATATGAAGAACACTTTCAAGAGAGGGGTTATCCTAAACATATCATAGAAGCATCAAAACAGAAAGCCAGAGGGAGAAATAGAGATGACCTTTTATTTAGTGAATCACATACTAAGAAAAATAATGGGAAAACATCAGACTGTATGTTTATTATGAGGTATAGTGATAATGAGAAGGAGATTATGAATATACTGAAAAAGAACTGGCATATTCTTAAACTTGATCCAGTGTTAGCCAATGATATTTCAGATACCCCTAAGATCTTATATAGAAAAGCTAAGAATATGAAGAACCTGTTGTCAAAAAGCCAATTATTACATGTTCTAGAAACTGTAGGGAATGGGTAGAGCAATTTTATGAAGGTTTGTGGTTGCTTTCCCTGTGGTAGATGCGAGATCTGCCCCCTCATGGAGAAAGGTTCTGTCATAAATACTTTGGGCACACATATTGATAAACCCTGCACTATTAATAGTTTTATAAATTGTAACTCAACATTCATTGTATATTTGATATCATGTCCCTGTAAAAAATATTATGTAGGGAAAACCAAGCGGGCTCTGAAAATTAGAGCATTAGAACACTGTTGCAATATTAAGAATGGTGTTCTCACACACAAGGCATTTTAAAACATTTCACAACATGGATCCTAGTGGATTAAAGATCAAAGGGATAGAATTGGTAGCCCCCAATAGAAGAGGTGGAGACAGAGATAAACAACTACTGAAACGGGAAACATACTGGATCCTAATGTTGAATACTCTGGCTCCAGTAGGGTTAAATGAAGGTTACAAAATAACACCCTTTATTACAGATTGAGACACTCTTCATTTTTTGCCATGTTAGTATATCGATTACTTGGAGCTATTGTTAATTCTTGCATTTTTCTACATGTTGGGAGTAATGGATTTGTTGTTTAAGGAAAAAGGTATCAAAATGCAGTTTGATGTGAAAATTCTGTAAATTTATTTCTCTCTCTCTCTCTCTCTCTCTCTTTTCGTTTTGGATGTTCCATTTTTGATGTAGCCCTAGTTGTTTTAATCTCTTTTGATGGCTGTGCTATTTTTTCAGATCACCTCCGATGTATTACCTGATGTTTTTTTCAATGTTTTAACAATCAATTTTTTCTACACCTAAAAGAATGGGATGTAAATGATTTATTATGTAATCTGTTTGTTTTTATATACAGTATATAGTGTGATGGATTTTGTTTGTGATCCTGTTGTATAGAACTGGTTTTCACAACAGATTGATTATCACATATGAGACATAGGTGTGTCTGCACTTGACATGACAGTGTCATTTTAAAATGAGTTCTTTTTAATGTTCTATCGATGCTTTGTACTTTTGTCTAAAACAAATAATTTTATATTGAGAAAAAGATCTAAGAATTGCATGTATTTGTAAATGCTTTATTATGCAATCTGTTTTTATGTATATTTTGTGATGTATTATACTGACAATCCAGTTATGTAGAGCTGTCTTATGTAGTAGATTGATTACCACACATGAGAAAATGGGTGTGTTTGTAATTGACATGCTCATTGGTGACAGTGTGATTGAAAAGCAGTGTCCGGCACGCACTGAGCCACGCCCTCTGATGAAATCTCTGTGATGAAACCGGTAAGGCCTTGGCTCAGTGACGCGTGCCTGTCTCTGCCTCCGGCTTTCTCAAACCGTGCCAACAGGACCCAGGTTACAGCCACTCGCACACACAAGTGTAGCTGACAATTATCTAGTGGCTTGCGATTCATGTGGTCTGCCCCCTGAGAGATGCTGGTCTGCGGCACGAGTATTGCCTGAATGGTAACATATAATGTCATGTGGTAACCTGTAGTGATGAGCGGGTTCGGTTTCTCGGAAACCGAACCCCCCCAAACTTCAGCTTATTTTACACGGGTCCGAGCAGGCTCGGATCCTCCCGCCTTGCTCGGTTAACCCGAGCGCGCCCGAACGTCATCATCCCGCTGTCGGATTCTCGCGAGGCTCGGATTCTATCGCGAGACTTGGATTCTATATAAGGAGCCGCGCGTCGCCGCCATTTTCACACGTGCATTGAGATTGATAGGGAGAGGACGTGGCTGGCGTCCTCTCCGTTTAGACTAGAGTAGAGACACTTGATTGTTGATTTACTAATTTTGGGGAGCATATTAGGAGTACTACTTGCTGTTGCTGATAGTGTGACCAGTGACCACCAGTTTAATTAATCCGTTCTCTGCCTGAAAAAAAAACGATACACAGTGTGACACAGTCACATACCATATCTGTGCTCAGCCTCAGTGTGCTGCATCATATGTAATACTGTATATCTGACTGTGCTGAGTGCTCACTGCTCACACAGCTTAATTGTGGGGGAGACTGGGGAGCAGTTATAGCAGGAGTACATATTTTAAGTACAGTGCACACTTTTGCTGCCAGAGTGCCACTGCCAGTGTGACTGACCAGTGACCACTGACCACCAGTATATTGTGATTGTCTGCTGACCACCAGTATATTGTGATTGTCTGCCTGAAAAAGTTAAACACCAGTGATGAGCGAGGTTCGGTTTTACTCGGTTTTACTCGGTTTTACTCGGTTCTCAAAACGGCATCTTATTGGCTATCCAAAACACGTGACATCCGTGAGCCAATAAGATGCCGTTTTGAGAACCGAGTAAAACCGAGTAAAACCGAATCCGCTCATCACTATTAAACACTCGTCGTGTGGTGTTTTTTATTCTATAAACGCATTCTGCTGACAGTGTCCAGCAGGTCCGTCAGTATATAATATATACCTGTCCGGCTGCAGTAGTGATATATATATATTTTTTATATCATTATCATCCAGTCTATATTAGCAGCAGACGCAGTACGGTAGTCCACGGCTGTAGCTACCTCTGTGTCGGCAGTCGCTCGTCCATCCATAATTGTATACCACCTACCCGTGGTGTTTTTTTTTTTCTATCTTCTTGATACTAGTAGCTTACTTTAGGAGTCTGCAGTGCTGAGCTGACAGTGTCCAGCAGGTCCGTCAATATATAATATATACCTGTCCGGCTGCAGTAGTGATATATATATATATATTTTATCTCATTATCATCCAGTCTATATTAGCAGCAGACGCAGTACGGTAGTCCACTGCTGTAGCTACCTCTGTGTCGGCAGTCGCTCGTCCATCCATAATTGTATACCACCTACCCGTGGTGTTTTTTTTTTTCTATCTTCTTGATACTAGTAGCTTACTTTAGGAGTCTGCAGTGCTGAGCTGACAGGGTCCAGCAGGTCCGTCATTATATAATATATACCTGTCCGGCTGCAGTAGTGATATATATATATTTTTTATATCATTATCATCCAGTCTATATTAGCAGCAGACGCAGTACGGTAGTCCACGGCTGTAGCTACCTCTGTGTCGGCAGTCGCTCGTCCATCCATAATTGTATACCACCTACCCGTGGTGTTTTTTTTTTTTCTATCTTCTTGATACTAGTAGCTTACTTTAGGAGTCTGCAGTGCTGAGCTGACAGGGTCCAGCAGGTCCGTCATTATATAATATATACCTGTCCGGCTGCAGTAGTGATATATATATATTTTTTATATCATTATCATCCAGTCTATATTAGCAGCAGACGCAGTACGGTAGTCCACGGCTGTAGCTACCTCTGTGTCGGCAGTCGCTCGTCCATCCATAATTGTATACCACCTACCCGTGGTGTTTTTTTTTCTTTTCTATCTTCTTGATACTAGTAGCTTACTTTAGGAGTCTGCAGTGCTGAGCTGACAGTGTCCAGCAGGTCCGTCATTATATAATATATACCTGTCCGGCTGCAGTAGTGATATATATATATTTTTTATCTCATTATCATCCAGTCTATAATAAGAATTTACTTACCGATAATTCTATTTCTCGTAGTCTGTAGTGGATGCTGGGGACTCCGTCAGGACCATGGGGAATAGCGGGCTCCGCAGGAGACAGGGCACATCTAAAAAAGCTTTTAGGTCACATGGTGTGTACTGGCTCCTCCCCCCATGACCCTCCTCCAAGCCTCAGTTAGGTACTGTGCCCGGACGAGCGTACACAATAAGGAAGGATCTTGAATCCCGGGTAAGACTCATACCAGCCACACCAATCACACCGTACCACTTGTGATCTGAACCCAGTTAACAGTATGATAACAAAACGAAGTAGCCTCTGAAAAGATGGCTCACAACAAGAATAACCCGATTTTTGTAACAATAACTATGTACAAGCATTGCAGACAATCCGCACTTGGGATGGGCGCCCAGCATCCACTACGGACTACGAGAAATAGAATTATCGGTAAGTAAATTCTTATTTTCTCTAACGTCCTAGTGGATGCTGGGGACTCCGTCAGGACCATGGGGATTATACCAAAGCTCCCAAACGGGCGGGAGAGTGCGGATGACTCTGCAGCACCGAATGAGAGAACTCCAGGTCCTCCTTAGCCAGAGTATCAAATTTGTAAAATTTTACAAACGTGTTCTCCCCTGACCACGTAGCTGCTCGGCAAAGTTGTAATGCCGAGACCCCTCGGGCAGCCGCCCAAGATGCGCCCACTTTCCTAGTGGAGTGGGCCTTTACAGATTTAGGCTGTGGCACGCCTGTCACAGAATGTGCAAGTTGGATTGTGCTACAGATCCAACGTGCAATCGTCTGTTTAGACGCAGGAGCACCCATCTTGTTGGGTGCATACAATATAAACAGCAAGTCAGACTTTCTGACTCCAGCCGTCCTAAACTATATATATATATATATATATATATATATATATATATATATTTTTAGGGTCCTGACAACGTCTATTAACCTGGAGTCCTCCAAGTCCCTAGAAGCCGCAGGCACCATAATAGGTTGTTTCAGGTGAAAAACCTGACACCCCCTTAGGAAGAAAACTGGAGACGAGTCCCAGTTCTGCCCTGTCCGAATGGAAATTTAAATATGGGCTTTTGTAAGACAAAGCCGCCCATTCTGACAATCGCCTGGCCGAGGCCAGGACCAACAGCATGGTCACTGTCCATGTGAGATATTGGTCAACAGCTTGTTCACTTTCCATGTGATATATTTCAAATCCACAGATTTGAGCGGTTCAAACCAATATGATTTTAAGGAATCCCAACACTATGTTGAGATCCCACGGTGCCACTAGAGGCACAAAAAGGGGTGTATATGCAATACTCCCTTGACAATCTGGACTTCAGGAACTGAAGTCAATTCTTTTCGGAAGAAATTCTACAGGGCCGAAACTTAAAACCTTAAAGAACCCCAATTTTAGGCTCAAAACACTCCTGTTTTCAGGAAGTGTAGAATTCGACCTAGTTGAATTTTCTTCGTGGGGCCTTCCTGGCCTCACCCACGCAACATATTTTCACCACATGTGGTGATGACGTTGTGCGGTCACCTCCTTCCTGGCTTTGACCAGGGTAGGTATGACCTCTTATGGAATGCCTTTTTCCTTCAGGATCCGGCATTCAACCGCCATGCCGTCAAACGCAGCCGCGGTAAGTCTTGGAATAGACATGGTACCTGCTGAAGCAAGTCCCTTCTTAGCTCCCCAGGCCCTTAGTCCTCTGTGAGCATCTCTTGAAGTTCCGGGTACCAAGTCCCTCTTGGCCAATCCGGAGTCACGAGTATAGTTCATACTCCTCTATGTCTTATAATTCTCAATACCTTGGTTATGAGAAGCAGAGGAGGGAACACATACACCGACTGTTACACCCACGGTGTTACTAGGACATCCACAGCTATCGCCTGAAGGTCTCATGACCTGGCGCAATACCTGTCCCGTTTTTTGTTCGGGCGGGACGCCCTCATTTCCACCTTTGGTCTTTGCCAATGGCTCACAATCATGCGGAAAAACTTCCCTATGAAGTTCCCACTCTCCCAGGTGGAGGTCATGCCTGCTGAGGAAGTCTGCTTCCCAGTCGTCCACTCCCGGAGAGAACACTGCTGACAGTGCTATCACATGATTTTCCGCCTAGCGAAAAATCCTTGCAGTTTTTTCACTGCCCTCCAGCTTCTTGTGTCGCCCTTTCTGTTTACGTGGGCGACTGCCGTGAAGTTATCCCACTGGATCAATACCGGCTGACCTTGAAGCAGAGGTCTTGCTAAGTTTAGAGCCTTATAATTTTTGCTCTTAGCTCCATCTATGTGGAGAGAATTCTCCAGACTTGATCACACTTTCCTGGAAATTTTTTCCCTGTGTGACTGCTCCCCAGCCTCTCAGGCTGGCCTCCGTGGTCACCAGCATCCACTCCTGAATGCTGAATCTGTGGCCCTCTAGAAGATGAGCACTCTGTAATCACCACAGGAGAGACACCCTTGTCCTTGGATATAGGGTTATCCGCTGATGCATCTGAAGATGCGATCCGGACCATTTGTCCAGCAGATCCCACTGAAGAGTTCTTGCGTGAAATCTGCCGAATGGAATTGCTTCGTAATAAGCCACCATTTTTACCAGGACTCTTGTGCAATGATGCATTGACACTTTTCCTGTTTTTAGGAGGATCCCGATTAGCTCGGATAACTCCCTGGCTTTCTCCTCTGGGAGAAACACCTTTTTCTGGACTGTGTCCAGAATCATCCCTAGGAACAGTAGACGTGTCCTCGGAAAAGCTACGATTTTGGAATATTTAGAATCCACTCGTGCTGTCGTAGAACTATTAAAGATAGTGCTACTCCGACCTCCAACTGTTCTCTGGACCTTGCCCTTATCAGGAAAGCGTCCAAGTTTCTTTTAAGAAGAATCATCATTTCGGCCATTACCTTGGTAAAGACCCGGGGCGCCGTGGACAATCCAAACGGCAGCGTCTGAACTGATAGTGACAGTTCTGTACCACGAACCTGAAGTACCCTTGGTGAGAAGGGCAAATTTGGACATGTAGGTAAATGTCCCTGATATCCAGTGACACCATCTCGTCCCCTTCTTCCTGGTTCGCTATCACTGCTCTGAGTGACTCCATCTTGATTTGAACGCTTGTATGTAAGTGTTCAAATATTTCAGATCTCACCGAGCCGTTTGGCTTCAGTACCACAATATAGTGTGGAATAATACCCCCTCCCTTGTTGTAGGATTGGTACTTTGATTATCACCTGCTGGGAATACAGCCTGTGAATTGTTTCCAATACTGCCTCCCTGTCGGAGGTAGACGTTGGTAAAACAGACTTCCGGAACTTGTGAGGAGGAGACGTCTCGAATTTCCAATGTACACCTGGGATACTACATGTAGGATCCAGGAGTCCCCTTGCGAGTGAGCCCACTGCGTGCTGAAACTCTTGAGATGACCCCCTACCGCACCTGAGTCCGCTTGTACTGCCCCAGCGTCATGCTGCGGACTTGGCAGAAGCTGTGAAGGGCTTCTGTTCCTGGGAATGGGCTGCTTGCTGCAGTCTTCTTCCCGTTCCTCTACCCCTGGGCAGATATGACTGGCCTTTGCCCGCCTGCCCGTATGGGGACGAAAGGACTGAGACTGAAAAGACTGTGTCCTTTTCTGCTGAGATGTGACTCGGGGAACAAAAGGTGGATTTTTCAGCTGTTGCCATGGCCACCAGGTCCGATGGACCGCCCCTTTATACGGCAATACTTCCATGTGCCGTCTGGAATCTGCCTCACCTGACCACTGTCGTGTCTTCGTCTGGCAGATATGGACATCACATTTACTCTTGATGCCAGAATGCAAATATCCCTCTGCGCATCACGCATATATAGAAATGCATCCTTAAAATGCTCTATAGACAATAAAATCTTGTCCCTGTCAAGGGTATCAAAATTTTCAGTCAGGAAATCCGACCAAGCCCCCTCAGCGCTGCACATCCAGTCTGAGGCGATTGCTGGTCGTAGTATAACACCAGTATGTGTGTATATACTTCTTAGGCTATTTTTCAGCTTCCTATCAGCTGGCTCCTTGAGGGCGGCCGTATCTGGAGACGGTAACGCCACTTGTTTTATAAGCGTGTGAGCGCCTTATCCACCCTAAGGTGTGTTTCCCAACTCGCCCTTACTTCTGGCGGGAAAGGGTATACCGCCCATAACTTTCTATCGGAGGAACCCCACGTATCATCACACACTTCATTTAATTTATCTGATTCAGGCAAAACTACAAGTAGTTTATTCACACCCTACAAAATACCCTTATTTGTGGTACTTGTAGTATCAGAAATATGTAACACCTCCTTCATTGCCCTTAACATGTAACGTGTGGCCCTAAAGGAAAATACGTTTGTTTCTTCACCGTCGACACTGGAGTCAGTGTCCGTGAGGTAAATGGGCGTTTTTACAAGCCCCTGACGGTGTCTGAGACGCCTGGACAGGTACTAATTTGTTTGCCGGTCGTCTCATGTCGTCAACCGGCTCGCAGCGTGTTGACATGATCACGTACTTCCACAAGTAAGCCATCCATTCCGGTGTCGACTCCCTAGAGAGTGACATCACCATTACAGGCAATTTGCTCCGCCTCCTCACCAACATTTTTCTCATACATGTCGACACACACGTACCGACATACAGCACCCACACAGGGAATGCTCTGATAGAGGACAGGACCCACTAGCCCTTTGGGGAGACAGAGGGAGAGTTTGCCAGCACACACCAAAATGCTATAATTATACAGGGACAACCTTTATAAAAGTGTTCCTCCCTTATAGCATTTAATATATATTTATATCGCCAAATCAGTGCCCCCCCTCTCTGTTTTAACCCTGTTTCTGTAGTGCAGTGCAGGGGAGAGCATGGGAGCCTTCCCCTCAGCCTTTCTGTGAGGGAAAATGGCGCTGTGTGCTGAGGAGAATAAGCTCCGCCCCCTTTTCGGCGGGTTTTTTCTCCCGGTTTTTAAGAACTGGCCTGGGTTAAAATACATACATATAGCCTTAATGGCTATATGTGATGTATTTATTTTGCCAATAAGGTACTTATATTGCTGCCCAGGGCGCCCCCAGCAGCGCCCTGCACCCTCCGTGACTAGGTCAGTGAGCCGTGTGACAACAATGGCGCACAGCTGCAGTGCTGTGCGCTACCTTCATGAAGACTGTGAAGTCTTCTGCCGCCTGTTTCCGGACCTCCGTTCTGCCGTCTTCTTCAGCGTCTGTAAGGGGGATCGGCGGCGCGGCTCCGGGACGAACCCCAGGCTGACCTGTGTTCCGACTCCCTCTGGAGCTCAGTGTCCAGTAGCCTAAAATCCCAATCCATCCTGCACGCAGGTGAGTTGGAGATCTCTCCCCTAAGTCCCTCGTTGCAGTGATCCTGTTGCCAGCAGGAATCACTGAATGAAACCTAAAAAAAAAACTTTTCTAAACAGCTCTTTAAGAGAGCCACCTAGATTGCATCCTTCTCGGACGGGCACAAAAACCTAACTGAGGCTTGGAGGAGGGTCATGGGGGGAGGAGCCAGTACACACCATGTGACCTAAAAGCTTTTTTAGATGTGCCCTGTCTCCTGCGGAGCCCGCTATTCCCCATGGTCCTGACGGAGTCCCCAGCATCCACTAGGACGTTAGAGAAATTAGCAGCAGACGCAGTACGGTAGTCCACGGCTGTAGCTACCTCTGTGTCGGCAGTCGCTCGTCCATCCATAATTGTATACCATCTACCCGTGGTGTTTTTTTTTTCTATCTTCTTGATACTAGTAGCTTACTTTAGGAGTCTGCAGTGCTGAGCTGACAGTGTCCAGCAGGTCCGTCATTATATAATATATACCTGTCCGGCTGCAGTAGTGATATATATATATATTTTATATCATTATCATCCAGTCTATATTAGCAGCAGACGCAGTACGGTAGTCCACGGCTGTAGCTACCTCTGTGTCGGCAGTCGCTCGTCCATCCATAATTGTATACCACCTACCCGTGGTGTTTTTTTTTTTCTATCTTCTTGATACTAGTAGCTTACTATAGGAGTCTGCAGTGCTGAGCTGACAGTGTCCAGCAGGTCCGTCATTATATAATATATACCTGTCCGGCTGCAGTAGTGATATATATATATTTTTTATATCATTATCATCCAGTCTATTTTAGCAGCAGACACAGTACGGTAGTCCACGGCTGTAGCTACCTCTGTGTCGGCAGTCGCTCGTCCATCCATAATTGTATACCACCTACCCGTGGTGTTTTTTTTTTTTTTTCTATCTTCTTGATACTAGTAGCTTACTTTAGGAGTCTGCAGTGCTGAGCTGACAGTGTCCAGCAGGTCCGTCATTATATAATATATACCTGTCCGGCTGCAGTAGTGATATATATATATTTTTTATCTCATTATCATCCAGTCTATATTAGCAGCAGACGCAGTACGGTAGTCCACGGGTGTAGCTACCTCTGTGTCCGCAGTCGCTCGTCATCCATAAGTATACTAGTATCCATCCATCTCCATTGTTTACCTGAGGTGCCTTTTAGTTGTG
This sequence comes from Pseudophryne corroboree, assembly GCF_028390025.1. Taxonomy (NCBI): domain Eukaryota; kingdom Metazoa; phylum Chordata; class Amphibia; order Anura; family Myobatrachidae; genus Pseudophryne; species Pseudophryne corroboree. Next base: position 164,500,458 of record NC_086452.1, read on the forward strand.
CCTATTAAAATATGGAGAACAAAAATGTTGAGGTTCCAAAAATAGGGAAAGATCAAGATCGACTTCCACCTCGTGCTGAAGCTGCTGCCACTAGTCATTGCCGAGACGATGAAATGCCATCAACGTCGTCTGCCAAGGCCGATGCCCAATGTCATAGTACAGAGCATGTAAAATCCAAAACACCAAATATCAGTAAAAAAAGGACTCCAAAATCTAAAATAAAATTGTCGGAGGAGAAGCGTAAACTTGCCAATATGCCATTTACCACACAGAGTGGCAAGGAACGGCTGAGGCCCTGGCCTATGTTCATGGCTAGTGGTTCAGCTTCACATGAGGATGGAAGCACTCAGCCTCTCGCTAGAAAAATGAAAAGACTCAAGCTGGCAAAAGCACAGCAAAGAACTGTGCGTTCCTCGAAATCACAAATCCACAAGGAGAGTCCAATTGTGTCGGTTGCGATGCCTGACCTTCCCAACACTGGACGTGAAGAGCATGCGCCTTCCACCATTTGCACGCCCCTGCAAGTGCTGGAAGGAGCACCCGCAGTCCAGTTCCTGATAGTCAGATTGAAGATGTCAGTGTTGAAGTACACCAGGATGAGGATGATATGGGTGTTGCTGGCGCTGGGGAGGAAATTGACCAGGAGGATTCTGATGGTGAGGTGGTTTGTTTAAGTCAGGCACCCGGGGAGACACCTGTTGTCCGTGGGAGGAATATGGCCATTGACATGCCTGGTGAAAATACCAAAAAAATCAGCTCTTCGGTGTGGAAGTATTTCAACAGAAATGCGGACAACATTTGTCAAGCCGTGTGTTGCCTTTGTCAAGCTGTAATAAGTAGGGGTAAGGACGTTAACCACCTCGGAACATCCTCCCTTATACGTCACCTGCAGCGCATTCATCATAAGTCAGTGACAAGTTCAAAAACTTTGGGCGACAGCGGAAGCAGTCCACTGACCAGTAAATCCCTTCCTCTTGTAACCAAGCTCACGCAAACCACCCCACCAACTCCCTCAGTGTCAATTTCCTCCTTCCCCAGGAATGCCAATAGTCCTGCAGGCCATGTCACTGGCAATTCATACGAGTCCTCTCCTGCCTGGGATTCCTCCGATGCATCCTTGCGTGTAATGCCTACTGCTGCTGGCGCTGCTGTTGTTGCTGCTGGGAGTAGATGGTCATCCCAGAGGGGAAGTCGTACTCGTAAGACCACTTTTACTACTTCCACCAAGCAATTGACTGTCCAACAGTCCTTTGCGAGGAAGATGAAATATAACAGCAGTCATCCTGCTGCAAAGCGGATAACTGAGGCCTTGGCATCCTGGGCTGTGAGAAACGTGGTTCCGGTATCCATCATTACTGCAGAGCCAACTAGAGACTTGTTGGAGGTACTGTGTCCCCGGTACCAAATACCATCTAGGTTCCATTTCTCTAGGCAGGCGATACCGAAAATGTACACAGAGCTCAGAAAAAGACTCACCAGTGTCCTAAAAAATGCAGTTGTACCCAATGTCCACTTAACCACGGACATGTGGACAAGTGGAGCAGGGCAGGCTCAGGACTATATGACTGTGACAGCCCACTGGGTAGATGTATGGACTCCCGCCGCAAGAACAGCAGCGGCGGCACCAGTAGCAGCATCTCTCAAACGCCAACTCTTTCCTAGGCAGGCTACGCTTTGTATCACCGCTTTCCAGAATACGCACACAGCTAAAAACCTCTTACGGCAACTGAGGAAGATCATCGCGAAATGGCTTACCCCAATTGGACTCTCCTGTGGATTTGTGGCATCGGACAACGCCAGCAATATTGTGTGTGCATTAAATCTGGGCAAATTCCAGCACGTCCCATGTTTTGCACATACCTTGAATTTGGTGGTGCAGAATTATTTAAAAAACGACAGGGGCGTGCAAGAGATGCTGTCGGTGGCCAGAAGAATTGCGGGACACTTTCGGCGTACAGGCACCACGTACAGAAGACTGGATCACCACCAAAAACGCCTGAACCTGCCCTGCCATCATCTGAAGCAAGAAGTGGTAACGAGGTGGAATTCAACCCTCTATATGCTTCAGAGGTTGGAGGAGCAGCAAAAGGCCATTCAAGCCTATACAATTGAGCACGATATAGGAGGTGGAATGCACCTGTCTCAAGCGCAGTGGAGAATGATTTCAACGTTGTGCAAGGTTCTGCTGCCCTTTGAACTTGCCACACGTGAAGTCAGTTCAGACACTGCCAGCCTGAGTCAGGTCATTCCCCTCATCAGGCTTTTTCAGAAGAAGCTGGAGACATTGAAGGAGGAGCTAACACAGAGCGATTCCGCTAGGCATGTGGGACTTGTGGATGGAGCCCTTAATTCGCTTAACAAGGATTCACGGGTGGTCAATCTGTTGAAATCAGAGCACTACATTTTGGCCACCGTGCTCGATCCTAGATTTAAAACCTACCTTGGATCTCTCTTTCCGGCATACACAAGTCTGCTGGGGTTCAAAGAACTGCTGGTGACAAAATTGTCAAGTCAAGCGGAACGCGACCTGTCAACATCTCCTCCTTCACATTCTCCCGCAACTGGGGGTGCGAGGAAAAGGCTCAGAATTCCGAGCCCACCCGCTGGCGGTGATGCAGGGCAGTCTGGAGCGACTGCTGATGCAGGGCAGTCTGGAGCGACTGCTGATGCTGACATCTGGTCCGGACTGAAGGACCTGACAACGATTACGGACATGTCGTCTACTGTCACTGCATATGATTCTCTACCCATTGAAAGAATGGTGGAGGATTATATGAGTGACCGCATCCAAGTAGGCACGTCAGAAAGTCCGTACTTATACTGGCAGGAAAAAGAGGCAATTTGGAGGCCCTTGCACAAACTGGCTTTATTCTACCTAAGTTGCCCTCCCACAAGTGTGTACTCCGAAAGAGTGTTTAGTGCCGCCGCTCACCTTGTCAGCAATCGGCGTACGAGGTTACATCCAGAAAATGTGGAGAAGATGATGTTCATTAAAATGAATTCTAATCAATTCCTCCGTGGAGACATTGACCAGCAGCAATTGCCTCCACAAAGTACACAGGGAGCTGAGATGGTGGATTCCAGTGGGGACGAATTGATAATCTGTGAGGAGGGGGATGTACACGGTGATATATCGGAGGATGATGATGAGGTGGACATCTTGCCTCTGTAGAGCCAGTTTGTGCAAGGAGAGATTAATTGCTTCTTTTTTGGTGGGGGTCCAAACCAACCCGTCATTTCAGTCACAGTCGTGTGGCAGACCCTGTCACTGAAATGATGGGTTGGTTAAAGTGTGCATGTCCTGTTTATACAACATAAGGGTGGGTGGGAGGGCCCAAGGACAATTCCCTCTTGCACCCCTTTTTCTTTAATTTTTCTTTGCATCATGTGCTGTTTGGGGAGTAGTTTTTTGAAGGGCCATCCTGCGTGACACTGCAGTGACACTGCAGTGACACTCCTAGATGGGCCAGGTGTTTGTGTCGGCCACTTGGGTCGCTTATCTTAGTCACAGAGCTACCTCATTGCGCCTCTTTTTTTCTTTGCGTCATGTGCTGTTTGGGGAGTAGTTTTTTGAAGGGCCAGCCTGCGTGACACTGCAGTGCCACTCCTAGATGGGCCAGGTGTTTGTGTCGGCCACTTGGGTCGCTTATCTTAGTCACAGAGCTACCTCATTACGCCTCTTTTTTTCTTTGCGTCATGTGCTGTTTGGGGAGTAGTTTTTTGAAGGGCCAGCCTGCGTGACACTGCAGTGCCACTCCTAGATGGGCCAGGTGTTTGTGTCGGCCACTTGGGTCGCTTATCTTAGTCACAGAGCTACCTCATTGCACCTCTTTTTTTCTTTGCGTCATGTGCTGTTTGGGGAGTAGTTTTTTGAAGGGCCATCCTGCGTGACACTGCAGTGCCACTCCTAGATGGGCCAGGTGTTTGTGTCGGCCACTTGGGTCGCTTAGCTTACTCACACAGCTACCTCATTGCGCCTCTTTTTTTCTTTGCGTCATGTGCTGTTTGGGGAGTAGTTTTTTGAAGGACCATCCTGCGTGACACTGCAGTGCCACTCCTAGATGGGCCAGGTGTTTGTGTCGGCCACTTGGGTCGCTTATCTTAGTCACAGAGCTACCTCATTGCGCCTCTTTTTTTCTTTGCGTCATGTGCTGTTTGGGGAGTCGTTTTTTGAAGGGCCAGCCTGCGTGACGCTGCAGTGCCACTCCTAGATGGGCCAGGTGTTTGTGTCGGCCACTTGGGTCGCTTAGCTTACTCACACAGCTACCTCATTGCGCCTCTTTTTTTCTTTGCGTCATGTGCTGTTTGGGGAGTAGTTTTTTGAAGGGCCAGCCTGCGTGACACTGCAGTGCCACTCCTAGATGGGCCAGGTGTTTGTGTCGGCCACCAGGGTCGCTTAGCTTACTCACACAGCCTCCTCATTGCGCCTTTTGTTTTCTTTGCGTCATGTGCTGTTTGGGGGGTGTTTTTTGGAAGGGCCATCCTGCGTGACACTGCAGTGCCACTCCTAGATGGGCCAGGTGTTTGTGTCGGCCACTTGGGTCGCTTAGCTTAGCCATCCAGCGACCTCGGTGCAAATTTTAGGACTAAAAATAATATTGTGAGGTGTGAGGTGTTCAGAATAGACTGAAAATGAGTGGAAATTATGGTTTTTGAGGTTAATAATACTTTGGGATCAAAATGACCCCCAAATTCTATGATTTAAGCTGTTTTTTAGGGTTTTTTTAAAAAAACACCCGAATCCAAAACACACCCGAATCCGACAAAAAATATTCGGTGAGGTTTTGCCAAAACGCGTTCGAACCCAAAACACGGCCGCGGAACCGAACCCAAAACCAAAACACAAAACCCGAAAAATTTCCGGCGCTCATCACTAGTAACCAGCCCACAGTGTGTTTTTCTCTGGTACGAGCTCTTTCTGACCGGAATTGCAGTTTTTTTATTTGCTTTCTAAATAAAACTTGTTATGCATTATTGAGCGCCCCCTTTCTCTTTGTTTTTACTAGGGATTTACACCCAAGGATCCTGAGTTTTTGGAGCCGAAAAAATGGGAGCAGTGGTTCTTATATTTGTGGACATACTGTATGTGTGATCAGACTTCAGGGCACCTGTTGTCTGTGCTGGACTTGAGACTCACACAAGTATGCTGGCCACTTCACTATTTTTATCCTATATATATATATATATATATATATATATATATATATATATATATATAAAATGTTTATGTATATATATTAGTGTATATATATATATATATATATATAAAGAGATAAAAATAGTGAAGTGGCCAGTATACTTGTGTGAGTCTCATACAATATATAAGTTTATTGCACAGCCTGAAAAATGCTCAGGGCTGCAGGCATAGGTCTCAGGACCAGCTGCTTCTCCCATGGGCAGCTTTATGGGGCTTGCTCAAGAATTAGTAGCCCCAAGCATCTTTTTGTGTTAATCCCTGAAGGAAAATCTGCAACTGCTGTTTACAAATACATTTTTAATCAGTATTTTCTATGACAAATTTGCAGTGGTTCATGTAATTAGAAGGCAAAGTACATGCATACTGTAATGCGCAAAAGCATCCTTGACGAGACACACAAAAATCTTGAAGGTCGTATATGGTACAACTCAGTTTAGGTCCACCTTCATTTGCACAAGTAAATCTATGCTTACGTTTAAGCACAAAGCTTTGTGGAGCTAGATGGTGGCATTTCTGAGTAAACAATGTGGCCAAATTGGGTGCTACTCTAAATCAGACCATATATTTACTAGATGTCGATTCTATTTAAAATCGACCAGAATAGAATTAATATCACCACAAAAGCAATTACAGTGTTTCTAATCCAAGTAGCTCATTTACAAAGTTCATTTTAAAAATTGCTGTGTGATGTGAGTTCTATTTGAAGTTCTAAATGTGTTCTATTCAGCAAAAACCAACCCAAAATTGATAAAAAATTGGCCCAAAATCAACCCAAAATTGATAAAATTATGCAAAAGCACTCCTATTGGCCAAAACAGGTCACATGCACTGTATTACCCACAAACGCCTTCATTCCTGGGCTAATTTGCATATCCAAGTTTTTAAATCATTGCTCTGCCTTTCAATGTCATGATTTATGCAGAGTGCCCCATATGCTTCTCTCCCATGTGTTTCCATCATATTGAGGTTCAGACAATTCTACATTATATAAAATTAAATAGAACTAAAGTATTTTTGATGGTTCTATTGAAAATGGTGATAATGGGTTGATTTTGAGTCAATTTTCAATTTGACTATTAGTAAATTTGGGATCTGAATTGAACTCTATGTTAAAGTATTGAAGGTTCTATTGTAGTTCTATTGACAGTAACTGTAAAGTTCTATTTCTGTTGATTTTGAGTCGATTTTGTCTTTAGTAAATATCTGTCCCACAAAATCGACTGAAAACCAAAATCGACGTTTAGAAAATATACCTCCATGTGTCTGAATGTTTGCTTTCATTTGTAAACAATAAGGGGGTAATTCAGACCTGATCGTATCTGCAAATTTGTTAGCAGTTGAGCAAAACCATGTGCACTGCAGGGTGGGCAGATATAACATGTGCAGAGAGAGTTAGATTTGCCTATAATGGCCCCATTTGCCAGAACTACAGTACAATCATTCACTGGTACTCGGTGGACGCCATGACTTTAACTCTAAGTAGTGTAAGTGCAAGATTTAGAAACACATACAGTTAATGAGAACAAGACACCTCAGACACTACTAAAACCAATTACAGAAAACAGCATGCCAGATCTACAGTATAGCACATGCAGTCTTTCACTGAAAAGCGTTCTCGCCAGTTGTACAAATAGCACCAATAAATGTTTTGCTGGACAATTCTCTTAAATAATACAAGTCTGTTCCAGAATAGAGAATTGATGAGAAGTAACAGATGTTCTGCATGCTTAGGCGAATACCTTGTATAAATATATTGTGCAGTTCTTTGAAATAGTTCAAGCTTATTACATACATGCAGGGTCGGACTGGCCCACAGGGGTACCAGGGAAACCACCGGTAGGCCCCACTCCCTGAGTGCCCACTCCTTCCTCTAGGGATCAGGTTCCAGACTGTGCACTTGAATTATACATGGTAGATATGTTGCATTACACTGCACTAGACTATTGTGTATTTCAAGCCTCTGTGGAGGCTGGCCACACCCCCTTTGTAGGCTGGCCACACCCTTAAGTATGGGCCCCTATCACTGCATTCCCCCGGTGGGCCCTTCATGCCCCAGTCCGACACTGCATACATGTTTTACTGGACAATTCTCTCAAATAATGAGTATTTTTTTACAATAGAGAACTGATAAGAAGTAACAGATTTTCTGCATGAATGAGTAAATGCTTTGCAGAAAAATTCTGCACAATAAATGTTTTACTGGACAGTTCTCTCAATTAACAAGTCTTTTCCACAATAGAGAATTGATAAAAGTAACTGGTTTACTGCATTCAGAAGTAAATGCCTAGCAGCAAAATATGTCCAGTTCTTTCCAATGGCACACATATATTACAGTAGATATTTGCAATCAGCTAATGTATTTCCTGAACAGCACAAGCTATTGAGTAGGTTTTCAGAATACTCCAGATTAATAGCACTATACTGAAATGGCAAACAGTTCTTTTCAATAGACACAAATCATTAACAGTGTTGCAACAGGTCTGCCACACAGTCCACATTAGCTTCATAATAGAGAAATATCAGCAGGTATTTCCAAATAATACAGACAGATGCAGCTTAGAGCAGGAATATATGTATACATCAAGACAAAACAGGGTCAGACTGTTTACAACCCAGAACAGAGTGTCCAATCAGACAGTAAGAGCTGAACATTCAATCAATATCAGTCAAAGAACCAAGCAAGATTCTAACTCCAGTTGCAGCAATCAGGAGTCAGAATGAAGCCCAGCATAATGAGACCTAGTCTGCACAGCTGACAGGTTACCAGAAGACTGATTGAAGCTCACAAAACTCAGAATAGAGGATTACTGTTCAGGGAAAGTAATAAGCCACACCTTTATCACTTACAGAAGTAAGTCCAACTAAAGTATTTTCCAATCAGCTCCAGATATTGACACAGATAATAGAAAGACTATGCCTGAGTACTGCAGCTCAGGAACATACCCTCAAAGTCAGACATTAATCACTGGCAATTATTGTGAAATCAAGATAAAATTACATGACTCACATGGAATATTCTACTATTGGCTGTACAGCACTGTGGAATCTGAGGCAAAATGTAAATAATTATTGATGATCATGATGATGGATCTTTTTTCAGGATCCCACATGCCTTTTCAAAAATTCTTGAGACAGTTGTAAACTGTAATTTACTGTAAAGTAAGTCATTTATCTTTTGTTACAGTAGAACAAAGTTTGGCAGTTATACAATTTTACCTGCAAGAGGAATGTTAAGTATAGGAGTCTAGTTTTGATCCTCTTATCAATGGACAAGTGTTATGGAACTCCAGTATAATTGCATGAGGCTCCTAGAGCCACAAGTGAGGGTCTTCTGCCTACATCAGCCACCCGCTGTTCCCATAATGTATGACACACACACTAGTATTTATGATGCCGCCAGGTCTTAAACCTCAAGCATTAGGGGCTCATGCAACTGGCTGGAGTAAAGTAACACAGGGAAGACTGAATGGTCAACTAGGGAATGGCACACACTGTGTTAATTTGCAGAACAGAACCAAATCTAGGTAACAGCAAATGCAGGTGGACCTGTGGAAGAGAGACACAACCTGAAAGACTGAGGCAATAAATCAGCATAGGTCACAAGATAGCAGAGGGAGGAGCTAGGTTCCAGGCATGGCTAAGGTTTCCAAGACACTAACATGTAGAGTATTCACAGGAAAGTCACCAGAGTTCAGGAATTCAGAATACAGACCAGCAACTTACATGGAGGAATAAGCTATAATCAGCAGGATGGAGCAGAACTGACTGCCTTATAACAAGGAGAAGGACCAAACAGAGCAGCCAGAATGGGAAGGTCCTTTTAATGAGTGATTCCTTGCAGCTGTGGTGCTGCACGTAGCCCAAACATCTGGGCTGCTAGGTAACACAGCCGTTTAATCTGTCCAGTGTCCCAGTTGCCTATAGACCAGCAGGACCATCAGGCATTGCGGCAGGATGACATGGCATCCTGGTTGCCTAGCAACAACCAGGCCTGGCCAAGGAGATGAGCCACTGCATGGCATGTAACAACAAGTATTTTGAAGTCTGAAGTCTTTTGACAATAGGTATGAAACCATCTGCAGAAGCTCATTTGCATTCATTCATACATACATTCATTCATTCAAATAAGGCTGCAAGCATGCTGAAAAATTAAGTACATTGAACTGGCCCTTTCCAGTCAATACTGGTTAGAACTATTTGAATCAATCAAAGATTGTTTGGTTAATTACTCTGCACTTGGGTACTTGGAGGTCGACACCAAACTAGTAAAATGAATACACTATTAAGTAGAAAAATACACACTATTGTGCTTCCATCTATATCTGCTATGTATACATCTTCAAATCCTTTCCAGATTCCACTCAAGAAGAGCCAAAGCAAATTGTGATTTTGAGATTAACAGCTGAGGAAAAACAATGACAGTACTTTCCACTTTTACTCTCTTTGTTTATATGATGGTGGAAAGCATTTCCTGTCCAAGAGCTGCTCAAAATAAAACATAGACCCAGAACTCATATGAGTCATGGGAAGCCCATTTAGGTGGAAAGGTATTTTCTCCTAACTTTACTAAATCATTACTTCAATTTGAAATGGAATGTGAATAGTCCTCTAAGTCTTGTTCTTCTTTTCTGTATTGTAGTACTTCTTGATTTTTCTTTTACTGAAATTTTAAGTATGCTGTTTGTTGCTCTAGTCCCAGTAGTTGGAATATTTGATTTAAATAGTAGGCCTCTGTCTACAGGAATACTTTCCAATAGAACTTCTGAGGTTACTCTTTAAAAAAAATATATCTTCATTTGAGCAATTCCCCATTGTTTTCCCTGTGGTGTTAGGTTATTCCTTGTTTCAGTGTCATGACCCATTTATTCACTGGATTGTGGGAATATCATGAATTGAAGTTTTGTTTGTCAGAAAATTGCATTATTTATCTTTAAGTAACTGGTTCCCTGTCCTCAGAAGGATTTCTAATACAGTATCGAAACTGTGATGTTTTCAATAAGGAATCTACAGATATGCTACAGTCTTATAGATTGTATGATAGTCCTATATATTTAAATCCTGGGACCGTGCCATCTAAAGGGAATGCCTATGTGATTTCAAGACCAGAAATGTATTGCCCAAATTTTAAAAAGATGGTTTATTAGTCTCTCCATGTCTTTCATAGGGGACAAATATTTTTTTTGTGGCAATGAAAGATAGCTTCCTTACATTGACTAATAATGTTTAACCTTCCTAGGGTGTTGTAATGGAGCCTACATCAAAGGTGTTCTGGTCAAAAATGACCCATGGTGTAATATTCAATGTTATGGAATTATAGTCACATTTTATTTAATATTAGTAATTTAATTATTTATTTATTGTTGTTTTTTCCCCCTTTTTTGTATTTGTGTATCATTTAACATCGCCTTACAGGTAAGTTTTCATAACCATAAGGGAGTATGAATTTAATGAAACACTCAGGAATAAAAATGCTGTAATTCAATCATTCACCCCTGAAAATCACTGTAAACTTTCAAACAATACAATGCATGACGTATTTTTCCTGTATTTATTACTTCAATTTATTTTTACATTCATTTGATAGAACAAGAAAATTCGCACTTGTGTACAGTATATTATTAGTTTATTTTCTAAACTAAAATGACACAATACAGACAAAATATTTGTGAATTATTTAGCTTAAATCCATCAATACAATTTTAGATGTTTGAACAAACATTGAACGTCAGTCATAGAAAATGTGTACATTTGTTAGTCTGTAAGTTTTTCCGTTATATACAATTGTTACATACTTGAAGGAAATGTGTCTTACAAGTGAACTTTCCACATTTGAAACACTTTACAGAACTTTTGTTGTCAGTCTGTGGGCACAAATGACATCTTCCCCTTTTGTCAGAACTTGTTACACTTCCGGATGCTTCAGGTCAGGGTTCAGGTTGTCCTGAGTTTCGAATACTCACCACCAATTCTCGGGCAGTTCTTGATCTTGGCAGATGCTTTCTGCTTTCAATGTGGTGGGAAACCAAAGTCATGCCAACCTTCTCAATGAAGATTCTCCTTTTGTGAGACAAGGTCATATTCCATGCTGGATTGATCTTGATGAACAATACGAAAGCATTATATGTGGAAATGTCTAGGATGTTGGAAAAAACTATGATGGGCCCTCTGTTGGTCTTCCTCCGACATGAATAGTAGGAGGCCAGTTTATCTAACGTGTCTACTCCTCCTTTGCTGCTGTTATAATCCAGAATATTTTGAGGTTTCTTTGTGTCTGTGTCTATCATGGTGAACAGTACTCTGCAGGACTACGCACCTGCCTTTCTTTGGGCTGTATGATACAAGAGTCCTATCCTTCATGAATGCAAATGTCGATGTGTACTTTGGGGGCCCTTTTGCAAGCAACTGTGGAGGAATTATTTGTATGTTCTTTCTGATTGTTCCAATCATTGTCAGTGTATTTTTCAGAAGAATCTGTCCAAGGTCATAAGAAAAAATTATCACGTTACATTATGTCCTTTCAAGCCTTGAACAAGATTGATGACAACCCTGAGATCTTGGTTTCATTCCAGTGTAGAACCAGGCTGCTTTCCAAGATACAGCTGTACATATATTCCAGACATAATTGGTAACATTGTCACAAAGTACCCAAAATTTAATACTGTACTTGGCTGCTTTGCTGGGCATGTAATGGCAAATAATATGTTGAAAATTGTGGTACTCATACATCTTATGCACTGAAAATTCAACACGGGTCAAAATTGACCCGAACAACTTATGTGTTACAATATTTACTGTACAAAAACTACCGTTTGAAAGCAAAAGTTACACATAACGGAATATTTACTATGACTATGGAAACAATGTCACAAAATATTTTTGAAAAATTCCAAAAAATATAATAGATCTTAAAGAAATATTTTTGATATGGGTCAAAAAAGACCCGAACATCCTAGGAAGGTTAAATACCATCATTATGAAGAGTGTATATTCTATTCCATTAATGTCGCAATTTTAAAAAAAATAGAAAGAACCCCTATATTTTCCAAATGATATTATAGCAGTGCACATACAGTAGCTATATACTCACCATACAGCAAGAACAACAACAATATGAGAGATGGGCATTACCTAGTTATGTCACTTTGGCTATATAATGCTCTGTCTGTCTTTGATGACTGTATAGGAGAAGTCGCCATCATGCTATAAATATGTGAATGAATGGATGAATCAGAATCCAATAAATAGGTTTAAAACTATGCAAATTTTTTCATATACATGTACATAGTTTGAAACTTATTAATTGTATTTTGATCCGTACATTCATACAAATATATATTAAATAGTGCACCAGGAATTCCCGTGTGCTGTATTAGAATGAAAGTATTTAACATAGGGAAGTAACAAAGATTTTCCCTTATGTTATTGTCTTTCAGGACTGTTTGGGAATATCTATGAAACAATATTGTAGAATATCTCAATAACATTCTTTTCTTTAGATTCTCAATATCTGGACATAGTAAACATGTAAGTTTAGGTTAAAAGGTTGAGTGAAAACATCATAGTTTTCTTTCTAATTAGAGAAAGGTCATTTTGAAGCCACTGGAGCTCCATTTTTTACTTTTAAAGATGGGCTTCATATCGATCTTACCAAGAAGTTGTAAACTTATGTATATATGTAGCACTATTTATCGTATCACACTGCCAAGCCCAAATTAGGTGCCACATGGGCCTGGAACTGCAAATGATCAAAGGCCTAATGTGAGATGCACAAAAGATGTGACCAGCGCTTTGGGGGGAAGGGGGGGTCAGTACTCTCCCAACACTATGAGTGTGTAATGTCTCCCTGAAAATGGGATAGTACAAACAATTTAATTTTGTGAGGAAAGTAGACATACTGTACACTCATTATTTATGGACGACCATGTGGGAAACTGAGGGGCTTGTCATTACGATGGACCTATATTTAAGTAGAGGCCTGAAGCTGTAGTCCCATCCATTAATCTTGCCTGCACACCCCAAATGAGTACCAATAGATGTGGTTATTCTTACATTGGATGTGTTTATATATAGGCTTATCATACTATCTCTTTAAACCGGAAATACACAGGTTCTGCGGCTGGCTGACTGCAAGCCTACATTTCACCTGTTTTTAATCAACCACCGGACTTGTGTACTTCATGTGCATCCCGGTTTAAAGGGTATGTTAAGCCTATTTGTGTATAAAATTAGCGAGGTTATTAGCAAAATGTATAGATTAATCTCCAAAATCAAGTTTCATCTAGTGCACACTATGGATTTCATTAAAAAATCTACAAGATAGATGTGAGAGTATTACACATAACTTGATAATTGCATACCGGGTATATGTGTTTGTTGTCATGTCTACGCTTTGCTTATGAAAGGTGACAATGCTATTACTTGGATTATTTCTACTTACCGGTATATTACTTTGTGCAATGTCTGTGTTTGAAGTTTGGACTTTTCATTGAGCTCCTACATCCCTGTCCTTTGCTTTTTTACTTGCACAAAACAGACATTAATATTTTTACAAATTTCCAAAGAAAGTTTCAGTGTCCAATAACAGACAACCAATCAGGTGTGATATTAGCAATAGTACCTTACGCAACCTCAACATTATTATCACTGTAACAACACAAAATAAAAATTAGCGCTTGGAAACTGGATATTAAATTTATAACAATTTTAATAAATTGATTTAAAAAATACTGTTGCAACAGATAATTAAAACACAATATGTGTGGTTGAATTCGGGCATATCTTAGCACTGCAGAAAATGAGAGATTCCTTAAGCTAGTATGATGCAAGTTTTTTTGCCGGTACTCAAATGAAACAGTTCATCCCCAAAAATACTGCCACAGTCCAGGAACAATTGTAAGCGAATGGAATAAACCAACTGCTGTTGGAAGTGACCTTACGTGGCTTGGTTCAAGATGCTACTTGGTCCAATTTGTTGCTCAGGTCCATTAGTGCAGGTATCCAATTCGCAGATGAAAAGGGTTCCTATATCAGACTTCCAGGCATTTTGTATGAGGATGAAGAGACAGAGTCCAGCTATAGCACCTGCACTAATGGACCTGAGCAACAAATTGGACCAAGTAGCATCTTGAACCAAGCCACGTAAGGTCACTTCCAATAGCAGTTGGTTTATTCCATTCGCTTACAATTGTTCCTGGACTGTGGCAGTATTTTTGGGGATGAACTGTTTCATTTGAGTACCGGCAAAAAAACTTGCATCACACTAGCTTAAGGAATCTCTCATTTTCTGCAGTGCTAAGATATGCCCGAATTCAACCACACATATTGTGTTTTAATTATCTGTTGCAACAGTATCTTTTAAATCAATTTATTAAAATTGTTATAAATTTAATATCCAGTTTCCATGCGCTAATTTTTATTTTGTGTTGTTCTAGTTGTGGGGCCTAACTAACCCCGGTATATTAGCAGCTCTAAGTAAAGCAGCTCATAACTAGCGCCAAAGGTATTACTTAGTAATCCATTTCTCAATTATTATCACTGTGGTTTTTAGTCATCGGAGTCTATTGTCGTAATTATTATCGTAATCGTATAGCCAGCTGCAGTGTTCCCCACATGGAGCTTGCAGCATGCTGCAGTCTTAAACAAATACCACATTGAGCCCTGTTTGTATAAATAACCCATACGCTACAATAAAAACTAACACATGCAATTTGTAGCTGCTACAGTCCAACACTGACAATATCTCTTCTTTGAACGATCCCCTTAAGAAACACAAAGAGCTGACCTATTCTTTTAGTGCTGATACAGTTTCAATTTCCTTTCATTACTAGTGAATACAGACCACGAAATATCTGGCAATTTGACTTCACTTTTTCAATTTTGACTAATTCTATATCAAGCGAGAGCGCCAGCAATTTTCATCCAAGTGTATTTGAAAATTACTAGCAAAGTGAAAGGGTCCTGTTTCTAAGATTTGCAAAAGCTTTGTATTGGGAAATGTCAATTGCTTGTTATTTTCCAGTCAATGCAACTGCTGCTTTTTGGAAGAAAGTAGCAATTAGAAATAATTTGTAATAAAAGCCTTTTTCCTCCTCTGCTGAAGCCTTTGTCTTCTGCTGACCCCTTTCAAAGTTGCAGTTTTACAAAAAAAATCTTGAGCGAGGGGGATTTTTTTTGTCTTTAATCTAAGGGCACAGTAAGTGCCTAAGTAACTGTCTATGATACCACTTTAATCAACTTAATGCAGCCTTCTAGACTATATGCTTTGAGATAGTACAAAGAGACACTCAGATGTAAGCTTACGAGTGGATGCTTTCACAGGGGCATTTGAGAGGCAACAACCACACAGGCCAAAAGATCAGGTCCAAAAGGAGGCAATGACTTACAGTACTCCACGCATTGGTACAGCTTGAACATAACACGGCTGAGTCGTGTCACAACATATACAGTGGCACAGACCAGCTGGTGCCCCTGTCTACCGCAATTTATTTTATAGGGTTCTGTGAAAGAGAAGAACTCAGTGATGGACCTTACTTTAGTTCAAAGGTTTTATCTCTTTATTCTAAAGTCCCATTGTGAATTCATAGGCCTTAAAATATGTATCACTGTCCCTTTCATTTTATCCTTCTAACAGATATCAAAGGGAAAAAGTTTTCTCTTCCCTACAAACCTAGTCTGTTTGAAATTGTGAGGTGTTTGTACATACAGTTTCGCTGCATTGCTTGTCTTGAATCCTTGTGATTTTCTCCCATAAAAAAATAGTTTGGCAGACATTTGACTATTAACAAGATTTTCATCTTATTTCTAAAGACGTTATGTATGCTTTTATTCTGCTTACAAGCCTGTCTTATTTTTACTAGTGTCACGAAAAGGGAGATACCGCTAAATGGGTTGTCTTACAAGCTAGAGAATATCAAACACACCGCCTTTATTGATACAGCTGTACAGCACATTATAGTGCACTGTAATATTTATTTGGTTGTGTTTGCTCTTAGAATTTTACGCAAGACCTGATAACCAATCGCAATGCACTAAATAATTGAATAGCTTTGTTTAGTTTATAGTCATTTAAAACAGATATGTAATTAGATTTAAAAATGAGATTAGAATGTACTTTAGTAATAACAATTGAAAATAACAAAGTAGAAACATTCCGGATACAAAGACAAATCTGTAATGAAAGCCAGAGTGCAATATATTTGTTACAAATTGCATAAAAAGGTTTCTAATGAATAAAACAATGAACAGCTCTTAACAGATCTTTTACATCTCAGTGCTGAAGTGCGCTTTGCATGTAACGTGATTTAACCATGGTAATTATATGCTGCCACGTCTGCATAATGCACTGAAAACATGACTCTACTATTCACAGGCTGGCATACACTAGTTTTGAACTGTGCCGGTAATGTTGCATACTGTGGATATTAGGGGTCATTCTGACCCGATCGCACGCTGCAGTTTATCGCAGCAGTGTGATTGGGTGAGAACTGCGCATGCGCCGGTGCCGCAGTGGGCAACTTTACGATCGCCTCTGCCTGATTGACAGGCAGAGACTGTCGCTGGGCGGAGGGGGGCGGAACGGTGACGTAGGCGTGGCCGGACCGAACGGGGGCGGGCCGCAGCAGCTGGGTGATGTCACACATAGCCGCTGCGGGCCTGGGGAGCAATGAGTAGCTCCCGGCCAGCACCCTAAAGCTGCGCTGGTCGGGAGCTACTCTTGAAGTGCAAAGGCATCGCCGCTGTGTAATGCTTTTGCACTTCTGCGGGGGGGGGGGGGGGGGGTGGCACTGACATGTGGGGCAGGATAGCCCTGTGCTGGGCGTCCCCCACATGTCAGTATGAATGATCGTAGCTGTGCTAAATTTAGCACAGCTACGATCATCTCGGAATGACCCCCATTGGCACTTACTAGCATGTTCCTGCTATATTTGTAATGTGCTGTGCAGGTGTCATCACCGTCTGAACAATGACAAACTACACTGCATGCACAACACACTGCAACACAGAGGTATAAGGAGTTTTAATGGGGATATTTCTCAAGACAATCTAAAAACAACAAGGCATATGTAGTAGCCTGAGAGTTGCAGGCTGTTAGGGAAATTTTGCAAGTCTGCCCATATTTTTAAAGCAGCAATCATTTACAAGGCAAAACCAAGTCAGGTTTGCCCGGTAAATGATTGCCACTTTAAAAATAAGGACAGACTTGCAGAAATTCCCAAACATCCTGCAGGCTATTACATAGTGTCCAACAAGTACAGGGGTGTCCTATAGCAACCAATATGATTCTAAATATCATTTTATAAAATTTACTAAATAAATGATAGCTAGAATCTAAATGGTTGTTATGAGCAAAACAACTAGTGTCCTTTTTTATAAATCTTCACCTTAATGTTACAGTAGTGAACATAAGTTCCAAGATTCACATTAAAGGTTACCTATTGCCAGGGGCAGATTGGGATCGAAAACCAACCTGGGAAATTTATGGAAGCAGGCCTAATAGGGGTGGGGGTCTGTTGAGGGGGTGGAATCTGTCAAATGGGTGGGATTACTGCTCAGAAGGCCTGACTATATCCAGGCAAGGAAAGTGCGTGCCACAGGCGCGCAGCAATATTTTAGGGGTGTGGCTTTGTGGGGAAGGGGCATGGCCACATAATAGTGCCAATTCACATTACACCACACAGTAGTGCCGCTTATACACATTGCACCGGGTAGAACCTCCTATACACACTGTGCCAGGTAGAGCATGTTATACATATTGCACCAGGTGAAGCACATTATACATATTGCACCAGGCAGAGCACATTATACACATTGCACCAGGTAGAGCACGTTATACACATTGCACCAGGTAGAGCATGATATACACTTTGCGCCAAGCAGAGCACATTATACACATTGCACCTGGTAGAGCACATTATAGACATTGCACCAGGTAGAGCACGTTATACACTTTGCGCCAGGTAGAGCATGTTAAACACATTGCACCAGGTAGAGCACGTAATACACTTATGCATATATATAAAACTGCAGCAGAGCCCGGCAATCCTGATAGATGTTACAAAAGCCCTGGTGCCATCCTAAAGAAGTTAGACAGGCAATTTGCTAGTGACGGCACTCACTGGACTTATACATACAAATAAAAACACTGCACTACCACCAACACAGTACTAACGTTTCGGAGTTTAATCCTTCATCAGAGTACTCTGATGAAGGATTAAACTTCGACATGTTAGTACTGTGCTGGTGGTAGTTCAGTGTCTTTATTTGTATGTATAAATTTGGTGAGTGCCCCCACTAACATATTGCCTATAATATATTCCCCAGTGAATACCTGAATTTATGTATCTAAAGGGGATGGCACCACAGTATACATACACATATAAATATTTGTATATATATATATATATATATATATACATATATATATATATATATATATATATAAAAGAAAAGGGGGTTCCCAATTGCGCTCAAAAGTGTCAAAACCAGCACCTCTAGATTAACCTTCTGTTAGCAAAGATTCAGAAAAAACACTAAAAACACAGATCCGAGGGCTCTAAGGACTATATATAATCCTAATCTCAACCATCCATATTATAAGACATGCTTTAAAACATTTTCTTAAAAATGTATTCACAATATCAATAAAACAATTTCATTTCACAATGATAAAATATCAAGACAATTTTTCAGATATACATTTCTTAGAATGACAACTGGTTTAAGCGTGTTTCCTTATTGTCGTAAATTCAGCATACACCATAATGGTGGAACAGATGAAGAACCCAACACGTTTCGTCCCGTTGGACTTCCTCAGGGGTACTAGATCTGGATGGCAGAATGAAACAACTGAATAACTGAAATACAAGTATATTCAGTACAATAAATGTACTATAACAAAGCCATACATACCAATTGCTTAAACACAACGTGATAAAGGTAGCTTGAAAAAAGTGTAAATATCACTGATAGTATTGATTCAGATGAATCTAAAAAATCAGCAGATGAAGTAGCATATTAGATGAGTGCCAATGTGAAAAACAGGATGAGGAGAATGTGGTGATGAGGAACAAATATTCATACCAGCACATGTCTGAGTAATTAAAACTCTAGACAAAAGCTATAGTGGATAAGGAGGTCTTTAGTATCTAGACCTACAATCTATATCAGGCCTAAGTGAAAATAAGTAAATTACGGTTAGAGGAAGGACCTCTCTTAATTAGATCTGACAGTCAATAGTATAAAGGGTAAATAATACATGCCAATAGGATGTAAAGTAATAAACAGCACTGAACTTTTAGAAGATGGCGCACATTCTTCAACATAAATTTAATAGAGATGAAGCGCCTAGAAAAGGTTATAGGTGAAATTAACAATCATTCACACTATAAGGAGGAAAAAAGGCTACCTTGATCAAGTATATTTATCAAATATGGACCGTAAGTGAATGTTACACTGATCCAGTGGATCCATATCCCAGATGGTATAATTACCACCTATATTAGTCATACAAATAGCAATAACATATTTAAAATATTCAATAAAAAATTCCTTAACATAAAATTGTACAGAAAAATATAATTGAGAAAGTCATCATTGAGAAATTATATACTTCAACAAGTAACAAACATGGAGTTACAAGGGATGGCAAAACTTCCATATCAGAGGGATTACATAAGGGAACAGTACATTTATACTAACATCAATATGTAGGAACAATGAAACAGGGATTCAATAATACTTATTCAATAATTAATTCAATAATACAAGAAAATGTTTTAAAGCATTCCTTATAATATATTATATTATATTATGTATAATCCTTAGCGCCCTCTGAGCTGTGTTTTTTATATATATATATATATATATATATATATATATAGTCCAAGAAAAAGATACGGCACTCCAGGACTAATATAACATGCCTAAGGCAGCTGGAAACAAAGCTGACAGCGCAGCATAGTTGTGTCAACGTTTCATTTAATGTCTTAAATTTCGTCAGGACAATATCTGCAACCTGCTTTACCCCGATATATGCTAGGTGCTGGCTCCGTGATGTCTGATTTAACAAGAACATAAAAATGTTTGCATATGAGGGGGCTACCGCAGCCCCCATAGCCCTACTATTAACAAAATAGCTAAGAGTCTGTGGCCGATCATTAAATCTGATCAAGAGTGTGGCCTTTTAGATACACAATTGATGTTGTGTTACAAGCGCGGTCACAATATTCGTGACATTCTTGTTAAATTAGACATCACGGAGCCAGCACCTAGCATATATCGGGGTAAAGCAGGTTGCATTAGTTGCACCTGTGTGACCTGTAAGTATTTGATCTCAGGCGATACTTTTTACCATCCGCACACTGGAAAGATGTTATACATTAAACATAGACTCACTTGCAATTCAACATTTACTGTTTCCCATATCATTTGCCCGTGCGGCCTGTCCTATATAGGGAAGACAGAATGTCCCTTTAAAGAATGGATGGCCGCACATCGTTCTGCCATCAAAGCTGCATTGATCTCTGGAAGAAGTGATCAGCCCGTTGCAAGACATTTCGCCAATGCTGCTCACAATCTCACCACTCTGAAATATAGAATGATTGATCACATCCCTCATTCTATACGTGGGGGCAACCGTGGCCTCAAATTATTACAATGCGAGGCACGTTGGATTTTCCGCTTGGTAATGTTGGCCCCAAAGGGTTTAAATGAACAGTCAGGCATTAGTGTATTGGCCTCCCATGGTTAATTCTAATTCAAATTAAATTTTTCTGTCATGTTTTGAAATACTTTATTTTTAGGTATTTATTTTTTGCGTAACTTCACTGTATACTATTTTGGTATATATGCCTAATTAAGTTTACTATTACCCTGATTGTGTTCTATAATTTTTTTGGGATAACATTGTATATTAACTTTGCAAGTGTTTAGGTATATTATGTATACTTCTTGATCTATATAGTGCTGCTTCAGGTTATTTGTGTGTCAGTGATTGTGCTGTATTATTATTATTTTTCTAGCTTGGCCCGCTGACTTAATGTTCCGTTTTTGATGTATTTTGATCCTGTCATGTTCCTGGCAATCAGTCCTACAATGATTGCATCGTTCTGCACTGTTATTGTATTGGTTTGTTGTGTTATCTCTATGGTAACGGGTTGTAAGTCACGTGGTGTCGGACGCTACCCTTCAGCGCGTCACAACGTCACTTGCTATGCGCGGCCGCCGTGTGTGCAGTCTCGCTGCGGCTTTGACGCCACACTAGGTGATATTTCTTATTTAAGGTAAGACACTTGTTTGTTACTACCTGATGAAAATGCCGTCTCATTAAAGGGCATTGAAACGTTGTACTTTATACTGCTGTCAGTGTGCAAATCATTGGAGTGCCGCACCATCTCTGTGCTATATATATATATATATATATATATAGAGAGAGAGAGAGAGAGAGAGAGAGTATATATATATTTCTCTCTCTAAATAAAAAAAAACATTTTATATATATATATATATATTAGAGATGTGCACCGGAAATTTTTCGGGTTTTGTGTTTTGGTTTTGGGTTCGGTTCCGCGGCTGTGTTTTGGGTTCGAACGCGTTTTGGCAAAACCTCACCGAATTTTTTTTGTCGGATTCGGGTGTGTTTTGGATTCGGGTGTTTTTTTCAAAAAAACCCAAAAAACAGCTTAAATCATAGAATTTGGGGGTCATTTTGATCCCAAAGTATTATTAACCTCAATAACCATATTTTCCACTCATTTTCAGTCTATTCTGAACACCTCACACCTCACAATATTATTTTTAGTCCTAAAATTTGCACCGAGGTCGCTGGATGGCTAAGCTAAGCGACCCAAGTGGCCGACACAAACACCTGGCCCAATCCGCCACACTTTGGAGGGTGAAACCAATAAAAAAAATTTAAAACATGTTTTTTTTTTTTTGTTTTTTTTTCTTGGTAATATCAGATCTATTTATATTAGAAGGGATTAGGTACTTGGTTTGTCTTTTTTGGAGGCACAAGTAATATTTATATATTTTTTAAAATAATATATATTTTTTTTTTATAGATGGATGGTAAAATCCCTGAAAAAAATGGCGTGTGGTCCTCCCTCCATAGCATAACCAGCCTCGGGCTCTTCGAGCTGGTCCTGGTTCTAAAAATGCGGGGGAAAAATTAACAGGGGATCCCCCGTATTTTTAAAACCAGCACCGGGCTCTGCGCCTGGTGCTGGTGCAAAAAATACGGGGGACAAAACGAGTAGGGGTCCCCCGTATTTTTCACACCAGCATCGGGCTCCACTAGCTGGACAGATAATGCCACAGCCGGGGGTCACTTTTATACAGTGCCCTGCGGCCGTGGCATTAAATATCCAACTAGTCACCCCTGGCCGGGGTACCCTGGGGAAGTGGGGACCCCTTCAATCAAGGGGTCCCCCCCCCAGCCACCCAAGGGCCAGGGGTGAAGCCCGAGGCTGTCCCCCCCATCCAATGGGCTGCGGATGGGAGGCTGATAGCCTGGAGTAAAATGTCTGAATATTGTTATTTCCAGTAGTACTACAAGTCCCAGCAAGCCTCCCCCGCAAGCTGGTACTTGGAGAACCACAAGTACCAGCATGCGGGAGAAAAACGGGCCCGCTGGTACCTGTAGTACTACTGGAAAAAAAATACCCAAATAAAAACAGGACACACACACCGTGAAAGTAAAACTTTATTTCATACGTCGACACACACATACTTACCTATGTTCACACGCCGACATCGGTCCTCTTCTCCATGTAGAATCCACGGATACCTGAAAAGAAAAGATCAATATACTCACCTCAACCAGGGTCCAGAGATAAATCCACGTACTTGTAAAAAAACAACAAACCGGACACCCGACCAAACGGACTGAAAGGGGTCCCATGCTTACACATGGGACCCCTTACCCCGAATGCTGAGTCCTCTCCGTGACAGCTGTCACAGAAAGGTCCCTTCAGCCAATCAGGAAGCGCTACTACGTGGCGCTCACCTGATTGGCTGTGCGCTGTCTGTGCTGTGACAGCGCATCGCACTGCTTTCTCCATTACTTACAATGGTGGGAACTTTGCCGTCTGCGGGGGTTACCCGCGGTCAGCCGCTGACCGGCGGGTGACCCCACCGCTAGCCGCAAAGTTCCCACCATTGAATATAATGGAGGGAGCTGTGCGATGCGCTGTCTGAGTTCAGACAGCGCACAGCCAATCAGGTGAGCGCCACGTGGTAGCGCTTCCTGATTGGCTGAAGGGACCTTAGTGACAGGAGTCACGTGGGGTCCCGGCTCATTCGGGGAAAGGGGTCTCATATGTCAATATGGGACCCCTTTCAGTCCGCAGGATCGGGTCTTTGCGTTTTTTTATTTTGCCAAGTACCTGGATTTATCTCTGGACCCTGGCTGAGGTGAGTATATTGATCTTTTCTTTTCAGGTATCCGTGGATTCTACATGGAGAAGAGGACCGATGTCGGCGTGTGAACATAGGTAAGTATGTGTGTGTCGACGTATGACTTAAAGTTTTACTGTCACGGTGTGTGTGTCCTGTTTTTATTTGGGTATTTTTTTCCCAGTAGTACTACAGGTACCAGCGGGCCCGTTTTTCTCCCGCATGCTGGTACTTGTGGTTCTCCAAATACCAGCTTGCGGGGGAGGCTTGCTGGGACTTGTAGTACTACTGGAAAAAACAATATTCAGACATTTTACTCCAGGCTATCAGCCTCCCATCCGCAGGCCCTTGGGTGGCTGGGGGGACGGGGACCCCTTGATTGAAGGGGTCCCCACTTCCCCAGGGTACCCCGGCCAGGGGTGACTAGTTGGATATTTAATGCCACGGCCGCAGGGCACTGTATAAAAGTGACCCCCGGCTGTGGCATTATCTGTCCAGCTAGTGGAGCCCGATGCTGGTGTGAAAAATACGGGGGACCCCTACTCGTTTTGTCCCCCGTATTTTTTGCACCAGCACCAGGCGCAGAGCCCGGTGCTGGTTTTAAAAATACAGGGGATCCCCTGTCAATTTTCCCCCCGCATTTTTAGAACCAGGACCAGCTCGAAGAGCCCGAGGCTGGTTATGCTTTGGAGGGGGGACCCCACGCCATTTTTTCCCGTTTTTTCCCATTTTTTTAAATCGCGGCAAAATCCGGCAAATCGGCCGTTTTTCGCCCGCGGGAATGTCGAATCCGTTTTTCATTGAATATGGTGAATTCCGGCAGCCACCTGCCGGAATTCACCTGTCGAATTGTGTCGAATTAAAAAACGGCGATAATTTGCCGCGATTCACCGTGAATTGCATATACCCCTAAGTCTTTTCATTTTTCTAGCGAGAGGCTAAGTGCTTCCATCCTCATGTGAAGCTGAACCACTAGCCATGAATATAGGCCAGGGCCTCAGCCGTTCCTTGCCACTCCGTGTGGTAAATGGCATATTGGCAAGTTTACGCTTCTCCTCCGACGATTTTATTTTAGATTTTTGAGTCCTTTTTTTTTTCTGATATATTGTGTTTTGGATTTTACATGCTCTGTACTATGACATTGGGCATCGGCCTTGGCAGACGACGTTGATGGAATTTCATCGTCTCGGCCATGACTAGTGGCAGCAGCTTCAGCACGAGGTGGAAGTGGATCTTCATCTTTCCCTATATTTGGAACCTCAACATTTTTGTTCTCCATATTTTAATAGGCACAACTAAAAGGCACCTCAGGTAAACAATGGAGATGGATGGATACTAGTATACTTATGGATGACGAGTGACTGACGACACAGAGGTAGCTACAGCCGTGGACTACCGTACTGCGTCTGCTAGTATAGAGATGATAATGATATAAAAAATATATATATATCACTACTGCAGGTATATATAATATAATGACGGACCTGCTGGACACTGTCAGCAGACTCCTAAACTACTAGTATGAAGAAGATAGAAAAAAAAACCCACCACAGGTAGGTATACAATTATGGACGAGCACTGACGACACAGAGGTAGCCACAGCCGTGGACTACCGTACTGCGTCTGCTACTATAGAGATGATAATGATATAAAAAAAATATATATATCACTACTGCAGGTATATATAATATAATGACGGACCTGCTGGACACTGTCAGCAGACTCCTAAACTACTAGTATGAAGAAGATAGAAAAAAAAACCCCACCACAGGTAGGTATACAATTATGGACGAGCACTGACGAACCAGAGGTAGCCACAGCATTGGACTACCGTACTGCGTCTGCTAATATAGAGATGATAAAGATGATAGAGATGAACAAAAAAAATATAACACTACTGCAGGTAAATATTTATATAATATAATGAATGACGGACCTGCTGGACACTGTCAGCAGAATGCGTTTATAGAATAAAAAAAAAAAACACCACAGGAGTGTTTGTTTAACTTTTTCAGGCAGACAATATACTGGTGGTCACCGGTCAGTCACACTGGCAGCAAAAGTGTGCACTGTACTCTTGCTATAACTGCACCCCAGTCTCCCCCACAATTCAGCTGTGTGAGCAGTGAGCACTCAGCACAGTCAGATATACATAGATGATATTATCATGCAGCACACTGAGGCTGAGCACAGATATGGTATGTGACTGTGTATCGGTTTTTTTCAGGCAGAGAACGGATTATAAATAAAACTGGTGGTCACTGGTCACTATCAGCAAAACTCTGCACTGTACTGAGTACTCCTAATGCTCCCCAAGTAGTAAATCAAGTGTCTCTCTAATCTATTCTACACGGAGAGGACGCCAGCCACGTCCTCTCCCTATCAATCTCAATGCACGTGTGAAAATGGCGGCGACGCGCGGCTCCTTATATCGAATCCGAGTCTCGCGATAGAATCCGAGCCTCGCGAGAATCCGACAGCGGGATGATGACGTTCGGGCGCGCTCGGGTTAACCGAGCAAGGCGGGAAGATCCGAGTCTGCCTCGGACCCGTTTAAAAAGGCTGAAGTTCGGGGGGGTTCGGATTCCGAGGAACCGAACCCGCTCATCTCTAATATATATATATATATATATATATATATACTGTAAATTCCAATAAATAAATGGCACTCAGGAGACTTGTAGATCAGCAAAATGATGTGCATTATCAATGGTACATAGCCACGTCGTTTTGCTGATCTATAAGTCTCCTGAGTGCCATTTATTTATTGGAATTTGTATGCTGCTATCAAGTGTGCACCTGGAGCTGATGTCCTACATTTAAGTAGTGCCGACTGCCACTGGATTTCTATATATATGAAGACAGGCAGTCAGTGGCTCTTATCACTCACACAGTTCCGGAGTCCCAAATGGGAGACCTGCCCTGTTGCCCCTGAATCTTCCAAAGGAGTCTGTGACTAGCTGCGTTACAAATCCAAGTGACCACGCCCAGTCATGCTAGCCAGCATGCTTTGCTCATCCTTCCAATCCCCGGGCGCCGCCTGCTAAAGAAGGCTGCAGCCAGCAGCAGAGATAGAGAGAGAGAGACTCGCAAGATGACGATGTCATCATCTCGTGAGCCATAGCTCCGCAGCAGCTGAAAGTGAACTACACACTACGTAGGCCAGTGACTGCCCAGCACCTCCACAGGGCTGGTGCGCTCCCTTCCCTTTCCCCCACGCCGCAGCAGACAGTCAGCCACCCAACCACAGCCCTTGCTTAGTGATAGCGCCGGGCCTGGCTGCCGCGATCGGAGCCAAGCTCCAATCGCGGCAGCCGGCCAGCATGGGGGATGATGGCAGCCATGGAGGGGACATCCTGACCAGCCAAACGGAATCTGGACTGGCGTCCTGGCGTGCCAATCCGCCGCTGCCTATTGCCTACACACAGTAGAGGAAAACATTTTGTGTCCTTAATCAACAAAGCCAATAGTCAATTGACAAATATTTTATACAAGTGACAGAGAAGGGAAATTTAAAGTCCTAAGCATTGTTTTAGCAATTGCATATCAAGTGTTATATATTTGGTGTCAGGGATTCCATACAATATGGAGTTTATATACTAATGTACTCTTTCCAGAATGTGGACATCTGAATGTCCACATGGATGGGAGGTTGACATGCCATATGTCAACAATCACATGTGCACTTGAAATTTTTCGGGTTTTGTGTTTTGGTTTTGGGTTCGGTTCCGCGGCCGTGTTTTGGGTTCGACCGCGTTTTGGCAAAACCTCACCGATTTTTTTTTGTCGGATTCGGGTGTGTTTTGGATTCGGGTGTTTTTTTCAAAAAACACTAAAAAACAGCTTAAATCATAGAATTTGGGGGTCATTTTGATCCCAAAGTATTATTAACCTCAAAAACCATAATTTCCACTCATTTTCAGTCTATTCTGAATACCTCACACCTCACAATATTATTTTTAGTCCTAAAATTTGCACCGAGGTCGCTGGATGACTAAGCTAAGCGACCCTAGTGGCCGACACAAACACCGGGCCCATCTAGGAGTGGCACTGCAGTGTCACGCAGGATGGCCCTTCCAAAAAACACTCCCCAAACAGCACATGACGCAAAGAAAAAAAGAGGCGCAATGAGGTAGCTGTGTGAGTAAGATAAGCGACCCTAGTGGCCGACACAAACACCGGGCCCATCTAGGAGTGGCACTGCAGTGTCACGCAGGATGGCCCTTCCAAAAAACACTCCCCAAACAGCACATGACGCAAAGAAAAAAAGAGGCGCAATGAGGTAGCTGTGTGAGTAAGCTAAGCGACCCTAGTGGCCGACACAAACACCTGGCCCATCTAGGAGTGGCACTGCAGTGTCACGCAGGATGGCCCTTCCAAAAAACACTCCCCAAACAGCACATGACGCAAAGAAAAAAAGAGGCGCAATGAGGTAGCTGTGTGAGTAAGATAAGCGACCCTAGTGGCCGACACAAACACCGGGCCCATCTAGGAGTGGCACTGCAGTGTCACGCAGGATGGCCCTTCCAAAAAACACTCCCCAAACAGCACATGACGCAAAGAAAAAAAGAGGCGCAATGAGGTAGCTGTGTGAGTAAGCTAAGCGACCCTAGTGGCCGACACAAACACCTGGCCCATCTAGGAGTGGCACTGCAGTGTCACGCAGGATGGCCCTTCCAAAAAACACTCCCCAAACAGCACATGACGCAAAGAAAAAAAGAGGCGCAATGAGGTAGCTGTGTGAGTAAGCTAAGCGACCCTAGTGGCCGACACAAACACCTGGCCCATCTAGGAGTGGCACTGCAGTGTCACGCAGGATGGCCCTTCCAAAAAACACTCCCCAAACAGCACATGACGCAAAGAAAAAAAGAGGCGCAATGAGGTAGCTGTGTGAGTAAGATAAGCGACCCTAGTGGCCGACACAAACACCGGGCCCATCTAGGAGTGGCACTGCAGTGTCACGCAGGATGGCCCTTCCAAAAAGCACTCCCCAAACAGCACATGACGCAAAGAAAAAAAGAGGCGCAATGAGGTAGCTGTGTGAGTAAGATAAGCGACCCTAGTGGCCGACACAAACACCGGGCCCATCTAGGAGTGGCACTGCAGTGTTACGCAGGATGGCCCTTCCAAAAAACACTCCCCAAACAGCACATGACGCAAAGAAAAAAAGAGGCGCAATGAGGTAGCTGTGTGAGTAAGATAAGCGACCCTAGTGGCCGACACAAACACCGGGCCCATCTAGGAGTGGCACTGCAGTGTCACGCAGGATGGCCCTTCCAAAAAACACTCCCCAAACAGCACATGACGCAAAGAAAAAAAGAGGCGCAATGAGGTAGCTGTGTGAGTAAGATAAGCGACCCTAGTGGCCGACACAAACACCGGGCCCATCTAGGAGTGGCACTGCAGTGTCACGCAGGATGGCCCTTCCAAAAAACACTCCCCAAACAGCACATGACGCAAAGAAAAAAAGTGGCGCAATGAGGTAGCTGTGTGAGTTAGCTAAGCGACCCTAGTGGCCGACACAAACACCGGGCCCATCTAGGAGTGGCACTGCAGTGTCACGCAGGATGGCCCTTCCAAAAAACACTCCCCAAACAGCACATGACGCAAAGAAAAAAAGAGGCGCAATGAGGTAGCTGTGTGAGTAAGATAAGCGACCCTAGTGGCCGACACAAACACCTGGCCCATCTAGGAGTGGCACTGCAGTGTCACGCAGGATGGCCCTTCCAAAAAACACTCCCCAAACAGCACATGACGCAAAGAAAAATTAAAGAAAAAAGAGGTGCAAGATGGAATTGTCCTTGGGCCCTCCCACCCACCCTTATGTTGTATAAACAGGACATGCACACTTTAACCAACACATCATTTCAGTGACAGGGTCTGCCACACGACTGTGACTGAAATGACGGGTTGGTTTGGACCCCCACCAAAAAAGAAGCAATTAATCTCTCCTTGCACAAACTGGCTCTACAGAGGCAAGATGTCCACCTCATCATCATCCTCCGATATATCACCGTGTACATCCCCCTCCTCACAGATTATCAATTCGTCCCCACTGGAATCCACCATCTCAGCTCCCTGTGTACTTTGTGGAGGCAATTGCTGCTGGTCAATGTCTCCACGGAGGAATTGATTATAATTCATTTTAATGAACATCATCTTCTCCACATTTTCTGGAAGTAACCTCGTACGCCGATTGCTGACAAGGTGAGCGGCGGCACTAAACACTCTTTCGGAGTACACACTTGTGGGAGGGCAACTTAGGTAGAATAAAGCCAGTTTGTGCAAGGGCCTCCAAATTGCCTCTTTTTCCTGCCAGTATAAGTACGGACTGTGTGACGTGCCTACTTGGATGCGGTCACTCATATAATCCTCCACCATTCTTTCAATGGGGAGAGAATCATATGCAGTGACAGTAGACGACATGTCCGTAATCGTTGACAGGTCCTTCAGTCCGGACCAGATGTCAGCATCAGCAGTCGCTCCAGACTGCCCTGCATCACCGCCAGCGGGTGGGCTCGGAATTCTGAGCCTTTTCCTCGCACCCCCAGTTGCGGGAGAATGTGAAGGAGGAGATGTTGACAGGTCGCGTTCCGCTTGACTTGACAATTTTCTCACCAGCAGGTCTTTGAACCCCAGCAGACTTGTGTCTGCCGGAAAGAGAGATCCAAGGTAGGTTTTAAATCTAGGATCGAGCACGGTGGCCAAAATGTAGTGCTCTGATTTCAACAGATTGACCACCCGTGAATCCTTGTTAAGCGAATTAAGGGCTCCATCCACAAGTCCCACATGCCTAGCGGAATCGCTCCGTGTTAGCTCCTCCTTCAATGTCTCCAGCTTCTTCTGCAGAAGCCTGATGAGGGGAATGACCTGACTCAGGCTGGCAGTGTCTGAACTGACTTCACGTGTGGCAAGTTCAAAGGGCAGCAGAACCTTGCACAACGTTGAAATCATTCTCCACTGCTCTTGAGACAGGTGCATTCCACCTCCTATATCGTGCTGAATTGTATAGGCTTGAATGGCCTTTTGCTGCTCCTCCAACCTCTGAAGCATATATAGGGTTGAATTCCACCTCGTTACCACTTCTTGCTTCAGATGATGGCAGGGCAGGTTCAGGCATTTTTGGTGTTGCTCCAGTCTTCTGTACGTGGTGCCTGTATGCCGAAAGTGTCCGGCAATTCTTCTGGCCACCGACAGCATCTCTTGCACGCCCCTGTCGTTTTTAAAAAAATTCTGCACCACCAAATTCAAGGTATGTGCAAAACATGGGACGTGCTGGAATTTGCCCATATTTAATGCACACACAATATTGCTGGCGTTGTCCGATGCCACAAATCCACAGGAGAGTCCAATTGGGGTAAGCCATTCCGCGATGATCTTCCTTAGTTGCCGTAAGAGGTTTTCAGCTGTGTGCGTATTCTGGAAACCGGTGATACAAAGCGTAGCCTGCCTAGGAAAGAGTTGGCGTTTGCGAGATGCTGCTACTGGTGCCGCCGCTGCTGTTCTTGCGGCGGGAGTCCATACATCTACCCAGTGGGCTGTCACAGTCATATAGTCCTGACCCTGCCCTGCTCCACTTGTCCACATGTCCGTGGTTAAGTGGACATTGGGTACAGCTGCATTTCTTAGGACACTGGTGACTCTTTTTCTGAGGTCTGTGTACATTTTCGGTATCGCCTGCCTAGAGAAATGGAACCTAGATGGTATTTGGTACCGGGGACACAGTACCTCCAACAAGTCTCTAGTTGGCTCTGCAGTAATGATGGATACCGGAACCACGTTTCTCACCACCCAGGATGCCAAGGCCTCAGTTATCCACTTTGCAGCAGGATGACTGCTGTGATATTTCATCTTCCTCGCAAAGGACTGTAGGACAGTCAATTGCTTGGTGGAAGTAGTAAAAGTGGTCTTACGATTTCCCCTCTGGGATGACCATCGACTCCCAGCAGCAACAACAGCAGCGGCAGCAGCAGTAGGCGTTACACGCAAGGATGCATCGGAGGAATCCCAGGCAGGAGAGGAATCATCAGAATTGCCAGTGACATGGCCTGCAGGACTATTGGCATTCCTGGGGAAGGAGGAAATTGACACCGAGGGAGTTGGTGGGGTGGTTTGCGTGAGCTTGGTTACAAGAGGAAGGGATTTACTGGTCAGTGGACTGCTTCCGCTGTCGCCCAAAGTTTTTGAACTTGTCACTGATTTATTATGAATGCGCTGCAGGTGACGTATAAGGGAGGATGTTCCGAGGTGGTTAACGTCCTTACCCCTACTTATTACAGCTTGACAAAGGCAACACACGGCTTGACAAATGTTGTCCGCATTTCTGGTGAAATACTTCCACACCGAAGAGCTGATTTTTTTGGTATTTTCACCAGGCATGTCAACGGCCCTATTCCTCCCACGGACAACAGGTGTCTCCCCGGGTGCCTGACTTAAACAAACCACCTCACCATCAGAATCCTCCTTGTCAATTTCCTCCCCAGCGCCAGCAACACCCATATCCTCCTCATCCTGGTGTACTTCAATACTGACATCTTCAATCTGACTATCAGGAACTGGACTGCGGGTGCTCCTTCCAGCACTTGCAGGGGGCGTGCAAATGGTGGAAGGCGCATGCTCTTCACATCCAGTGTTGGGAAGGTCAGGCATCGCAACCGACACAATTGGACTCTCCTTGTGGATTTGGGATTTCGAAGAACGCACAGTTCTTTGCGGTGCTTTTGCCAGCTTGAGTTTTTTCATTTTTCTAGCGAGAGGCTGAGTGCTTCCATCCTCATGTGAAGCTGAACCACTAGCCATGAACATAGGCCAGGGCCTCAGCCGTTCCTTGCCACTCCATGTGGTAAATGGCATATTGGCAAGTTTACGCTTCTCCTCCGACAATTTTATTTTAGATTTTGGAGTCCTTTTTTTACTGATATTTGGTGTTTTGGATTTTACATGCTCTGTACTATGACATTGGGCATCGGCCTTGGCAGACGACGTTGCTGGCATTTCATCGTCTCGGCCATGACTAGTGGCAGCAGCTTCAGCACGAGGTGGAAGTGGATCTTGATCTTTCCCTAATTTTGGAACCTCAACATTTTTGTTCTCCATATTTTAATAGGCACAACTAAAAGACACAGAGGTAGCTACAGCCGTGGACTACCGTACTGTGTCTGCTGCTAATATAGACTGGATGATAATGAGATGAAATCAATATATATTATATCACACTAGTACTGCAGCCGGACAGGTAGATATATTTATTATGTTATGACTGATGACGGACCTGCTGGACACTGTCAGCTCAGCAGCTCCGCAGACTGCTACAGTAAGCTACTATAGTAGTATGTATAAAGAAGAAAAAAAAAAAAAAACCACGGGTAGGTGGTATACAATTATGGATGGACGAGCGACTGCCGACACAGAGGTAGCTACAGCCGTGGACTACCGTACTGTGTCTGCTGCTAATATAGACTGGATGATAATGAGATGAAATCAATATATATATATATATAATATCACACTAGTACTGCAGCCGGACAGGTAGATATATTTATTATGTAATGACTGATGACGGACCTGCTGGACACTGTCAGCTCAGCAGCACCGCAGACTGCTACAGTAAGCTACTATAGTAGTATGTATAAAGAAGAAAGAAAAAAAAAAAACCACGGGTAGGTGGTATACAATTATGGATGGACGAGCGACTGCCGACACAGAGGTAGCTACAGCCGTGGACTACCGTACTGTGTCTGCTGCTAATATAGACTGGATGATAATGAGATGAAATCAATATATATATATATATAATATCACACTAGTACTGCAGCCGGACAGGTAGATATATTTATTATGTAATGACTGATGACGGACCTGCTGGACACTGTCAGCTCAGCAGCACCGCAGACTGCTACAGTAAACTACTATAGTAGTATGTATAAAGAAGAAAGAAAGAAAAAAAACCACGGGTAGGTGGTATACAATTATGGATGGACGAGCGACTGCCGACACAGAGGTAGCTACAGCCGTGGACTACCGTACTGTGTCTGCTGCTAATATAGACTGGATGATAATGAGATGAAATCAATATATATATAATATCACACTAGTACTGCAGCCGGACAGGTAGATATATTTATTATGTAATGACTGATGATGGACCTGCTGGACACTGTCAGCTCAGCAGCACCGCAGACTGCTACAGTAAGCTACTATAGTAGTATGTATAAAGAAGAAAGAAAAAAAAAAACCACGGGTAGGTGGTATACAATTATGGATGGACGAGCGACTGCCGACACAGAGGTAGCTACAGCCGTGGACTACCGTACTGTGTCTGCTGCTAATATAGACTGGATGATAATGAGATGAAATCAATATATATATATATATATAATATCACACTAGTACTGCAGCCGGACAGGTAGATATATTTATTATGTAATGACTGATGACGGACCTGCTGGACACTGTCAGCTCAGCAGCACCGCAGACTGCTACAGTAAGCTACTATAGTAGTATGTATAAAGAAGAAGAAAGAAAAAAAAAAAACGGGTAGGTGGTATACAATATTATATATATATTATATACAATTATATATATATATATTATATATATTAAACTGGTGGTGATTATTAAACTGGTGGTCAGGTCACTGGTCACACTATCAGCAACTTGCAAGTAGTGCTCCTAAGCAGACAATCACAATATATATTATACTGGTGGTCAGTGTGGTCACAATGGCAGTGTGGCACTCTGGCAGCAAAAGTGTGCACTGTACGTTATATGTACTCCTGAGTCCTGCTCTCAGACTCTAACTGCTCCCCACTGTCAGTGTCTCCCCCACAAGTCAGATAATACAGTCACACTATCTATCACTTCAGCAAGTAACTAGTCTAGTACTCCTCCTAATGCTCCCCAAAATTACTACTGTGTCTCTCTCTACTGTCTCACTCTCTTCTCTATAAACGGAGAGGACGCCAGCCACGTCCTCTCCCTATGAATCTCAATGCACGTGTGAAAATGGCGGCAAAGCCCGGCTCCTTATATAGAATCCGAGTCTCGCGATAGAATCCGAGCCTCGCGAGAATCCGACAGCGGGATGATGACGTTCGGGCGCGCTCGGGTTAACCGAGCAAGGCGGGAAGATCCGAGTCGCTCGGCCTCGTGTAAAAAAAAATGAAGTTCGGGCGGGTTCGGATTCCGAGGAACCGAACCCGCTCATCTCTACTATACATAGAGCTTAATAGTGAACTAGCTTCCTAGTTCTTGACATACAGTACAGAAAGCATCTTGTATGATATAGAGAGTATACTATCAATCGCCATATGATATAGAGCACATCCCAGTGACCACCAAATAAAACAAAAAGCTTCTTTGTGACATGTATACAATACAGAGAGTATCTCACAGACCTCCATACAATACTGAGCGCATCCTTCTCCATCCTTCTCTATCCTCCTCCTAATTATCCCATTTTCATCATTGTGGTATGCGTCATAGTCGGCATATGTTTTTAATTGCACAAATATGTCCTCAGTGTATTCAGCCTGTGCTAGAACACTGCTACCCCACCCAGGCCCCTCTTAACCAGCAGCAGGATGGCATAAGTCAGCATGACACAAATCTGGAGGCATATCTTTCTGGGCAAGAGCAGGGTAATTTCATATAACATACTGCACACTTATTGGTGCTCTACTACCTTTGAAACAGGCCTGAAGTAAATTAAATATAATGGGGAAACATATACATAGGGAAATGCAGGGGGGTCCCAGTTGCCTGGAAACCCCCTCCTCTTAGCCATTTGCTCAAAATTATGACCACGGTAGCAATTATATATAATACTATTACTATAGCTGCTGCCACATTATGCAGTTTAAAGGACAGAGTGGAGCTGCTGCACATGCCCAGAGGAAGCAGCTTCTTCTACTAAGTTTTTAGTGTGTGGATAATTGAGTGCTCAATCAGTGCACTGGACCAGAGAGTAGCTGCCAGGAAGAAGAGACAGACGCCTTACCATGAGGTAAAATAATGTGTACTTTGAAAGTGCAGTTCTGTCTTCTACTGGTTCTATTATGTATGTTTATTTATTTATGTAAAGTTTAGCCTTTCAATGAGCACTTACGTTTATATTAGTTAAATATGTTTGATACAACCTAAACCAGGGGTTCCCATCCACGGGTCTCAGGGCACACTAACCGTCTAGGTTTTAAGTATAGCCATACTTGAGCACAGGTGACTTAATTAGTACCTCAGTTATGTTAATCATCTGTGCTCAAGCATGCATATCCCTGAAACCTGGACAGTTAGCATGCCTATACCATCTGAACCATTTATAGTGTTAATTATTAATTGTCACGATCCGGGTATCTGGACGCCATTTCTTACCCATCAGATGCCTCCTAAGGCTGGCTCAGCGCTCCAGGACCGGATCCCATCTGTTATCCTAATGTTCACATTCCTGCATCCTCTCCTGTCTCTCTGAGACGCTGTCACAGTAACGCCTTATTACATCTGGCATGGCGTCTCCCGCGGCCTCCGCCGCCGTCCCTGAGCTTCTGCATGCAGAGTGTCAGAGTGGCGATTACGTCAGCCGCGGCCTCCGCTGTGTCCGCGTGGTTGGATGTGCACTTGTCAGCCTGGCATCTCCTGTCTCCAGTGGCCGGCGCCGCCATTACTGTTTTCATTACCACATGGATTACAAACCAAACTTCCCTCCAAGTGTCTGCATGGGCGCAGCCATCTTGGATTCTGTCAGCTGATCATTTCCTCCAATCTGTTGTCAGTATTGTTAATCTGCATAATTGCCTAGCCAATCCCTTCCTTGCTGCAGGTATAAATACACTGTGCCTGAGCAAGGAAGGCGTCAGTGCTTTGGTTGTCAAACCTAGTTCCTGTTTGTCTCTCTCCTGTGATTGTCTTCCAGGTTCCAGCTCCTGTCTCAAGACTTCCACCATAGAGACCCGCACCAGCATTCCACCTGCGGTGTAGCCTGACTCTCCAATCCATTGTGGATTCATCTGTTTCCAGCTACAACATTACCTGCTTCCAGCTCAGCTTCCAGCAGAGTACAGCTTCCCTTAAAGGGCCGGTGTCCTTTCTACACTTTACCACTCTCCACCGGTATTATTATTTCTCCGCTCTCAAGTTCTACATTTCAGTTCATATTTCATCGCTCCCAAGTTCATTTATTATTTAACTGGTTCCAGCCAGTATCCACTCCGTGCTAACAACAGTCTGGTTCCAGCCAGTATCCACAGCAGCTGTTTTACCTTCAGCAACCCAGCTTTTCCTGGAACACCAGCTGGCACAATCCTGGGTTATCTCCATTGCTACAGTCGGGCCTGGTAAGGACTTTCCATCTAGAAGATCATAAGAACTATCTCACACTACCAGTGCCCTGTGGCTCCTGCCATCCTGTAGTACCCAGGAACTGTATTTATTATTTGCTGACTTTTACGTTTTCTTTTACTGCTGCTGTGTTGCGGAGTTGTCATAATAAACATCATTGACTTTTATCTAAGTTGTCGTGGTCACGCCTTCGGGCAGTTATTATTCATGTTACTTACATGTCCAGGGGTCTGATACAACCTCCCAGGTTCCGGTACATCTCAGCCCCTACAACTGAGGCTGCCTCCCGTCAGCTCAGGCCCTCAGTTGTGACAGTAAGCACTGACCTAATGAATCCAGCCGGAGACCAGGATCAAGCGGCCAGGCCGATGCAAGAACTGGCAGCCCGACTAGAACATCAGGAGGCTGCACAGGGCCACATCATCCGCTGTCTCCATGATCTCTCTACTCGGCTGGATGGGATTCAGACAACTCTCCGTGGATCAGGCGCATCTGGTGCGTCAACCACAGTGACTCCAGCTATAACCCCACCCACCTTACCCATTTCTGCTCCACGTCTTCATCTTCCAACGCCAGCAAAATTTGACGGATCTCCAAGATTCTGCAGGGGATTTCTCAACCAGTGTGAGATTCAGTTTGAGCTACAACCTGGCAATTTTCCCAGTGACCGTACAAAAATTGCCTACATCATCTCTCTTCTCAGTGGCTCCGCCCTTGACTGGGCATCACCGTTATGGGAGAGGTCCGACACCCTGCTATCTTCTTACACTGCATTCGTGTCAACATTCAGGCGCATCTTCGACGAGCCAGGCCGGGTAACCTCAGCTTCATCCGAGATTCTCCGTTTACGCCAGGGGTCACGTACTGTAGGACAATATCTGATACAGTTCCAGATCCTGGCATCCGAACTGGCATGGAACGTCGAGGCCCTGTATGCTGCATTCTGGCATGGCTTATCTGAGCTTATTAAAGATGAGTTAGCTACCAGAGACTTACCTTCTAAGTTAGATGAGCTAATCTCACTCTGCACGAAAGTTGATTTACGTTTCAGAGAGAGAGCAACTGAGCGTGGAAGATCATCTGCTCCAAAATCTTCTGCTCCTCCTCCTCGTCAACTGTCACCATCTAAAGATGAGCCCATGCAAATTGGCCGTTCCCGTTTAACTCCTGCTGAGCGCCGAAGACGTCTCTCTGAGTCTCTTTGTCTTTACTGTGCAGCTCCGTCTCACACCATCAATGCCTGTCCCGAACGTCCGGGAAAACTCCAAACCCTAGCTCGCCCAGGAGAGGGCCGGCTAGGAGTAATGATCTCCTCTCCATCTCCTCATGATTGTAATCTCCCAGTCTCGCTTCAAGTTGCTCAACGTTATCGGAACGTCATTGCTCTCCTTGATTCCGGAGCAGCTGGGAACTTTATTACTGAAGCCTATGTTAAACGGTGGTCCCTACCCACCGAGAGACTTCCTTCCTCCTTTTCCTTAACTGCCGTGGATGGCAGTAAAATTTTTGATACTGTTATTGCTCTAAGGACTCTACCAGTTCGTCTGAGAGTGGGAGTTCTTCATTCCGAACTTATTTCACTTTTAGTGATTCCAAGAGCCACACATCCTGTGGTCCTGGGCCTTCCATGGCTCCGTCTTCACAATCCTACAATTGATTGGACGACTACGCAAATCCTGGCATGGGGTTCCTCCTGTGCAGAGACATGTTTGTTTAAAGTATTGCCTGTCTGTTCTTCCTCCCCCAGGTCGTCTGATGTTCCACCTCCTCCATATCAAGATTTCACGGATGTGTTCAGTAAAGCTTCTGCTGATATCCTTCCTCCTCATAGAGAATGGGACTGCCCGATTGATCTCGTTCCAGGGAAGGTTCCACCTCGAGGCCGAACTTATCCGTTGTCTCTGCCTGAGACGCATTCTATGGAGGAATACATTAAAGAGAACCTAGCAAAGGGGTTCATTCGACCTTCTTCTTCCCCAGCCGGCGCAGGCTTCTTTTTTGTAAAAAAGAAAGATGGTGGTCTGCGGCCGTGCATCGACTACAGAGGTTTGAACGACATTACCATCAAGAACCGTTATCCTTTACCCCTGATTACTGAGCTCTTTGACAGAGTT
Organism: Pseudophryne corroboree; assembly: GCF_028390025.1. Classification (NCBI taxonomy): domain Eukaryota; kingdom Metazoa; phylum Chordata; class Amphibia; order Anura; family Myobatrachidae; genus Pseudophryne; species Pseudophryne corroboree. The sequence continues at coordinate 164,539,494 of NC_086452.1, forward strand.
AGCGGAGCTACCATCTTTACAAAGCTGGACTTGCGAGGTGCATACAATCTCATCCGGATCCGTGAGGGTGACGAGTGGAAGACCGCCTTTAACACCCGTGACGGACATTATGAGTACCTCGTCATGCCCTTCGGATTGAGCAATGCTCCAGCTGTCTTCCAGCATTTTGTCAATGAGATTTTCAGAGACATTCTATACCGTCATGTCGTGGTCTATCTAGACGATATCCTCATTTTTGCCAACGATTTAGAGGAACATCTTTTTTGGGTTAAAGAGGTTCTGTCCCGTCTCCGTGTCAATCATCTCTATTGCAAATTAGAAAAATGCGTCTTTGAAGTCAAGTCCATTCCGTTTCTAGGGTACATTGTGTCCGGTTCCGGACTAGAGATGGATCCTGAGAAACTACAAGCAATTCAGAATTGGCCGGTACCCTTAACCCTCAAAGGGGTCCAGAGGTTCTTAGGGTTCGCCAATTATTACCGAAAGTTTATACGAGACTTTTCCACCATTGTGGCGCTAATTACTGCTTTCACCAAGAAGGGTGCTAACCCGTCCAAGTGGTCTGAAGAAGCCATGCAAGCTTTTCATCTTTTAAAACAGAGGTTCATCTCTGCGCCTGTCCTGAAACAGCCTGACATCGACTCTCCTTTCATCCTAGAGGTGGATGCCTCCTCCGTTGGAGTAGGAGCGGTGTTATCTCAGAGGGCTAAAGATGGCCATTTACATCCTTGCAGTTTCTTCTCCCGGAAGTTCTCCCCAGCTGAGCGCAACTATGCCATTGGCGACCAGGAGTTGCTAGCCATCAAGCTCGCTCTAGAAGAGTGGAGGTATCTGTTGGAGGGAGCTTCTCATTTAATCACCATACTTACAGACCACAAGAACCTTTTATACCTGAAGGGCGCACAATGTCTCAACCCTCGTCAGGTCAGATGGGCACTTTTCTTTTCCAGGTTCGACTTTAAACTCCAGTTCTGTCCGGGCTCTCAGAATCGCAAGGCCGATGCCCTTTCCCGCTCATGGGAGCAAGAAAATGAGTCAGAGTCTTCAGACAAGCATCCTATTATAAATCCGTTGGCATTCTCCACGGTAGGGATGGACTCTACGCCCCCATCAGGGAAAAGTTTTGTGAAGCCGATGCTAAGGAAGAAGCTCATGCATTGGGCCCATGCTTCCCGTTTTGCCGGACATACAGGTATCCAAAAAACCCTGGAGTTTATCTCTAGGTCCTATTGGTGGCCAACTCTGAAAAAGGACGTCTTGGAGTTTATTGCATCTTGCCCAAAGTGTGCCCAACATAAAGTATCCCGCCAGTCGCCTGCGGGGCAACTGGTTCCACTATCCGTTCCCCGTCGACCAAGGACCCACTTGTCGATGGATTTCATTACAGACTTACCCATGTGCAACAAGTTCAATACCATCTGGGTGGTAGTTGACCGGTTCACCAAGATGGCACACTTCATTCCTCTCACCGGTCTTCCGTCAGCTTCCAAGTTGGCTCAAGTATTCATACAAGAGATCTTCCGACTCCACGGTCTTCCTGAAGAAATTATCTCAGATCGAGGAGTTCAATTCACAGCCAAATTCTGGCGAAGTTTATGTCAAGTCCTCCAAGTCAAGCTAAAGTTTTCCACGGCTTACCATCCTCAGACCAATGGTCAAACCGAGAGGGTGAATCAGGACTTGGAGGCCTTCCTCCGCATCTATGTGTCCTCCTCTCAAGATGACTGGGTTCAATTACTTCCCTGGGCCGAGTTCTGTCATAACAACCAGTATCATTCTTCATCTGCTTCAACACCATTCTTCACTAACTTTGGATTCCACCCTAAAGTTCCTGAGTTCCAACCGCTTCCAGCAACTTCTGTTCCCGCAGTGGATATCACCTTGCATCAGTTTGCTAATATCTGGAAGAGCGTACGATCAGCTCTGCTCAAGGCATCGTTCAGGTACAAGAAGTTTGCGGATAAGAAGCGTCGAGCAGTTCCTGCTCTCAAGGTGGGTGATCGGGTATGGTTATCCACGAAGCATTTGAGGTTAAGAGTTCCCAGTATGAAGTTTGCACCTCGCTATATCGGTCCTTTCAAGATTGAACAAGTCATCAATCCTGTTGCTTACAGACTCCAGTTGCCTCCCTTCTTAAAAATACCCAGGACATTCCATGTTTCCCTGTTGAAACCGCTGATCTTGAATCGGTTTCATTCCTCACTTCCTCCAACTCCGAAAGTCCAAACTCAACGAGGCGTTGAGTATGAAGTGGCCAAGATCCTGGACTCACGTCACCGTTGCGGTCAACTACAATATCTTATTGACTGGAAGGGTTATGGTCCTGAGGAACGTTCATGGACCAATGCTTCTGATGTCCATGCTCCTGCCTTGGTCCGGAGATTCCATTCCAAGTTTCCTCAAAAGCCAAAGAAGTGTCCTGGGGCCACTCCTAAAGGGGGGGTGCTGTCACGATCCGGGTATCTGGACGCCATTTCTTACCCATCAGATGCCTCCTAAGGCTGGCTCAGCGCTCCAGGACCGGATCCCATCTGTTATCCTAATGTTCACATTCCTGCATCCTCTCCTGTCTCTCTGAGACGCTGTCACAGTAACGCCTTATTACATCTGGCATGGCGTCTCCCGCGGCCTCCGCCGCCGTCCCTGAGCTTCTGCATGCAGAGTGTCAGAGTGGCGATTACGTCAGCCGCGGCCTCCGCTGTGTCCGCGTGGTTGGATGTGCACTTGTCAGCCTGGCGTCTCCTGTCTCCAGTGGCCGGCGCCGCCATTACTGTTTTCATTACCACATGGATTACAAACCAAACTTCCCTCCAAGTGTCTGCATGGGCGCAGCCATCTTGGATTCTGTCAGCTGATCATTTCCTCCAATCTGTTGTCAGTATTGTTAATCTGCATAATTGCCTAGCCAATCCCTTCCTTGCTGCAGGTATAAATACACTGTGCCTGAGCAAGGAAGGCGTCAGTGCTTTGGTTGTCAAACCTAGTTCCTGTTTGTCTCTCTCCTGTGATTGTCTTCCAGGTTCCAGCTCCTGTCTCAAGACTTCCACCATAGAGACCCGCACCAGCATTCCACCTGCGGTGTAGCCTGACTCTCCAATCCATTGTGGATTCATCTGTTTCCAGCTACAACATTACCTGCTTCCAGCTCAGCTTCCAGCAGAGTACAGCTTCCCTTAAAGGGCCGGTGTCCTTTCTACACTTTACCACTCTCCACCGGTATTATTATTTCTCCGCTCTCAAGTTCTACATTTCAGTTCATATTTCATCGCTCCCAAGTTCATTTATTATTTAACTGGTTCCAGCCAGTATCCACTCCGTGCTAACAACAGTCTGGTTCCAGCCAGTATCCACAGCAGCTGTTTTACCTTCAGCAACCCAGCTTTTCCTGGAACACCAGCTGGCACAATCCTGGGTTATCTCCATTGCTACAGTCGGGCCTGGTAAGGACTTTCCATCTAGAAGATCATAAGAACTATCTCACACTACCAGTGCCCTGTGGCTCCTGCCATCCTGTAGTACCCAGGAACTGTATTTATTATTTGCTGACTTTTACGTTTTCTTTTACTGCTGCTGTGTTGCGGAGTTGTCATAATAAACATCATTGACTTTTATCTAAGTTGTCGTGGTCACGCCTTCGGGCAGTTATTATTCATGTTACTTACATGTCCAGGGGTCTGATACAACCTCCCAGGTTCCGGTACATCTCAGCCCCTACAACTGAGGCTGCCTCCCGTCAGCTCAGGCCCTCAGTTGTGACATTAATTATGTATTCCATACACTATCCAGTGTATGAAAAGACTAACGTGTACATATATGCCCAGCAGGTTGGTACTGGTTTATTTTACCACTCCCCCCCCCCCCCCATCCCCCAGCTCAGGCCCTTGCTACAGTATTCTGTTATTGATTACATTTGGAAAGCCCCCCTCTAGAAATTCTACATTTGCCCATGATTTAGGTGGTGTATATTATTTTATGCTTAAGGATCTCTTTTATAATTACTTTTTGTAATTAATACAGCTGTGCACTGCATTTTTCCATTGTCACTGGATTTTTCTTTGCTATTGTCATTCACGGCATACCCCTAAAAGTTTAATCTCACCACGCACCTTCAAATATTGTATATTTAACTTTCAACTTGCTATTTAATTAATTACCTCTAGACATGAAGTGTGGCAAGTAGCAATGTGAAATAGTAAGGAATACCACTGTATACTAAGGGGAAATCTTAATTTCTTGTAAGAGTAAAATGATTGTATAATTTATAAATCATATAAGAGTTTCTTAGGTTAATTAGACAAATGATTTTCAAATTAAAATAACAAAATGTAAAAAAAAGTGACAAATAAAAGTGTTACTTTACAATTCTAGATCAGTCATTATTAGAGATGAGCGGGTTCGGTTTTACTAGGATTTACTCAGATTTACCCGAATCTCCTTATTGGCTCATGGACGTCACGTGTTTTGGTTAGCCAATAATAAAAATCCAGAAAAAAAGAACTTGCGATAATTCTGGCGTTAAGATCCGAGTAAATCCGAACCTGCTCATCTCTAGTCATTATCGCTCACCTCTATTCTCCTTCCTCTCTCATGCATCAGGGCAATGTGTGCTGAGCGCCCATTGGAGGGGCTTGGCATACATAGTTCTTCTGTTAACTCTCCCTAACACTCTGGTGTATACACCACCAATAGCAAAGGGAGAGTGGGATGAGAACTGGGGATAGTTGCTGGAGGATGGCGGGGGGGAGACGGATCAACCATTCTTCGCTATACTTATGAATTTGCATTTCATGTAATTCATAGTCTATACTTTCCCTGGCAGAGCATGCAACATTTTGCAACCAGAAGGCAAATATTTTCCTGATTAGTTTTGAAAATGTTGCTCCACTGCTTGCTGGCTAATAATCATGTAGGAAGCTATTCCTCATCATATATAATGTGTGCATATATTCTAGTTTATAATCACATTGGTTAGTTTATAATCATAAAAGCACCTCTTAGTACTGTTATATGTTAATGATATTTGCACCTATAATAGAATAAGTAGAACAGGACTGGAGATCATAAGATGGCCATCAAGAGTGCTACCCAACCTACTATAGCATTCAGACGTAAGTCTAAGGCCCCATGTGTGATATCTTGATATACCTACTCAAGAGCAAAGTTTACTTGGAAATTGACTTAAAATTCTTGCAACAATGGCGTCACTAGTCTACAATTCTATAGGTGAAAATGCATGATAGTGGTGTAAGGCGAATGGATCGCAATGGATGGCACTTGATAGCGGATCACCAAGTAAGTCATTCAGCGTGGATCTTTCTAGGTTTATCCTTGTGACATATGAACAGGAAAGTGGAATGTAGAAACTTGGAAAGCAGCCTTATCTAAATGAAATAGCAACATTATGCATGCAAGACTACAGTTAGCCTGAAGAAGCTCCCGGAGTAGTGGAGTGGAAAGGGCACTGCTTTTGATGTGAGCTGATCTGATTCAAATCTCAGTGTCAGCTTTATGACCTTGGCCAAGTTCTTATTTCTGAAACTGAAATGTGCATCTTTCTTCTTATTACAAGCCTGTCTTGTTTTTTACCCATGTCACCATGTCACTGCCAGGAAAGAAAAAAAATGCAAGTGATATTTTAAGTTTAAGAAATTCAAATACCATCATTGGTTAGTTGGATTTTCGAAGCAGAATATTTTTGGATATGTCATTGGAAGATTTCCAGCAAAATTATAATGTACGTAAAATTACAATGAATATTAGCTGTCAGATATGCTCTCTTTATGCTTTGAATCCAAAGATGTCTCAAGAACCCACATTGCTTCCATCACTTTAGTACAATTCTCAGAGATACTTTGCTACTAGCCAGGTAATTGCTGTAAGTGTGGTGAGGTGGATACAGAGGGCAACACTTCAACATGACATGTCCACTAGACAGGATTATATACCAATACAAATTCCAAAAATGTAAATGTGGACGCATGAAGTTGTAACTTCATTAAAAAGTGAAGTATTGCATGCTTAATCTCTCTCACCTTTCATACATCAATACAGCAGTAAAGGTCATTTATGAAAATATATTATGTGCCTGATACAGAGTTGGGTGCAAACTGGACACTCAAATAAGGCCATACAAATTTTATATATGCAGAAATGATTATGATGTGTTATAAAGCTTAAAATCATGATGTTGATACATTAATCATTATCACCATCTTGATATTAAATGTATCTTTAAATATATAATGTAAAAAACAGAGTGTCTCCAAAGTGTTGCCAGCACAACCGCTCAAAGCCTAGGCTGTTAAAAACAATGTGGGAAGGACAAACAGCATGAGGTTCCTACAAGAAAGCTGCTACCATAACTATGACAGGCTGGTATGGTGACACTATAATGAGGAGAACCATAGTGTGGCATATCCCTGTCAACATGTCAACCCAACATGTCTGTTCTGCATGAGCAAGAGTTCCCTGACCACAGAAAAATGTGGGCACCCCCTTCCTGGAAGAAAACAGCCCATGATAATTCCCAGAAGTTATTCAGTCCTGTGGTCAACAGGCTAAGCCTCACTGATATTATGACAAGGGGACTGTACACTGTGATTCCATTATTATATTGTCGCTAACCCTACCTATTATGGCCTAGTAATGTTAGTGGCTTATTTGTCGCAACCATTCTAAACTGTTAACAGTGGTGTGCAGTACGCCATTTTGAAAATAAATTAATATTATGGTTAGCAGGGGTATAACTAGAACTTTTTGGGCCCCATAGCAAAATCTTGAAAGCCCCCTCGCCCCACCATTGTCATATCAATGCTCTTCAGGGGATCAGGAGAGAGAGAGAGTGAGGGTAGTGAGAGACAAAAAGTGTGTCGGGGGGAGAGAGGGAAAGAAAGAGGGGTCAGTGAGAAAGAGAGATGGTTTAATGGGATTAGGGAATGAGAGAGAGGGTGTCAGGGAGAAAAGGAAGAGAGGGGAAAAAGAGAAAGGGAATCAGGGTGAGAGTGGGTGTTGGAGAGAGAGAGGGTGTCAGAGAGAGAGATAGAAGGGGTGGAGCAAGAGAGGGAGGGAGGGAGAACAAGAGAGAGAGGGTGTCAGGAAGGGAAAGTCAGAGATAAAGAGAATGAGTATCAGGGAGAAAGAGACAGTATAGGGGGAGAGTGTCAGACAGAGACAGTGTCAGGGGGAGAGAGAGGGAGAGAGATACTGTAGCATCAGGGGGAGATAGAGAGAGAGGAGAGAGATAGTGTCAGAAGAGAGAGGGAGAAAGAGAGGCAGTGTCAAGGAGAGAGAGGCAGGGAGAGAGACTGTCAAGGAGAGAGAGAGGCAGTGTCAGGGAGAGGGAGAGAGAGACAGTGTCAGGAAGGAGAGGGAGCTACGCAGTGTTAAAGTGAGAGGGAGATAGTGTCATGGAGCGAGGGAGAGAGACAGTGTCATGGAGCGAGGGAGGGAGAGACACAGTTTCAGGGCGAGACAGAGGAAGAGAGACAGTATCAGGGAGAAAGAGTGACAATGTCAGAGACAGGGCGAGGTAGAGAGACAATGTCAGGGAGAGAGAGAGAGACTGTCAGGGAGAGAGAAGGCGTGTGCCAGAAAGAGAGTGAGTGAGAGAGATAGAGACAACATCATAAGGGAGGGAGAGGGAGTGTCAGAGAGAGAGAGGGGGAGCGAATACTTTTTGAAAAATGACAGGAGCTGATTGAAGGCTGAGTACATCTGGCCCTTAATGTCATATTAATATGTATCTGAAATCCTTATGTTCATTCCAAAACTCACCTTTACCATTTTTATAAATATTCCCTAACCTTATAGGCTTATTTATTTTTCTAATAAGTGTCCTTATGTGATAATTTATTGAGAGAAAGAGGGAACAGAGTTTCCCACATCTACACTGTAGGCCTTAGGGTAATAGCCAAGCTGACCCTTGGTGAACCCATGTCCTTAGAAGAAAGATATTAGTGGGTAGAGGCACCGCCAGGAACAGGATTAATCTATAAACACTCTTGGAATATGTGTCATTGTTACCATATCACAATTCCAGCAACAGATAAAATACAGATGAGGAAGTATTACTGTACACTGATAGTTGTACACCTAGAAATGAGCTGTCCCATATAAAATGCACCTTGAACATTCAGAAACTTCTCCATGGACATGATAGTATAACATCTGGTTTTCACCCACTACCAAGGATGTGTACCAATGATATTCTCTCCTGGCGAGAAAAATATTAGATTTACTAAAACTTCCAAAACAGATAAGTGATGGTGTCTTCCAATAAAATGATTCTTTCTATGATTTTATAGAAAGCAATAGCTAAATCACAGATTTGATTGGATTGATTGCTATGTGGCAACACCACCATTTTTCATTTTTTAGAAGCTTTAGTAAATCTACCCTGTAATGTACTTTTTCAATCCTTTTATATGACTAAAATGAACTAATCCTATAAAAAGAAATATGCCTTTGCACGTGGGTGCATAGGAGGTAGCATTAGTATGGTGTGGTATATACTGTTGAAGTTTACAATGTTGACATTCATTGTGTAGATATGAGAATTTTGACATGGTTGTAATGTCAACTTTAAACATGTCAACATGTTCATAACGTTGACATTAAGTAAATTGCTATTTATCATTCTAAGTCTATCCCTAACGCTTACCCTAACACTAACCTTAATGAAAATGGCAGGGTTCTGTCAATGTCAACATTTTGCAGGTGTCAACATTAATGATGTCAACGTAATCAATGTTGACCTTCTGCTGTTGACAAGAATGCTGACATTTTCAATGGTGACCTTCTGACTGCATAGCATATTAATGTGCCTACTGTATAGTAGTCAACATTCAGCAAGAATCACCCTTATGTGTCCAATTCCTTCCATCAGAGAAGGCTTCAGATATCACCTCCCAAACAATATCTTTTTCAGATGCAGGATCTATGGGGGTCATTCTGACCAGTTCGCTCGCTGCTTTTCTTTATGCAACAGAGCGAACGTGTCCCTACTGCGCATGCGCCGGCACCGTAGTGCGCCGGTGCATGCCAGACGGGCAAAGGCCGTAGCGGGGATGCAATCGCCTCTGCCTGATTGACAGGCAGAGGCGATCGCTGGGCGGGAGGGGGCGGAACGGTGGCATTTCGTGGGTGCGGTCCGGACCGAATGGGGGGTGGGCTGCAGCCCGGGGACCGATGCTAAAGCTGCGCTGGCCAGGAGCTACCCATGAAGTGCAAAGGCATCGTCGCTGAGTGATGCCTTTGCACTTCTGCGGGGGGGGGGGGGGGCGGCACTGACATGCAGGGTGGGCAAGCCCTGTGCTGGGCATTCCCCCGCATGTCAGGGAAGATGATCGTAGCTGTGCTAAATTTAGCACAGCTACGATCAACTCGGAATGACCCCCAATGTACATGTCCTAAAGTATAAAATCAGATAAAGCACATAATCAATGCAAATGGTAATAGAACTGCAGATGACAATTTTGCACTATTGTAAATGATCCTTAGTGTCCTGATGGACTCTGTAAAAAAAAGGAGAATGCAGTAATTTGAGCTGCTGTGAAATCATACCTACCAACATTCTACAGAAAGAAAACCAAGCCCCTCTCCTAAATGGATGAGGACCATTGTGGGCATGCCTAGTTCTGCTAGGTATACCATGCCATGCATTGTCTGTTCCAATGGGGATTATTTTCATTAATGATAACAGTCATCACCACACATAGGAAGTTCATGCCAATGGATGTGTTTTATTATAAGAGATCATATTTCAAAATCAACTTAAAATTATCTGTTTTAATTTTTTGCTTCTGATCGCTTTTTCTTTACACAACTGTGTGAGTTAGAGATATACCCTAGTCCGATTTTGCCGCAGTTGACCAATCTTTTTATTACTGTACATGCATCTGAACCTCATGGCATTGACTGTCTCATTGACAGTTAGTGACCATTTGTGGGTGGTAATAGGGGCTGTTTAGAAAAACTTGGACGTAATGCAAATGTTATAGAGGAGTGTTTTCACTTCACATATTTATCACTTTCTCATCCAAAATCGGAGATTTCTACAACAACTTGGGGCTTGTAACATTGGATTCAGACTATAGAGTTTTGTTCTCCAAGCTGTTTGCTCCTTTTATTTTCATTTCCAGATTGATTGACAGTCTGATGCCATTTCCAGGGTGGGTGACAGGCTCCGTTTGGAAAAATGGTGGTGTATCATCGCTATTTAGGCCAGGGATCTCCGTAGTAGGAAGGGGATTTCCAAGGAAGCAGCAGTGATATCAAATCCAACTGTAACTGAATGACCCCCAGAAACCTTTGGCAAGCGCGAGTCACCTTGCCTGATGTATGGCAAAGTGTAGTGAACCTTGTAAATGTACATGGTACACTAATTGTCACATATGATGAAACATACAAAATTACACCCCAAAAACTTGAAAAACATTTGCTTGTCGACCTTTTGATCCTTTCAACCTTTTGTACGTGTCGACCATAGACAATGTTGACCTTTACACTATTGACCATTTGACCCTGTTGAAATTTTGACCCTGTCAACCTTTTGCATGTCACCCATATGCGGTTGACCTATTGACTGTGTATCTATTTACTGTATTGATCCACACCCAACAGGGGTGGGCCAACACTACTGCTGCACACTGTGCATCCCCCCTCCCAGCATCTCATTTACTTTGGGTGCGCTATTGCAGATCAAAGAAGGAAACTTTGTGTTTGCACCAGTGTGGGTCTGAGCCAGGGTTACAGGCAGAGTGCAGAGGCATTCTGCGGGCTGCCTTTTGGACTTATGGCTTTAAGCAGAAAGAATTTGTGTTGCTCGCAGAACCCTCTGCTGGCTAGTACTCTATGTGCCAGCGTGAACAGCATATCTGTCCCAAGAATATAATCTAAAAGTTAGAATTAGAAATACCATTGTGTACAAATAAGAGATCCTATACACTTTTAGCTCCATGTAAAGAATTAGTAATTATGTGTCCCATTGACAGAGATGTCATTGGTCTCACTACCCTTACTATAAAAAGCCTGTACTGTGTTGTTGGAGAAAGCAAATACACTGATGTCCCTTTTGTCTTCTGCACAGTGATGGATATGAAAACCTCCTTAGACAAATCGTTGTGTTGACCCGTACGTATTTCAGTTACAACTATAATAGCTTTTCCACAGTAAATAAACATAGTTTGTGGAATTTAGTCTTTATAATGCAACCATTATATCAACTGAACCAAGGTCTCATATAAAACACACTGTACTTGACAACTCTCTCTGAAACTCAGGATGACTCCCTGAAGAGTCCAGCAATCTCCTTGATTACACCGGTATTTGGACACTGGGTCGACAGCGCTTAGGTTGAGACCCAATAGGTTGACACCTATTGGTCAACAGTGACTAGGTCAACACCAGAAATAGGTCGACACAGCCATTAGGTCCACATGAAAAGAGACGATATGGAAAAAGGTTGACGTGAGTTTTTCACTTTTTTTTTCTTTTTTGAACTTATTTTTCATACTTTACGATCCATGTGGACTACGACTATGAACAGTAACCTGTGCCGACCGTTGCGGTAGCAGAGCGAGGGACATGGTGTACTAATTGGGGTTCCCGGTCACTTTACAAAGAAAATGACACCCAAAAAAAATCAAAAACTCATGTCGACCTTTTTCCATGTCTACCTTGTTCATGTCAACCTAATGGCTGTATCGACCTATTTCTGGTGTCGATCTATTCACTGTCGACCAATAGGTGTCAACCTAATATTTGTCGACCTAGACACTGTCGACCTTGAGTCCCATTACACCTTACTTCCATAATTTAAGTGTTACATACCGGAAAAAAAATCAAACATACATATATTCAAATGGGATCATCAGTGCCATTTCCCTGTATTGATTAGAAGGCACAGTGATCTCTATGTGTACATGCATAAGGTTTCTCATGGCCAGTATATGTGCCAAACTACTGTATGTAACAGGGTTGAGCGCTGGGCCATTTTTTGGGTTTTGGCCTTTGGCTTTGGATCTGGATCTCCTTCGTATTTTGGATCTGTATTTGTTTTGCCAAATCCACCCCTGTGGGCTTTGGTTTTGAATCTGGATTATTTTTTACAAATCATAAAACAGCTAAAATAACATAATTTGGGGAATTTTTTGTTCCTTCAGTATTAATAACCTCAATAACATTAATTTCCACTCACTTCCACTCTATTTTTAACACCTCACATTTCACAATATTGTTTTTATCCAGTTTAGGCCAAAAGGTTGCACTGAGGTAGCTGGATACCTAAATTAAGTGACAGCAGTAGGCAGCTTACACGTGGCAGTTAACAATATACTTTTAAATGCTTTAATCATCTGTTAAAATTATTTTAAAATTAGGATCAAGTTCTTCTGTTCCTGAAAGATATCTTTGACATGGAGAAAGTTCACTAGTCATCCGTTAAAAAATATTTTAAATTAGGATTAAGTTCTTCTGTTCCTCAAAGATAAATCTTTGACATGCAGAAGGTTAGTTTAATTTAAATATAGTTAATTTATAACTATTATTAATAATATTAATTTGAATTAATCATAATGAGGTAATAAGAAAAATTATGAAAATAGGACAATAAGTTATAGCATAAGAATATGAGCTACGTACACAGCACACTGAAATGGACAGAGCACACCTGGATGTATACTGGGAGGATACAGCACAAAATATAAAAAAAATCTTTTATTTTCGATAGACTGACAGAACACGCCTAGATGGACGAAGCAGCGCAGTCCCTAGATATATACTGGGATAACACAGCACAAAATCTAAAAAAGAATGTATAAAAAAAAAAACAAAGCATTAGACAAGGCTCAAGATTTCAGTTCACAAAAAGATGAATTGGGCAAAGAATATTAAAAAAAGACAATATTTTAGATGCTGTAATCAAGATTTTAATTTATTTTGGATCAAGTTCTCCTGTTCCTTAAAGATATCTTTGATATGCAGAAAGTTTGCTATACAAATGTGAAGAGTTTAGTTATATTAATTTTATTTACATTTAGTTAATTTATAATTATTATTAATATATTAATTTTAATTAATCAAAATGTGGTGATAAAAAGAATTATGAAATTAGGACAATAAGTTATAAGATAAGAATGTGAGCTACGGGCACAGCACCCTGAAATGGACGGAGCATGACTGGATGTATACTGGGAAGATACAGCACAAAATATTTTAAAAAAGATGTCTTTTATTTTGGGTGATCTGACAGAGCAGCTGCAGTCCCTGGATGTATACTGGGATGACACAGCACAAAATATTAATTAAAATCAAAATATATAAAGGTTGAGTATCCCATATCCAAATACAGAATGTTCCGAAATACGGAATTTTTTGAGTGAGACTGAGATAGTGAAACCTTTGTTTTCTGATGGCTCAATGTACACAACCTTTGCTTAATACACAAGGTTATTAAACATATTGTATTTAATGTGCTTCAGGCTGCATGTATAAGATTTATATGAAACAGAAATGAATTGTGTGTATGTACACAAACTTTCGTTTAATGCACAAAGTTATTAAAAATATTGGCTAAAATAACCTTCAGGCAGTGTGTATAAGGTGTATATAAAACATAAAAGCATTCTGTGCTTAGACTTAGGTCCCATCGCCATGATATCTCATTATAGCATGCAATTATTCCAAAATACAGAAAAATACGTTATCCAAAATACTTCTGGTCCCAAGCATTTTAGATATGGGATACTCAACCTGTATATAATTTTTTATATCACACACTGTGGTTACAGTGTCGCACAAATTAGTTAAAATATGTATTATTTTTTATATCACACACCGGCGGTTACAGTGTCGCACAAATGAGTCAAAAATATATATTTTTACATGCTCAAGTTTAGCTCCACCAACAGCATTGCACAATACGTGTATGAGTAGGAAATAATATACTGTAGGCTGACCGGCAATGTAAAAGTACTTATGAAAATAAAAATATAAATTGTATAGTACACTGCGATACAGCACAAACAAATAAATATATATATATATATATATATATATATATATATATGTATATATATATATTATAATTATTATTTTAGGCATTTTGTTTTTAACTTTTATTATTTTAATTTTACAGTGGGGCGGAGCCCATGGATGGACGGACAGATCACCCTTTTCAGATACAGCGGACAGAGAGAGCACCCCTTTTTCAGATACAGCAGACAGAGAGAGCACCCCTTTTTCAGATACAGCAAACAGAGAGAGCACCCATTTCAGATACAACAGACAGAGAGAGCACCCCTTTCAGATACAGCAGACAGAGAGAGCACCCCTTTTTAGATACAGCAGACAGAGAGAGCACAACTTTGAGATACAGCAGAGAGAGCACCCCTTTTTCAGATACAACAGACAGAGCACCCCTTTGAGATACAGTAGACAGAGCACCCCTTTCAGATACAGCAGATAGAGAGATCACCCCTTTCAGATACAGCAGACAGGGCACCCTTTTTCAGATACAGCAGAAAGAGAGAGCACCCCTTTCAAATACAGCAGACAGAGCCCCCGCCCCACGCCAGACAACACAGTACTGAGATGGACACGTCCGTCCAGTACACTCTCCACAGCTGGAGTGAAGATGGCACCGATGCACAGGATTTATATATAATTCAAAACCCGCGAGAATCCGCCAGTGGGAAGATGACGTTCGGCCTCACTTTGGGATCCGGGTAAGGTGGGAAGTCCTGAGCCAGACTCGGGTCTCGGTTCAGATTGCAATGGTCGGTTGGGTTAGGTTCCCTGAAATCCGAACCCGCTCATCTCTAGTATGTAACGGTAAATTTTATAACATGCCTCTCAGATGCAGCAGTTGCTATCGTAGTCTCCTTGAAATGCTTTTAAAAGTAGGCAAGTATGATCTAAAACTATACCCCATTTTAAGATGCAAGTTGACTTGTGTGTTATACAGTGGTATAATTTGTTTGCATCAAAACTATCTATGTACCGGTATGTATCTTACTAGCCTTTGCAGTAGCTACCTCACTCTGACCTCTGATATTCAACTTATGGTCTATAAGTATTTTTAAGGGTTTAAAACTATAGGATGACCACAATGTCACTCACCAGGAGCAACAGTTGGGCTGGGGACGGGGGGCTTCTGCCTAGCTCAGCCACATGCAAATTTTAGCCCTTTGGGGCCCACAGCAGTGGTAGGCTCTCTGGATAAATTACCTAAGCTTTGCCTTTTGGTCTTGGCTCTGGATTCTGTCATGGAGCCTCCATGATGTTTTGGCCTAGAATTGTGGCACTCACAACATCTTAATGTCAATGCATAACAGTGCATGTACTTCAATGTGCCAGGAGCACCTTTAGTTCTACATACGCTATTGTAGTCTTGCAAACAGCATAATTCAAGTTTACTTTACTCTGTAAGTAATGAACAAGTCGAGTAGCAGCTCAGCAAGCGGTATTTTATAAAAAGACTTGTTAAGATTTAGGTGCTCTAGACAAACAACATTGAAGTGATGATTAACAGTTTAAGAATAAAGTTGTTGACACCATTATGTAGTCCTACAGGCAAACACAGCAACACTAATAAATAATTGGGAAAACAATAGTACCAACACAAACACGTGTGATTAATTCTGGAACATTTCCAGAAGTTCCACTATCATGGAAAATTAAAATAACAGACAACAGCATAATGAGTACCAGGTGCTTAATACCCATCACAAATAGTGCAGTGCCTTACAAAAGTATTGAAGATTTTCAGTTGTTGCTGGATTATTAATCTTATTTGCACATCTTTTATCCAGTTGTTATTTTTATTGTTACCTTGCAGGCACCAACTGAATCATTTTAAAAATCAGTTATTTTTTGTCAGTAGATATTATAAAGAAAGCAAACCACTTAAATATGCTGCTTACCTAATGCTGTATACCACTGTATTTGCTGCCTCTAAATTAACACAGATAGTAAATTGCCCTAGAAAGAATAAAACGGCCCTGTCTGTCAATTTACTGGTTAAATACCTTAAAGGCAATTGCAAAAATGACACTGGCCTCACACGTGATCCTGTCACACGTGTACAGTTTGAGCACATATATCTCAGCGGTTCGGGTATGCGTGACCGGCGCAGCATCCCTTCGTTGTAATCCCGGTAGAGGAATGCCGGCAGGGGGGCCAGCGCAACATGCCCTTGTGGGCTCGCCACAGGTTCTATTCCCACTCTATGGGTGTTGTGGGCACCCACAAGTGGTAATAGTCCCTGCTAGTTGTCATGCCGACTGTAGGGATTGTCAGGGGGCGGGATGTAGGTGGAGGTCACATAACTACAGCCCATCTCAGCTCAGAACTACCACTGCTTATTCGCCACATAAAAGTAATTCTGTGAAGTATGGTGACGAGAGGTTTCTCATCGCAAGGACTGGGAATCTTGCTAGAAATGTAAACAAAATGATGAACATGGAAAGTACTGGGATCCGCTGTGAGGCAACCTGTTTCAGTGTGCTGTAAATCTCATGGGTATCCGGATGACAGATCTACACTGTCAACTGGTCAACACCATATAGTCTACATGCATTAGGTCGACAAATACAAAACGCAGACAGATGAAAGGTTGACAGGTACAAAAGGTGGACATGACAATGGTCGACGCACAAATGGTCAACACAATTTTTGGGATGTCCACATGTTTTCCTGACATTTGCTTGATTTACTATCCATGTGGACTACAATTGGGAATAGCGAGCATGAAGAGTGAAGTGAGCCTGCGAGGGTCTATGTTTCTACTGATGGTGGTCATAGAACATGAAATATACAAGATGTGGGCAAAAAAAGTGTCAATCATTTTGTGTTGACCTTTTGAGCCTGTTGACCTTTTGTACCCATCAACCTTAACTATTGTTGACCTTTGCTCTGTTGACCTTTTGTATCTGTCGACCTAATGCATGTCAACCACATGGTGTTGACTTATTGACTGTCTATGTAGACAGTGTAGATCTTCTATACCACACTTACCTGTTGAAGAGGAAAAAAAACAGCTTTAGCTGGACAATCCCACGGGTTCAGATAGATATCCCGGTGGTCGTGATGCCGGCAGTCACATGACTGACACTGGCATCCCGATATTGAAGATCCCTACCTTGGTGTGGTAAGTATTTTTACCCTCCCCCATCCTGTACCATAAAAATAACTCTCTATGGGAGTGGCAACTAGGGCTGACCTTCTTGGGAGGGGGGAGTGGTGGCTAGGGCCAACCCCCCAGTGCCTAACTCTCCCCATCCTCCCAGGCCCTAACCAAAACCCCCAATACTTTCTTTAAGGATGACAGCTGCCAGTATTCCGGCACTGGTCTCCTGAGTGATGTCGGGATTCTGGTGTTGGTATCCGAATTACGCAGATGCTTAAAAATCCATTATGTAATGACCTCTAGGGGCTTTATCAAAGTAAGAGTTATTAAAAAATACAAGTAACTATGAAGGGTCTTAGGGAGGGGTATGCGAGCGGTGCTGTCATCCAGGGCCCTGGGAGTGGAATCAATGCTTCCCTACGTCCCCTGCATCTGACTAGCAGTGTGACTGGAACAACACCCTGCAGTCAGTAGCGCTATTTCAGTGCTGCTTAGAGTGTCCAAAAGACGCTCTGGCACATATGCTGCGATGTGTAGAGTCACCTGGAGCGTCCGGGCAGCTCTCCACTTTCTTCTGCCTCTGGCACTGTACAATTGCATGACATCACATGTTCAGTTGGCAGGGCCAGCACAGAGCACCAGTGAGCCCTAATTTAGTGCAGTAGATATGCTCTAAAATGTTAACTAACCCAACTAAAGCCTCTTATTAAATCTCATCTTGAACATCACTAAGGGCCAGATGTACTAAGCCTTGGAGAGTTATAAAGTACCAACCAATCAGCTCCTGTCATTTTTCAGACAGAGCCTGTAACATGGCAATTACAGCTGATTGTCTGGCACTTTATTACTGTTACTTTATCACTTTTCAAGTTTAGTATCTTTGGCCCTAAAGGTGTTAAGTAAGAGACCGCTGTTATGATATAAACACCACAAGTGCGCAGAAGTGATAGTTTAAGAAGCTCTCTGACATTACTTTAATAAAAGTTCCGCTGTACATGTAGAATTGGAATGTAATAGCAGTGAGCTATTTAAGGAGAAAATCAGTTCTGCACAAATGCAGTAAAACACTACAGCGTATCAGTTACACCGATCTGGTGCATAATCATACTGTAACACAAAGGTCAAATAAGAAGGAGGAGGTTCAGTTACGATCAATGGTGAAATTCACCCATACCACTGATAGTGGCACAGTCTGTTCTCTTTATTTGTGGTTGAAGATGCTGTTGCCTCACAATAGTCACATGCCCACATAGCAATTTTCTCTTGCATGTTATATGGTAATCTCTTTTGGGCAGGGTCATCTTTACCTTCTCTTTCATCTCATTGTATGTACTTTGTTTTATAATCTATACAGTGTATAGTATTATTAGAGATGTGCACCGGAAATTTTTCGGGTTTTGTGTTTTGGATTTGGATTTGGTTCAGCGGCCGTGTTTTGGATTCGGACCTGTTTTGGCAAAACCTCCCTTAAAATTTTTTGTCGGATTCGGGTGTGTTTTGGATTCGGGTGTTTTTTTTCAAAAACCCCTCAAAAACAGCTTAAATTATAGAATTTGGGGGTAATTTTGATCCTGTAGTATTATTAACCTCAATAACCATAATTTCCACTCATTTCTAGTCTATTCTGGACACCTCACACCTCACAATACTATTTTTAGTCCTATCATTTTCACTGAGGTCGCTGGATGACTAAGCTAAGCGACCCAAGAGGGCGGCACAAACACCTGGCCCATCTAGAAGTGGCACTGCAGTGTCAGACAGGATGGCACTTAAATAATAGTCCCCAAACAGCACATGATGCAAAGAAAAGAGAAAAAGAGGTGCACTGTGGTAGCTGGATGGCTAAGCTAAGCGACACAAACACCTCAATATCACAGGAATTATTCGTTCTAATCAATGGTATTATTGGTCCAAATCACTGAAAGAAAATGACAAAATCACAGGAATTATTCGTTCTAATCAATGGTATTATTGGTCCAAATCACTGGAAGAAAATGACAAAATCACTGGAATTAAATGGCAGTACCACTGGACATATACGGAAGTGTCAGACAGGATGGCACTTAAAAAAATAGTCCCCAAACAGCACATGATGCAAAGAAAAGAGAAAAAGAGGTGCACTGTGGTCGCTGGATGGCTAAGCTAAGCGACACAAACACCTCAATATCACAGGAATTATTCGTTCTAATCAATGGTTTATTGGTCCAAATCACTGGAAGAAAATGACAGAATCACAGGAAATATTCATTCTAATCAATGGTATTATTGGTCTAAATCACTAGAAGAAAATGACAAAATCACTGGAATCATTTGGCAAGATCACTGTAATTAATAATTAATTATAAATCACTGATATTAATTAGTAAAATCTCGCTATCGCCTGCCTAGTGAAGTGGAATCTAGATGGGATTTTGTACCGTGGACACAATAACTTCATCAATTGTCTACATCCCAATGCACTAATGGCGGTAAACGCGCGCACGTCTAACAGCGCACTGATTATACTGAGAACTGATTATACTGATCAATCACGGATTATACTGAGCACTGATTTTACTGAGCACTGATGATACTACGGAGAACTGACACTGAGCAGCGAGAACAGCACTGGACTATTGTACTGTAGTATACTGGTCACCACAATGCTGCACTGTACTACTATATACTGCTCACGACAATGCAGCACAGATATGGATACTTGAAGTGACACGGAGCTGCAAGATACAGCAATGGCCTACTGTACTGTACTACTATATACTGGTGGTCACCAAAATGCTGCACTATACTACTATATATATAATGCTCACCACAATGCTGCACTGTACTACTATATACTGCTCACGACAATGCAGCACAGATATGGATACTTGAAGTGACACGGAGCTGCAAGATACAGCAATGGCCTACTGTACTGTACAACTATATACTGTTGGTAACCAAAATGCTGCACTGTACTTCCATTCACAGCCAGAATCTCTCAGGATATTTTTTCCTAGAAGTATTGTATATATGGGCTAATACCTGAATCAGAAATAGTCCTGATTGTAAGATCTGGATATCTTATTCAGGCAGTGCATCAAAATCTGACTGCCAGTATTTTTAAAGGGTACCTCAATCAATAGTCCCTATAAGGAGCTCCACAAAGGAGTCTCAAATAATTATCTTTAAGGCAGAATTTTATATCTAGGACCATTAGGATTCCTAAAAGGAACCACCAAGAAAGCTCCTATCAGGAGCGAACTTAAGAGAATCCTTTTTTATCACTATATCCAAGGTTGTGATTCTCCACACACAAATCTATTAATGGCAAATAAGCCTGTTTTATATATTTATTACCCCTGATGAAGTCGATAAGACGAAACACGTTGGTTTGTCAGTCAGGAGTTTCCAGTATAGTTTGTGAAGATACTCCCTCTTAAGCTCGCACCTTGAAAAAGGTGAGGGAGTATCTAGAGTTAAAGACCACACAACGAACATATTGGTTATCCTTTATTGTCATCATTTTAAACACATCTTTGTGAACACTATATGAGGAATTTTATGTGAAAACTGTATTTGTTTTAACATGTGTTATTAAAACAATTTTTTACTAATTGGCCTTGGGCCTCTTGTTTGGGTGACCATCTTGGTGAGGGGTGTCTGTTACAGGTTCCCAGATACAAATCTTCTCCTGTATTCAATTCTGACTTATGGAAACAACACTGGAAGAATCATTGTAGATATAGTCTTATTTAGCGCACTTGGGAAACTGTTTTTTATTTATATATATATATATATATATATATATATATATATATGTATATACTGCTCACAACAATGCAGCACAGATATGGATATTTGAAGTGACACAGAGCTGCAAGATACAGCAATGGCCTACTGTACTGTACAACCATATACTGGTGGTCACCAAAATGCTGCACTGTACTACTATATATATACTGCTCACAACATTGCGGCACAGAGATGGATACTTGAAGTGACACAGCGGAGCTGCAAGATACAGCAATGGCCTACTGCACTGTACAACTATATACTGTTGGTCACCAAAATGCTGCACTGTACTACTATATATATATATATATATATATATATATATATAGTATATACTGGTCACACAACAATGCAGCAGATTGAGCACTGATCATCAGGATACTGTCTAAAACTGAGTCTGACACGGAGCTGCAAGACACAGCAATGGCCTACCGTACTGTACTAATATAATTTACTGGTGGTCCCCACAATGCAGCACACTGAGCACAGATATTTGCAGCACACTGAGCACAGATATGGACCTTTTCAGGCATAGAACGTAGCCACGTCCTCTCCGTACAATCTCCAATGCACGAGTGAAAATGGCAGCGACGCGCGGCTCTTTATATGGAATACGAATCTCGCGAGAATCCGACAGTGGGATGATGATATTCGGCTTTGTTTGGGTTAACCGAGTAAGGCGGGAAGATCCGAGGCTGCCTCGGACCCGTGTAAAATACGTGAAGTTCGGGGGGGGGGCTCGGATCTCGACTAACCGAACCCGCTCATCTCTAAGTGTTATGTAACATGTCAGGTAGCTTTGTAAAAATAATAATAATAATAATAATAATAATAATAATAATACGGATGGTGTAATGGTTAGCATTACTGCCTCACAGCACTGAGGTCATGGATTTGAATCCCACTTTGGCACCAACTGTGTGGAGTATGTATATTCTCCCTGTAGTTGTGTGGGTTTCCTCCGGGTACTCCGGTTTCCTCCCACAATCCAAAAATATACTGGTAGGTTAATTGGCTCCCAACAAAATTAACCCTAGCGTTAATGTGTGTGCGTGCATGTGATAGAGAATATAGATTATAAGCTCCACTGGGACAGGGACTGTTGGGAATGGCCAATATTCTCTGTAAAGCAATGTGGAATATGTGTGCGCTATAGAAATAACTGGTGGTAATAATAATAATAATAATAATAATAATAATAATAATAATAATAATGTCACTTCTGTGGATGAGCCAAAAGGAAATGAAGGAAATTCTTTTAAGGTTCTTTCTAGGGGATCCGGTAACGAACCTGGCAGTTGAAATACTGATGCCGGAATCCTGACCACCGGGATCCCGAACGAGTGTTTGCCGGGCCATCGGAGCAGTAAGTCGCGGGGGTGGGGAAGGGTTGTGTTTAGGCTGTGGTGGGAGTGTTAGGCTGCAGGGAGGGGTGGTTAGGTTTAGACTACAGGATGGGGGGAATGTTAGGTTTAAACACCCCCAGGGAGGATTAGGTTTAGGCTGAGGAAGGATTAGATTTAGGGGGGCATTGGGGAAAGGTAAGTATCTCACCATCAGGATGCCGCAGTCAGTATTCTGACCACCGGATCCCGAATGCCCAATCCATTTCTAGGCACCTCTTAGTTAAGATAAATAAACCTTGTCACATACAGTACATGCTAATTTTCAATTAGGTGGACGGTGCAGGATGCAGCATGGAGGCATTGTGCAGCCAAGTAAGTGGTGCAGAGGATGTGGAACAGCAATTGCCTCATCATGGCCCCTCCCCTGCTGTACAAAGCTGCAGTTCTCCACTACTGTAATATGGGGGTGGGGCCATAATTATGCAATTCAGCGCATATAGTGTCCTCAAGCTGCCCGGACTGCCCACTTCCCAAGTGGCCAGCAGTGCACTGATTCCGTTAGACTTGCCTACTCTTTCTGGGATTCAGTAGTCTCCTGGATGTTTGGGAAAGTTGGCAAGTATGCCATGGATTTACTGGTGGAAGATCATGCCAAACAAATCTTATTGACTTTTTTGACTCTGTGATAAAAATAATAGATCAAGGGGGAGCTGTAGATGTAGAATATCTAGACTTTAGTAAAGCATTTGACACTGTCCCACATCACAGACTGCTAAATAAACTTGAAAGCGTGGGGGTGGATTATAAAACAGTTAAATGGATAAGAACATGGTTGCAGGATAGGAAACAGACAGTTGTAGTAAATGGAGTGCAATCTTTGGATGGAAATGTTACCAGTGGAGTACCCCAGGGATCTGTACTTGGACCAGTTCTCTTTAATATCTTTGTTGGTGACATTGCAAATGGTATTAAAGGGAAAGTATGCCTTTTTGCAGATGATACAAAAATTTGCAACAGGCTAGACACACCGGGAGGGGTAAAACAAATGATTGATGACCTAGCTAGGCTTGAGAAATGGTCAAGAACGTGGCAACTACAGTTTAATGCTAAAAAATGCAAAATCATGCACTTGGGTCTCAAAAACCCAAAGGCTAAAAATAGTATCAAGGGTACTATAATGGAAACTACTGAAGAGGAAAGGGATTTAAGAGTCACTATTTCAAGTGATTTAAAGGCAGGAAAGCAATGCAACAAAGCAACGAGAAAGGCAAGTCAGATGCTTGGTTGTATAGCGAGAGGAATCAGTAGCAGGAAAAAATAAGTAATAATGCCACTGTATAGGTCATTAGTATGGCCTCATCTTGAATACTGTGTCCAGTTCTGGAGATCATATCTCCAGAAGGATAAAAATACATTAGAGAGTGTACAAAGAAGGGCAACTAAAATGGTGCATGGCCTACTTACCTGGAAAGTCTAAAAGATCTTAACATGTATAGTTTGGAGGAGAGAAGGGAAAGAGGGACATGATAGAAACTTTCAAATATACCAAGGGTTTTAACAAAGTTTAGGATGGAAACATTCTTCAAAGGAAGAGGAGTATTAGAACTCGAGGACATACACTAAAACTGGAGGGAGGCAGGTTCAGGGCAAATTTAAGGAAAACTTACTTCACAGAAAGGGTAGTGGACAAGTGGAATAGCCTCCCATCAGAGGTGGTAGAGGCTAAGACTGTAGAGCAATATAAACATGCTTGAGATAGGCATATGCAGGCCCGGCGCTACCCGCTCAGAGAAGGGATGCAGTGCAGGGAGGAGCTGGGACGGATAGGCGCTTCCCCTGCTCTGCATCCCTTCCCTGCTGCGCCGTCCTGTCCCCCCTCCTGCTGCTGCTGCTGCCAGTGCTGTGTCTGTCACTGTATGACAGTCACTGGCAGCGGGCACCTGCAGCATGAAACGCCTCCTCCCCTCACCTGTGTGACAGCGCCAAGTACGGGACAGAAGGGGGCGGAGCTACACGGGGCGGGATGGGGCGTGGCTAAACGGATCAGAAGGGGCGGGGCTACACTGACCAGGCTGCTGTACAGAGGGAGACTGGCTTAGGTAAGTGGAGGGTGAGAGAGAAGTGTGTGTGTGTGTGTGTGTGTGTGTGTGTGTGTGAGGTATGTCTGTGCGCGCGCTTTATGGATGCTACTACTGGGGGGGCATTACGTATAACGACGCTACTACTGGGGGGGGGCATTACACGTAAGAACGCTACTACTACTGTGGGGGGCATTACGTATAAGGACACTACTACTACTGTGGGGGGCATTACGTATAAGGACGCTACTACTACTGTGGGGGGCATTACGTATAAGGACGCTACTACTACTGTGGGGGGCATTACGTATAAGGACGCTACTACTACTGGGGGGCATTACGTATAAGGACGCTACTACTACTGTGGGGGGCATTACGTATAAGGACGCTACTACTACTGTGGGGGGGCATTACGTATAAGGACGCTACTACTACTGGGGGGCATTACGTATAAGGACGCTACTACTACTGTGGGGGGCATTACAAATAAGGACGCTACTACTACTGGGGGGGGGCATTACGTATAAGGACGCTATTACTACTGTGGGGGGCATTACGTATAAGGACGCTACTACTACTGTGGGGGGCATTACGTATAAGGACGCAACTGCTACTGTGGGGGGCATTACGTATAAGGACGCTACTACTACTGTGGGGGGCATTACGTATAAGGACGCTACTACTACTGGGGGGGGGGGCATTACGTATAAGGACGCTACTACTACTGTGGGGGGCATTACGTATAAGGACGCTACTACTACTGTGGGGGGCATTACGTATAAGGACGCTACTACTACTGGGGGGCATTACGTATAAGGACGCTACTACTACTGTGGGGGGCATTACGTATAAGGACGCTACTACTACTGTGGGGGGGCATTACGTATAAGGACGCTACTACTACTGGGGGGCATTACGTATAAGGACGCTACTACTACTGTGGGGGGCATTACGTATAAGGACGCTACTACTACTGGGGGGGGGGCATTACGTATAAGGACGCTATTACTACTGTGGGGGGCATTACGTATAAGGACGCTACTACTACTGTGGGGGGCATTACGTATAAGGACGCAACTACTACTGTGGGGGGCATTACGTATAAGGACGCTACTACTACTGTGGGGGGCATTACGTATAAGGACGCTACTACTACTGGGGGGGCATTACGTATAAGGACGCTATTACTACAGGGGTGCACTACGTATAAGGACGCTACTACTACTGGGGGGGCATTACGTATAAGGACGATACTACTACTGGGGTGCACTACGTATAAGGACGCTACTACTACTGGGGGCGGCATTACGTATAAGGACGATACTACTACTTGGGGGCATTATGTATAAGGACGCTACTATTACTGGGGGGCATTATGTATAAGAATGCTACTACTACTCGGGGGGCATTATGTATAAGGATGCTACTACTACTGTGGGTGCATTATGTATAAGAATGCTACTACTACTCGGGGGGCATTATGTATAAGGATGCTACTACTACTGGGGGGCATTATGTATAAGGATGCTACTACTACTGGGGGGCATTATGTATAAGGATGCTACTACTACTGGGGGGCATTATGTATAAGGATGCTACTACTACTGGGGGGCATTATGTATAAGGATGCTACTACTACTGGGGGGCATTATGTATAAGGATGCTACTACTACTGGGGGGCATTATGTATAAGAATGCTACTACTACTCGGGGGGCATTATGTATAAGGATGCTTCTACTACTGGGGGGCATTATGTATAAGGATGCTACTACTACTGGGGGGCATTATGTATAAGGATGCTACTACTACTGGGATGCATTACATATAAGGACACTACTACTACGGGTGGGGCTTTACGTATAAGATTAATAAGATTGTGCTACATTGTGGCGTAATTTTAAATGGGGGTACTATTGTGTGGCCATGCCCCTTACTTGTGAGACCACACCCCTTTTCCCGGTGCGCGCCAAAGGCATATGGGAGGGCGCAAATTTATAGTTTGCAGGGGGGCGCCGAACACCCTAGCACCGGCCCTGGGCATATGAATATCCTTATAAAGAATTAAGGTTCAAAAAGGGTTGAGATTACCTAAAGGATAAAAAAGGGGCAGCCTAGATGGGCCAAGTGGTTCTTATCTGCCGTCAAATTCTATGTTTCTATGTCTGTGAGCAATGAAATAGTTGCACAACATATACTATATAGGGACCTGGGCATTTTCTTTTGCCCTTCCCTTAATCCCCAGAGACGATGTGACATACAGTAGTAGTGCCTGACCCAATAGATACCTGCAATTTTTTATATTGAGTCTTGGGTCCTCTCTTTGGACAGTGGTCTCTCCAGGTATTAGGAGTTCTATATACAGAGCTGAACAATTTAGAGTATAAAGACATATAGGGGGTCATTCCGAGTTGATCGTAGCTGTGCTAAATTTAGCACAGCTACGATCAGGCACTCAGACATGCGGGGGAACGCCCAGCACAGGGATAGTCCATCCCGCATGTCAGTGCCGACCCCCCCACGTGCAGAAATGCAAAAGCATCGCACAGCGGCAATGCTTTTGCATTTGAGGAGTAATTTCCGGCCAGCGCAGCTCCTGCCGCTGGCCGGGAGACCCTCTTCGCTGCCCGAGTCGCAGCGGCTGCGTGTGACATCATGCAGCTGTCGCGGCCCCCCCTTCCCAATGGTCTGGCCACGCCTGCGTTGGCCGGATTGCGCCAACGCCGCCGTCCAGCCCCCTCCCACCCAGCGACCGCCTCTGCCTGTCAATCAGGCAGAGGCAATTGCTAGGCAATGACGGCCTGCAGTTCCGACCCGATAGCTACGCTGCGATAAACTGCAGCGAGCGATCGGATCGGAATGACCCCCATAGTAAGCTGAGGTGTGTGCATCTAAACCAGTGATATGGGGCCTAATTCAGACCTGATCGCTAGCAGGCGATTTTTACACTGCTGTAATCAGATAGTCGCCATCTACAGGGGGAGGGTATTTTAGGTGCAAGTGTATGAACGCATGTGCAGCAGAGCTGTACAAACAGTCTCTGCGCAGCCGAGGACTTACTCAGCCGCTGCAATCACATCAGCCTTTCCGGGACCGGAATTGACGTCAGGAACCCTCCCTGCAAACGCATGGACACGCCTGTGTTTTTCAAAACACTCCCAGAAAATGGTCAGTTGACACCCACAAACGGCTTCTTTCTGTCAATCTCCTTATGAACGCCTGTGCGAATGGATCCTTTGCACAAACCCATCGCTGAGTGGCGATCCGCTTTGTACCCGTGCGACACACCTATGCATTGCGGTACATACTCATGCGCAGTTTAGACCTGAACGCACACTGTGTGAAAACTCAGCCTAGCGATCAGGTCTGAATTACCCCCATAGTTCACATAAGACATATCACAGCTCATTGACGAGTTAAAAATATGACTGAGTACACAAACATTCTAATATATCTACAGTAGTTAAACTGAGGTAACCTGACAGCACTAAATGCAGCAGATGGCTGAAAAATCCCAGCAGAAAATTGTTGCAAAATTTCATGACAAATTGTAAAGACTTAAAACTGCTTAAGAAAAGCATAAATACCAACTAGACCTATGCAAATTCCCAGGAAAACACAAAATAAATGCTTAACATAGCAGCTGTTTTCAACTCGGTTGCCTACATGGAATGAATAAGAGAAAATCCAAATTGATGTTATGGTGATGGAATGTCAAATCTTTTACTGCATTAACTGAAAATACTGCATTGCACATACATAATATTCTTGTACTTTACTTAGTAACAGTGAAAGCATATTATGAATATATCATAAATAGATGGACACTCGGTTTTCAAGCTAATTACTTAATGATAACACTGACAATAAATAATTTTTTATCACTTTTATCCATCAATGGAATGCAATATTTTTAAAATTTAATTTATAGTCCAACTATACTCAAGAGTGTATGTTACCTGATAGCACAGAACAGTATGCAGTGATAAAGGATGTCAAGTGAAACCTCCTGTATGACATAATCAAGTTTTATACAATGACATTGAGTAGTATATAGGAAGGTTCACTACAGTATTGCTAAAAATAACAGAAAACTAAATTACATGACAGAACAGCATATACTATCACATATAAAGAAGCATAGAACCATAAAGATTATGTTTCTGGGGTATAACAGGTTATATGTGTAGATGATTGCATATGGGGGGTCATTCCGAGTTGATCGTAGCTGTGCTAAATTTAGCACAGCTACGATCATCTTCCCTGACATGCGAAGGGACACCCAGCACAGGGCTAGTCCGCCCCGCATGTCAGTCCGGCCCCCCCTCCCCCGCAGAAGTGCAAAGGCATCGCACCGCGGCGATGCCTTTGCACTTCAAGAGTAGCTCACGGCCAGCGCAGCTTTAGCGTGCTGGCCGGGAGCTACTCATCGCTCCCCGGCCCGCAGCGGCTGTGTGTGACGTCACGCAGCCGCTGCGGCTCGCCCCCCCATTCGGTCCGACCACACCTGCATTGGCCGGACCGCACCCACAAAACGGCGGCCAAACGCCGCCGTTCCAACCCCTCCCGCCCAGCGATCGCATCCCTGCTACGGCCTTCGCCGTCTGCCATGTGCCAGCGTACTACGGCACCGGCGCATTCGCAGTAGGGACCCATTCGCTCTGCTGTGTAAAAAAGCAGTGAGCGAACTGGTCAGAATGACCCCCATAGTGGGGGATCCAGATGAAAACTTACGGTTACATCTCTCTAACATGCTCCTTTTTTCCTCTATTTAAAATATTTTTTAACTGACAAGAAGTGAGAAACTTAGCTAGACCTGTATATCTGCAATGATGCATCTTCTTACAATTACAATCTTGTTACTATGTCTATGGCTATGCTAACTTGTTTGGTATCTAAGGGCCTAATTCTGGAAGGATAGCAAATTCTGCTAATTAGCAGAATTTGCTATCCTTTGGAGCCATACTGGGGGCTGCCCATCGCTGGCTAAGGCCACCCAGCATGCTGACCAGAGATCCCCCCCCCCCCCCACTGAACAAGCATAAATTGCGATCATATCGCAATTTCTGCTTGTTAACAGAAACAGAGGATGGCTCTTGCCGGCACAGCTTAGCTGCGCCCGCAGGAGTCCCGCCTCCATGTTCTTGATCACGGAGGCTGCATGTGACGTCACGCAGCCGACGTGATCATGCCCCCGACACAGCATCGACACGCCGCTGTTCAGCAGCCTCCTCCCCCATTCGCGCCGCACCAACCCCGCAATGCTCCGTCATGCAGCTGTCGCAATCACGCCCCCGACACAGCCTCGACACGCCGCTGTTCGGCGGCTTCCTCCCCCATTCGCGCCGTGCCACCCCCACAACGCTCCATCTCCTCCCTGGAAACGGAGAGTTGCCCGACCACTCCCCCACCCTGCTATCGCCTCTGCCTGATTGACAGGCAGAGGTGATCGCTTTTTCTGCACCCCCCCACAGAAAGTGAGGGTGCATGGCCAGGATGGGCGCTACGCATGCGTCCGCAGGGCATTTGTAAATATTCTGATTGGATCACGATTTGCGATCCAACCTGAATTAGCCCCAATATATTTAAAATATATTCCATTATATGGCACATTATATTAACAATGGCAGATGTTATCATGCTTAGCAAACAATTTTCTGTTCCGCTAAAGGTTCAAGGCATATTTGTAACTTGCTTGTGAAAGTCCAAACAAGACAGGGCTAGTTAAATTAAGACCAAGACAACTGAGGCAATTATTAAGTGTCCAAGATAGTAAAGGCGTTGATTGCATATCAAGAGGCTGAAAATATTGTCTTTGTTAAGCTGTGTACACACGATGAGATAAATCTGTAAGATTTTGACTATATAGTCAAAATCTTAAGGAAAGTTAGTGCACATCTCAAGGTGTTAGGCAGCTTTTCGATCCCGATGCGCACTCTAGTGGGGTCGGTATCGTAAGGCTAGATAGACTGTGCAGTCAAGTCAATCTTGATTATCTAGTGTACTATCTAGTACAAAGTAGAGATGAGCGGGTTCGGTTCCCTGAGAACCGAACCATCCGAAACTTTACTACCCAAGCCCGGATCCAAGCCCAGCTCGAGTTTTCCTTCCTGACTAGGAAACCAGAACGAGGCAAAACGTCATCATCCCGCTGTCGGAGTTTGGATTCCATATAAGGTGCTGCACGTCACCGCCATTTTCACTCCAGCATTGGAGAGTGTAGCGAGAGGACGTGTCTCCATCCTCAGTGTCCTGCATGAGTACAGTGGTAGTGTCTTGTGCTGCATCAGTCCAGTGACAGTGGTGGTGTCCTCTGCTGCCATATGTCCAGTGCTGCTGTATAAGTCTAGTCCAGTGTTGCTGTGTTGTTCTGCATCAGTTCAGTGGTGGTGTATTGTGCTGCATCAGTCCAGTCACAGTGGTGGTGTCCTCTGCTGCCATATGTCCAGTGCTGTTGTATAAGTCCAGTCCATTGCAGTGGTGCTGTGTTGTCCTACATCAGTACAGTGGTACTGTCTTGTGCTGCATCAGTCCAGTCACAGTGGTGGTGTCCTCTGCTGCCTTATGTCCAGTGCTGCTGTATAAGTCCACTCCATTGCAGTGGTTCTGTGTTATCCTGCATCAGTCCAGTGGTGGTGTCCCTGTGCTGCTGTATAAGTCCAGTGGTACTGCCGTATATATGTCCAGTGATACTGCCGTATATGTCCAGTGATACTGCCGTATATGTCCAGCGGTATTGCCGTATAAATCCAGTGATAATGTCGTATATGTCCAGTGGTACTGCCATATAATTCCAGTGATACTGCCATATATGTACAGTGGTACTGCTGTATAAATCCAGTGGTACTGGTGTATAAATCCAGTCCAGTGATACTGCCGTATATATGTCCGTATAAACTACTGCCGTATAAACTACAAGTGGGGCATAACTGCAAGGGCTAAACTACAAGGGGGCAAATTACAGGGGGGCATTATTGCTGGCGGCTAAACTACAAGCAGGCAAACTACTGGGGGCATTACCACTGGGACCCTAAATTAAAGGGGGGACGGGTAAACTACTGGGGTCATAACTGCAGGGGCTAAACGACTGGGGGCATTAGTACAGGCAACATTACTACTAGGGGCAATACTACACAGGGGCATTACCATTAAGGGCATTACTACTGGGGGTCCTACTAATGAGGGCATTGTAAAGGGGGCACTTCATAAGGGGCATCACTCCTGGGGACATAAGGGGCACTACTATTGCGGGCATTGCATATGGGGCACCACTACTATGGGGTCTATATATGGGGCACTACCACTGTGGGCACTAGCAGTACAGTGGACATTGCATAAGGAGTGCTACTACTGTGGGCATTGTATAAGAAGCACTACTGCGGTGGGCATTATGTGTATTGCGGGGTGCTACTACGGTGGGCAGTATTACTATTCTGTGACCATGCCTAATTTTTTGTGGTGCGCGCCTACGACGTGCGCAATACCTTTGTTACATGGGCGCCGTGGGGTGGGGGATGAGTTCCACCACCTCTGTAGGACCACTTTAAGCACTGCATGCAAGCTTGTGGGGACGTGTTTTATGTTGCCCTGAATCTTCCCTTATCTGCTCTTTGCATCTCTAGCTGTGTTGAGCGATGACGTGCGGTCAAAGTAAGCAGGGGAGGCAGAGCCTTATCTGTCATACTCCAATGTACTCCAGAGTTTTGGCAATAAAAATCATTAGAATAATACAATGAAGATAGCCAAAACTTATAAATATCATATTTGTATTATTATTACTTTGGTAAAGTATGTGCGCAAATGACTATCAACTATTTTCTCCCACAAACTGAAAGACAGATATAAAAAATTGTTCAAATTGGTTAAATATGTTTGATTTGACTCATTGGAATGACTATTTCTGTTTGTTTTCCAGTATTTGTGAACAAATGGTCAATTGTAATTTTTCCATATATTAGCAGATTTTTATTCCTATCAGACAGATTGGACAGATTGTCTGACAGATAATTGTATAGTGTTTACCCATCTTAAGATGGATTTTTATCAAAAAAGTTGCCTGATGCCAGAAGATTCACATGTGATCTGGCGTGTCAGGATGGGCTGTTTGGCATGACTGTAACAAAGATGTATGAGGACCCATCTGTATATTGTATTATACTGTTTACTATATTGTAGTGTGTTACCATGTACTGTCTCGTTGTTTGCCAGCTGTATGGTGCTGAGCACCACATGTGGTACCCAATATGGATTATTTTGAAGAAAAAGCAGAAGAAGATGTGATGGGTATGTAATTGAAATAATAAGAGTGTTTTGAGAAAGTAGGTGTGTGTTATGCCAAAATCCTCTGCAATTGACACCACTGACATTTGTGGGAGCTGCTATGTATAATTTTACAAAAAGCACTTGATAAATGTTACTTCTAAGCTGATTGGTTGCCATGGGCAACTTCTCCACTGGCACACTTCTGCACACTTGTCACTGCTTCATGAAAAGACCCTTAACTGTCACTAGGGGGTCTATGTACTAAGCCCTGGAGATAGATAAAGTGGACGGAGATAAAGTACCAGCCAACCAACTGCCATGTTACTGACAAATGACAGGAGCTGATAGGCTGGTACTTTATCTCCATCCATTTTATCATTAGCCAAGCCTTAGTACATAATCTCCTTAGTACAAATGTGATAACATAATTTTTTTATCACTCTATAGTTTTATATACATATATTTTCTAGCCACTTACTGTAATGTGTATAAATTGTACAGTATACTATGCTTTTTCCCCATCTTTTGTACTCTGAGTGGGAGTTTTATCCATTATGACTTCTAGGGGCATATCCAATTACCTGCAGTGTTTGCCATGTGGGAAAGCTCCGGGTTTATTGCCCGGAGCTATTCAATTATTATTCAATTGAAGAGGCAAATGGATGAAGGTGCTGTGTAATAATTTTCTGAAAATTATTATTTTTTTAAACTTTTTATTGAACAGAAGTCGGATAAAGTTCAAAATTATGGAGGCAAGAGTAAATCACAAACACAATAAAATACTTCAAATTAGAAAGTAAAGAGAAGTGAAAATAATAAACAGCAAACCCACAACATAGAGCAGGGGTGGCCAACCAGTTAGTGGCAAAGAGCCAGAAAATATCTGTAGTCAAGGGTAACAGCCATATAATGCTCGTGCCGAAGGCGCGCAAGCAAAAATGGGGGCGTGGCATAGTTGTCACAAAGCCACACACCATTTGTATGCGCATACCTTTCGGTTTGACGTTTGTAGGAGTATGACCTTGTGTCATAACCCCATTTTTAGTCCTGTTGTACAGTGCTACATACATATAAAAACACCAAAAAATGGGTGCCTCCACAGTGCCAAATACATATATGCCCCCACAGTGCCAGATACATATATGCTCCCACAGTGCCAAATACATATATGTCCCGACAGTGCCAGATACACATATTCCTCCACATTGCCAGATACATATATTCCTCCACAGTGCCAGATACATATATGCACCCATAGTGCCAGATATGCCCCCACTGCCAGATACACATCTCCCCAGTGCCAGATATGCCACCACTGCCAGATACACATCTCCCCAGTGCCAGATATGCCCCCAGTGTAAGATACACATGTCCCCCCAGCGCCAGATACACATGGCCCCCAGTGCCAGATATGCCCCTAGTGCAAGATACACATCCCCCAGTGCCAGATATTCCCCCAGTGCTAGAAACACATGTCCCCCAGTGCCAGATATGCCCCCAGTGCCAGATAAACATCCCCCCAGTGCCAGATACACATGTCCCCAGATATGCCCACAGTGCCAGATATGCCCACAGTGCCAGATACACATGTCCCCCCAGTGCCAGATATGCCCCCAGTGCCAGATATGCCCCCACTGCTAGCTACACGTCTCCCAGTGCCAGATATGCCCCCAGTGCCAGATACATATGTCTCCCCAGTGCCAGATATGCCCCCAGTGCCAAATATGCCCCCACTGTCAGCTACACGTCTCCCCAGTGCCAGATATGACCCCACTGCCAGCTACACATCTCCCCATTGCCAGATATGCCCCCAGTGCCAGATACACATCCCCCAGTGCCAGATATGCCCCCAGTGCCAGAAACACATGGCCCCAGTGCCAGATATGCCCCTAGTGCTAGATACACATCCCCCCAGTGCCAGATATGCCCCCAGTGCTAGAAACACATGTCCCCCAGTGCCAGATATGCCCCCAGTGCCAGATAAACATCCCCCCAGTGCCAGATACACATGTCCCCACACTGCGCCCCTTCAAGTGCTGCTCCCCGCCGCGCTGCTGCTCTGCTCAGGCTGCTGCTTGTGAGGGGAGGAGGGCGCAGCGTGCGCCTATCCTGCCCCTCAGTCTCCACTCTCCGGCGGTGTTGATTCTCTCTAATTAGACGCTGGTTCGTGAGCCAATTGGAGTTTGTGGACCGGCAGCTAAGACTCCTGATTGTCTGCCTGTCCGCGAGCTCTGATTGGCTCACGGGCCGGCGCCGGGCACTGCAGACTAGGGCAGCGGTAGGTGCCGTGGGAGCTTACAAGCCACATGCGGAGATAGAAAGAGCCGCATGCGGCTTGAGAGTCGCGGGTTGGCCACCGCTGACATAGAGGAAAAGGTAGGAGTTATACATCTTCGCTAACCATTCAGGGATATAATACCACATGTATTATATTTTATATACATTTTCTTTGATCAAAGTGGAAATAAAACTAGAGACAGTTTTTAGTTTTGATAATCTCCCAGGATTCCTCTTCCAGGTTGGTCCAAGATCGCTCTCCCACTCCCGCTGACAGCTAACCTGAGGTCCCATTTAAGAGACCATGGGATCATAGTAACATATTTCCAAATGTAGTATTTATAGCGTATGATTCATGAGAATTCCTAAAGTGAGAATTAGTAGAAGGGAAGAGTTCTAATAATTTATCTTTAACTCTAACTCAGATTCTTCTATATGTTAACATAACACCTTCATCCAATCTCCTCTATTAAATTATATTATATTATTAAATTATTTTGCATTTTCCCCACATGTTAACCCATAGATTCTGAGTAACCAATTGATTTTGGGGTTTAACACTGTGTGTTAAACCCCAGTGGGTGAATTTATTGTGAACTTTTCTTTGCAGCTTCTGGGAAGAAAAGTTCTTGTTGCATGCGGGAATGCAGGATGTAATTCAATAGGTCTGAGCTGAAAATCAGCAGCAGGCATTATGTATATGCCCCTTAATGCCTTAACAATTTATGAAAAGGAGCAAATTATAATACACATTTAAATTAGGGATGAGCGGTTCGGTTCCCGAGGAACCGAACCCACCCGAAATTTACGATACGAGCCGGGATCCGAGTCCGGCTCAGGTTTTCCCACCTGGCTTGGATCCCAAAGAGAAGCTGAATGTCATCTTCACGCTGTCAGATTCTTGTTGGCTTTGGATTCTATATAAGTCCCGTGCATTGGCGCCATCTTTGCTCCAGCTGTGGAGAGTGTACTGGACGGCTGTGTCCATCTCCAGTACTGTCACTGTGTTGTTTGGCATGGCGTGGGGCGGGTTGTCTAAAAGGGGTGCTCTCTCTGTCTGCTGTATCTGTAAAAGGGGTGCTATCTCTGTCTGCTGTATATGAAAAAGGGGTGCTCTCTTTGCTATATCTGAAAAGGGGTGCTCTCTCTGCTGTATCTGAAAAAGGGGTGCTCTCTCTATCTGCTGTATCTGAAAAAGGGGTGCTGTCTCTGTCTGCTGTATCTGAAAAAGGGGTGCTCTCTCTGTCTGCTGTATCTGAAAAAGGGGTGCTATCTCTGTCTGCTGTATCTGAAAAAGGGGTGTTCTCTCTGTCTGCTGTGTCTGAAAAAGGGGTGCTCTCACTGTCTGCTGTATCTGAAAAAGGGGTGCTCTCTCTGTTGTATCTGAAAGGGGTGCTCTGTCTGTCTGCTGTATCTGAAAAAGGGGTGCTCTCTCTGCCTGCTGTATCTGAAAGGGGTGATCTGTCTGTCTATCCAGGGGATCTGCCCCAGTGTAAAATTAAAATAATAAAGGCTAAAAACAAAAAGCCTAAAATCATAATTATAAAAAAAAAATGTTTGGTTTGTTTGTGCTGTACCCCAGTGTACTATACAATATTTTTCACAGTGACACTGCTGGTCAGATCAAAGTATATTATTTCCTACTCATACACGTATTGTGCTACACTGTCAGTGAAGTCAACCGCAGTGTGTAATTATTATATATATTTCTGACTCATTTGTGTGACACTATAACCACCGGTGTATGATATACAGTAAAACATACTTCTACATATTTCTGACTCATTTGTATGATGCTGTCAGTGCTTTCAACCGCAGTGTGTAACTATTATATACATATTTTACTCATTTGTGCGACACTGTAGCCGCTGGTGTGTGATATAAAAAATACTTCTACATATTTCTGACTCATTTGTGTGACGCTGTCGGTGCAGTCAACCGCAGTGCGTAATTATTATATATATTTATGACTCATATGTGCGACACTATAACCACTGGTGTGTGATATAAAAAAATACTTCTACATATTCTGACTCAATTGTGCAACGCTGTTGGTGCAGTCAACTGCAGTGTGTAATTATTATGTATATTTCTGACTCAGTTGTGCGATACTGTAACTGCTGATGTGTGATATTAAAAATAATAATACATATTTTTGACTAATTTGTGCAACACTGTCGGTGAAGCCAGCGCTGAAAGTAGGGTGGTATGGGGTGGTACGGAGTACCATTAAGAAATTTGGTGGTGGTACCCAGTACCATCAGCCCTACACTGGGGCATAATTTAGAAGATGCATTTTGTGTGTGGGACATAAAATGGTGTCAGTGGCATAACTATGTGTGGCATAATACAGTATGTAATAGGCATTACAGTGTGTGGCATAATATGTTAGGCATTATGTTGTGTGGCATAATGTGTAAGGGGCATTACTGTGTGTATTATAATGTGGAAATGCCCCTATTGCCAAGTAGCAACTTCCCTAGTTTTGTGTGACCACGCCCCCTCATGACACATGACCACCCATTTTAACTATCAATACTACTAAAAAAATATTCTATTTGTACCACTGGGTGAAGATAAACTGCAGTGTCTAAAAATATGTATTTCTGACTCATTTGACCTTTACCAACAATTATCTCCAAAAAGTACAGAAAGACTTGTGATGGTGGATTCCAGCAGGGAGGAGTTAATAATCTGTGAAGAAGAGGATGTACACACTAATGGGGGTGGGGAATCAGATGCTGATGGCGACATTGTGCCTATTTAAAGTACTAAAGCCAGTTTGTGCACTTTCCATTGCCAGCTTGTTTTGTGGGGGTCCAAACAAACCAATCATTTCAGCCACAAGTGACTGTCCCTGTCGCTGAAATGATTGGTTTGTTAAACTTTGCATGTCCTGCTTAATATACAACATAAGGTGGGTGGGAGGGCCCAAGGACAATTCCATCTTGCACCTCTTTTCTGTGCATTATGTGCTCTTTGGGGCATTTTTTTGGCATAGTTTATAAAACTGATATCATGTCTGCCACTGCAGTGCCACTCCTAGGTGTGTCATGTGTTTGTGCTGCCCCCTTCTGTCGCTTAGCTTAGTCATCCAGCAACCTTGGTGCAACCTTTTGGCCTAAACTGGATAAAAACAATATTGTGAGCTGTGAGGTGTACAGAATATATTGGAAATGAGTGGAAATTACTGTTATTGAGCTTAATAATACTGAAGGAACAAAAACACCCCCACATTCTGTCATTTTAGCTGTTTTTATAATGTTTTAAAAATAATCCAGATCCAAACCCAAAAGGCACAAGGGCGGTTTTGGCAAAACCAATAGAGATCCAAAACACGAAGGAGATCCAGATCCAAAACCACAGCACAAATCACAAAAAATGGCCCGGCGCTCAACCCTAATTTAAATATTAAAAAGAGCACAAATAACCTGTAAAAAACAAAAATAAAAAATAAGTATGCCACACACTGTATACACTTCAAAAAAATGTACTCACTTTGTTACTGTTGTTTAACTCCTCAATGATGGAACATTTTATATGAACTCTCCACTAGCTCCTGCAGTGTTTTACTTTTTTTTATCATACTGTATATCCCAGAGCCATTAGAGCAACATACTGACAGCTCTGGGGTGTATGAAATGGTATCACACAACTGGAGCCAGCGAGAGATGCTTAGAAAATGATGGTGGTCTTGCATATCAACTTACATTGTGCAGTGTCACGTGTTTGGTTGCAACACATGCCATTAAGATTGGCTGAAGAGGTTAGTAAAGCAGGATAATGCGAATGTTATTGTATTATATAGATAGCTTACATTCTGAAGTCCCTCCACATAAACACCATTGAATGCATGACCTCTATTCTGAGAAGCAATAATGCTTACCACTGTACCACTTTGCTGCTTTAAATGCATTTAAACTCAGAATTATCGCCTATACTTTTGCAGAATTACTGTATGTGTTCTTTCACAGAGGATTTTCAAGGAAACTTGAGTTCTATGTAGCGCACAGGTATAGATGGAGCATTTACAATAAATTCATGTCATACATAAAATCTCCCAGGGTACTAGCCGTAGCCTCATCTGTAACAAAATAGAACAGCTCACTTTATCAGGGGCATATACAGTGTCCATGCAGGCACCTTCTCTTGCTGATACCTAAGATGCAGACTAGACACACAGGGGTCTATTTACTAAGCCGTGGACGAAGATAAAGTCCCAACCACCTAGCTCCTATCCTTTTTTCAAACACAGCCTGTAACATGGCAGTTAGTAGCTTATTGGCTAGTACTTTATCTCAGTCCACTTTGTCTCCATCCAAGGCTTAGTATATAGAACCCGAAGTCTTTGAACCATGTTGAGAATCAGTTATTTGATCCGTATAGTTCTGGACTTGGCCAGTAAGGTCCTGAATCTCATTTCTGAGAACCTGCACAACCTGTGCCTGAAAGTACATATTTTTGATTCAAATATATCATTTACTGGGTTAGGGCAGAATCACCACTGGCAGACTGCATGGCTGAGGTTGGACAACTCTGGTATCAGAGCAGAAGTCAGGATGCTAAATTGTAATGGATCAGGAACCAGCCAAGGAAAGTACAAGTAGAAGTGGAGAATAGTTAAACAAGCCCAAGTAAGTATACATATAACAAGTAAAGCAGATAAAGAAGAGTCAAAGCATGGAAATATTACAGATGCATTCACTAATAGGTTATGGAAATAGGTAACTGCTGGGTTTAAAGCCCAGTGCTACCTCTGTTTGGCCAGTAATTAGGAAAGGGGTATAGCAATTTGAGTTCCCCAATAATACAAAAATATAGTTCAAATACAGTTCAAAGAATACTTGCCATAGTGATAGACAAGAAAAGTAACAGGCCAGCAATGCAGAATGCAGATTTCATACTGCCGCAGGTTCAATCACTACATTTTGGTGCAGATATATTTTTTACAGAGAGCACAGTGTGTTAGGTCGGAAAAGGAGCCATTTCAGAAAAGTGATCTGCAAACTGTCCCAGATCCAGCATTATAGCTGGCCATACATAAAACTATAATAACGCAAACCATCCAACTAAAGTACTTGTTTGAACATGATCATTCAGTGTTTGGTAGTGAATGATGGTTATTAACAGCAAGAAAATGACCGAAAAACTGCCTGGATCATTTGGTATGGTTTTTCAAACCTGTCTAATTCTCCAGAGCATCATTCAGCCAACTTCAATCTGCAAACAGAGATTTTCTTCATACATCATGTAGTGTATGGAGTTCTCCAAATATCAGGAGATCAGCTCCTCCTCTTTCCCTGTCATAGTGTATGATCAGCTTTACAAATATAAAGCCATCTACTGAAGGTAACTACATGAACCTGAAATATTAATAGATGATAATAAATAACTGAAAATGTTCCAGGATATAATGCAAAGCATACACCTGGTTACAGATGATATCTAAAATGTACTCTGATCTGATTTACATTTAACGCAATCATTACAGAGTGCCATAGATTTTTGGGTGATATATTTTAGACTGTGAGAAGCCTATTAGGCAAAATAACAGTATTTAAACTTGGGAGGCATCCTCTGTACTATAGCAGTATCCATCCAAAGCATAATACACCCTATTGAATGAGAACACTTGTTCAAGTTCAAGCTGTTTGGATTTCTTGTTCACTCAATAGTATGTCAAAACAGGGCACTGAATGGTTCATGTAGCAGAATGGTCACTTGCCTAAACTGTTCCTTCTACTCTACTGCTTATGTAGCGGCAGAAAAATTTCCAACACATTTCGAAAGCAACATAATGCTTTGATATGGGCAACACTGCCATAACAGGCTGCAATAGGGAATTTATATTTTATTCTTCTTTTCAGTGTACATAAAAATCCCAGCTTAGTCCTTTTTGTCTTCTAGAGTCTTTGAACCTTTTCAAGCTATTTTGCAAGGCTCTCTATACTTTCTCTGTGGTGTGCATTCCCTGTTAAAGCGGTCAATGCCGCAATGAGACCACTAGCAAAACTGAGTGTTTTAAAGAGGGACCACACAGCTTTAGCACCATTTGCATATATTAGAACACATCCACCAGGATAACTTAAAGAAACAATATTTTTCTAAGTATAAATAATTTTCGCTTTTAGCATTTTATACTACATACCAGTACCTGGAAGATAAGTTTGTATTGATATGTCCTATAAATGTATGCATAATCCCAATATTTAGGGAAACGGTCTACAGACGTTCACAAAAAGCACACACCCTAAAGTAGACAACCTTGGGCTCAAAGAGAGCATGGCCAAAGTCGGACTGCTCAGTTAATTTTCCAGCTCAGTAGCAGTAGTAATCCAGCCTAGCCAGCTGCTAACAAGATTGGGTCTGAAGTTTACCTCCACAATGAGATAATCAGATTACCAGCAACAAAGATCAAATGACGACCAAGCTTTAGAGCAAGTTCAGCAGGCCCTTGATATCACTGTGTGGTCCTTGAGACTTGATTAAAAAAAAAATTAAATGGCAAAACTTTACCTCAATATTTTGCATCCGTGACTTGGTGTTTCTTTAAGAAGCAATTCGTTGGCTTTATTCCATTGGCTTTAAAAGCAAGATCTACCATAGGATTTATATGGAGGATGCTCCTGCTGTGTGCTTACTGCTAAGCCTGGATTTATATCAATTGCAAGGAAATATTAATGTACATTTTTTAAAGGATGAGGAAGTGAGTATAGAGATTGAGAAGTTTTTCTGAATTTTGTTGTCTCGTGTTACAGTTTTGTATTTCAGCATTTCAGTTACTTAGGGATCCATGTTTGTTTACCAAATTATAGCCCTTACAAAAGTTTCGATTTTATTTACCTTATCATAGCTATTTCAGAAGTAAAGGGGATTATTCTGAGGCATACAAATGTGATTGTCTCACAGCAGATGGTGCGCACTGCTTCACCTTTGAGAAAAGTTAATTAAGCCAAGCATATTGTGCCCATAGAGAGAAAGATGTAGATGAATATTGAGCAATCAAACTCAGTGTCTCCTTTTTTCATGCCTTTGCAATAGGACACTGAATCCCATTGAAGAAGAATTATGTACAGAATCAAATTAATTCACGTCCAACTTTACTCTCTTCCCACGTTTAAACAGGAGAGCACACCAGGCCCTTCAGAAGTTTTGTCCACAATCAATGAGCCACGCTGCTGTGTCCACTAAATTAAATGAATCAGTGCAGAGAAAATCTCTTGTGGGATATTAAAAGGCTCAAATACTGTTTAATTCAAATCCTTTCCGCGGGTCTTTTCAAACCCTGTTACAGAGCACAGTTACAGTATATAGTAGTACTGTACTCATGTTTAATCATTAATACTGTCTCAGAACAAAACAATAATGTATATTTTAGAAATCATGCTAATTTTCTTTGATATTTAATAAATGATTTATTTTAGGTTTTTACTCAAGGCAATACAACTGCATATATATAACAAGACAATCATAATGGATGTAGATAAAAGGACAGATCAAAGTTTAATTTTACTATTTTGTTATTTCAATTTTCCATATTTTTAGGCATTATTTTAACATTTAAAACCTGGTTATTTGCTCAGTTTAATAACATGTCAATGTATATAATAATGTGCTAAAAATATTAATACTATTATGAAACACTATTATTGTGAAACACTTTTGAATAACACTTCATAATACGGTCTGAAAATAGCTTTAAAAATAAGGAACAAACGATAACAGGAAAAAAAAAAATAATTTTAAGATTGTTCTTTCACTTTTGCATATAACCAAATTGTTAACTTTAAAAGATCAACACATGATTTGCCTTGCTTTCTCAGTTAAATTAATTGCCAAAGATATTACAAAAATAACTGTGTCAACAAAAGTAGATAGTAAAAAAAATAGGAAAGCAAAGACAGAATACAAAAAAGATTAAAAGTCTAAGCATGCAATTTGTGAAGCACATATGAATAAGGCAGAAAATATGGCCATAGATTTATGGACATGTGTCTATTTTTCTGGTGTGGTGCATCAAGTTACTTTTGGAAAACAAAGTATAAATGTGATTTCATTTTTTGGAATGAGATTAAAATGGTGGAGACACTGTAATTAAAGGGATAATACTTTGTTTAAAGAGTGCAAATTGGCATTTTCATTGTGATAAAGGAACTGAATTGTACAGACGTTTAGATTTGACAGTTTTTGGTCTTATACGATTCTTCTCATTATACATTTTGATTCTCCGGGTTGCATTTTGTCAGAGAACATTTCTAGGTGCACTCCCAACTCATGTAATAACAAGACACACAAAAAGACACGTAATAAAAACAGCTCCAAATTTCCCTCATTCTATTAATGTAAACATGATATGGTAAGCAAAATAGTAGCCACAGCCTAAGCTGAGTAATATTTGAATGTTTCAATAGGTCAAATGAAAAGGATGATACAAAAATGGTAAGAGGTCAGACATTAACGCCTTTGCACAACGCACTTGTTCTGATTTTTCCACCTTGCCGCACATCTACTGTATGTGCATTTTTAGTCAAGATGTATAGAAACATAACATTTGACGGCAGATAAGAACCACTTGGCCCATCTAGTCTTCCCCTTTTTTTTTATCTTGTAGGTAATCTCAACCTTTTTTGAACCTTAATTCTTTGTAAGGATGTTCATATGCTTATCCCAAGCATGTTTAAATTGCTCTACAGTCTTAGCCTCTACCACCTCTGATGGGAGGCTATTCCACTTATCCACTACCCTTTCTGTGAAGTAATTTTTCCTTACATTTCCCCTGAACCTGCCTCCCTCCAGTTTCAGTGTATGTCAAGTTCTAATACTTCTCTTCCTTTGAAGAATGTTTCCCTCCTGAAGTTTGTTAAGACCCTTGGTATATTTGAAGATTTGTATCATATCCTCCAAACTATATATGTTAAGATCTTTTAGCCTTTCCGGGTAAGTTTTGTGATGTAGGCCATGCACCATTTTAGTTTCCCTACTTTGTACACTCTCTAATGTATTTATATCCTTCTGGAGATATGGGGGGTCATTCCGACCCGTTTGCATGCATCGGGTCGCCGGGTTACGCCGCGACTTACAAAGGAAGCGGTCGCAGAGCAGACCACTAAGAAGATTGACAGGAAGGAGGCATGCCAGGGCAGATCCAGACCGCTTGGAGCTGTTTTTTCGGGAGTGGTCAGGGCCGGCGCCACCACTAGGCAGCTTTAGGCAGCTGCCTATGGGCGCCGGCCACTTGAAGGCGCCACTACAAATTTCATACTGAAAAATTAATCTTTCTTTCACAGATTGTGCTTGCCAGCAATGGCTGTGGGTCTAACCATCCACAGCCACGCTGTCACTAGATCCCTGCTTGTGGGAAGTATTGCGGGGGGGGGGTTACCGATGGCTGCTACCGCGGAGTGAGATGGAGGGAGGAGGGAGCGACGGTGGGTGTCTGCTCACCTATCGCTGCTCTCCTCTGGAGGGGGGAGAGGCCAGCTACTACTCCGGAGGCGGGGTTACTGATGACTGCTAAAGTAAGTGTGTGCTGCGGGGCAGGAGAATAAGGGGAAATCCGTCTGCTGTGTTTCTTGTAGGATGGGG
The DNA here is from genome assembly GCF_028390025.1 of Pseudophryne corroboree. Taxonomy (NCBI): domain Eukaryota; kingdom Metazoa; phylum Chordata; class Amphibia; order Anura; family Myobatrachidae; genus Pseudophryne; species Pseudophryne corroboree. The sequence goes on from NC_086452.1 coordinate 164,583,936, forward strand.
TAGGAGAGAGATGTCGCTGAGTGTGTCCCTGGGAACGGAGGAGTGTGCTGGCGCCGGGTACTCGTGTATTGTCAGGTACGGGGGATGCGCTGGCCACCGCCGCTGCAGCTGTGGAGAGAGGGGGTGCCTGGGCATTGCTGCTCATGTCCCATGTGTGGTGGGACAAGGGAGATTCACCAGCCACTTCCGCTGCTGGAAGGGGAAGGGGGGGGGTTGCCGCCACTCCTGTGTAATGTGGGGTGTCTCTTGCCACCGTTGTGGATGGGAAAACGGGGGTTCCTGCCGCTCATATGTATTGAAGGGGGGGGGGGGCGGCAGTATAGGAGGTTAGCTGCTAATGCTATATCTATCTATCTAGATAGAGATATATAAGATATATATATATATATATATATATATTCATTGACCGGCCTTCTCGTGATGTTATAGGGAAAAAAAAAGACAATTTACATACTATGGCCTTATGTACATATATGTACTGTACATATGTATACACTGCAACATTATGCCAATGACACAATCTATAGTTTCCTACTGCGAGACCCACCCGCAACGCAAATTGCAGTATCAACGTACCACCAGTCCAACTATCGGACACCCCCTATGGCAGAGCAGAATGTCCATTGAAACATGGCTGCAGAGGCCAGCACGACTGCGTCAGTTACAGCCATCGATGCTCCACAAATTTCTGGACATTGCCACCCAGCAGTGATGGGGCTGCAGCTGCAGGGAGGAGAGTTTTGGATCCCAGACAGCATCTGCTACCTAGGGACTCATCTCTGTACTATAAGTACCTTTCATAACTTCATTATCTGTGCATTACACTTAAACAGAAATACACTACAGACAGAAGACAGGAAGGTACAGAAATACCTTCCTGTCTTCTACTCTGACTGGGTATCTCTCTCTGCCATCTCCTCCTTGTACTTCTCTCCCATCTCCCCCTATTCCTCATCTCTTTCCTATTTCCCCCTATTCCTCCTCTCTTTCCCATCTCCCCCTATTCCTCCTCTCTTTCCCATCTCCCCCTATTCCTCCTCTCTTTCCCATCTCCCCCTATTCCTCCTCTCTTTCCCATCTCCCCCTATTCCTCCTCTCTTTCCCGTCTCCCCCTATTCCTCCTCTCTTTCCTTTCTCCCCCTATTTCTCGTCTCCCTTCTCCCCCTATTCCTCCTCTCTTTCCCTTCTCCCCCTATTCCTCCTCTCTTTCTTATTTCCCCATCCTCCTTTCTTTCCATTCTCCCCCTATTCCTCCTCTTTCCCTTCTCCCCTTGTTCCTCCTCTTTTTCTTATTTCCCTCATCCTCCTCTCTTTCCCTTCTCACCCTATTCCTCCTCTTTTTCCTGTCTCCCCCTATTTTTCCTCTCTCTCTCTCCCGTCTACCCCATTCCTGCTCTCTCTCTCAACTGTCTTCCCCTATTCCTCCACTCGCAGGTGGATTCAGCATCGGTCCTCTCCAGGTCCGGCAGTGCTGCATCTGATTATTGGATCAAACGGAGCTTATTTTAAGGTGGGGAAAGTACAGCCTGATTTAAAAAAAAAAAATTCCCCCATGCATTTTTGCTGTAAATATTACCACAAGTTTTTTTCCAATTGGCTACCACAGGTATCAAGGTTTTCCATACCTGCGGCAATGAAAAAAAAGGTTGCGATAGCTGTGGTAATTTTTAACGCAAAATTTGCAAACCCAATCGAATATGCTCACATAAATAATCAAATTTAAGGCATATATGGTGTCTAATTCAGTATAAATCACACAGTAAAAACTGCTGAATTAGGCATTAAATCACTAATACTTAAAGAGAATATTGTAAAATACATTCTTTGTGCAGCTATAAGAACAGACAATCCAGGGGTAAATCCAGTTAACTGCGAAGTGCCGTTGCCACGGCGTTTAAACTCTGGCAACAGTACCCAGTCTGGATTCGCACAAAATTGCTCATTACCGTATGGGGCAGCGAGCACTTTTCAGCGAGTTCGGTCCGCTGTAAAGTGCGGCCGCTGCCGTGATGATTTGCTCCTGCGATATCATCGTGGCTAATTGGATTAACCCCTAAGTGGGACTCATAGATCTGAACACAATTTACACACATAAAAAAGATGTTTCCTGACTGCCCTCATTTATTTATATTTAGGTAATAAAAATAATGCAATAAAAAAAAAGGGTATTGATGTATTCCATGCAAGCAAGCGGCAGGTGTACTTATAAGATGCCACCTGTGTGTGTGTGGGGGGGGGGAAGGGGGGGGAGTAGGCTGAAGTTTTGCCTAGGGTGAGACGAAACCTCGCACCGGCACTGGGAGTGGTGAGTATAACGCAGGCGTGTCCAGCAGAACGGAGGGCGGAGGAGTGACGTCAAAGCCGGGCCCATCATCGCTGGATCTATCGCACAGGGTAAGTAGGTATAGGCCTAGTCTACTTTTGCTTGAAATTATTTTAGCTTAGCAGGGCTGCACAAGCGATCGTAGCCCTGCTAAGCTAAAATACACTCCCCCATAGGCGTGTACTAGTTGATCGCAGCAGCAAAAAGTTGCTTGGTGCGATCAACTCGGAATGACCACCATGGTCTCCAGAACTGGACACAGTATTCCAGATGGGGCCGTACCTAAGACCTATACAGTGGCATTATTACTTCTTTTTTCCTGCTACTGATTCCTCTCCCTATGCAACCAAGCATCTGACTTGCCTTTCTCATTGCTTGTTGCATTGCTTTCCTGCCTTTAAGTCACTTGAAATAGTGACTCCTAAATCCCTTTCCTCCTCAGTAGTTTCCATTGATACTATATTACTATATACCTATATATTACTATTTTACTATATACCCTTGATACTATATTTAGCCTTTGGGTTTTTCAGACCCAAGTGCATGATTTTGCATTTTTTAGCATTAAACTGTAGTTGCCACATTCATGACCATTTCTCAAGCCTAGCTAGGTCATCAATCATTTGTTTTACCCGTCCTGTTGTGTCTATCCTGTTGCATATCTTTGTATTATCTGCAAAAAGGCATACTTTAACTTCAATACCATTTGCAATGTCACCAACAATGATATTAAAGAGAACTGGTCCAAGTACAGATCCCTGGGTTACTCCACTGGTAACATTGCCCTCCACAGATTGCACTCCATTTACTACAACTGTCTGTTTTCTATTCTGCAACCAGGTTCTTATCCATTTAACTGTTTTATAATCCACCCCCATGCTTTCAAGTTTATTTAGCAGTCTGAGATGTTGGACAGTGTCAAATGCCTTACTAAACTCTAGATATGCTACATCTACAGTTCCCTCTTGATCTATTATTTTCATCACAGAGTCAAAAAAGTCAATAAGATTTGTTTGGCATGATCTTCCACCAGTAAATCCATGCTGTTTTGGATCCTGCAAGTTGTTTGATTTAAGATATTCCACAACTCTTTATTTTAATAGTTTTTCCATTACTTTCCCTACTATGGATGTAAAGCTTACTGGTCTGTAGTTACTTGCTTCTTCCTTGCTTCCACTTTTGTGAAGTGGAACTACATTTGCTCTTTTACAGTCCTCTGGAATGGCACCAGTATTTAGTGACTGGTTAAATAATTCTGTTAAAGGTGTCACCAGCACATCTTTTAGCTCTTTTAGTATCCTTGGGTGTATCCCATCTGGCCCCATTGATTTATCCACTTTTAGTTTTGAAAGTTCTGTTAGGACCTTCTCCTCTGTAAATGTACTTTCATCTGTCATCGATCAGTACTCTAGGAATCTGAACCCATACAAACTGTGTGACTCCAAAATTAACCAAAACCCGGTCCGGATCTCTTGAAGAGATCTGATCCGAACTGAGTCCTGATTCGGATCTTTCCATGGTTTGGTATTTGGATTTGAAATCTAAGTTTCGAGTTTTGGAATTAAAAAATTACATGATTTTAGCTGTTTTTATCGATTTTTACAAAATCCAATACCCAAGACTCGGATTTTAATTCCGAATTCTTAACCAAAACACATGAGGGTGGTTTTGCAAAACCAGAACCAAAATCAAATCATGATGATGTAATTAGAACCAAAACCAAACACAAGGCTCTGCGCACATCTCTAATTCTTAGGTAGTGCCAAGTATCTCTTGATAGTGGACAGTAGGCATGCACATAATGTAGGCTAAGTTGGCCGTTGAGATGTATTGGTGCAAAGCCATGGGTTCATGAATGAGGTCTCAGAATGAGCAAATTAATTTGTCCTTATGAATGTGCCCTCATCCACCTCACTTGCTTGCGCTACATGGCGGGACATGCTGTGCCATGGTTAGCAAGCTTTGGACTTTTGAACCTTATTTTTTTTGCACCACATAACATATTTTTTTGCATTACAGCAGCAACAGGCTTGTAATGAACCGGGTGCTTAGAATTTGCACTTTTGTCGCAATCATTGCAGTGTAAATTTGCACAATAATGTGTGGCCAGGCACAGCTCATACATATCAGTCCCCTGTCTCTTGGCTTTCTTCTTAGATTAGCATCTTTCTTGCACTCTTAAAGCATGCAAGTGTGCTACTGGTGTGCAGGTTATGCATACTTGCATACTTGTGCTTTTATCGCATCAGCAATGCAAAATCAAGATGCAATCAAGTGTAAATTATTGTTTGAAAAAGATGCATGGTGCCACTTTTTTGTGGTACGCAAAATAGCATCTATAATGTGAATAGTGCATCAGTACTTTGAACTTTATAGTAATATCTAACCAATTCAAGTACAGTACCTGAGCACAATGAATTAATACTTTATGATTCAATAGAATGTTAAGTCACCTTTTATAGTTATGCTCACAAGATAAATAGGAGGTTGGCATAGTCCACAAGTTTTGTTCTATTGTTAGAGAGCTGATATGCACTATAGTATTTCCGGGTTTAATAAAACATATTATAGAATTTAATGTCAGAAAAAAAGCTACTGTATATACCTATGTAAACTAAACTATTTACAGGCATTTTTTCATTCTTTTGCTTCTATTACTTTTAGGAAGGGATCTTAACATTGATATAAATCTTAAATAGCAGTGCCCACCAAAACTGCTAGGAGACTGTCCCAAGTGTTTAACACCCTTACTGCAAAAAATATACTACATGATGATACCTTTCAGTCTTCTTCCAGTTTAAAGTGTATCTTCTTTCTAGAAACCCTCTTTTGTTTTTTTTAAATACTGAATACCTGATCTCTTTTGGGGGCCTTTTTTTTCATCATTACTTAAATGGCCCGTTACAAATGTATATTTAACTAGGTGCTTCATCGCGCCCTATGGGTGCTCTTCACACCGTCGAAAGGGGCTATGCCCTCTTAACCTCTGCATACTAGAGATGTGCACCGGACATTTTTCGGGTTTTGTGTTTTGGTTTTGGATTCGGTTCCGCGACCGTGTTTTGGATTCGGACGCGTTTTGGCAAAACCTCCCTGAAAATTTGTTGTCGGATTCGGGTGTGTTTTGGATTCGGGTGTTTTTTTTTCTCAAAAACCCATCAAAAAACAGCTTAAATCATAGAATTTGGGGGTAATTTTGATCCTATAGTATTATTAACCTCAATAACCACAATTTCCACTAATTTCCAGTCTATTCTGAACACCTCACATCTCACAATACTATTTTTAGTCCTAAAATTTGCACTGAGGTCACTGGATGACTAAGCAAAGTGACCCAAGAGGGCGGCACAAACACCTGGCCCATCTAGGAGTGGCACTGCAGTGTCAGACAGGATGGCAGATTTAAAAAATAGTCCCCAAACAGCACATGATGCAAAGAAAAAAAGAGGTGCAATGAGGCAGCTGTGTGACTAAGCTAAGCGACCCAAGTGGCCGACACAAATACCTGGCCCATCTAGGAGTGGCACTGCAGTGTCAGACAGGATGGCAGATTTAAAAAATAGTCACCAAACAGCACATGATGCAAAGAAAAAAAGAGGTGCACTGTGGTCGCTGGACGGCTAAGTGACACAAACACCTCAATATCACAGGAATTATTCGTTCTTCTAATCAATGGTATTATTGGTCCAAATCACTGGAAGAAAATGACAAAATCACTGGAATTATTCTTTCTAATCAATGGTATTATTGGTCCAAATCACTGGAAGAAAATGACAAAATCACTGGAATTATTTGTTCTAATCAATGGTATTATTGGTCCAAATCACTGGAAGAAAATGACAAAATCACTGGAATTATTCGTTCTAATCAATGGTATTATTGGTCCAAATCACTGGGAGAAAATGACAAAATCACAGGAATTATTCGTTCTAATCAATGGTATTATTGGTCCAAATCACTGGAAGAAAATGACAAAATCACAGGAATTATTCTTTCTAATCAATGGTATTATTGGTCCAAATCACTGGAAGAAGACTGACATTTTTGGGATTATGGAGACATAATGTTTTTGAATATAAATCTTAAAGCAGGTGGTGTATTAGAGCAAAACAGTGCAAGAGACCAGCCATGCAGTTTCTGAAATATTATGACAAAATGTTACTGTATTTCATAAGCACTCATTCCGAACTCTGCTAAGTACTGTTTGGTATACTGTATCTGGCTTCCATGAGGTAGTTGTCGATTATTTCAGCTTCCATTGACCTTTTTGAAAGCGGTGGAAGTTATCGATTCTTTCCCCCCCCCCCCTATTTTTAATTTTCTCCTGCATAGCCCAGTAAAATGTTGCAATGTTAAGTATTGACTTGTGCCTCCTGGGGGTCCACTTCTTCACCAAACCCAGCCAAATCTCATCCTGATTCCTAACCCTCTGTTCCACGTTCTCTATGTACCCCATCTGTGTCACCCATGTCTGTCTACCCCTCCCCTTTAGATTGTAAGCTCTCATGAGCTCTTCCCTCATGTGCTTATATACTGTTGTTGGTCACCAAAATGCTGCACTGTAATACTATATATACTGCTCACAAAAATGCCGCACAGATATGGAATGGATACTTGCAGTGACACAGAGCTGCAAGATACAGCAATGGCCTACTGTACAACTATATACTGTTAGTCACCTAAATGCTGCACTGTAATACTATATATACTGCTCACAAAAATGCTGCACAGATATGGAATGGATAATTGCAGTGACACAGAGCTGCAAGATACAGCAATGGCCTACTGTACTGTACTACTATAATCAGGGCCGGTGCTAGGGTGTTTGGCGCCCTCCTGCAAAATATAATTTTGCGCCCTCCCATACTTTACATGCAGGGCCGGAGGGTTACCATGGCCTCTTGGGCCCCTGAGCTGCAGGAGATCTGTGTAAGCCTATGGATGTGAACTCTCTGCCCATACACACCCTGTGCAGCGCTAGTTACGGCCCTACACACAGACAGTGCCGTAACTAGACATTTTAGCGCTGTGTGCAAGAGAGGGATTGGCAGCCTCCCTGTATGTAGAATAGGGGCACTGTGCGCCGCAGGTGCGCGCAAACAAATTAGGGGCGTGGCTTCATGGGGAAGGGGTGTGGCCACAAAATAATACCAATTCATATTACATATTATAGTAGTCTCCATTATTCAAACTACGCCGCACAGCAGCGCCACTACACCAGGTAGAGCCCCTTTTACACATTACGGCGGACAGATTTCCCTTTTTACACATTACGGCAGACAGCGCCCCCCTTTTTTACACATTACGGCAGACAGTGTCCCCCTTATTACACATTACGGCAGACAGCATCCCCCTTATTACACATTACGGCAGACAGCATCCCCCTTATTACACATTACGGCAGACAGCATATACATAAATACAAACACACACATACCCAGACACACACACACACACACACACACACACACACACACACACACACACACACACACTTTCTCTCTCACTCTTTTTACATCCACTTACCACAGTTGTGCTGGCCAGATCTTCAATAGCATGATCCTGTGTAGCTCTGCCCCCTTGGTCCATGTAGCTCCGCCCCTTTTTGGCCGAATGATCACTGACACTCCTCTCCCTGTCACAGGGGAGAGAGGAGAAGGCTTCATGCTGCCGGCGCTGCTGCGGCTGCCTGTCAGTGTGACAGGGCAGGCGCAGCAGCATGGGGGGACAGGACGGCGCTTCAGCTGGGATGCAGAGCAGTGAAGGCGCCTCTCCTACCCGGCGCCTACCTGCACTGCATCCCTTTGCTGAGCGGGTAGCGCCGGGCCTGGTCCTTATACATAATGCCCCCCCAGTAGTAGCATCCTTATACGTAATGCCCTCCCCCAATAGTAGTATTGTTATACGTAATGCCCCCCCAGTAATAGTAGCGTCCTATACATAATGCCCCCAAGTAGTAGTATCGTCCTTATACGTAATGACCCCCCAGTAGTAGCGTTGTTACACGCAATGGCCCCCATTAGTAGCGTCGTTACACGTAATGCCCCCCCCAGTAGTAGTAGCATCCTTAAAGCACACACAAACGCACACACACACACACACACACACACACACACACACACACACACACACAATACACAATACACAATACACATTTCCCTCTCACACTTCACTTACCTAAGCCAGTCTCCCTACACTACAGCAGCCTGGTCCGTGTGGCTCCGCCCCTTTCTGTCCCGTTTAGCCAGAGTCACAGATTTAGGCTATTATATAGGAGATGTAACAGACAGTTCATCATTAGGGGTCCGATAGAGCTGCTTAATAGTCTGCAAACTTTGAAATCTAGAGGTTTTTGAGTGTCCCTCAGCCTCCTCATCACTATCTGACCAGTTAGTCTTTCATTGGTGTTTCTATCATGAGTGCAACGTGTGCAGTGCACATGGACCACTGGGTCTTGGGGGGCACACACTGCACCCATCTTGTTTTAATACTTACCTTTCCAGAGTCCCATGACGGGAGCTCCAACCGCGGCAAAAATCACACCCAAAATAGCTGCTGTGACCATTACAGGTGCCCTGTTCCCGGAGACCTGTGCATGCGCAGTAGACTCCAGCACAATACCGAGCCTACTGTGCCGTGGAGAGGGCCAAACCGGAGTCTGCACACTGGCCCCCTCCTCTTAAAATGCCCCTGGGCTCTGTGCACATGTGATTTCAGGTAACAGATGTGCAGAAGCTGGGAAGAAAAGTAACGCTGCTACTAAAGTAGCAGTGTTACTAATTATGGGGACATAGTGGTGTATCTATAATGCATGCAATTTGTGCAGTGCACAGGGGCCTACACCGCAACACCCTGCAAACATTTCATTGAATACTTACCCATCCGGAGTCTCGCATCGGTGGCAGCAGCGCTACACAAATCACTGGAGGCTGCTGCCATTTTCTGTCATTTTGACCATGAATAGTAGGAAAATCACTGTGAAATTGGCCACTGCAAAATTCCCCCAGAGACCTACGCATGCACACTAGACTCTGACACAGCGTTAGGGTCTCCTAGTGACCCTAGTACTCAGAGTCTAGGGGGTCATTCCGAGTTGATCGCTAGTGAAAATTGTTCGCTGTGCAGCGATTAAGTGAAAAAGTGGCACTTCTGCGCATGCGTATGCGGCGCAGTGTGCACCCGGGACGTACTTTCACAACGGGTAATGTATTTTTACATAAGGTCTAGCGAAGCATTTCAGTCGCAATGGCAGCCGCAGAGTGATTGAGATGAAGTGGGCGTTTCTGGGTGGCAACTGACCGTTTTCAGGGAGTGTTCGAAAAAACACTGGCGTGGCTGGGAGAACACTGGGCGTGTTTGTGACGTCAAATCCGGAACTGAATGGTCTGAAGTGATTGCAAGCGCTGAGTAGGTCTGGAGCTACTCTAAAACTGCACAATGGGGGTCATTCCGAGTTGTTCGCTCATTGCCGATTTTCACTATACTGCGATTAGTCGCTTACTGCGCATGCGCAAGGTTCGCAGAGCGCATGCGCTTAGTTATTTTACACAAAAGTTAGGTGTTTTACTCACGGCATAACAAAGCTTTTTCATCGTTCTGGTGATCGTAGTGTGATTGACAGGAAGTGGGTGTTTCTGGGTGGAAACTGTCCGTTTTCTGGGAGTGTGCGAAAAAACGCTGGCGTTTCTGGGAAAAACGCTGGAGTGTCTGAAGAAACGGGGGAGTGTCTGGGTGTGTTTGTGACGTCAAACCAGGAACGAAACTGACTGAACTGATCGCAATGTAGGAGTAAGTCTCAAGCTACTCAGAAACTGCTAAGAAATTTCTATTCGCAATTCTGCTAATCTTCCGTTCGCAATTCTGCTATGCGAAGATACACTCCCAGAGGGTGGCGGCTTAGCGTGTGCAATGCTGCTAAAAGCAGCTAGCGAGCGAACAACTCGGAATGAGGGCCCATATTTTTTTGTAGCCGATCTGCGACCCTTTCGTTCACAATTCTGCTAAGCTAAAATACACTCCCAGAGGGCGGCGGCTTAGTGTTTGCACGACTGCTAAAAACTACTAGCGAGCGATCATGATCATCTCGGAATGACCACCCTACTGCGCTGCCGGCTAGTGAGGAGGGTACCCAGATGGAGACTGCACATGGGCCCCCTTAAATGTTAATACGTCCCTGTGGGGACAGCTCCTGAATTGCTTTGGTAAACAAACACCTTTGATATATTTGAATGTATATGTCATATGAAACTCTGTGTTCATGCTTTTTATATTTTTGTAACTAGATATTTGAATTAATATTATAATAGTTTGCACAATTATTCTGTAGCTAACAGTAACACAAATGTATCAAATGGAAGCAAAAATTAAGCAGATAGGTTGGTGCAATCTTGAAACAAAGCATAACTTGTGGTATATTGTACACTTTACTTTAACCCCTTTTTTAATTAAATGAAATGCTGATTAATAATATAATATTCAAGTTAATATCAGGAAAGAAATACTTAAAAAGAATCTTAACATCACATACAGGAATTAATACCTTGTAAGTGGGGCAAGGTCAGTCAGTGTGTGTGTGACCTGTCAGGGGTGTGTGTGTGTGTGTGTGTGTGTGTGTGTGTGTGTGTGTGTGTGTGTGTGTGTGTGTGTGTGTGTCCCAGTCAGTGGGCAGTGTGGCGCATGGGGCAGCAGGCACATGAGTAGTTGGTACACATTGCTGAGTGGACTGCCCAGTGTTCCATGGTTGCATCTTTTTTTCTCCCCCATGGGATTTTGGATGCAAAAAATTAACAACCATTTATTTAAATTGAATACTGTGGGTATTGGAAGCAAAGCTAACATATCCACAGTAATTCAAAATTAGTTGCGAAGCCCATGACATTTTTTGTGGCCAAAATCCCTTTTGAATATGCCCCAAAATGTTCAGTTCATACTGAGGATCCTGAAAGGATGCATTCTAAAACTTTCTGATGCTGGGCATACACGATCAGATAAAATGCCTGCCAGAACAACAGATATTTTATCTGACAACCTGTCACACAGCACTTCTGGAAGGCATACAACTCATGATCAGTGAGTGTCTTCAATGACACACTTGCACTGATGGCACTTGAAACTGATGCAGTATCTGCTTGTTTGTAGCAAGAGTTCTCTTCACACATTATTGATCATCAAACTACTAATAATTAAATTGCTGTCTATTGATACATCAACCATCCTGCAACATAATTTATATCACTTCAATAACACTCCTCACCACTTTTTATTTTAATATATTACTTTCCTATACCCTCATTATTTATTTTGATGACTTCTATACCTCCCGGGTAGGTACAGGCTAGTCGGCCATTGGCTCATCCCATTCCTCATGTCTCTACAGCCTGCCTCTGAGTCCTAGCCTGTATCGCTGCAGCCTCATCCTCGCCTGTGTTTTATTTTTAAAGTGTATATTTGATGTATTTTTTTTTTATTATATAGCAAGTGTGGCAGAGACAGCATTTTTCCATGTGAAAGTAATGTGGAGGATCCAGACCAGGTTTTGGAAGCAGTAGCAGAATCCCAGGTGTGTGATCGGCAGCACCTGGGATTTCCTGATATAAGGGTTTTCAGGGCAGAATCACCTTGCTCTTGACGGTGGAATAGCTACCCAAATGATAGGCCGGGTTGTGTGGGTTAGACTAGGGACCACTGGAGCCTATCAAGAGTCTGCTATGCTGAGAGTGCCTGTATGCTACTGCCTGTAATACCGACTGCATATGGATTTAACTTGCTATGTGATGACCTGCTGTTCAAAATAAACACTGAAAGTGTTCATCTGAGTCCCCGTGTTTGTGATCCTGTCACAAGTGGTGGAGAATGCAAGCAAGGACACGGTGTGCAGCAGAAACTGTTGGTAAGCATACCGGTGTTTAAACTGCAAGTTTTACCTTTTCTTTTCTTCCTCTCAGGTTATGCAGTGCAAATGGCAGCCTTAAAGGGCCATAGCATTATAGGCAGACTGTTTGCTGTTATGTGTTAAATAACCAGCAAAACAGGCGGGTGTCGGCTTGGACTGTTTGATAAGCCTGGCACATTATATTAAACCTCAGAGATTTGTCCTTAAAGGGGCCACATAGGGCAATATGGAGGAGTTACTAAAACAATTTGCTGAACTTGCAGTTGGGCAACAAACCCAGATTCAGATGTTACATGAGGGGCAGTGAACCCAGGCTGAAAGACAGCAAACTCAAATTCAAATGTTGTGCGATGAGTTAAAAGCACTTAAAAAATCTAAGCCAGAGTGGAAAAGGCTACTAAAGCTCACCCCAGCAGATGATATGGAGGCATTTCTTTGCACGTTTGAGCGCATGGCACGCGGTTGGGATGGCCTGCAGAGGAATGGCCTGACAGGTTGGCTCCCTGTTTAACTGGGGAGAAACATCGGGTGTATGTGGACATGACTGTGGCTGAGGCACGCTCCTATCCTGGCCTGAAAAAGGCTATACTGGATAGGATTGGAGTAACATAGTATGTAAGGTTGAAAAAAAAACAATTGTCCATCGAGTTCAACCTATTTGTCGTCTCCTATGCAGGATTATTTGGTCTAAAATTTTTAATGATGCTGATGTCTGCCGTTACGTTTTATCCCTCTTTTAATAGTAACTATAGTGCGTGACTAAGGACCATAACCCTGGATGTCCATATCCATTAGGAATTTATCTAACCCTTTCTTAAAGGTGTTGACTGAGTCCGCAATTACAACTCACTCAGGCAGGGAATTCCAAACATGTATTGTCCTTACCGTGAAAAAGCCTTTATGCCGTATTGTGCGGAATCTCCTCTCCTCTAACCTGAGCGAGTGTCCACGAGTTCTCTGTGTTGATGTAACCAAAAACAGGTCCTGCGCAAGATCTGTGTATTGATCATGTCAGGGCCGAAACTAGGATTTTTGTCACCCGGGGCAAGGTAGTCATTTGGCGCCCCCCCCCTAAAAAAAAAATATTTTTTTACAATAAATAAAAAAATAAAAAAATAAAAAAATAAATAAAAAATATAAAATAAAAAAATAAATGAATAAAAATATTTTATATAATATATATCTTTCAGAACTTTTTTACCTGAAAAATTGCCTTTTCTAACATAAATTTCATATCCATCCCCCTCCCATACTTAATCAAGGGGCAGCATGCTCCGAAGGCCACACCATAGTACCCCAATTCAAATTGTACCCCTGCAGCACCCTCGCCTCTACCCTCACCACTTGTACCCCTGCAGCAGCCTCTACCCCCCTTCCCCATGTGCTTATGCAGCAGCCTCACCCCTCTCTTTACCCACTTGTGCCTCTGCAGCAGCCCTCCACCCAGGGCCGGTTCAAGGGCGCAGAGCGCCCCGGGCAGGAAAGGGGCGTGGCCTAATACAGGGGGCGTGGTGAGTCACGCCCCCTGTACATTGAAAGCGCCGCTTGAATGCTGAGCGGTGCGCGATGACGTCATCGCGCACCGCACAGCAAAAGGTCCTCTCCACGAAGAGAAAGTAGACGCTATGCGTCTAGTTCCCTTCGTGGAGAGGACCTTTGCTGTGCGGTGCGCGATGACGTCATCGCGCACCGCTCAGCAGTTACTCTCCACGAAGGGAAACTAGACGCATAGCGTCTAGTTCCCTTCACAGGAGGCGCCGAGGACGGGGACGGCAGCGGGCAGCGGAGGCGGACGGGGGACACAGCGGGCAGCAGTGGCGGATCTTGCCACGGTGCGGCGCCCTCCGGATGGCGCCAGCGCCCTCCGGAAGGCGGCGCCCCGGGCAAAAGTCCTGCTTGCCCGTGGCAAGAACCGCCACTGCCTCCACCCCGTCCCTCTGCAGCAGCCCTCCAATCTCCTCCACCCCGTGCCTCTGCAGCAGCGCTCCACACACCCCCATCCTCGTCTCTGCAGCAGCCCTACTTTCCCTTCCCAATGTCCTGTACCTCTGAAGCAGCCGATCCCTCTCATGTACCGGCGGCAGGCAGGCAGCAGCTGGCTCCGCAGTGTACACTATTCTCCAGTGCGCTAACGTCAGTGGCAAACGCAGGATTTGCATGGGGGGTTTCCATATAAGTGGTATACTTGTATATGTTTATTGTTTAAGTTCCCGCTAACATGGGTCCTTTCAGTGGTGCAGCTGTTCTTTAGTGCGTTACGGGTATATTTTTGTCTCTAATATATATATATATATATATATATATATATACACACACAAATACATACACGTATATATAACAGTCAGTAGGACTGGCACTGACATAACTGTAAAATTACAGTGCCCAAGTCCCTTCACTTAAATAAAGGAGCGGCAACACACTCTGGAACTTTGGCATTGTTGTGACAGGAGATAAAGAAATGAATTGCCTGTCAAGTAAAGACAGATAGATAGATAGATAGATAGATAGATAGATAGATAGATAGATAACCTTCATATCCCTCTCAGCTCTCACATTACTCACCATCTCATGGAGCTGCTGTAGTACACAAGTAGTGGTGAGGACTTGGAGCTGCTGAAACTCTCTGTCAGCCATCAGTGCTGATTGCCGGGAAGGAAACAGCTGTATCCATCCAGACACCGCCAGACAGTGATTGGTCACTAAACATGATCCAGTAGGTTGCTGATGTAAATGCTGGGTGAATGCACACTCTCTCTAATCAGCTGCTGTGCTGCATGCGACAACTTCAAGCGTGGGGGGCGTGGTGGCGCAGTGGCAGTCACTGGTAGATGGGGATAAAGCAATCTCCATCTATAAAAGAAAATTTTGGTCCATCCGCGTGCTTCACTGATCCCCTCCTCTCATATGCAGCATAAGCACTATGATCATCACCCCCCCCCCAAACAGCACCCCAACCCCTTCACAGACAACGCAGGAACCAAGATCACCCCCACCTCTCCAGACAGCACTATGATCATCAACCACCCAGCAGCACCCCTCCTCCAGACAGCGCAATCATCTTAGTCATCCCCCCAGCAGTCCCCCCCCCACACACACACACACACCTCCAAACAGCATAGTCTCTAAGATCAACCCCCACACGCCCACCCCAACAGCATCTTCCCTCCTCTAGACAGCCCAGGAACCAAGGTCATCTTTTCCCCCCAGCAGTACCCCCCCCCCCAACCCCCAACCCCAAAGCGTAGGTGCACTAAGATCATCATCCCCTCCCCATAATTGGACAGCAGCACTGCCACACCAGGGATCATTCCTGCCTGCCCCCTCGGTCATTGCACTGATGCTAAAGCAGGAGTCCATAATTTGCAAAATACTGGCGCCCACCCCGGCGTATTCAAAGACACATCACCCCCTCACTGCTGCTGCTGCTGAGTGCCTTCAATCGCTCCCGGCCAGGACACTGCTGACTAATTAACTCAGCAGCAGCAGCAGCGAGGAGGTGATGTGTCTCTATGCGGCCAGCACAGCGCTGCTGAAATGTAACTCTCCCCTCTCCGCCCCACCACATGGGTTCAGCCCGAAAGAAGCTGCAGCTCACACTCAGCCCGTACTTGCCAACACCCAGCCTGCAATGGAGCCGAGCAAGAAAACCGCGTGAGGCTGAGCTACAGAAAAAAAAATCGGGTAGCTAGAGAGAGATAGAGACTTCCTGCTTCCCCGAGCCGCGCACAGCACACAGGAAATTGAAAGTAAACTACAGCTCCCGAGGGCTGCTGGGAGCTGTAGTTTATTTTCAGTCTAATCACAGAACTCCGACGGGAGAGGGTGTTAGGGGGTCTCGGCGCCCCCTCCAATCCGGCGCCCAGGTCGCCTGCCCCCCTAGCCCCCCCCCTAGTTACGGCCCTGATCATGTCCCCTCTTAGGGGTATATTTACTAAGGTCCCGATTTTGACCGAGATGGTGTTTTTTCTTCAAAGTGTCATCTCGGGAATTTACTAAACTCAAATCACGGCAGTGATGAGGGCATTCGTATTTTTTTGGAAGTCCAAGGTAAAAAATACGAATGAATACACCATCGGTCAAATACAGCTGGAATTTGGTAGAACTCGGTCATTTACTAAAAAGTGCAATTCACAAACACTGCCGACAATAGCCAAACACTGCC
The DNA here is from genome assembly GCF_028390025.1 of Pseudophryne corroboree. Lineage (NCBI taxonomy): Eukaryota > Metazoa > Chordata > Amphibia > Anura > Myobatrachidae > Pseudophryne > Pseudophryne corroboree. The sequence goes on from NC_086452.1 coordinate 164,600,313, forward strand.
GTGAAAAAATACAAATCGTGAAAAAGTGCTAAAATAAAACAGACCTGCTTTTTTTTACCGTGTTCTGATAGCCATGCATGGATCCATGAGATCCGTGCATGTTTATCAGTGGGAAGGGGTGGGAAAGTGTTAAATTTGGTTAAAAAAATGCGTAGGGTCCCCCTCCTAAGCAAAACCAGCCTCGGGCTCTTTGAGCCGGTCCTGGTTGAAAAAATACGGGAAAAAAGTGACCGGGGTTCCCCCATATTTAATCAACCAGCACCGGGCTCTGCGCCTGGTCCTGGTTCCAAAAATACGGGGGACAAAAAGTGTAGGGGTCCCCCGTATTTCTGAAACCAGCACCGGGCTCCACTAGCCAGATACATAATGCCACAGCCGGGGGACACTTTTATATTGGTCACTGCGGCCCTGGCATTACATACCCAACTATTCACCCCTGGCCGGGGTACTCTGGAGGAGTGGGGACCCCTTCAATCAAGGGGTCCCCCCCTCCAGCCACCCAAGGGCCAGGGGTGAAGCCCGAGGCTGTCCCCCCCATCCAAGGGCGGCGGATGGGGGGCTGATAGCCTTTTTGTCAAAATTTTAATATTGTTTTTAGTAGCAGTAATACAAGTCCCAGCAAGCCTCCCCCGCAAGCTGGTACTTGGAGAACCACAAGTACCAGCATGCGGTGGAAAACCGGGCCCGCTGGTACCTGTAGTACTACTACTAAAAAAATACCCCAATAAAAACAGAAGACACACACTTTGAAAGTAAAACTTTAATTCATACATCCACACCTCCAAACATACATACTTACCTATGTTCACACGAGGGTCGGTCCTCTTCTCCATGTAGAATCCATGGGGTACCTGTTGGAAAAATTGTACTCACATAATCCAGTGTAGATGGGTCCTCCTCTGTTCGATTTGTAATCCACGTACTTTGCAAAATAAAAAAACGGATACACGACCACGCACTGAAAGGGGCCCCATGTTTTCACATGGGACCCCTTTCCCTGACTGCCAGGAACCCCCCCTGACTTCTGTCTAAGAGGGTTCCTTCAGCCAATCAGGGAGCGCCACGTTGTGGCACCCTCCTGATTGGCTGAGTGCTCCTGTAGTGTATGTCAGGCAGCACACGGCAGTGATACAATGTAGCGCCTATGCGCTCCATTGTAACCAATGGTGGGAACTTTGTGGTCAGCGGTTGACCGAAAGTAACCTCACCGCTGACCACAAAGTTCCCACTATTGGTTACAATGGAGCGTATAGGCGCTACATTGTATCACTGCCGTGTGCTGCCTGACATACACTACAGGAGCACACAGCCAATCAGGAGGGTGCCACAACGTGGCACTCCCTGATTGGCTGAAGGAACCCTCTTAGACAGAAGTCAGGGGGGGTTCCTGGCAGTCGGGGAAAGGGGTACCATGTGAAAACATCGGGCCCCTTTCAGTGCGTGGTCGTGTATCCGTTTTTTTATTTTGCAAAGTACGTGGATTGCAAATCGAACAGAGGAGGACCCATCTACACTGGATTATGTGAGTATAATTTTTCCAACAGGTACCCCATGGATTCTATATGGAGAAGAGGACCGACCCTCGTGTGAACATAGGTAAGTATGTATGTTTGGAGGTGTGGATGTATGAATTAAAGTTTTACTTTCAAGGTGTGTGTCTTCTGTTTTTATTGGGGTATTTTTTTAGTAGTAGTACTACAGGTACCAACGGGCCCGGTTTTCCACCGCATGCTGGTACTTGTGGTTCTCCAAGTACCAGCTTGCGGGGGAGGCTTGCTGGGACTTGTATTACTGCTACTAAAAACAATATTCAAATTTTGACAAAAAGGCTATCAGCCCCCCATCCGCCGCCCTTGGATGGGGGGGGACAGCCTCGGGCTTCACCCCTGGCCCTTGGGTGGCTGGAGGGGGGGGACCCCTTGATTGAAGGGGTCCCCACTCCTCCAGGGTACCCCGGCCAGGGGTGACTAGTTGGGTATGTAATGCCAGTGCCGCAGGGACCAATATAAAAGTGTCCCCCGGCTGTGGCATTATGTATCTGGCTAGTGGAGCCCGGTGCTGGTTTCAGAAATACGGGGGACCCCTACGCTTTTTGTCCCCCATATTTTTGGAACCAGGACCAGGCGCAGAGCCCGGTGCTGGTTGATTAAATATGGGGGAACCCCGGTCACTTTTTTCCCCGTATTTTTTCAACCAGAACCGGCTCAAAGAGCCCGAGGCTGGTTTTGCTTAGGAGGGAGGACCCTACGCATTTTTTTAACCAAATTTAACACTTTTCCACCCCTTCCCACTGATAAACATGCATGGATCTCATGGATCCGTGCATGGCTATCAGAACACAGTAAAAAAAGCAGGTCTGTTTTATTTTAGCACTTTTTCACGATTTGTATTTTTTCATGGCAGTGTTTGGCTATTGTTGGCAGTGTTTGTGAATTGCACTTTTTAGTAAATGACCGAGTTCTACCAAATTCCAGCCATATTTGACCGATGGTGTATTCATTCGTATTTTTTACCTTGGACTTCCAAAAAAATACGAATGCCCTCATCACTGCCGTGATTTGAGTTCAGTAAATTCCAGAGATGACACTTTGAAGAAAAAACACCATCTCGGTCAAAATCGGGACCTTAGTAAATATACCCCAAGGTGTGGCCTCACTAGTGATTTATATAACGGGAGTATCACTGGACATATACGGCAGTATCGCTGGATTTATACACCAGTACCATTGGATTTATATGGCAGTACCACTGGACATATACGGAAGTATCACTGGATTTATGTGGCAGTGCCACTGGGCATATATGGCAGTATCACTGGATTTATACGGCAGGACCACTGGACATATACGGCAGTATCACTGGACTAGATTTATACCCCAGTACCACTGGAATTATATGGCAGTACCACTGGACAAATACAGAAGTATCACTGGATTTATACACCAGTACCGCTGGACATATACGGCAGTTTCACTGGACATATATGGCAGTATCACTGGACATATACAGAAGCACAGGGACACCACCACTGGACTGATGCAGGATGTCACAGCACCACTGCAATGGACTGGACTTTTACAGCAGCACTGGACATATGGCAGCAGAGGACACCAACACTGTGACTGGACTGATGCAGCACAATACACTACCCCTGAACTGATGCAGCACAACAAAGCACCACTGGACTGGACTTATACAGCAGCACTGTACATATGGCAGCAGAGGACACCACCACTGACTGGACTGATGCAGCACAAGACACCACCAATGTATTGATGCAGTACAACACAGCACCACTGTACTGGACTTATACAGCAGCACTGGACATATGACAGCAGAGGACACCATCACTGTGACTGGACTGATGCAGCAGAAGACTTTACCACTGAACAGATGCAGGACACTGAGGACGGCGACACGTCCTCTCTCTACACTCTCCAATGCTGGAGTGAAAATGGCGGCGACGCGTGGCTCCTTATATGGAATCCAAACCCCCCGAGAATCCGACAGCGGGATAATGACGTTTTGCCTCATTCTGGTCTCTGAGTCAGGTGGGAAAACCCGAGCCTGACTTGGATCCAGGCTCGGGTAGAGAAGTTCAGGGGGATTCGGTTCTCAGTGAACCGAACCCGCTCATCTCTAATAATTATCGATTTATTATTGATTTTAAACCAAACCGAAATCCAAATCCGAACCAAAACACTTGATGGTGGTTTTGTCAAACCAAAACATGGTGATGAATTACAGTAGAACCAGAACTAAAACATGGGGGTCTGCACCCATCTCTAATTTTTATTATGTCTCCTGCCAATGGACATTGGGTTACTTAAATGAATGTCCAAATCTTGTTTACAGTTTTCTAGTGTGAATATGATAAACCCACATGTGTTAATCAAACACTAACATCATAATTGACCTACACTATGTTGAAAAACTTGTCATCATTCCAATCGTGTTTGAATATCGGCCCTCATTCCGAGTTGTTCGCTCGGTATTTTTCATCGCATCGCAGTGAAAATCCGCTTAGTACGCATGCGCAATGTTCGCACTGCGACTGCGCCAAGTAACTTTACTATGAAGATAGTATTTTTACTCACGGCTTTTTCTTCGCTCCGGCGATCGTAATGTGATTGACAGGAAATGGCTGTTACTGGGCGGAAACACAGCGTTTCAGGGGCGTGTGGCTGAAAACGCTACCGTTTCCGGAAAAAACGCAGGAGTGGCCGGGGAAACGGTGGGAGTGCCTGGGCGAACGCTGGGTGTGTTTGTGACGTCAACCAGGAACGACAAGCACTGAACTGATCGCACAGGCAGAGTAAGTCTGGAGCTACTCTGAAACTGCTAAGTAGTTAGTAATCGCAATATTGCGAATACATCGGTCGCAATTTTAAGAAGCTAAGATTCACTCCCAGTAGGCGGCGGCTTAGCATGTGTAACTCTGCTAAATTCGCCTTGCGACCGATCAACTCGGAATGAGGGCCATCATTTGAAGGCATTATTTATCTTCAAATATCCTGGACAAAATATACAGTAATGAAACATGGGTGTCTAAGAATAAAAAAAAGGTGCATCACCTCCTGTTGCTGGTGCAATCACTGTAGGACATTGGTATGACAACTGTCCAAATGCCTGTTGACATACTGTACTTCAAAGGGTGAATTTATATACAATTTCCCATCTCGTTTTTTTTTTACACCACTCTTTTTTTATTTTTATTTTCCGCATATCCTATGATATACCACTGCCACATTCATTGATGGTTCAGAAGCTCCAGAACCACTCATTCCATTCTAGCCTGTCAAATTGCGTACATTTTCCCTTTAAAGTTTATGATAAAGTCATGAGCAAGAGATGTAAAAAAGGGCAGGTGTCAGTGAGATGCAGTCAGGGTAGGCTGGGGAGTTTCACATGTCATATCCCAGTACACCCCAGAGATTTGACTATAATAATGATTAGAATAATACAAAAGATATTTATAACATGGAAATATTATCTTTGCATTATTCATATAATCTTTGTATTATTGTAATAATTTTTATAGTCAAAAATCACCACCAAGATATACTGTATATGTGAGTGTAACTCTGCCTCTGATACTAGCCAGTGCCTCCCCTGCCATTGACCTCACCACATGGGCAGTACGGATGGTGTAACGGTTAGCATTACTGCTTCACAACAATGAGGTCATGGGTTTGATTCCCACCATGGCCATAACTGTGCGGAGTTTGTATATTCTCACCAATCTTGCGTGGATTTCCTCCAGGTACTCCGGTTTCCTCCCACAATCCAAAAAATATACTGGTAAGTTAATTGGCTCCCAATAATATTAACCCTAGTGTGAATGTGTGTGCCTGTACATGTGATAGGGAATATAGATTCTAAAGCTCCATTGGGGCAGGGACTAGAGATGAGCGCCTGAAATTTTTCGGGTTTTGTGTTTTGGTTTTGGGTTCGGTTCCGCGGCCGTGTTTTGGGTTCGAACGCGTTTTGGCAAAACCTCACCGAATTTTTTTTGTCGGATTCGGGTGTGTTTTGGATTCGGGTGTTTTTTTCAAAAAACACTAAAAAACAGCTTAAATCATAGAATTTGGGGGTCATTTTGATCCCAAAGTATTATTAACCTCAAAAACCATAATTTACACTCATTTTCAGTCTATTCTGAATACCTCACACCTCACAATATTATTTTTAGTCCTAAAATTTGCACCGAGGTCGCTGTGTGAGTAAGATAAGCGACCCTAGTGGCCGACACAAACACCGGGCCCATCTAGGAGTGGCACTGCAGTGTCACGCAGGATGTCCCTTCCAAAAAACCCTCCCCAAACAGCACATGACGCAAAGAAAAAAAGAGGCGCAATGAGGTAGCTGTGTGAGTAAGATTAGCGACCCTAGTGGCCGACACAAACACCGGGCCCATCTAGGAGTGGCACTGCAGTGTCACGCAGGATGGCCCTTCCAAAAAACCCTCCCCAAACAGCACATGACGCAAAGAAAAAAAGAGGCGCAATGAGGTAGCTGTGTGAGTAAGAATAGCGACCCTAGTGGCCGACACAAACACCGGGCCCATCTAGGAGTGGCACTGCAGTGTCACGCAGGATGTCCCTTCCAAAAAACCCTCCCCAAACAGCACATGACGCAAAGAAAAAAAGAGGCGCAATGAGGTAGCTGTGTGAGTAAGATTAGCGACCCTAGTGGCCGACACAAACACCGGGCCCATCTAGGAGTGGCACTGCAGTGTCACGCAGGATGTCCCTTCCAAAAAACCCTCCCCAAACAGCACATGACGCAAAGAAAAAAAGAGGCGCAATGAGGTAGCTGACTGTGTGAGTAAGATTAGCGACCCTAGTGGCCGACACAAACACCGGGCCCATTTAGGAGTGGCACTGCAGTGTCACGCAGGATGTCCCTTCCAAAAAACCCTCCCCAATCAGCACATGATGCAAAGAAAAAGAAAAGAAAAAAGAGGTGCAAGATGGAATTGTCCTTGGGCCCTCCCACCCACCCTTATGTTGTATAAACAAAACAGGACATGCACACTTTAACCAACCCATCATTTCAGTGACAGGGTCTGCCACACGACTGTGACTGATATGACGGGTTGGTTTGGACCCCCCCCAAAAAAGAAGCAATTAATCTCTCCTTGCACAAACTGGCTCTACAGAGGCAAGATGTCCACCTCATCATCACCCTCCGATATATCACCGTGTACATCCCCCTCCTCACAGATTATCAATTCGTCCCCACTGGAATCCACCATCTCAGCTCCCTGTGTACTTTGTGGAGGCAATTGCTGCTGGTCAATGTCTCCGCGGAGGAATTGATTATAATTCATTTTAATGAACATCATCTTCTCCACATTTTCTGGATGTAACCTCGTACGCCGATTGCTGACAAGGTGAGCGGCGGCACTAAACACTCTTTCGGAGTACACACTTGTGGGAGGGCAACTTAGGTAGAATAAAGCCAGTTTGTGCAAGGGCCTCCAAATTGCCTCTTTTTCCTGCCAGTATAAGTACGGACTGTGTGACGTGCCTACTTGGATGCGGTCACTCATATAATCCTCCACCATTCTATCAATGTTGAGAGAATCATATGCAGTGACAGTAGACGACATGTCCGTAATCGTTGTCAGGTCCTTCAGTCCGGACCAGATGTCAGCATCAGCAGTCGCTCCAGACTGCCCTGCATCACCGCCAGCGGGTGGGCTCGGAATTCTGAGCCTTTTCCTCGCACCCCCAGTTGCGGGAGAATGTGAAGGAGGAGATGTTGACAGGTCGCGTTCCGCTTGACTTGACAATTTTGTCACCAGCAGGTCTTTCAACCCCAGCAGACTTGTGCCTGCCGGAAAGAGAGATCCAAGGTAGGCTTTAAATCTAGGATCGAGCACGGTGGCCAAAATGTAGTGCTCTGATTTCAACAGATTGACCACCCGTGAATCCTTGTTAAGCGAATTAAGGGCTCCATCCACAAGTCCCACATGCCTAGCGGAATCGCTCCGTGTTTGCTCCTCCTTCAATGTCTCCAGCTTCTTCTGCAAAAGCCTGATGAGGGGAATGACCTGACTCAGGCTGGCAGTGTCTGAACTGACTTCACGTGTGGCAAGTTCAAAGGGCATCAGAACCTTGCACAACGTTGAAATCATTCTCCACTGCGCTTGAGACAGGTGCATTCCACCTACTATATCGTGCTCAATTGTATAGGCTTGAATGGCCTTTTGCTGCTCCTCCAACCTCTGAAGCATATAGAGGGTTGAATTCCACCTCGTTACCACTTCTTGCTTCAGATGATGGCAGGGCAGGTTCAGTAGTTTTTGGTGGTGCTCCAGTCTTCTGTACGTGGTGCCTGTACGCCGAAAGTGTCCCGCAATTCTTCTGGCCACCGACAGCATCTCTTGCACGCCCCTGTCGTTTTTTAAAAAATTCTGCACCACCAAATTCAAGGTATGTGCAAAACATGGGACGTGCTGGAATTTGCCCATATTTAATGCACACACAATATTGCTGGCGTTGTCCGATGCCACAAATCCACAGGAGAGTCCAATTGGGGTAAGCCATTCCGCGATGATCTTCCTCAGTTGCCGTAAGAGGTTTTCAGCTGTGTGCGTATTCTGGAAACCGGTGATACAAAGCGTAGCCTGCCTAGGAAAGAGTTGGCGTTTGCGAGATGCTGCTACTGGTGCCGCCGCTGCTGTTCTTGCGGCGGGAGTCCATACATCTACCCAGTGGGCTGTCACAGTCATATAGTCCTGACCCTGCCCTGCTCCACTTGTCCACATGTCCGTGGTTAAGTGGACATTGGGTACAGCTGCATTTTTTAGGACACTGGTGACTCTTTTTCTGAGGTCTGTGTACATTTTCGGTATCGCCTGCCTAGAGAAATGGAACCTAGATGGTATTTGGTACCGGGGACACAGTACCTCCAACAAGTCTCTAGTTGGCTCTGCAGTAATGATGGATACCGGAACCACGTTTCTCACCACCCAGGATGCCAAGGCCTCAGTTATCCGCTTTGCAGTAGGATGACTGCTGTGATATTTCATCTTCCTCGCAAAGGACTGTTGAACAGTCAATTGCTTACTGGAAGTAGTACAAGTGGGCTTACGACTTCCCCTCTGGGATGACCATCGACTCCCAGCGGCAACAACAGCAGCGCCAGCAGCAGTAGGCGTTACACGCAAGGATGCATCGGAGGAATCCCAGGCAGGAGAGGACTCGTCAGAATTGCCAGTGACATGGCCTGCAGGACTATTGGCATTCCTGGGGAAGGAGGAAATTGACACTGAGGGAGTTGGTGGGGTGGTTTGCGTGAGCTTGGTTACAAGAGGAAGGGATTTACTGGTCAGTGGACTGCTTCCGCTGTCACCCAAAGTTTTTGAACTTGTCACTGACTTATTATGAATGCGCTGCAGGTGACGTATAAGGGAGGATGTTCCGAGGTGGTTAACGTCCTTACCCCTACTTATTACAGCTTGACAAAGGCAACACACGGCTTGACACCTGTTGTCCGCTTTTCTGTTGAAATACCTCCACACTGAAGAGCTGATTTTTTTGGTATTTTCACCAGGCATGTCAACGGCCATATTCCTCCCACGGACAACAGGTGTCTCCCCGGGTGCCTGACTTAAACAAACCACCTCACCATCAGAATCCTCCTGGTCAATTTCCTCCCCAGCGCCAGCAACACCTATATCCTCCTCATCCTGGTGTACTTCAACACTGACATCTTCAATCTGACTATCAGGAACTGGACTGCTGGTGCTCCTTCCAGCACTTGCAGGGGGCGTGCAAATGGTGGAAGGCGCATGCTCTTCACGTCCAGTGTTGGGAAGGTCAGGCATCGCAACCGACACAATTGGACTCTCCTTGTGGATTTGGGATTTCGAAGAATGCACAGTTCTTTGCTGTGCTGCTTTTGCCAGCTTGAGTCTTTTCATTTTTCTAGCGAGAGGCTGAGTGCTTCCATCCTCATGTGAAGCTGAACCACTAGCCATGAACATAGGCCAGGGCCTCAGCCGTTCCTTGCCACTCCGTGTCGTAAATGGCATATTGGCAAGTTTACGCTTCTCCTCCGACAATTTTATTTTAGGTTTTGGAGTCCTTTTTTTTTCTGATATTTGGTGTTTTGGATTTGACATGCTCTGTACTATGACATTGGGCATCGGCCTTGGCAGACGACGTTGCTGGCATTTCATCGTCTCGGCCATGACTAGTGGCAGCAGCTTCAGCACGAGGTGGAAGTGGATCTTGATCTTTCCCTAATTTTGGAACCTCAACATTTTTGTTCTCCATATTTTAATAGGCACAACTAAAAGGCACCTCAGGTAAACAATGGAGATGGATACTAGTATACAATTATGGACTGCCTGCCGAGTGCAGACACAGAGGTAGCCACAGCCGTGAACTACCGTACTGTACTGTGTCGGCTGCTAATATAGACTGGTTGATAAAGAGATGTCTATGTAACTATGTATGTATAAAGAAGAAAGAAAAAAAAACCACGGTTAGGTGGTATACAATTATGGACGGACTGCCTGCCGAGTGCCGACACAGAGGTAGCCACAGCCGTGAACTACCGCACTGTACTGTGTCTGCTGCTAATATATAGACTGGTTGATAAAGAGATAGTATACTCGTAACTAGTATGTATGTATAAAGAAAGAAAAAAAAACCACGGTTAGGTGGTATATACAATTATGGACGGGCTGCCGAGTGCCGACACAGAGGTAGCCACAGCCGTGAACTACCGCACTGTACTGTGTCTGCTGCTAATATATAGACTGGTTGATAAAGAGATAGTATACTCGTAACTAGTATGTATGTATAAAGAAAGGAAAAAAAAACCACGGTTAGGTGGTATATACAATTATGGACGGGCTGCCGAGTGCCGACACAGAGGTAGCCACAGCCGTGAACTACCGCACTGTACTGTGTCTGCTGCTAATATAGACTGGTTGATAAAGAGATAGTATACTCGTAACTAGTATGACTATAAAGAAAGAAAAAAAAACCACGGTTAGGTGGTATATACAATTATGGACGGGCTGCCGAGTGCCGACACAGAGGTAGCCACAGCCGTGAACTACCGCACTGTACTGTGTCTGCTGCTAATATATAGACTGGTTGATAAAGAGATAGTATACTCGTAACTAGTATGTATGTATAAAGAAAGAAAAAAAAACCACGGTTAGGTGGTATATACAATTATGGACGGGCTGCCGAGTGCCGACACAGAGGTAGCCACAGCCGTGAACTACCGCACTGTACTGTGTCTGCTGCTAATATATAGACTGGTTGATAAAGAGATAGTATACTCGTAACTAGTATGTATGTATAAAGAAAGAAAAAAAAACCACGGTTAGGTGGTATATACAATTATGGACGGGCTGCCGAGTGCCGACACAGAGGTAGCCACAGCCGTGAACTACCGCACTGTACTGTGTCTGCTGCTAATATAGACTGGTTGATAAAGAGATAGTATACTCGTAACTAGTATGTATGTATAAAGAAAGAAAAAAAAACCACGGTTAGGTGGTATATACAATTATGGACGGGCTGCCGAGTGCCGACACAGAGGTAGCCACAGCCGTGAACTACAGCACTGTACTGTGTCTGCTGCTAATATATAGACTGGTTGATAAAGAGATAGTATACTCGTAACTAGTATGTATGTATAAAGAAAGAAAAAAAAAACACGGTTAGGTGGTATATACAATTATGGACGGGCTGCCGAGTGCCGACACAGAGGTAGCCACAGCCGTGAACTACCGCACTGTACTGTGTCTGCTGCTAATATATAGACTGGTTGATAAAGAGATAGTATACTCGTATCTAGTATGTATGTATAAAGAAAGAAAAAAAAACCACGGTTAGGTGGTATATACAATTATGGACGGGCTGCCGAGTGCCGACACAGAGGTAGCCACAGCCGTGAACTACCGCACTGTACTGTGTCTGCTGCTAATATATAGACTGGTTGATAAAGAGATAGTATACTCGTAACTAGTATGTATGTATAAAGAAAGAAAAAAAAACCACGGTTAGGTGGTATATACAATTATGGACGGGCTGCCGAGTGCCGACACAGAGGTAGCCACAGCCGTGAACTACCGCACTGTACTGTGTCTGCTGCTAATATAGACTGGTTGATAAAGAGATAGTATACTCGTAACTAGTATGTATGTATAAAGAAAGAAAAAAAAACCACGGTTAGGTGGTATATACAATTATGGACGGGCTGCCGAGTGCCGACACAGAGGTAGCCACAGCCGTGAACTACCGCACTGTACTGTGTCTGCTGCTAATATATAGACTGGTTGATAAAGAGATAGTATACTCGTAACTAGTATGTATGTATAAAGAAAGAAAAAAAAACCACGGTTAGGTGGTATATACAATTATGGACGGGCTGCCGAGTGCCGACACAGAGGTAGCCACAGCCGTGAACTACCGCACTGTACTGTGTCTGCTGCTAATATATAGACTGGTTGATAAAGAGATAGTATACTCGTAACTAGTATGTATGTATAAAGAAAGAAAAAAAAACCACGGTTAGGTGGTATATACAATTATGGACGGGCTGCCGAGTGCCGACACAGAGGTAGCCACAGCCGTGAACTACCGCACTGTACTGTGTCTGCTGCTAATATAGACTGGTTGATAAAGAGATAGTATACTACTAATATTATATATACTGGTGGTCAGGTCACTGGTCACTAGTCACACTGGCAGTGGCACTCCTGCAGCAAAAGTGTGCACTGTTTAATTTTAATATAATATTATGTACTCCTGGCTCCTGCTATAACCTATAACTGGCACTGCAGTGCTCCCCAGTCTCCCCCACAATTATAAGCTGTGTGAGCTGAGCACAGTCAGATATATATATACATTGATGCAGCACACTAGGCTGAGCAGTGCACACAGATATGGTATGTGACTGAGTCACTGTGTGTATCGTTTTTTTCAGGCAGAGAACGGATATATTAAATAAAACAAACAACTGCACTGTCTGGTGGTCACTGTGGTCGTCAGTCACTAAACTCTGCACTCTCTTCTACAGTATCACAGCCTCAGGTCAATCTCTCTCTCTCTCAACCCTAATCTAAATGGAGAGGACGCCAGCCACGTCCTCTCCCTATCAATCTCAATGCACGTGTGAAAATGGCGGCGACACGCGGCTCCTTATATAGAATCCGAGTCTCGCGATAGAATCCGAGCCTCGCGAGAATCCGACAGCGTCATGATGACGTTCGGGCGCGCTCGGGTTAACCGAGCAAGGCGGGAAGATCCGAGTCGCTCGGACCCGTGAAAAAAAACATGAAGTTCGGGCGGGTTCGGATTCAGAGAAACCGAACCCGCTCATCTCTAGCAGGGACTGATATGAATGAGCAAATATTCTCTTTAAAGCACTGCGGAATATGTATGCGCTATATAAATAACTGGTAATAAATAAATAAATCTCACTGGTAAGTGTAGTAGTGAAGTGAATTAGGTTTGTTTGGAAAGTGAAGGTACAGATGTGTCCTCAACTCCATATACACCTTTGCTAAAATCTAGCCATATGTCACGATTTGGCACGCCATTAACTCTGTGACTCCATGCCTTCTGTTTTTTCTGAAAATTTTCTACTTGAATCTGCTACTTTATACTAATTATTTTGCTGCAAAAAATATATATTTTTATCCATCCAATTGTTACTCATGGAGGAGCAGTTCAGCCGTGCTATGCATGTCGTGCCAAATGAAGCAAAAAAGGAAAGGTGTAAAATGAAAAGATGACTGTATAGTGAAGGAAGCCCGCTCTGGAATTCAATATCCTACAGTGGTGCTCTGCAGAATGAAGAACTTTTGCTGTTGGGTGTACCATGTTTGAGATGTTCTGTAGAACGTGGCTGCCACATCAGGTCAGTAGAGAATAGTTTTTATGAACATGAGAAATTAATAACGTTGAGAAAATGTTCTGCCTCCCGTTATTCACAGCTCTATTCACATGTGGATTCTTTTTTTCTTAAAATATAAAGTTATGTTTATCCTACGGCTCGAAACCTACATGTCTTATTTTATGATCTTGTAGTTCTGAAAATTGCAACCAATTTCTGGAAAGCTGGAACCTCCTCAACAGGGGATATTGTTATATTTAAGGTTTGAGACCTCCACTTGTTTATTCTGAATTTGTTATAGCCTACCTCCCAACTATCCTGCTTTTAGTGCTACAGTCAAGCTTTTTGAGGACTGTCCCGCCATCCCACTCATGGGCCACAGTTTTCCATGGGGAGGGGGGGGGGGTTACCACTCTTCCTGCTGCTCAGCACAGCATCTGTTCACAGTGTAGGGAGAGCCTCTTTGGAAGTGCTGGGCATGCCCCCAGAGTAATGGAGATATGAAACCATACCCTTTTGTGGTCTCAAATTGTAATTCAAGAAAGTGGGGTGGTTTGGTTTTAGAAAAATAATTCTGTTGCAAATACTAGATAAACAAGTACAGTTCTCACAACCAAAGAGGAATAAGAGAAAACTGATTAGAAAAGCCTAGAGATGTCAGATGTCAATCTGATTTGGTCATCAACAATGCAAATCAAGAACAATCACACTGGAGTATATAACAAGAGGAAGGCATAATAACAAAGCAATGATCACAACACATAATAGATATTAGGTAGACACAGAAACAGGAAACAAGCTGTCTACCATTTGTGATGATGCAGTCCTGGTATTGTATAGTGGGGGAGAGGGCATGATGATGTGGTTTTGTTGTTATGCTTCCCGCATGCCCACTTAGGTGAACCAAGACCCTCACATTGCTGACCTGGCTGCCTCAGAGTCAGCAATACAGAATATAAACTGCTTTTTAATCAACAGCACCACCACAAAGAAGATATGAATAGTAAAAATTATTTTCTTATACAGTAAGTTGTTGTTAGACAAGCATAAATTCTGAATAGTAACACAAGCTCTCACTTAAAGGTGCAAGTTATAATACAGAAACATTAGAAATATATATATTTTTATTTGTAATGTTCCTATGATAAGTGACAGCACTCAAATCTCTGTCTGCCATTTGAAATATGTGATATTTGAAGAACTAAACATATGTAATATGTATTTCTGCTAATGAGTATGCTCAATTTACTGATTGACATTTTTTTTATTATTTTTTTCAGAGGGTGTGTTAATATAATCATTCTTCTTTATTTTTTCCTGCAGTGTACAAAAAATATATTTCAATCTTTTTGAATTCTGCAAATGAGCGTGTTATGTAACCACATCAAAAAAATTAATTTGGTAAATGTATGATATTATAAAAAGACTGGAATATCCAATTCTTCTTTATGTCAAATTAAATTAAAGTGCTCATAGATCACGACATAAATGGAATGCTATATATTCCTTACTGTCATAGGCTTAAAATGTCACAGCAAACTTTTCAGATAAGAGACCTAGGCTGGTTCTCATTAAAACAAAAAAAGTGTTAGAGAGAAAAAAATTACAAAGTTAAAATTAGATAACTCACTATTCTTTCTGGACTAATTTGACAATAGGAGATTTATATAAATCCATAATTGTATCTCATTTATCAGCTGTAAGCTGTTAGCTGTTCATAATGAAAAAAGTACATAACCCATCACATAGTTTTAATGAGGATTTTTTACCGTGTTAAAAAACCCTACTGTATTAAAATCTTCCAATTTACTCTATTGCAAGTTGAGAACCACCTCGTGTGCAAAAAATCATCAAGATATCTTGTATCAGTTAGAGCTAACTGTAAAAGCCAGCATGTGCTTTAGCCTTTAGCCATCAAGAGTATATTAGATTTTTTTAAAAATAAATGGCTTTCTGCTGCGTTGTCATTGCTATGGTCCTTTGACTTTTAATTAAATTTCAGATATATGCGAACTCTTCCTTTGCGCCTGGTCATCTGACTTGTTGAGATTGTATCATTAACTGCCGTGAATATTGTTAGACTTGTTACTTTTTTAGTGTTAAGCAGTTGCAAACTTTTTCTTCAGTGGAGACACATTCAGTAAACATTGAAACATGCAGTTGTTATCACAGGAGTTTAGATTGTACCTATTTCACTAGGGTTGGATGGATATCTTTTTAGACATCATTTAAGTTACTTCACTAAAATTACAGAGCAAAAATGTTTCTGTTGGGTGATAACGAATATGTGTCACCTTGTACTGTTTTTATAACTCTAACAAGTCCCATTCCCAGCAAATTAAAGCAAGTTTCCGATTCTTGATGCTCAATCAGATGTACCGCATAATTAAATAGTTTTTCCATTCCAAAGTTTCCATTTCCTGACAGAAGGAATGTCTGATCGACAAGACTACATTTTAATTTGTAGAGTATATGTGCTATTTCAGTCGGTTACCAAGATTAAACAACCAGTAATCTTAGGATAATAGCAAAATCACAGCAACAAAAATAAGATTAATTAAGTGAAATTTGTGTGAGTTTATTTGTATGACATGAGCATAAACATGCACAAACATTAAAATCATTGTACAATGTACAGTATGTATATTTATTTCAGGAATGAATTAATTTGTGGCAAAAAAGTGTCTAAGGCTAGAAAATATATTATTTTAGTCGATATTAATTTTCTCCCAAACAGACAATTTTCATAGTTTTTCCTGCCCAATATTAAAAAACAGTATTTCTTTCTCACTTAAACTCTATTCCAGTCAATTCTTTAATGCATTGTTGACAACTGCACTTATTTAATGTTTTGGCTGCATTGTGTGTACATGGAGGTGACCAGAAAGCACACTTGCCTACTTTCCTAGAGTGACAGTGTACAGTATATTACATATGAAGGGGGAGAAGAGGCTATTAAGAGGAGCGGAACCCATTCAATGCAGAATACCTATAACACATAAGGACATATTACAGACTCATACGGGAGTCATAGAAGAGATAGGGTAAATTGGAATAAGCTCTTTCCCACTCGCAAGTGGACAATAAATACAGAACAATATGGTGACTACCCGGGGGGGACTTCTACAGCTCTGCTCTGTATTGTGTGGTGATTTTATTTGTTTTTGGAGCACATACTTTACCTAGCAACATATTTAAGTTCAGAATATAGGACATTTATCATCTACCTTATACTAACATTTTGGTACGTAGGTGTGCAAGAACATTAACCCAGAGCACCTAAACACTATTTGATTCTACTTTTCTAAAATGTCCAGAAGGCCAAGTCTGTCATATCCAATCCAAGGGCTTCATGGCATGATATATGAACTGTGTCATTGGCATACATTATGGCAATGAGCAGAAAGGGGCAGAGCTGTTGACACCATGTACCCTGCACCTCCCATCAAGACCTTGGCTTCAGGATCTCATGGAGGGGATATTTAAACCCCATAGGGGTACTGTATATGCAATTGCGGTCGAATTCCCGAAAATGTCGAAAAACGGGACATTTTCGCCAAAAAAAAAAAAATTGACAATGCAATTCAGTACTTTTCGTCAAAAAAACGGACTTTCCAAATTCGACTTTTTGAAATTCGACATTTGACAAATTCGACATTTCTGCAATGGTTCAAATGCGGCATCTCGACAAAAGTACAGTATATTCAATTGAAGATTGTAAATTCGACAACAGTGCTTTCAGACAGTAAATTCGTCATTTTCAATCCGCCTCACTTTGCTGGCGGAATCTAATAAAAAAAATTAAAAACATGTTTTTTTTGTGTGTTTTTTATTGGTAATAGCATATCTATTTATATTAGAAGGGATTAGGTACTTGGTTTGTCTATGTAGGAGGCACAAGTATTTTTTATATATTTTTTAAAATATTTTTTTGTTTTTTTTATGGAATGGGTTAAAAATCAGAAAAAAAAAGTGTGGGGTCCCCCTTCCTAAGCATAACCAGCCTCGGGCTCTTTGAGCCGGTCCTGGTTGTAAAAATACGGGGGGAAAAATGACAGGGGATCCCCCGTATTTTTAGAACCAGCACTGGGCTCTGCGTCCGGTCCTGCTGCCAAAAATACGGGGGACAAAAAGCGTAGGGGTCCCCCATATTTTTGGAACCAGCACCGGGCTCCACTAGCTGGGGAGATAATGCCACAGCCGGGGGACACTTTGATATCTGTCCCTGCGGCCGTGCAATTAAAACCCCAACTAGTCACCCCTGGCCGGGGTACTCTGGAGGAGTGGGGACCCCTTCAATCAAGGGGTCCCCCCCTCCAGCCACCCAAGGGTCAGGGATGAAGCCCGAGGCTGTCCCCCCCATCCATGGGCTGTGGATGGGAGGCTGATAGCCTTTTGTGAAATGAAAGGATATTGTTTTTTTGCAGCAGAACTACAAGTACCAGCAAGCCTCCCCCGCAAGCTGGTACTTGGAGAACCACAAGTACCAGCATGTGGGCGGGAAACATGCCTGCTGGTACCTGTAGTTCTACTGCAAAAAAAATACCCAAATAAAAACAGGACACGCACACCTTGAAATTACAACTTTATTACATACATGTCGACACACACACATACTTACCTATGTTGACACGACGTTCGGTCCACTTGTCCAAGTAGAATCCACGGGGTGTACCTGAAAATGAAATTATACTCACCTAAATCCAGTGTCCAGTGATATTTGTAATCCTCGTACTTGGCAAAATAAAAAAACGCATTTACCCGATCCACACGGACTGAAAGGGGTCCCATGTTTACACATGGGACTCCTTTCCCCGAATGCTGAGACCCCCTGTGACTCCTGTCACAGAAGGTCCCTTCAGGCAATCAGGTAGCGCCACGTCGTGGCACTCTCCTGATTCCCTATGCGCGTCTGAGCTGGCAGACAGCGCATCGCACAGCACCTCCATTAGTTTCAATGGTGGGAACTTTGCGGTCAGCGGTGGGGTTACCCGCGGTCAGCCGCTGACCGTGGGTGACCTCACCGCTGACCGCAAAGTACCCACCATTGAAGATAATTGAGGGGGCTGTGCGATGCGCGTCTGACAGCTCCGACGCGCATACAGCCAATCAGGAGAGTGCCACGACGTGGCGCTCCCTGATTGGCTGAAGGGACCTTCTGTGACAGCAGTCACGGGGGGTCTCTGCATTCGGGGAAAGGGGTCTCATGTGTAAATATGGGACCCCTTTCAGTCCATCTGGATCGGCAATGCGTTTTTTTTTTGTGCCAAGTACGAGGATTACAATAAAAGAACCGGACACTGGATCAGGTGAGTATATAATTTTATTTTCAGGTACCCCGGACTTCGACAGACGGAGATGTGGCCAGAGTCGGTGTGTCAACATAGGTAAGTATGTATGTGTCGGCATGTATGTAATAAAGTTTTACTTTCAAGGTGTGTGTCCTGTTTTTATTTGGGTATTTTTTTTGCAGAAGAACTACAGGTACCAGCGGACCTGTCCCCCCCGCATGCTGGTACTTGTGGTTCTCCAAGTACCAGCTTGCGGAGGACGCTTGCTGGGACTTGTAGTTCTTCTGCAAAAAACAATATTCTTTGATTTTTACACTTGGCTATCAGCCTCCCATCCGCAGCCCTTGGATGGGGGGGACAGCCTCGGGCTTCACCCCTGGCGCTTGGGTGGCTGGGGGGGGACCCCTTGATTGAAGGGGTCCCCACTCCTCCAGGGTACCCCGGCCAGGGGTGACTAGTTGGGTATTTAATGCCACGGCCGCAGGGAGCGGTATAAAAGTGTCCCCCGGCTGTGGCATTATCTGTCCAGCTAGTGGAGCCCGGTGCTGGTACAAAAAATACGGGGGACCCCTACTCTTTTTGTCCCCTGTATTTTTTGCACCAGGACCAGGCGCAGAGCCCGGTGCTGGTTGTTAAAATACGGGGGATCCCCTGTAATTTTTTTACCCGTATTTTGGCATCCAGGACCGGCTCAAAGAGCCCGAGGCTGGTTATGCTTAGGAGGGGGGACCCCACGCAAATTTTTTTCGGGTTTTTTACCGGTTTTTAAGCATTTTTAAAAATCAAATCAAAATCCGTCAATTCAGCCGTTTTTCGACTGCCGGACTGTCGAATCCGTTTTTTATTGAATATGTCGAATTCTGGCACCCACCTGCCGGAATTCGACGGTCGAATTGTGTCGAATTTAAAAACAGGCGAAAAATTGCCGCAATTCGCCCGGAATTGCATATACCCCATAGTCACTATACAAAAAAATATACCCCTCTGAGAATCCACATAAGCAACCAAATAAAGTAAAAAATATTTAGAATAAAATTGAGAAAATTAATTTTCTAAGTATTGCCATATACACATTGATAGAGAAAGGCATACACTGGGCTCCATTTCCAAAGTGACCCTTGGTGGCACTGTTTAGCTCTGTCTGCAGGTACATCTACATTTCCACATTCGTGGAGAAGCAAATATTTGCTCTGCTCAGTACACAGTAGGGAAATTTTTAGTTTATTGTGCTGATAAAGTTTATTGGGTTAGAGGATTCCAGAGGGCACATTTTTGGTGGTCTTTATGGCCATGCAGAAGAACACACAGCCATTTCTCCTCTGCAAAAGAAATTGAGTTTTCCTGTGTTGGCCACCCCCTCTCTACCTGTGTGTCACACATTGCTGTTCTACTTACCTGAATTTTCATACCACAGGTATTTTTCCTTTATTTTCTGATATTGTATATTTTCCTCACCCCCCCCCCCCCACACACACACACACACACACACACACACACATCAAAATCACCACCAAATAGATTTGTTGTGTACCATGTCATCTCCTCCAAACCTCCTCTATATCTTTTTATTTGATTTGTCTGAATAACCCCACCACCTGCTTTTTTTTCTATTGAACTGGCGCCAATTTCTTTCTGAACACACCCTCTATTATATATTTGTAATAATTTAGCACCATTTTCCCGACTCACCAACCACTTACAGGTTTTAGTGAATTTGCAGTGTTTTCTTTGACAACTCTCCATTTCCAGTACTTGTCTCCTTTCTCACTTCTTTTGCTTTACTGTCCCAGGCCAGGGTACTTACACTGCTCCTCTTTACTGTACTGCGTGCAGTTCAAAATAAAGGGAGCTGCAAAAGGAAGATGGGTGCTGCTGGCTATGTTCTTCATTTGTTGCTTGCTATGTTCTTCATTTTGCATCAGTAACAGGTTCTGGTGGGACAGCAGGTGGTGTGGTCCTAGTCCATGGTGCAATGAAAAATAACTTTGCATGCCACATGTAGCATATGTGCCAGTAGTTTTCAACCCCTGATATAGTTCCAGGGACTGCATGAGAAAGGCAAATTCGCATGAATGGATGAGAGGAGTAATGTGGGCACTAAGCCATTATCCTGCCAATGGACCCATGTGTTTTTGGGGTCTATTTACTACGTTTTGGATGGTGATAAAGTGGACGGAGATAAAAGTTCCAGCCAATCAGCTTCTAACTGCCATGTCACAGGCTGTGTTTGAAAAATGACAGTTAGGAGCTGATTGGCTAGTACTTTATCTCCATCCAAGGCTTAGTAAACAGAGTCCTTTGCCTGGCACTGATATTAAATTCCAGCATCCAGTTCAGCAGTGACAGCAGCATGCTATAACCAGTTCTGCTATGGCATCACTATACTTTACCCACTTCTATAATGTAGGCCAGGGCTGGCCAAACCGGTCCTTGAGATCTACCAACAGTTCATGTTTTCCAGGCCTCCTAGAGATCTGTAGAATTGTCAGTTAGGAATGAATGCAGCACATCTTAATTAGTAATGACTACACGTGTGCACCAGCTAGGTGGTCTGGAAAATGTGAACCGTTGGTAGATCTCGAGGACCGGTTTGCCCAGCCCTGATGTAGGCTGACCATGCTAGCCCTTTAAACTGGGACACTCATGAAGTACACAGGTTCTGTGGCTGATTAAAACCTTGACATACAGGCTTGGAGTCAGCCAGCCACAGAACCTGTGTAATTCATGAGTGTCCCAGTTTAAAGGGCTAGTATGGTCAGCCTATATAATGGAAGGCAGTGTGCTAGACCCTATTTTGTAACGGAGGGTAGCATGCTATATTTTACTGAGAATTATTTACTAATTTTGCTCAAAGTATCTTCAGTAAAGCCATATAGCCCAGTTAGCCATTTGTTTTCAATTTGCACCAGACAGATATAAGCTAATTGCTGATTAGTTATGATTAGTTTAGTGCATCTTTCAGAAATTATCTGTAAATAATCTTTTTTGCCGGCTGGGCAAAAGTGGCAAGATAGTATCTATGTGTTGAACTCTATCTCACCCAGACTAAGAATGTGTATCATCTTAGAACTGCACCTGATGTATAATATCTTCAAGAACACTTTTTCATTACTTCAACATGTATAGAAACCACACAACTTGAATTATTGTACTTGTAAACACAATTTGCGTATGGGCATCCAAAAAGAGAGGGAAAAAAGTCTACTACTTCATCATTTTTATTAGAATGAAATTATTGCACAACAGTGATTTCTGCAGGAGGCATAGTTACTATGTCACTGAACCGCGCCTGAACATATGATTTATCTTCTTGTAGGATATAAATTGGACCGCCTAGCTATTGAAAAACATAAAACTGAAAAACAATATTGAAAAAAACATGAACCTACTGGCGATGATAAATAGCCTGAAGCTAATAATGTGATCATCAAATGAAGTAAATCTTTCAATGTAAAATCATCATTGTATAATGTGTGCTTTGTTGCAAGCAGATTTCCAAACCTTATATCTACGTGTTGCTTTATTCTGACAGCTGTGGAAATTACTGAATGTCATCCCCTATAATCACTGTCTTTTATTCCAATGCTCTTTGGCTGCTAGTATGTAACATTTCAGCCATGCAAAATGATCTCACATACAGTACACATATGCAATCACACATATACACTTGCACAGGATTAAGTCAATAGGAAATTTGCACATAGTGGTTAATTACAAAAGGTTGTATATATTGCACTTATAACCTGCATTATAGTAGGATGCAAGGTTACAACAGAACTTTGTGGCTAATGGAATCTGTCCTTTAAAAGTTATGAGCATTAAGAAAATGGTAACCAAATTAAATGCTATTTTAATTTGTAATTATTGCAGAATGGGACACGTACCAATTGCTGTCGGATGGGAACCCAGCTGTCATGATCCCGACAGTGGGATCCCGTTCGCCGGAATGCCGTCAGTGGGGCTCGCCAGTGGGCCAGTGGAGAAGTTGACCATGGCAACCAATCAGCATTGAAGTAACATTTAAAATTTACATACTATAAAATTATACAGTGCAGCCGATTGGTTGCCATGGGCAACTTCTCCACTGGGTGACTTCTCCACTCTTTTCACTGCTTAGTACATCTCCCCCTGGGTGCCACCCACAGAGGTGAGAATAGCCTGTCTCGTCGGTATTCCAGCAGCTGCATTTCACCCCCTGTCTGTATTCCTGCATGGTACCCGCTTCCCGCACAAACCTCTCTTTCACAAACAAAATATCACATATTAAATGTCACAAACAAAAATGTTATGTGACTATAAACTGCCCTGTGTTATACTGCTGAAGAAGCTTTCAGCAGTCTCCATATTTATTAAGCAACAGGCTCAATACGTAGATGTAAATAATCGAATTTCAGGATGGTAATTGAACCAAGGTTCATTTAATAAAATTCAACTGGAAAATCACACAGTGCATATGTTCTTTTGTAATATCATGTGACAACTTTTGGCAAATGCACCAGATTTCATGGGCAAGTTGACTGAAACATAGGCCAACATGAATGCTTCTTCATGGGGGTAAAAAAATCTGCATCACCCAAAGGGAGGATTGAGTTCTGATTATGAGTCTGACACTTTTTGCATCAACATCTGTAAAACTAAGAATCTGTCATCTACAGTAGATTCGGAGGTGTCACTAGGGTTGGTGTCACCCGGTGGGGTGACTCATGGTGTCACCCATCCATGAACCTCCTCCCATATCACACCACACTGCCTTACCCTATACGTTTAGACACACTAAAATCTTGGTATTTTGGAAAAGTATGTTGTTTCCATTTGTGTAGCTGTCCTGTGCATCACGAAGAATCACCCATTAAAGTCATCTTAACTTACCCCCAAAAAATGTTTTCAATATCAAATACATTTGTTTGACTTAGGGGTCTATTCAATTAGGGTCGGATCCATTCCGACATGCATTTGTCCTATCTCAATTCGACTTTAAAAAAAAGTCGAATTGAGATGAGACCTGTGAGCGGAGGAGAGGGGGGAGATCAGCGGGGACAGCCGCGGGCAGACGGAGGAGAGCAGCGCTACAGCAGAGCTGCAGAAAGATGTCTCACAGCCGCCAGACCTCACGGCAGTGTCCACCCAGCTCCAGCAAGCGTGACCTCACTTGCTGGAGATGGGTGGACGCTGCCGTGAGTGGCGCAGCTGTGACACATCCTCCTGCAGCGCTGTGCTGTAGCGCAGTTCTCCCCTGTCTGCCCGCGGCTCTCCCCGTCTCCCCATGGTTCTCCCCCCTCTCCACCTCTCGGGTCCCTCATCTCAGTCCGACATTTTTTATGTCAGACTGAGATGGTTGGAAACGGGGCCAAATCCTGTCAAATTTGGCCCCGTTTCACTCAAAAGTACGTGAATCGGCAGCTACAGCATACCACTGATTCACGTACTATTCGACAAGTCGAATTCCCCGACTTGTCGAATAAAAACAGCTGGAATTGAATAGGTCGAATCACGATTCGACCTTAAAAAGTTGAAAACTGCTGTCTTTTCGACAGACGGCAGCTTTCGACCCTAATTGAATATACCCCTTAGTCAAATATATATATTGTTTCTGAAATAATGGAGTGTATTGAAATGTACCATTTGTTTTTTTAGAAATAAATGTTAATTTCAATACAATCCACTTTTACTTCAGGAAAAAAAATATTTAACTTAACGATCCAACAGTCGACAATCCGTTTCCACACAGACACTCTAACTTGCCCCAAAAAATAAGTCACAATCTCAATTCAGTAAGTAAAAGAACGCTGAGCAGAACAATGAGGCGCGCACTGCAGATCCTCTCTCTTAACAGTAGCACTCCCTCCATTCTGCTCCTAGAATGCCAAGCAGTGTCGGCATGTGTGATGACATCACTGCAACAGGTATCCTAATAGGTTACAGTACTGTTGAATTGCCCCCCCGAATACCTGATAACTCCCCTAATGTCTCTAAAAAAAAAAACTGCCAACCCTGGGCCTGATAACCACCCCACCAAAGCCTCGTCCACTACATGTGACAACAGCGCTCTCTATCCATACGTTCAATTGGCTGTTACCGAGCCAGCTGTTCCAGACACCTCTATTCCCCCATTCTCCACATATCGGGCTGCTGCAGATAAAGCATACCCCCTCCGCGCTGCCACGATTCACCAGCAGCATTCTACAGACATGGAGATGGTCAACAAGATGAGAGCTGGGGGGAAAGCATAAAGCACACTGTAAGGATAGAGGGGGAGCAGGGAGGGGAAGCAGTCAGGATCCCAGCTGTCAGTATCATGGCAGTCAGAATACCGATGCTGGAATACTGACCCTATTGAGAATGCTAACACCGGCATCCAGAATGGGTATAACATACGGGCACCAGAATACCGTCAGCTGGAATACTGAAAGAGGAGAGATGGAGCTGCAAGGCAGGTAAGCTGCGATGGGGGGGGGGGTTAAATTTGGGCGGGTGGGGCGGAAAGGGTTAGGCCTTGTCCCCAGGGGGTTATGGTTAGGCTGTGGGGAGGGGGGGTTAGGTTTAGGCACATATGGGGGGAGGTTAGGGTTAGGCACCTACGGGGGAGGTTAGGGTTAGGCTGTGGGTAGGGAGGGTTAGGGGGATGGGGAGAGGGGAGAATACACCTTACTCATCCCTGTCTGTTTTGTACACTTCGGAATCCCACCGTTGGTATTTCAATTGTCAGGATGCCATGCGTCGGTAAACCATACTGCTCCTGCAGGGAGGTTTCAGCCTGCAAATGCTGGGGAGGCTGAGAGGGGGATAAAAGGCAGAGAACAGATGGGCAGATGGAAGAAAGAGAGGGTATAGGAAAAAGAGAAAATGTTTGAGAGGAGATGTACCACTGGGAGAAGGGAGGAGGAGGAAAGGTGTGACACACATACATGTGAATGCACCTATATTATCAGATATTTTTCATATATTATTCCCACAGTTTTTATTTATATTTATATATATATATATATATATATTGTGACAAGAACACTCGGATAGTGTTTGAGGGCAGGTATGTTTGTCCCAGGTTCTTGTCTTACATGTTTTAGAAAATGAAAACTTCTAGGAAAATGCTTTTGTTTTGTTAGAACCTTTTCAGTTTGCGGGAAAAGCTGGATAAGGGCCCTTAGAGAGAGAGAGGGCGAGTTCCAGACATTGGGCCCAGTTCGGATTTTTGGCCTCACAGAGGGCTAATCAGGGCTTTCAGCTGTGCAAGAGTCTTATAGGGCTTTTAGCCTGATTAATGTGTGCAGACTGACTGGGAAGACTGCAGGATCTCCGTGAGAGAAACACGCTTCCTGATACAAGTGAGCTATACAGTGTTTACTGGAGAACTCTGTGTTTTTGTTTAGTGATAGTTAGGAACATCTTGTGTTTAGTTAGTGCCGGACAGGCAAGGTATTCTCTTTTGCTGTTTGTTTTATTTTCTGTATAATAAAACTGGCTGGGGCCAGTTGTACCGGAAACTGGACTTGTGTGGTTCCTCAGCTGCTGCATGCTGCCATTTATCCCAGGAAACGGCACCTTGTACCCTTACAGTGTTACAACATGGTGGAGAATGCGAGCATGCCGTTCTGCGCATAAGTGAAAGCAGCAGCTTTGTGAGGCCTGCAGAAAACGGTGGTTTATGCAGATACAGCCCAGTGTGAAGTTACTGAGACTCGCCCTGAGGATTTGGTATATGTCCTTGGTGAAAGCAGCTACAAAGCCGCCTGAAAAATCTGTCGACATGGAGGAACTGCTTAAAGCCTTGCTGCAAGCTACGGCGGCTCAGCAGGAGGCCAACAGACAGCAGCAGGTGGCAATGGAGGAAAATAGGAGACAACAGCAGGCAGCTGTTGACGAACTTTACAGGCAACAGCGTCAGGATAGAGAGGCCTTAACAGAAGTGGTGCAGAGCCTTGCAGCCCGGATTGGAGATGTGGCCGTCAGTGCTCCGACCAGATCTAGTTCTATATGGGCCAGTTACTTCCTGCAGAAAATGACAGAGGCTGATGATGTGGAGGCCTACCTGACCACATTTGAAAGGACTGCCGAGCGTGAGAACTGGCCAAAAGCACAGTGGGCCAGTCTGCTGGCACCTTTTCTGTCAGGTGAGCCCCAAAAAGCGTACTTTGATTTAAGCCCTGCTTAGGCTCGGGACTATGATAAACTAAAGAGTGAGATCCTGACCCGCCTGGGAGTCACGCTGTCAGTACGAGCACAATGGGTGCACCGTTGGGTGTACGCCATGGAGAAGCCTCCTCGCTCCCAGATGCACGACCTTATTCAGCTAACAATAAAATGGTTACAGCCAGAGACATTAACTGGTCCCCAGATGGTTGAAAGAGTCGTCATGGACCGCTACTTGAGATCTTTGCCCATGGTCCTGTGCAAGTGGGTGAGCCATGGAAACCCGGGTACTGCTGACCAATTAGTGGACATGGTAGAGAGGTATTTGGCAGCAGAGGAACTACTGATGACCACCCAGCAACCCATAGATCCTCGACAGCGCCCTTCAGTAAAGACTGGTAAGACTGTTCCGTGGGAAAATGTTGCTGGGCGGTTAAGAAAACGCAAGGCTGGAGAGACTGTAAACACTGGCCCTGGAGACAGGCCAATGGAGCTAGAACGGTCTATGCTGCCCAAACGGGTTGATAATCATGTGGTTAAATGTTTTAGGTGTGGTATGCCAGGTCATGTTATTGCCAATTGCCCAGTCACGCAAGGACCCATGCAATGTGATGCTGCCTTTGAATGTCGCAGAATGTCTTTCTTTGCTAGGTTAGCCTGTACTGTGGTACCTTCACCTGAGCTAGAAAAACAAATGTGTGATGTGTTCTTAGAGGGAAACCGGGTAGAGGCCTTGCTAGATTCAGGAAGTTTAGTTACCCTCGTGAAAGCGGGGTTAGTGAACCCCTTAAAGGTCCAGTAAATACCTATTGGGGTAACTTGCATACATGGGGATACCCAACATTATGTCACTGCTGAAGTGAATATAGAAACTTGTTGTGGGCCAGCAATTGTTAAAGTAGGACTGGTCCCCACCTTGGTGCATGAGGCCATAATAGGGAGGGTTTTTCCATATTTTTGGAAACTGTGGGAATCACGTTTATCAACAGATGTGAGAAGTAAAGAGCCAGTTGATAATACCAGTGATTTCATGGATGTACGTGTGTCTTCGGAACTTTCTGACCCTTTGCCTTTTGCTAGTTTGGTTGGGGAAGGGACAGATGGGGAATCCCTCTTGCTGGGAACAGAGACATAGTTGGAACTGAAAGCGTGCCTGACCTGGAGGTAAAGAAGGATCTGTTTGGGTCTGAACAGTTAAAGGATCCTACCTTGATAAAGGCTAGAGAGAATGTTAAGATTGTTAATGGGGAACCTGTGGTACCAGGTGACAGGGTTACGTATCCCCACATGGCCATCTGTAATGAGCTCTTGTACCACATTGTCAAAAGGGGTGAGGATGTGGTGGAACAGCTGGTAGTTCCCCAGCCTTATCGGAGAACGGTACTAGATTTAGCTCATAGTCACATTACTGCAGGACATTTAGGGGCAGAAAAAAACACTGAAAGAGTTTTACAAAGGTTCTTTTGGCCAGGGGTTTATAAAGAAGTGTCTGAATATTGTTCTTCCTGTCCTGAATGCCAGTATCCTGCCCCTAGACCCCATTTCAGGAGCCCACTAGTTCCTATGCCTGTTATAGAGGTCCCGTTTGACAGAATAGCCATGGATCTCGTGGGGCCCTTGTTAAAGTCTGCTCGGGGCCATCAGTATATCCTGGTAATTATGGACTATGCCACTCGATATCCTGAGGCTGTCCCTTTACGCACTATCACAACCAAGGCGATAGCTAGGGAGCTGGTGCAGGTTTTTAGTAGAGTGGGAATACCAAAAGAAATTTTGACTGACCAAGGTACTCCATTTATGTCAAGGATCATGAAAGAATTGTGCAAATTATTTAAGGTCACTCACCTCAGGACGTCCATCTACCATCCCCAAACTGACGGGTTGGTGGAAAGGTTTAATAAAACATTAAAAAGTATGTTAAAAAAAGGTTGTTGAGAGAGATGGGAAAAACTGGGATTGTTTGTTACCCTACTTGTTAATGGCCATCAGAGAAGTTCCTCAGTCCTCTACGGAGTTTTCTCCATTTGATTTGTTGTATGGTAGACACCCAAGAGGGCTGTTGGACATTGCCAAAGAGACATGGGAAGGACAGCCCACTCCTTATAGAAGCGTTATTGAACATGTAACACAAATGCAGGATAGGATTGCTGCCGTGGTATCTATTGTCAGAGAGCACATGGAACAGGCCCAAAGTGCTCAACAGAGGGTCTATAACCGGAGTGCCAAGATACGGGAATTTGCTCCTGGAGATAGAGTTCTTGTTTTGGTACCCACTGTGGAAAGCAAATTCCTAGCTAAATGGCAGGGTCCATTTGAGATTAGGGAAAAAGTGAATGAGGTTAATTACAAAGTATACCAGCCAGGAAAGAGAAAACCCAAACAAATCTACCATGTTAACTTAATCAAACCCTGGAAAGATAGGTTGTCTCTGTCAGCGGAGACTTGCCCTTCGGTGTCTGCACCTCGGTTGCTTCCCGCAGTAAAGGTGTCAGAGACATTATCAGCTGATCAGAACAATCAGGTTAAAGAATTTCTCATCCAAAATAGGGAGATATTTTCAGAGCTGCCTGGCCGAACGACCATAATAAAACATGACATTGTCACAGAACCAGGGGTCAGGGTTCATTTAAAGCCATATAGGATTCCCGAAGCTCAGCATGAAGCTGTTTCTAAAGAAGTTAAAACCATGTTAGAACTTGGAGTCATAGAGGAATCTAACAGTGAGTGGTCCAGTCCCATAGTTCTCATCCCAAAGCCCGATGGTAGCATACGCTTCGGTAATGACTTTCGTAAGTTAAATGAGGTGTCCAAGTTTGACGCATACCCCATGCCCCGTGTGGATGAGCTTATGGAAAGGCTGGGAACAGCCAGGTTTCTCACCACGTTGGACCTGACCAAAGGTTACTGGCAAATACCTTTATCTGATAGCGCAAAAGAAAAAAGTATTTTCGGTTCCGGAGGGGCTGTACCAGCATAAGATGTTACCCTTTGGGTTGCATGGGGCTCCAGCAACCTTTCGACGGGCGATGGATACAATTTTGAGGCCCCATAGAAAATATGCAGCTGCCTGTTTGGATGATGTGGTAATTCACAGTACAGACTGGGGGTCCCATTTGGTACAAGCAGTACTGGACTCAATCAGAGAGGCAGGGTTAACTGATAACCCAAAGAAGTGCTGCCTCGCAATGGAGGAGGGCAAATACTTGGGCTTCACCATAGGCAGAGGTCTGATTAGGCCCCAATTGAATAAAATTGATGCTATTCAAAACTGGCCTCGTCCAGTGAATAAAAAACAGGTAAGGGCTTTTTTGGGAATAACTGGGTACTATAGACGGTTTATTCCCAATTTTGCGGCCACAGCAGTGCCGTTGTCAGACCTTACCAAAGGGAAGCAGTCAAATATGGTGAAATGGGACCCTGATGCAGAAAAAGCGTTCCAAGCGTTAAAAGTGGCTTTGTGTTCACAACCGGTATTGATAACACCAGATTTTTCAAAAGAATTTGTGGTACAGACAGATGCCTCAGAGGTAGGGATAGGGGCTGTGTTGTCCCAAACCAGAGATGGGGACGAACACCCTATCATTTATTTGAGTAGGAAACTCAATGAGCATGAAAAAAGGTATGCCATTGTGGAAAATGAGGCTTTGGCCATTAAGTGGGCACTAGATACCTTGAGATTTTACCTCTTAGGTAGACAATTCAGACTAGTGACAGATCATGCCCCTTTAAAATGGATGTATGTAAATAGAGGCAAGAATACTCGTGTAACTAGATGGTTTCTAGCGTTGCAGGATTTTAAGTTTACTGTCGAACATAGACCGGGTACACAATTGTCCAACGCAGATGCATTGTCCCGCATCTTCTGTTTGGGGGCTTCAAGTGTTCCGGCCCCTAGGTCGAAACAGGGGAGGGGGATATGTGACAAGAACACTGGGATAGTGTTTGAGGGCAGGTATGTTTGTCCCAGGTTCTTGTCTTACATGTTTTAGAAAATGAAAACTTCTAGGAAAATGCTTTTGTTTTGTTAGAACTTTTCAGTTTGCTGGAAAAGCTGGATAAGGGCCCTTAGAGAGAGAGAGGGCGAGTTCCAGACATTGGGCCCAGTTCGGATCTTTGGCCTCACAGAGGGCTAATCAGGGCTTTCAGCTGTGCAAGAGTCTTATAGGGCTTCTAGCCTGATTAATGTGTGCAGACTGACTGGGAAGACTGCAGGATCTCTGTGAGAGAAACACGCTTCCTGATACAAGTGAGCTATACAGTGTTTACTGGAGAACTCTGTGTTTTTGTTTAGTGATAGTTAGGAACATCTTGTGTTTAGTTAGTGCCGGACAGGCAAGGTATTTTCTTTTGCTGTTTGTTTTATTTTCTGTATAATAAAACTGGCTGGGGCCAGTTGTACCGGAAACTGGACTTGTGTGGTTCCTCAGCTGCTGCATGCTGCCATTTATCCCAGGAAACGGCACCTTGTACCCTTACAGTGTTACAATATGTAAAAAATAGAAGTAATCAGCGCCTAATAATGCCTAGAAAATGACGGTGGGGACATAGAATGATATTTAGTAAAAAAAATGGGACAAGCACTTATCTCAGATAGGAATCTTCGGTCCTCAGACCAATATCATCACAGTAATCATGCAAAAGAGAAAAGAAACAACCAAT
Source organism: Pseudophryne corroboree (assembly GCF_028390025.1). NCBI lineage: Eukaryota > Metazoa > Chordata > Amphibia > Anura > Myobatrachidae > Pseudophryne > Pseudophryne corroboree. Next base: position 164,631,764 of record NC_086452.1, read on the forward strand.
AGTGTGTACCGTTTAAACCTATATGTACATATAGCATTTTTTTACTTAGTGAGCGTTAATTGGAAATGCTCCCAGAATATCACACTCCACAATAGCGTAGTAGAAAGATAATTTTTCACATTTAATTAAGTACATAAAATATATCCACGGTTTAAAACGAGCAGGTATCGCACATACAAGAAACAAATGATATAGAAGCTTATCTGTCCATAAAAATAGGGTCCAGGATATCTCCCTTCACATTTACTTTAGTACATAAATTAAACCACGGTTTAAAACGAGCAGGTATCACACGTACAAGAAACAATAGATATAAAAGCTTATCTGTCCTTTGCATTGGGACGAAACGCGTCGGGATTTACCCTGGACCCTCTTATGATGGACAGAATTAACACTCACTAAGTAAAAAAATGCTTTAAGTACATATAGGTTTAAACGGTATATCATTCTATGTCCCCACCGTCATTTTCTCAGTATTATTAGGCGCTGATTACTTCTATTTTTTACACAATCTAATCACCATAATTTGTTATCAGCTGTCACCCACATTTGTGAGGAATGCATGTGAAAATATTTTAATTATAAGAAAATATTTTCATATTTTACTACAGATTATATTTGATCCACATGAGCGCACACTTATACATTTTGACGATATATATATATATATATATATATATATAGTATCATATTCATGCCTAAAAATGTGTGTTGCTATTACCTAAGACTAGTAATGAGCGGGTTCGGATCCTCGGGATCCGAACCCCCCCCGAACTTCACCCATTTTACACGGGTCCGAGGCAGACTCGGATCCTCCCGCCTTGCTCGGTTAACCCGAGCGCGCCCGAACATCATCATCCCGCGGTCGGATTCTCACGAGATTCATATTCTATATAAGGAGCCGCGCGTCGCCGCCATTTTTCACTCGTGCATTGGAGATGATCGTGAGAGGATGCGGCTGGCGTCCTCTCTGTTTCTATGTTCAGTGGGCTGCAAATTGTGCTGCAAATATCTGTGCTCAGTGTGCTGCAAATATCTGTGCTCAGTGTGCTGCAAATATCTGTGCTTAGTGTGCTGCAAGTGCAAATATCTACGTTCTCTGCCTGAAAAACGCTCCATATCTGACTGTGCTCAGTGTGCTGCAAATATCTGTGCTCAGTGTGCTAATTGCTTTATTGTTGGGACTGGGGACCAGCAGTATTATATAGTAGGAGGACAGTGCAGAGTTTTTCTGACCAGTGACCACCAGTATTATACGTTCTCTGCCTGAAAAACGCTCCATATCTGTGCTGCATTGTAGTATATAGTAGGAGGACAGTGCAGAATTTTGCTGACCACCAGTATAACTATATATATATAGCAGTACGGTACAGTAGTCCACTGCTCTACCTACCTCTGTGTCATCAAGTATACTATCCATCCATACCTGTGGTGCATTTCAGTTTTGCACAGTTTGCTGACCACCAGTATATACTATATAGCAGTACGGTACAGAAGGCCACTGCTCTACCTACCTCTGTGTCATCAAGTATAGTATCCATCCATACCTGTGGTGCATTTCAGTTTTGCACAGTTTGCTGACCACCAGTATATACTATATAGCAGTATGGTACAGTAGGCCACTGCTCTACCTACCTCTGTGTCGTCAAGTATACTATCCATCCATACCTGTGGTGCATTTCAGTTTTGCACAGTTTTCTGACCACCAGTATATACTATATAGCAGTATGGTACAGTAGGCCACTGCTCTACCTACCTCTGTGTCGTCAAGTATACTATCCATCCATACCTGTGGTGCATTTCAGTTTTGCACAGTTTGCTGACCACCAGTATATAATATATAGCAGTACGGTACAGTAGGCCACTGCTCTAACTACCTCTATGTCGTCAAGTATTCTATCCATCCATACCTGTGGTGCATTTCAGTTTTGCACAGTTTGCTGACCACCAGTATATACTATATAGCAATACGGTACAGTAGGCCACTGCTCTACCTACCTCTGTGTCGTCAAGTATACTATCCATCCATACCTGTGGTGCATTTCAGTTTTGCACAGTTTGCTGACCACCAGTATATAATATATAGCAGTATGGTACAGTAGGCCACTGCTCTACCTACCTCTGTGTCATCAAGTATACTATCCATCCATACCTGTGGTGCATTTCAGTTTTGCACAGTTTGCTGACCACCAGTATATACTCTATAGCAGTACGGTACAGTAGGCCACTGCTCTACCTACCTCTGTGTCGTCAAGTATTCTATCCATCCATACCTGTGGTGCATTTCAGTTTTGCACAGTTTGCTGACCACCAGTATATACTATATAGCAGTACGGTACAGTAGGCCACTGCTCTACCTACCTCTGTGTCATCAAGTATTCTATCCATCCATACCTGTGGTGCATTTCAGTTTTGCACAGTTTGCTGACCACCAGTATATACTATATAGCAGTACGGTACAGTAGGCCACTGCTCTACCTACCTCTGTGTCGTCAAGTATACTATCCATCCATACCTGTGGTGCATTTCAGTTTTGCACAGTTTGCTGACCACCAGTATATAATATATAGCAGTACGGTACAGTAGGCCACTGCTCTACCTACCTCTGTGTCGTCAAGTATACTATCCATCCATACCTGTGGTGCATTTCAGTTGTGCGCAGTATATATAGTAGTAGGCCATTGCTATTGATATATTACTGGCATATAATTCCACACATTAAAAAATGGAGAACAAAAATGTGGAGGGTAAAATAGGGAAAGATCAAGATCCACTTCCACCTCGTGCTGAAGCTGCTGCCACTAGTCATGGCTGAGACGATGAAATGCCATCAACGTCGTCTGCCAAGACCGATGCCCAATGTCATAGTAGAGAGCATGTAAAATCCAAAAAAATAAAGCTCAGTAAAATGACCCAAAAATCTAAATCAAAATCGTCTGAGGAGAAGCGTAAACTTGCCAATGTGCCATTTACGACATGGAGTGGCAAGGAACGGCTGAGGCCCTGCCCTATGTTCAAGGCTAGTGGTTCAGCTTCACATGAGGATGGAAGCACTCATCCAGGGCCGGTTCAAGGGCGCATAGCGCCACGGGCAGGAAAGGGGGCGTGACCTAATACAGGGGGCGTGGTCAGTTACGCCCCCTGTACATTCTAGCACCGCTTGAATGCTGAGCGATGCGCGATGACGTCATCGCGCACCGCTCAGCAAAGTTACTCTCCACGAAGGGAAACTAGACGCATAGCGTCTAGTTCCCTTCACAGGGGCAGGCAGCGGGCATTTGAGGCGGACGGGGGACACAGCGGGCAGCAGTGGCGGATCTTGCCACGGTGCGGCGCCCTCCGGATGGCGCCAGCGCCCTCCGGAAGACGGCGCCCCGGGCAAAAGTCCTGCTTGCCCGTGGCAAGATCCGCTACTGCACTCATCCTCCTGCTAGAAAACTTAAAAGAGTTAAAATGGCAAAAGCACAGCAAAGAACTGTGCGTTCTTCTAAATCACAAATCCCCAAGGAGAGTCCGATTGTGTCGGTTACGATGCCTGCACCTCTTTTTTTCTTTCATTTTTCTTTGCATCATGTGCTGTTTGGGGACTATTTTTTTGAAGTGCCATCCTGTCTGACACTGCAGTGCCACTCCTAGATGGGCCAGGTGTTTGTGTCGGCCACTTGGGTCGCTTAGCTTAGTCACACAGCTACCTCATTGCGCCTATTTTTTTCTTTGCATCATGTGCTGTTTGGGGACTATTTTTTTGAAGTGCCATCCTGTCTGACACTGCAGTGCCACTCCTAGATGGGCCAGGTGTTTGTGTCGGCCACTTGTGTTGCTTAGCTTAGTCACACAGCTTCCATCTTGCACCTCTTTTTTTTCTTTGCATCATGTGCTGTTTGGGGACTATTTTTTTGAAGTGCCATCCTGTCTGACACTGCAGTGCCACTCCTAGATGGGCCAGGTGTTTGTGTCGGCCACTTGGGTCGCTTAGCTTAGTCACACAGCTTCCATCCTGCACCTCTTTTTTTTCTTTGCATCATGTGCTGTTTGGGGACTATTTTTTTGAAGTGCCATCCTGTCTGACACTGCAGTGCCACTCCTAGACCTAAAACAACAGCCCCACCACAAAGACCACATGAGATAGAACCAGATGTTTTTTTAGAACCACTCCCTCCCAGATCCCTCCAGAACGAACCCCTTACCACTCACAACAAAAACGAGGAAGAAGAAGTATAGATTCAGAGGAAGAAGAGGGGGGAAGAAAGAAAAACTCAAGAAATTGAAACAGCATAAAAATGATAAAAATAGGGATAAACTAAAATCCCCTATATTTAATCTTTCTTCAAAAGTACTCACAGATGCTGAAATTACTCTTCTCAATAGAGGTCTAAAATTTTCCCCTTCATCTACCCCAAATATATTTAACCTCTTCGTGGAATTAAATCGATATATACGGACCTTATGCCGTAAAAGGTTCTTTGCTAAATCCAACCTAAAGAAAAATGATGAAGCAGCCATGCCGATCCTTTTGGATCAAAGTGACGAACTAGCTCTGAAGATTCTGGAGGAATTAGATACGAATTCACCAAAATCTTCACAGAAAATATTTGATGTATCCAGGACACTTTTTAAACAAAAATCGGAATTCTATCCCATTAGAGCTAAGGGATCCAGTGTGGACATGTTTTACAAGACCACACTAGAAGATTTCAAAAAATTTTGTAGTGCACCCCAGCCCCAGAAATACAAATCCAATCTTAGTAAACAGGAAAGAAAAGCCCTTACCAACCTGACCAAAGATACCACCATTATCATTAAAGAGGCAGATAAGGGGGGTGGCCTCGTAATCCAAAACAAAACTGATTACATAGCAGATGCAAAAAGACAGTTAGAAGATCCCCGCACCTATATCAAATTACAACAAGATCCCACCAAGGAATTTCTATCTGAACTCTTAGAATTACTAGACAACGCGATGGTCTTGGAAATCATCTCTAAAGAAGAGTTCAAGTTTCTTTACATAGAACATCCAGTCATTCCCGTCTATTACCACTTACCAAAAATACACAAATCCCTCACTTCACCCCCTGGGTGCCCTATTATTTCTGGTATTCACTCACTCACTTCTAATCTTTCGTTTTATGTTGATTCATATTTACAGCCACGGGTTCCTTTTCTTCGTTCTCACGTTAAGGACACTACTCACTTTCTGTCACTAATTTCAGGTGTTAAATGGAAAGACTCATATGCCTTTCTCACCATGGACGTACAGAGTCTGTGCTCAAATATACCGCACCAAAAAGGGCTGTCAGTTATATCTAACCATCTCAAACAAGATGATGATCTCACCGATACTCATCAAAAATTCATTATAGACTCTATCTCATTTATACTACGTCACAATTATTTTCTGTTTCTGGATTCACATTATTTACAAATTCTCGGTACCGCCATGGGGACCAGGATCGCGCCTAGCTACGCCAAGCTTTACATGGGTCAATTCGAGGACCAACATGTGTGGGGCGGCGGGCATGGCGCGGCCCTGGTCCTCTATGGCAGGTACATAGATGATTTATTTATTATTTGGGATGGGCATGAACTTTCGGCACAAGCATTTGTTAATTCACTCAATCAGAATTCTTATAATTTAAAATTCAAGCACCAGTATCACCCCAACTTTATCACCTTTCTAGACTTAAATTTAGAAGCACGTGATGGACGAATACACACCACTAATCATGTTAAGGAGGTAGGATCAAATGCCTATCTCCACTTTTCCAGTGCACATTACCCACCCTGGAAAAAAAAGCATACCTCGAAGTCAATTGATTCGCCTGAGAAGAAATTGCTCCGATCTAAAGCTGTTTGAATCACAAGCCAAACTCATGGTAGAGTCCATTGAACATCGGGGGTATCCGACATCTCTACTACAGAAAACATTAGGAGAGGTGAGAGAGATAGATAGAGATCTTTTACTATCTAAAGAAAAGAAGCTAAACAATCATTTTGAAAGAGACAAAGAATACCAATTAGCATTTATCACTACCTACAATGACAGCTGTCCTAAGATAAAATCTATAATCAAGAAGAACTACAGTATATTAAAACAAGATAATCTGTTAGGGGATATTCTTCCAGCTAAACCCACATGTATTTTTCGGAAGGGACGATCTTTAAAGAACTCCCTAGCTCCCAGCCATTTGAGACCTGAGAAAAAAATAAATTCCAGTAAAGATTCATGGTTCCCGCCAGTAATGGGTTTTTACAGATGTGGCGGCACGAGATGTACTACGTGTCAGTATATAGAGAAAACACAGTATGTAAAAACTGACAAAGGGGAAAAACAATACAAAATCAGGAGCCATATTAATTGTAACTCGACATACGTTGTATATATTTTACAATGTGGTTGTGGCCTTCATTATGTAGGCCGCACCACTAGAAAACTTCGCACCAGATTTGTAGAGCATCGTAGGAACATTGTAAATCGAGTATCTACACATAGTGTCTCTCAGCATTTTAATGACCATCATAATGGAGACCCAAAAAGTCTTAAATTAATAGGGATAGAACATATTCCTATGACAAATAGGGGAGGAGACCGCTTTAAAAAACTGTGCCAACAGGAGGTCTACTGGATGTTTAGGATGGGCTCTATTCACCCAGATGGCCTTAACGAGGCAGTGGAACTAAACATGATTATTTAATCCTAAAACCAACCATTATGTCTCTACACCCGTTTATTTGTTATAAACATCAACTCCCCCATCTCCTTATAGACATTTTGCCAAATACTTTTAATCTTTCCAGTCTATCAACCCTCTTCTCTTCACTAAAATTTTACTCTACATATTAAGTAACTCCTGTCCTCTGTATCAAGCGTAAATTATCCCATTAACCATAGAAATATTTTTGTTATTCTTCGACCAATTATAATTTTCGTGGAGAAATTCAAAAAAAGATAACTATTAGACACTAAACTAGAATATACATACTCAGTACATTTTATCCTTCCTGTCCAGTGTATCTGGAGTAATAATCCATTTCCCGATACACTTAGTTGCAAGGGATCTAAGTGTATTAATAATCAATTAGTTCTTTATAAACACAAGTAGGACTCTAAGATTCTTTAAGAATAAACCATCAGCCTCCTTAGCTTAGACATAATGATCTATCATTGGTGTTGCAGCAATTTATATGACTTGGTCATAAGGTGTCCATAGGCTCAATTAGATAAAATCAGGTCTATAGAATAACAGGCCTTGTACTATATACAAAATAATAAATAAAAAATAAAAAATAATAAAAAATAAAAAATAATAAAAAATAAAAAATTGAAAGATTTAAAAATATTTGAGTGCTAAACAAATAACCTTCAGGTATTTTAATTGTATATGATTACAATGGCTACTGGTATAAATCTATATATAAGATTATTTTTTAGAAGCACAGAAATAAACTATGAGCCTTTTGAACTAAGGTGTAAATTCATTATCAGTGTTGCAGTCATGTATATGGTTTAGTTATAGGATATCTGTGGGCCTAATTGGATAAAAGTGGCTTTTTAGAACAATAGCCACTGAGATATATAGATGTCTCAGCTTGATCCGATCGCCATGGTTACCGATGTAAACATACATAAAGTTTGCTGCTTTATTAATTATAATTGGCTTGGCAAATGACAAATCAACCAGGTTTCCATGGAAACCGGACTAAAGTTATATATATACATTATATCTAAAACTAATCCAACCAGCTCTCATGCTAATATCAGCCCATGCAGGACGAGCTAACCAGGTATCCATGGTTACCGGCTGGAAACTATATGTCCTCCAGCCGAAGAGGACGCGGCCTAAGACCGCGTCGTCATGACAATGGTAAGAGGAGGAAATAAACCTCCAGTCACGTGGGATCCTGACTATCCGCCCACCACAAGCCGCGTTACCATGGCAACCGTTCGGGAATCTACATTGGTTGCTGGACACGTCACGTCACTTCCGGTCGCGGTTGCCAGGGCAACGGTCTGGGAGTAGACGCTGAACTCTCGGGGCTCTCCCTTTGTAAATACCACGTACTAGAGATTTATTTTTTAACCAGGGGTCATTATTGCCTATAAATTTAAAAACAACAAAAAAGCAACTCATTCACTATATATTATATTATATAAATACATCTGGTAATATCTTATTCATCACATGACCTAGGTCACATGACAGACATTGATCATATGATCTACAACCCAACCTATGAAACGATCTCCCCTAAAGGTTTCCATGACTACAGAGGAATATACAAACCCTCTGATTGGACTAATGTATCCCTTGCTAAAATTTCAAGAAATTGGAATGTTTATAAAAACAGTGGAAATAAAAGTTTGATATAATGATAAGCTGTTTTATATAAGTAGGTCTTTCTCCTATATACATTCTTGTTGTTTTAATGACTAGAAAAAGAAATGTTAGTGCCAAACAGGAAATGTGCATCCAGGTGCCAATTAAGCCACCATTTTGTATAGGGTATGTAAAGCCAAAACCCAGACATTAGAGTACACCTTTGAAAAAGCTGCAAGGTCTATGCAGCGAAACACGTCAGGTATTTACCCGTTGGAACAGGACACCTCTGAATTGGATCCGAACCAGCCCATTCTGCTGACCAGTTATCCAGAAGAGTCTGAGAGAGGCACCAATATACTTCCGCATTGCATGAGGTACTCACCATTTATGGGACATTGCATCAATCCTCTAGCGGTATATGGAAATTTTCCATGGACTCTCCTCAATAATATCTAAAGGGGACTCTCATATTGGAATACAACTGGATATAATATTTATGGGCAAAATACGGAACGGACTTTAGAGAATACAATCCATTAATCCTGTACAACCACCATTGGGTAAACTCCAATTTTTATATAACATTGGTGAATTCCATTTTATTTGTATATATTTGGCACATATCTTGTACAGAATTACTGTTTTTTTTAAAGAATATTGCTTTATAATAAATTTTATAAATACACATTAGTGGTTTATATTGTTCTTTCCTCCGCCAGCGCAGCCTTCTTCTTCTTTTGAAATCCACTCCTAGATGGGCCAGGTGTTTGTGTCGGCCACTTGGGTCGCTTAGCTTAGTCACACAGCTACCTCATTGCACCTCTTTTTTTCTTTGCATCATGTGCTGTTTGGGGACTATTTTTTGAAGTGCCATCCTGTCTGACACTGCAGTGCCACTCCTAGATGGGCCAGGTGTTTGTGTCGGCCACTTGTGTTGCTTAGCTTAGTCACACAGCTTCCATCTTGCTCCTCTTTTTTCTTTGCATCATGTGCTGTTTGGGGACTATTTTTTTTAATCTGCCATCCTGTCTGACACTGCAGTGCCACTCCTAGATGGGCCAGGTGTTTGTGTCGGCCACTTGGGTCGCTTAGCTTAGCCATCCAGCGACCTTGGTGCACCTCTTTTTTTCTTTGCATCATGTGCTGTTTGGGGACTATTTTTTTAAATCTGCCATCCTGTCTGACACTGCAGTGCCACTCCTAGATGGGCCAGGTGTTTGTGTCAGCCACTTGGGTCGCTTAGCTTAGCCATCCAGCGACCTTGGTGCACCTCTTTTTTTATTTGCATCATGTGCTGTTTGGGGACTTTTTTTTAAATCTGCCATCCTGTCTGACACTGCCACTCCTAGATGGGCCAGGTGTTTGTGTCGGCCACTTGGGCCGCTTAGCTTAGTAACACAGCTACCTCATTGCGCCTCTTTTTTTTCTTTGCATCATGTGCTGTTTGGGGACTATTTTTTTGAAGTGCCATCCTGTCTGACACTGCAGTGCCACTCCTAGATGGGCCAGGTGTTTGTGTCGGCCACTTGTGTTGCTTAGCTTAGTCACACAGCTTCCATCTTGCACCTCTTTTTTTTTCTTTGCATCATGTGCTGTTTGGGGACTATTTTTTTAATCTGCCATCCTGTCTGACACTGCAGTGCCACTCCTAGATGGGCCAGGTGTTTGTGTCGGCCACTTGGGTCGCTTAGCTTAGCCATCCAGCGACCTTGGTGCACCTCTTTTTTTCTTTGCATCATGTGCTGTTTGGGGACTATTTTTTAAATCTGCCATCATGTCTGACACTGCAGTGCCACTCCTAGATGGGCCAGGTGTTTGTGTCAGCCACTTGGATCGCTTATCTTAGTCACACAGCTACCTCATTGCACCTCTTTTTTTCTTTGCATCATGTGCTGTTTGGGGACTATTTTTTTTAATCTGCCATCCTGTCTGACACTGCAGTGCCACTCCTAGATGGGCCAGGTGTTTGTGTCGGCCACTTGGGTCGCTTAGCTTAGCCATCCAGCGACCTTGGTGCACCTCTTTTTTTCTTTGCATCATGTGCTGTTTGGGGACTATTTTTTAAATCTGCCATCCTGTCTGACACTGCAGTGCCACTCCTAGATGGGCCAGGTGTTTGTGTCGGCCACTTGGGTCGCTTAGCTTAGTCACACAGCTACCTCATTGCGCCTCTTTTTTTTCTTTGCATCATATGCTGTTTGGGGACTATTTTTTTGAAGTGCCATCCTGTCTGACACTGCAGTGCCACTCCTAGATTGGCCAGGTGTTTGTGTCGGCCACTTGGGTCGCTTAGCTTAGCTATCCAGCGACCACAGTGCACCTCTTTTTTTCTTTGCATCATGTGCTGTTTGGGGACTATTTTTTAAATCTGCCATCCTGTCTGACACTGCAGTGCCACTCCTAGATGGGCCAGGTGTTTGTGTCGGCCACTTGGGTCGCTTAGCTTAGTCATCCAGCGACCTCGGTGCAAATTTTAGGACTAAAAATAATATTGTGAGGTGTGAGGTGTTCAGAATAGACTGAAAATGAGTGGAAATTATGGTTATTGAGGTTAATAATACTATGGGATCAAAATGACCCCCAAATTCTATGATTTAAGCTGTTTTTGAGGGTTTATTGTAAAAAAAACACCCGAATCCAAAACACACCCGAATCCGACAAAAATTTTTAAGGGAGGTTTTGCCAAAAAGCGTCCGAATCCAAAACACGGCCGCGGAACCGAATCCAAAACCAAAACACAAACCCCGAAAAATTTCCGGTGCACATCACTACCTAAGACAGAGCAGGAGCATATAACTTACTGCTGCTTCTGGTTCCGGGATCTGGGACTTCCTGGGTGATGGGACTTCTTCTCTTCATGGCTATAGCCGTGCTACACGCTGGGTACTTGTGGGCGGGCGGCTGTGTGTGCTGCTGCACTGTGCTCCTTCATCTTTTCTCCCCTGCAGCTGCTCCCAGAATGCCGTGTGCTTGTGATACAAGAGGTGAACAATGATATACAGGTTTTGAAAAAATAAATGAATAACTGTGAAATATCTGGATTGGATGTACTCAGAACAGATAATACTGAATGGTTAACTAAACTTGCAAATAATGTTGCAACCTTTAAAGCAGAGTAATTAATGTTTTAAAAAAATAAGTACAAAAAAGTGAGAGAGGATTACAAGGAATTGTGAGTTTATCCATGGGTGTTTTTTCAAGATATTTCTATACAATGGAGACCAAAACAAGGTGGCAGGAGACGATATGACAGATCATATACAGACATTGAGTCACAAACTTCTGATTCTGACCAATCAACATCAAATAGTGGATATTTTTTAAAAGACAGTGGACCGGTAAGAACCAGAAACAAAAAAGTAGTTGGCATTGTAGGAGGGGAGCATGTAAAAACAAACGCCAACAGGGAACAGACAAACAAAAGTCAAAGGAAATAACTGTATTTAACTTGTCTGACTATATTCTGAGGCCGAGGAGAGAGTTTTTTCAAGGTGACTTTCTTTTGTACAGACATAGAAACAGACAGCATTTGACTGTGAGGTGGAACTACATACAGTAGGTTTCACAGGCAATTGAAATTGAAGGACTTTTTTGCTAAACGGGGGACTAGTGTTAACACTTCTGACAAGATTCAACCTTTTTGCACTAGAGGCACCTTGGATCCTCTCTCCAACAGCCTCTCAATCGATACATTCATGAGATGGGTCAAACAGAACACTATCATATATATATGTATATATATATATATATATATATATACACTATCATATTCTAATATCAGTAGAAAGGAACAACTAGCAATTAAAAATCTGAGGGATAACACACTAGTTATCATATGTGCGGCAGATAAATGAGGGGGTTTTGTAGTCCTCAATAAAGCTGATTGTCTCAGAAGTTCGTAGACAGCTTAGTGACCCTCTATGTTATAAAAGCTTCCACTATGACCCTACTTTTGGTTATAAAAAATAAATTGACTCAGATATTTCTTTGGGTTTGAGCAACGGGTGGATTGATTAAACAACAGCTAAATTCTTGACACAAGATCATCCGGTAATCCCGTTACTCTATATATTACCGAAGATACATAAGTCATTACATAAACCCCTGGGAGACCGATAATCTCATCCAGGGGATCCTTATGTCAGAGTTTGACACAATATGTGGATTTTTTCCTGCAAGCTATTGTCTGTAATACTCCTACCGTGTTGAAAGACACTACTGATTTTTTTGAACAAATTGATGGCTTTTGGTAAACTTCCCCCGGCCTGTTTATTGCTTACGTGAGATAAAACCAGCTTATATACCAACATCAACCATAAAGAAGGAGTTGAAGCTATTAGAAGAGCCATTATGAGAAGCCCTCATTATGATGATCCCCCAATTGAATTGTTTTACTGTGGATTAACATAATCCTACATAAAAATTATTTTATGTTTGAAAACTAATTTTTTTACAATTACAGGACACTGTGATGGGGTCCAATATGGCCCCCGCATATGCCAATTTATTTATGTACTATTATGAAACTTTTCGTCTTATATTGCATTTTATTCACATTTTATAGATGACATTTTCATGATATGGACTGGGGGTGAGGATGAGCTCAGCAGTTTCATTGGGTCCCTCAATAGTCTCACAAGCACCATTAGACTGACTTACACAAGCAGCCCCACTAGTATAGATTTTTGGGATGTTACTGTCCTAATTAAACAGGGAGTTTTTCAGACATCGAATTTCCAAAAGCCGACTGACAAAAATACATTATTACTCACGGAGAGTTTTCATCCCAAACCCTTTAAACAAGGACTACCATTCTCCCAGCCCCTGCATTTTGCAAGGATCACCTCTGATGAGACCAACCTAACAATAGCCAATACAAAAAATGGGGGAAGATTTAATTCAAAGGGGCTACAATCAGGAGGATGTGGAGCATGCAATTGAAAAGTGTACTTTGCTCAATAGAAAAACACTGTTGGAGGATAAGAAAATTGATACAGAAACAGAGCGATTCATTTTTCCAGGCACATTCCATATCTCCTCAAAAATTTTGCGGGACTCTATCTTAAAACACTGGCATATACTGCAGACGGATCCAGTGATGGGCATGTTTTGTCAAACAAAACCTTTGTTTTGTTTGACAAGAGGAGTAGAAATGTAAACAAATTTAGACAAGAGGTGTAGAACTGTAAAAGATCAGGTCACCTTCTCTGATATAAGCCTGACAGTAAATCGTAGTAGCTGGCTCTCTTTGAAAAATGGTTCCTGTTGTTGCAGTGTTTGTGCCAACTGCCAACATATTTTGATGGGAGATGCATTTATTGACTCCAAGACAGGAGTGAAATACACACTTAAACATTACATGGCATGCAACAGTAAATATGTTGTATATATAGTTACTTGCCCTTGTCGATTAATATACATTGGCAAAACAATGCGGATTCTAAAAGAACGCATCGCGATGCATCGGTCATCCATCAAGAAAGCAATGTTTAAGATCGATCCCAGCACACCACCTGTTGCCAAATATGTTTTTGAGACAAAGCATACTATTAAGGACTTCAAATTTATGCCCTTGGATCAAATTAAACCTTTCAAGAGGGGTGGGGATCGACATAAGAGATTACTCCAGCGAGAATGTGAACTGATCTACAAATTCAATTCGGTTTCTCTGATTGGTCTTAATGAGGGATTGAACTTTAATGTATTTTTGTGAATTAGTCAGCATTAGTGTAGTTGATAGTGGGCTGCTTGTGTGATTTAGATCATAAATGTGTTTTGTTATTATTCTGCTCTGTAGATTATTCTATTGTATATTTATATAGGAGGTAAACTGTATGGTACATTTGCATTTATTTATTGTTTTGGTGAGAGGTTTTACTTGCACTTTTTTTAGAATGGCATTCATGTAGCCTTCGATCAACTGCTCATTGCATTATCTGTAGTCCCCAATATATCACTTTCTTATTAGTGTTTATGAAGACCAGTATAGGAGTTGTGTTATGTATTATGATCATTATTTGCAATGGGGCCAATGTACCTTTTCATTAATTTACACACTCCATGTTTTCTTGATGAACACTATTAGAGGGGTCCATTATTGAGGAATGCAGCATGCTGGATAAGAAAATGTGCTTATTAAGCCTAATCAGCATGCATGTCATCACCAGGATTCCCTTATTTTGCTACTTTGTTTATTATTTTACTGCATGATCTACAGCTGTATTTGGACGTGTGTTCCAAAGCTGGTAAAGTGCGGTCCACAGGTGGTTTACATCACGGTAGCCGCAGTGCATTATGGAACCGGAAATGCATGCCAATGGATTCTGGCATGTGGTTCACGGCAGCGATCCAACCGCGGTGCGTGATGGAACCGAATCTGCATTCCAGCAGCCTCTGGAATGCGGTTCACCGCCGCGAGAGCCGGGTGATGCACCGAACATATGAAGGGGGAACACAGGAAAGTAACAGTGAATACAGGTGTGGGGGATTATGCTGCTAATGACAGGTGCCTTACCATTTATAATCACAGCACTATGCACTTTATTTGTGAAGCTCTTGAGAAAGGTGGGAGATCACCAAAATGGCTGTCGGGCTGATGGGGGATTGTCCGCTTAGAGGACCCTGTTTGGACATGATAAGTGACATGTTTTGCTCCTTTTGAACTCCAGAACTATCTGCTACTATGCTGTAATTTTTTTTTTATGAACACATTGATTGAATAAGTAGTACATATTGGATTATAAGGTGGTGTGCTGGTCTCTTTTTTTTCTGGCTACTATTTGTGGACTGGAGAAAGTCTGGATATGAATTTCAATATGGGACTATAGCACCTGTTTCTGTTCTAAGTGAATTCAGTGCGGTTTTTCTTGTCTCTCTCTCTCTCTCTCTCTCTCTCTCTCTCTCTCTCTTTCTCTCTCTCTCTCTCTCTCTATATATATATAGTATAATATTCATGCCTAAAATATGTGTTGCTATTACAGCCCTTCTAAAATATTATCTAAGACAGAGCAGGAGCATATAACTCACTGCTGCTTCTGGTTCCAGGATCCGGGACTTCCTGGGTGATGGGACTTCTTCTCTTCAGGGCCAGGAGGTTCAGGCAGGCAGGCTATAGCCATGCTGCACACCGGGTACTTGTGGGCGGGTGGCTGTGTGTGCTGCTGCACTGTGCTCCTCCATCTTCTCTCCCCTGAAGCCGCTCCAAGAATGCTGTGTGCAATGATGTCACACCCACACTGGCATTCTGGGAAGTTGAGAGGGAGCAGCTCACCAGGCAGTGCAGCAGCACTGTCCTGATAGAGCAACTGTGGTGCAGCAGATGGTATCAGCGGGGGTGCGGGCATAAGTGTTTATCAGTGCAAGGGGGTGCAGGTGGGAGTGTGGATCTTTTTGGTGTCTCCTACTTGGAGGTGACACCCGAGTGAGGGCCATACCCCCAGCACCAACCTTATGACAACTCTAAGTAGATTCTAGATTAGTATGAAGCAGTGCCGTATTTTATCTATGTACTGCAGGACCACAGCGTACGCGACCCTTCATCTTGTGGCCATATCCTGTAAGTATGGGGCTGCAAGGTGATTGAAAGCAGCGGCCACCTTTGAGGGGCGGTTACACGGCATTGTGGTGGCATGGTGAGCAAAACAGGAGCATGTCAGATACATTTTCAGGGGGTCTGGGTAATGTCATATGCAACCGCTCCAAAAAAATGGTGCCTGACTGCCTTCCAGCACAGCCAGGCTGTGCAGGCAGAGGTTAACCTCAGATCAATATGTCCACAATTATATTGCAGCCCCCAGCATGTGAGTAGATGGATGTAGATCTTGCTGTGGGAAGCAAGATTTGTGTCCATTTCTGAATAACCCCCTAAGTGCGCTATATAAAAAAAAATACTGTACCACAATAGTAAGAACATTACTTTGATTCTAGGTATTAAGCTGCAAATTTGATTGTTTTATTGTAATTGTTTCTTTTTTCAGCTAAACTCCCTTGCCATATGCTGACTTGGATGGTTAAAAAAAAACTACAGTTCTAAAAAAGGGTTCACTACGGCTGGCCGGCGGTCGGGCTCCCGGCGACCAGCATACCGGCGCCGGGAGGCCGACCGCCGGCTTACCGATAGTGTGGCGAGCGCAAATGAGCCCCTTGCGGGCTCGCTGCGCTCGCCACGCTACGGGCACGGTGGCGCGCTACGCGCGCCACACTATTTTATTCTCCCTCTATGGGGGTCGTGGACCCCCACGAGGTAAAATAAGTGTCGGTATGCCGGTTGTCGGGCTCCCAGCGCCGGTATACTGAGCGCCGGGAGCCCGACCGCCGGCATACAGAAGACCACCCCTAAAAACTGCTCCATGCAAAGTGCAGTGGAAGTAGCCAACTTTTGAAAATATTTTTTAGACAAATGTGAATTTGTCACACAACCCATACTAGAGATGTGCAGTTCAGTTCCCCAGATATCCAAATCCACACAAATTTTGTGGATCTGATCCGAACCAAAGTCCGGTCCGGATCCCCCAAGGAGATCCAATCTGAACCGAGTACCAGTTTGTAACTTTATGTGGTTTAGAATTCAGATTTTAAATCTGAATTTCAGGTTATGGATTGAAAAAAAATACATGATTTTAGCTGTTTTCATAGATTTTTATAAATATTTATCAATGATTATTTTTTTATTTTAAACTGAACCAAAATCCGAATCCTAAACCAAAAATTGAGGGTGGTTTTGCCAAAACCAAAACATAATGATGAATTAAAATCTACACCAAAGCACGGGGGTTCGAGCAGATCTCTAACCCATACACATTGGTAGTTACATTCATAAATTAATATTTATTGCCCCTCTAAATATGGACAAGGCATCCTGTTACATCCAAGACATCATAAATGTCCAAGGACTGATGCCATAGTAGCCAATAAGCCCTAATTACAGTGGGTATCCGCTCTCAATAACATGCTGGAGTTCCATTGTTTTGTGTCAGATTAGGTAAACAATCAATCAATCAATCAATCAATCAATCAATCAGGAACTCAATCCAGTACAATCTGGTCATACATAAAATTAACTTGTAATGCTTTTCCAGGCAGCTTAATTGTCATATTTGACATCAATATCCTATTATTAATTATAAGACATACCATTTTAGGTAATGCATACTTGATTGGGTCCCCCAGCAAAAGCATGCAGCCCACCAAACTAATCACCTCAGACTTGAGATTACTCAGAAATTGGGGACCCCCCAATAAAGGGGCCCACCTGTGCAAGTATCCCCCAGGTTTAGGGTGAAGCCTGGAAATATCCCTGGCACTTCTGGGTGGTGGGTGCCAAGTTAATATCATTTCAGTAAAAGTTAGCATAATATTGTCTTTTAAAGAAGGACTACAGGTCCCAGCAAGCCTCCCCCACATGCTGGTACTTGGAGAACCACAAGTACCAGCATGTGAGGCATTTGGGGCCCACTGAAACCTGTAGTCCCCATGTAAGAGAAATATTAAAACAAAGATAAAGTAAAAGCACCAAACACACTGCTTTATCGCAGCTAAATTCGCAATTCACAACACCCCACAAATCGAAAAGATGCACCATTGAAAGAAAAAATGACAGCCTACATGATTATTAGTAAATTTGCTATGTCCGTTCAGGCGATAAGTAGAGATGAGCGGGTTCGGTTCCTCTGAATCCGAACCCGCCCGAACTTCAGGTTTTTTACACGGGTCCGAGCAGGCTCGGATCTTCCCGCCTTGCTCGGCTAACCCGAGCGCGCCCGAACGTCATCATCACGCTGTCGGATTCTCGCAAGGCTCGGATTCTATCGCGAGACTCGGATTCTATATAAGGAGCCGCGCGTCGCCGCCATTTTCACACGTGCATTGAGAGTCATAGGGAGAGGACGTGGCTGGCGTCCTCTCCGTTTAGAGAAGAGAGAGACACAGTATTTTCGGGGAGCATTATTAGGAGAGTACTACTGTATACTACTATACTACTTGCTGAAGTGATATTTATAGATTAGATAGTGTGACTGTAAGTGTATTATCTGACTTGTGGGGGAGACACTGACAGTGGGGAGCAGTTAGAGTCTGAGAGCAGGACTCAGGAGTACATATAACGTACAGTGCACACTTTTGCTGCCAGAGTCAGTGCCACACTGCCATTGTTGTGACCACACTGACCACCAGTATAATAATATATTTTGTGATTGTCTGCTTAGGCCTCGGAGTACTAGTTGCAAGTTGCAACGTGACCTGTCCTGAAGTGACCACCAGTTTAATAATCAATCTCCACCAGTTTAATATATATATATATATATATATATATATATATATATAATTGTATATAATATATATATATATATATATATATAATATTGTATACCACCTACCCGTGGTTTTTTTTTTTTCATTCTTCTTTATACATACTACTATAGTAGCTTACTGTAGCAGTCTGCGGTGCTGTGCTGACCTGACAGTGTCCAGCAGGTCCGTCATCAGTCATTACATAATAAATATATATAGTACCTGTCCGGCTGCAGTACTAGTGATATTATATTGATTTCATCTCATTATCAATAATTTATCATCCAGTCTAGACTCTATATTAGCAGCAGACACAGTACGTTAGTCCACGGCTGTAGCTACCTCTGTGTCGGCACTCGGCAGTCCATCCATAATTGCATACCACCTACCCGTGTTTTTTTTTTTTCTTTCTTCTTTGTACATACTACTATAGAGTATAGTAGCTTACTGTAGCAGTCTGCGGTGCTGCTGAGCTGACAGTGTCCAGCAGGTCCGTCATCAGTCATCATTACCTAATAAATATATTATCTACCTGTCCGGCTGCAGTACTAGTGATATTATATATACATACATATATATATTGATTTCATCTCATTATCAATCATCCAGTCTATATTAGCAGCAGACACAGTACGTTAGTCCACGGCTGTAGCTACCTCTGTGTCGGCACTCAGCAGTCCATCCATAATTGTATACCACCTACCCGTGGTTTTTTTTTTTTCGTTCTTCTTTGTACATACTACTATAGTATAGTAGCTTACTGTAGCAGTCTGCGGTGCTGCTGAGCTGACAGTGTCCAGCAGGTCCGTCATCAGTCATCATTACCTAATAAATATATTATCTACCTGTCCGGCTGCAGTACTAGTGATATTATATATACATACATATATATATTGATTTCATCTCATTATCAATCATCCAGTCTATATTAGCAGCAGACACAGTACGTTAGTCCACGGCTGTAGCTACCTCTGTGTCGGCACTCGGCAGTCCATCCATAATTGTATACCACCTACCCGTGGTTTTTTTTTTTTCTTCTTTGTACATACTACTATAGAGTATAGTAGCTTACTGTAGCAGTCTGCGGTGCTGCTGAGCTGACAGTGTCCAGCAGGTCCGTCATCAGTCATCATTACCTAATAAATATATTATCTACCTGTCCGGCTGCAGTACTAGTGATATTATATATACATACATATATATATTGATTTCATCTCATTATCAATCATCCAGTCTATATTAGCAGCAGACACAGTACGTTAGTCCACGGCTGTAGCTACCTCTGTGTCGGCACTCAGCAGTCCATCCATAATTGTATACCACCTACCCGTGGTTTTTTTTTTTCTTTCTTCTTTGTACATACTACTATAGTATAGTAGCTTACTGTAGCAGTCTGCGGTGCTGCTGAGCTGACAGTGTCCAGCAGGTCCGTCATCAGTCATCATTACCTAATAAATATATTATCTACCTGTCCGGCTGCAGTACTAGTGATATTATATATACATACATATATATATTGATTTCATCTCATTATCAATCATCCAGTCTATATTAGCAGCAGACACAGTACGTTAGTCCACGGCTGTAGCTACCTCTGTGTCGGCACTCAGCAGTCCATCCATAATTGTATACCACCTACCCGTGGTTTTTTTTTTTCTTTCTTCTTTGTACATACTACTATAGTATAGTAGCTTACTGTAGCAGTCTGCGGTGCTGCTGAGCTGACAGTGTCCAGCAGGTCCGTCATCAGTCATCATTACCTAATAAATATATTATCTACCTGTCCGGCTGCAGTACTAGTGATATTATATATACATACATATATATATTGATTTCATCTAATTATCAATCATCCAGTCTATATTAGCAGCAGACACAGTACGTTAGTCCACGGCTGTAGCTACCTCTGTGTCGGCACTCGGCAGTCCATCCATAATTGTATACCACCTACCCGTGGTTTTTTTTTCTTCTTTCTTCTTTGTACATACTACTATAGAGTATAGTAGCTTACTGTAGCAGTCTGCGGTGCTGCTGAGCTGACAGTGTCCAGCAGGTCCGTCATCAGTCATCATTACCTAATAAATATATTATCTACCTGTCCGGCTGCAGTACTAGTGATATTATATATACATACATATATATATTGATTTCATCTCATTATCAATCATCCAGTCTATATTAGCAGCAGACACAGTACGTTAGTCCACGGCTGTAGCTACCTCTGTGTCGGCACTCGGCAGTCCATCCATAATTGTATACCACCTACCCGTGGTTTTTTTTTTCTTTCTTCTTTGTACATACTACTATAGAGTATAGTAGCTTACTGTAGCAGTCTGCGGTGCTGCTGAGCTGACAGTGTCCAGCAGGTCCGTCATCAGTCATCATTACCTAATAAATATATTATCTACCTGTCCGGCTGCAGTACTAGTGATATTATATATACATACATATATATATTGATTTCATCTCATTATCAATCATCCAGTCTATATTAGCAGCAGACACAGTACGTTAGTCCACGGCTGTAGCTACCTCTGTGTCGGCACTCAGCAGTCCATCCATAATTGTATACCACCTACCCGTGTTTTTTTTTTTCTTTCTTCTTTGTACATACTACTATAGTATAGTAGCTTACTGTAGCAGTCTGCAGTGCTGCTGAGCTGACAGTGTCCAGCAGGTCCGTCATCAGTCATCATTACCTAATAAATATATTATCTACCTGTCCGGCTGCAGTACTAGTGATATTATATATACATACATACATATATATATTGATTTCATCTCATTATCAATCATCCAGTCTATATTAGCAGCAGACACAGTACGTTAGTCCACGGCTGTAGCTACCTCTGTGTCGGCACTCAGCAGTCCATCCATAATTGTATACCACCTACCCGTGGTTTTTTTTTTCTTTCTTCTTTGTACATACTACTATAGTATAGTAGCTTACTGTAGCAGTCTGCGGTGCTGCTGAGCTGACAGTGTCCAGCAGGTCCGTCATCAGTCATCATTACCTAATAAATATATTATCAACCTGTCCGGCTGCAGTACTAGTGATATTATATATACATACATATATATATTGATTTCATCTCATTATCAATCATCCAGTCTATATTAGCAGCAGACACAGTACGTTAGTCCACGGCTGTAGCTACCTCTGTGTCGGCACTCGGCAGTCCATCCATAATTGTATACCACCTACCCGTGGTTTTTTTTTTTCTTTCTTCTTTGTACATACTACTATAGAGTATAGTAGCTTACTGTAGCCGTCTGCGGTGCTGCTGAGCTGACAGTGTCCAGCAGGTCCGTCATCAGTCATCATTACCTAATAAATATATTATCTACCTGTCCGGCTGCAGTACTAGTGATATTATATATACATACATATATATATTGATTTCATCTCATTATCAATCATCCAGTCTATATTAGCAGCAGACACAGTACGTTAGTCCACGGCTGTAGCTACCTCTGTGTCGGCACTCGGCAGTCCATCCATAATTGTATACCACCTACCCGTGTTTTTTTTTTTTCTTTCTTCTTTGTACATACTACTATAGTATAGTAGCTTACTGTAGCAGTCTGCGGTGCTGCTGAGCTGACAGTGTCCAGCAGGTCCGTCATCAGTCATCATTACCTAATAAATATATTATCTACCTGTCCGGCTGCAGTACTAGTGATATTATATATACATACATATATATATTGATTTCATCTCATTATCAATCATCCAGTCTATATTAGCAGCAGACACAGTACGTTAGTCCACGGCTGTAGCTACCTCTGTGTCGGCACTCGGCAGTCCATCCATAAGTATACTAGTATCCATCCATCTCCATTGTTTACCTGAGGTGCCTTTTAGTTGTGCCTATTAAAATATGGAGAACAAAAATGTTGAGGTTCCAAAATTAGGGAAAGATCAAGATCCACTTCCACCTCGTGCTGAAGCTGCTGCCACTAGTCATGGCCAAGACGATGAAATGCCAGCAACGTCGTCTGCCAAGGCCGATGCCCAATGTCATAGTACAGAGCATGTCAAATCCAAAACACCAAATATCAGTAAAAAAAGGACTCCAAAACCTAAAATAAAATTGTCGGAGGAGAAGCGTAAACTTGCCAATATGCCATTTACCACACGGAGTGGCAAGGAACGGCTGAGGCCCTGGCCTATGTTCATGGCTAGTGGTTCAGCTTCACATGAGGATGGAAGCACTCAGCCTCTCGCTAGAAAACGTAAAAGACTCAAGCTGGCAAAAGCACCGCAAAGAACTGTGCGTTCTTCGAAATCCCAAATCCACAAGGAGAGTCCAATTGTGTCGGTTGCGATGCCTGACCTTCCCAACACTGGACGTGAAGAGCATGCGCCTTCCACCATTTGCACGCCCCCTGCAAGTGCTGGAAGGAGCACCCGCAGTCCAGTTCCTGATAGTCAGATTGAAGATGTCAGTGTTGAAGTACACCAGGATGAGGAGGATATGGGTGTTGCTGGCGCTGGGGAGGAAATTGACCAGGAGGATTCTGATGGTGAGGTGGTTTGTTTAAGTCAGGCACCCGGGGAGACACCTGTTGTCCGTGGGAGGAATATGGCCGTTGACATGCCTGGTGAAAATACCAAAAAAATCAGCTCTTCAGTGTGGAGGTATTTCAACAGAAAAGCGGACAACAGGTGTCAAGCCGTGTGTTGCCTTTGTCAAGCTGTAATAAGTAGGGGTAAGGACGTTAACCACCTCGGAACATCCTCCCTTATACGTCACCTGCAGCGCATTCATAATAAGTCAGTGACAAGTTCAAAAACTTTGGGCGACAGCGGAAGCAGTCCACTGACCAGTAAATCCCTTCCTCTTGTAACCAAGCTCACGCAAACCACCCCACCAACTCCCTCAGTGTCAATTTCCTCCTTCCCCAGGAATGCCAATAGTCCTGCAGGCCATGTCACTGGCAATTCTGACGATTCCTCTCCTGCCTGGGATTCCTCCGACGCATCCTTGCGTGTAACGCCTACTGCTGCTGGCGCTGCTGTTGTTGCTGCTGGGAGTCGATGGTCATCCCAGAGGGGAAGTCGTAAGCCCACTTGTACTACTTCCAGTAAGCAATTGACTGTCCAACAGTCCTTTGCGAGGAAGATGAAATATCACAGCAGTCATCCTGCTGCAAAGCGGATAACTGAGGCCTTGACAACTATGTTGGTGTTAGACGTGCGTCCGGTATCCGCCGTTAGTTCACAGGGAACTAGACAATTTATTGAGGCAGTGTGCCCCCATTACCAAATACCATCTAGGTTCCACTTCTCTAGGCAGGCGATACCGAGAATGTACACGGACGTCAGAAAAAGACCAGTGTCCTAAAAAATGCAGTTGTACCCAATGTCCACTTAACCACGGACATGTGGACAAGTGGAGCAGGGCAGGGTCAGGACTATATGACTGTGACAGCCCACTGGGTAGATGTATGGACTCCCGCCGCAAGAACAGCAGCGGCGGCACCAGTAGCAGCATCTCGCAAACGCCAACTCTTTCCTAGGCAGGCTACGGTTTGTATCACCGCTTTCCAGAATACGCACACAGCTGAAAACCTCTTACGGCAACTGAGGAAGATCATCGCGGAATGGCTTACCCCAATTGGACTCTCCTGTGGATTTGTGGCATCGGACAACGCCAGCAATATTGTGTGTGCATTAAATATGGGCAAATTCCAGCACGTCCCATGTTTTGCACATACCTTGAATTTGGTGGTGCAGAATTTTTTAAAAAACGACAGGGGCGTGCAAGAGATGCTGTCGGTGGCCAGAAGAATTGCGGGACACTTTCGGCGTACAGGCACCACGTACAGAAGACTGGAGCACCACCAAAAACTACTGAACCTGCCCTGCCATCATCTGAAGCAAGAAGTGGTAACGAGGTGGAATTCAACCCTCTATATGCTTCAGAGGTTGGAGGAGCAGCAAAAGGCTATTCAAGCCTATACAATTGAGCACGATATAGGAGGTGGAATGCACCTGTCTCAAGCGCAGTGGAGAATGATTTCAACGTTGTGCAAGGTTCTGATGCCCTTTGAACTTGCCACACGTGAAGTCAGTTCAGACACTGCCAGCCTGAGTCAGGTCATTCCCCTCATCAGGCTTTTGCAGAAGAAGCTGGAGACATTGAAGGAGGAGCTAACACGGAGCGATTCCGCTAGGCATGTGGGACTTGTGGATGGAGCCCTTAATTCGCTTAACAAGGATTCACGGGTGGTCAATCTGTTGAAATCAGAGCACTACATTTTGGCCACCGTGCTCGATCCTAGATTTGAAGCCTAATGAGGAATAATAATATTGTGGGCGCTCAGGGGAATTAGAATACAACAGCTGCTGGTTTTGTAAAAAATAATAACATTTATTGGTAAAGATATATATTATCTAAAAAGAGCAAATCAACATAAATTATTTGGTTGCCATAACTGGCAACTAATGACAAATTAAAAAAACAAGTTGCAACAATACCATAATAGTTTAAAAAGTTAATAGTAATCACTGTGTCCTGGGTCCCGGGACTTTAAAGGATGTTATAGCACTATCCCAGATTAATATTGTTAGTTCTCTTGCATGCATGCATGTGGCTGTTTAATGATTAATAAGAGTTAAGTGCTGTTACTGGCTCAAATGCACTTTGCGGGATAAGAGAAGAAGAAGGCTGATAATGTTTAACGCCTGTTTATACTTCACCAATTGATGTAGCTGAATTGGTGGTATGCCAGTCCCGCAGCTGTCTCCCTCCGTATAGCTGGCCGCACTGAGGCGGTTTCTCTTGGGGCCGTGCCTGGTGTGTATGGCACAGTGTCCTGCAGGCTTATGCTCGGCTACGTCAGGAGCGGAGACAGAGAGCCAAGTGTGGAGATCCTGGGTAGCAGGGGACGCTGCGTTGCCGCGGTTCGCGACTTCCGGTTACGGTGCTTCCGGCTTCCGGTTTGCGGTCCACCTGCGTTCCACAGTTGTGCAAGTCAACTGACGCGTTTCTCCGCCTCCACAATGGGCTGTTTCTTCCAAAGTGCATTTGAGCCAGTAACAGCACTTAACTCTTATTAATCATTAAACAGCCACATGCATGCATGCAAGAGAACTAACAATATTAATCTGGGATAGTGCTATAACATCCTTTAAAGTCCCGGGACCCAGGACACAGTGATTACTATTAACTTTTTAAACTATTATGGTATTGTTGCAACTTGTTTTTTTAATTTGTCATTAGTTGCCGGTTATGGCAACCAAATAATTTATGTTGATTTGCTCTTTTTAGATAATATATATCTTTACCAATAAATGTTATTATTTTTTACAAAACCAGCAGCTGTTGTATTCTAATTCCCCTGAGCGCCCACAATATTATTATTCCTCTTTTTGCTTAGTCAGGTGGATATCCAGGTCCATCATTGTGGGCAGCTAATAGGGTGTTTCCTACATTATAGGTATTACACCTATCCAATTAACTAAATTGTATTTCATATAATCAATCAGTTCTAGTAATCAGCGCCCACCTTCTGTCTGTGGGATTACACCCACTGACTTTTCCTTCCTTTTTAGATTTAAAGCCTACCTTGGATCTCTCTTTCCGGCAGACACAAGTCTGCTGGGGTTGAAAGACCTGCTGGTGAGAAAATTGTCAAGTCAAGCGGAACGCGACCTGTCAACATCTCCTCCTTCACATTCTCCCGCAACTGGGGGTGCGAGGAAAAGGCTCAGAATTCCGAGCCCACCCGCTGGCGGTGATGCAGGGCAGTCTGGAGCGACTGCTGATGCTGACATCTGGTCCGGACTGAAGGACCTGACAACGATTACGGACATGTCGTCTACTGTCACTGCATATGATTCTCTCACCATTGAAAGAATGGTGGAGGATTATATGAGTGACCGCATCCAAGTAGGCACGTCACACAGTCCGTACTTATACTGGCAGGAAAAAGAGTCAATTTGGAGGCCCTTGCACAAACTGGCTTTATTCTACCTAAGTTGCCCTCCCACAAGTGTGTACTCCGAAAGAGTGTTTAGTGCCGCCGCTCACCTTGTCAGCAATCGGCGTACGAGGTTACATCCAGAAAATGTGGAGAAGATGATGTTCATTAAAATGAATTATAATCAATTCCTCCGTGGAGACATTGACCAGCAGCAATTGCCTCCACAAAGTACACAGGGAGCTGAGATGGTGGATTCCAGTGGGGACGAATTGATAATCTGTGAGGAGGGGGATGTACACGGTGATATATCGGAGGATGATGATGAGGTGGACATCTTGCCTCTGTAGAGCCAGTTTGTGCAAGGAGAGATTAATTGCTTCTTTTTTGGTGGGGGTCCAAACCAACCCGTCATTTCAGTCACAGTCGTGTGGCAGACCCTGTCACTGAAATGATGGGTTGGTTAAAGTGTGCATGTCCTGTTTATACAACATAAGGGTGGGTGGGAGGGCCCAAGGACAATTCCATCTTGCACCTCTTTTTTCTTTAATTTTTCTTTGCGTCATGTGCTGTTTGGGGAGGGTATTTTGGAAGGGACATCCTGCGTGACACTGCAGTGCCACTCCTAGATTGTCCCGGTGTTTGTGTCGGCCACTAGGGTCGCTTATCTTACTCACACAGCTACCTCATTGCGCCTCTTTTTTTCTTTGCGTCATGTGCTGTTTGGGGAGGGTTTTTTGGAAGGGACATCCTGCGTGACACTGCAGTGAAACTCCTAGATGGGCCCGGTGTTTGTGTCGGCCACTAGGGTCGCTTATCTTACTCACACAGCTACCTCATTGCGCCTCTTTTTTTCTTTGCGTCATGTGCTGTTTGGGGAGGGTTTTTTGGAAGGGACATCCTGCGTGACACTGCAGTGACACTCCTAGATGGGCCCGGTGTTTGTGTCGGCCACTAGGGTCGCTTATCTTACTCACACAGCTACCTCATTGCGCCTCTTTTTTTCTTTGCGTCATGTGCTGTTTGGGGAGGGTTTTTTGGAAGGGACATCCTGCGTGACACTGCAGTGACACTCCTAGATGGGCCCGGTGTTTGTGTCGGCCACTAGGGTCGCTTATCTTACTCACACAGCTACCTCATTGCGCCTCTTTTTTTCTTTGCGTCATGTGCTGTTTGGGGAGGGTTTTTTGGAAGGGACATCCTGCGTGACACTGCAGTGACACTCCTAGATGGGCCCGGTGTTTGTGTCGGCCACTAGGGTCGCTTATCTTACTCACACAGCTACCTCATTGCGCCTCTTTTTTTCTTTGCGTCATGTGCTGTTTGGGGAGGGTTTTTTGGAAGGGACATCCTGCGTGACACTGCAGTGACACTCCTAGATGGGCCCGGTGTTTGTGTCGGCCACTAGGGTCGCTTATCTTACTCACACAGCTACCTCATTGCGCCTCTTTTTTTCTTTGCGTCATGTGCTGTTTGGGGAGGGTTTTTTGGAAGGGACATCCTGCGTGACACTGCAGTGCCACTCCTAGATGGGCCCGGTGTTTGTGTCGGCCACTAGGGTCGCTTATCTTACTCACACAGCTACCTCATTGCGCCTCTTTTTTTCTTTGCGTCATGTGCTGTTTGGGGAGGGTTTTTTGGAAGGGACATCCTGCGTGACACTGCAGTGACACTCCTAGATGGGCCCGGTGTTTGTGTCGGCCACTGGGGTCGCTTATCTTACTCACACAGCTACCTCATTGCGCCTCTTTTTTTCTTTGCGTCATGTGCTGTTTGGGGAGGGTTTTTTGGAAGGGACATCCTGCGTGACACTGCAGTGACACTCCTAGATGGGCCCGGTGTTTGTGTCGGCCACTAGGGTCGCTTATCTTACTCACACAGCTACCTCATTGCGCCTCTTTTTTTCTTTGCGTCATGTGCTGTTTGGGGAGGGTTTTTTGGAAGGGACATCCTGCGTGACACTGCAGTGACACTCCTAGATGGGCCCGGTGTTTGTGTCGGCCACTTGGGTCGCTTAGCTTAGTCATCCAGCGACCTAGGTGCAAATTTTAGGACTAAAAATAATATTGTGAGGTGTGAGGTATTCAGAATAGACTGAAAATGAGTGTAAATTATGGTTTTTGAGGTTAATAATACTTTGGGATCAAAATGACCCCCAAATTCTATGATTTAAGCTGTTTTTTAGTGTTTTTTGAAAAAAACACCCGAATCCAAAACCCACCCGAATCCGACAAAAAAAATTCGGTGAGGTTTTGCCAAAACGCGGTCGAACCCAAAACACGGCCGCGGAACCGAACCCAAAACCAAAACACAAAACCCGAAAAATTTCCGGCGCTCATCTCTAGCGATAAGGAGTGATTATTGATCTTGACCAAAAACAATATTTCGTTAATTTTCCACGGGAGTGTTTAGCATTGTTGTCCTCATGATATGCTGGCTCCAGGGCTTATCAGAATTTACATGCTGCTATACCATCTTACTCTGGTAGGAATACCCTCATTTATCCCATTTACTAATACTAGGTACACAGTATACAATTATTGGTCCGATTTGCCAATAATTGGGACATCAGTTTGATTTATCGTATAGTGTGTATGATTGATTGATTCGGCAATATTTCTGTCAAATCGTGCACACAACCGAATGAACAATTTTCTTCTCAATCGGCCCAGACCAAAAATCTTGGCCAAAAACCCCTGATATCGGCCAGTGTGTGTGCATTCTCAATAATCTTACCATATGTCAGTCGATTTTTCGTACATACGTCCTCTGCCTTATGGGCAACATATTACTCCTGTGTTGTGTTTGCAAGTTGTCTGTCACCTTGGACAGCTCATATTGGGGGTCATTCCTAGTTGATCGCTCGCTGATGATTTTCACAGCACAGCGATCAGGTGAAACAACTGCATTTCTGCGCTTGCGCATGGGCCGCAATACGCACGTGCATCGTACTGGTACAAAGCCCGTTGTGGTTGTGCACAGGTTGTAGCAAAGTTTTCAGTCGCACTGATGGCCGCAAGAAGATTGACAGGAAGGGGGCATTTCTGGGTGTCAACTGACCGTTTTCAGGGAGTGTTTACAAAAATGCAGGCGTGTCTGAAAAAACGCAGGCGTGGCTGGGTGGGTGTATGACGTCAAACCCGGACACGAATAGGCTGAAGTGATCGAAAGCGCTGAGTAGGTTCAGAGCTACTCTGAAACTGCACAAACTTTTTTTGCAGAGCTTTTTGCAGAGCTCGGCTGCACATGCGATCACACTACTGCTAAGCCAAAATACACTCCCCAGTGAGCGGCGGCATAGCGTTTGCACGGCTGCTAAAACTAGCTAGCAAGCGATCAACTCGGAATGACCCCCATAGTGTCCCTTGCACTGATTAAACCCTACAATGCATATTAGGCCTAATTTAGAGTTGATTGCAGCAGCAAATTTGTTAGCAGTTGGGCAAAACCATGGGGGTAATTCCAAGTTGATCGCAGCAGGATTTTTTTTAGCAATTGGGCAAAACCATGTGCACTGCAGGGGAGGCAGATATAACATGTGCAGAGAGAGTTAGATTTGGGTGGGGTGAGTTCAATCTGCAATCTAATTTGCAGTGTAAAAATAAAGCAGCCAGTATTTACCCTGCACAGAAATAAAATAACCCACTCAAATCTAACTCTTTCTGCACATGTTATATCTGCCTCCCCTGCAGTGCACATGGTTTTGCCCAATTGCTAAAAAAAAATCCTGCTGCGATCAACTTGGAATTACCCCCATGTGCACTGCAGGTGTAACAGATATAACATGTGCAGAGAGAGTTAGATTTGGGTGGGTTATTTTGTTTCTGTCCAGGGTAAATACTAGAGATGAGCGGGTTCGGTTTCTTTGAATCCGAACCCGCACGAACTTCACTTTTTTTTTCACGGGTCCGAGCGACTCGGATCTTCCCGCCTTGCTCGGTTAACCCGAGCGCGCCCGAACGTCATCATGACGCTGTCGGATTCTCGCGAGACTCGGATTCTATATAAGGAGCCGCGCGTCGCCGCCATTTTCACACGTGCATTGAGATTGATAGGGAGAGGACGTGGCTGGCGTCCTCTCCATTAGAATAGATTAGAAGAGAGAGAGAGAGAGAGAGATTGTGCAGACAGGGTTTACCACAGTGACCAGTGCAGTTGTTGTTAAGTTAACTTTTATTTAATATATCCGTTCTCTGCTATATCCGTTCTCTGCCTGAAAAAAACGATACACAGCAGTCACACAGTGTGACTCAGTCTGTGTGCACTCAGCTCAGCCCAGTGTGCTGCACATCAATGTATAAAAGCTTATAATAATTGTGGGGGAGACTGGGGAGCACTGCAGGTTGTTATAGCAGGAGCCAGGAGTACATAATATTATATTAATTTAAAATTAAACAGTGCACACTTTTGCTGCAGGAGTGCCACTGCCAGTGTGACTAGTGGTGACCAGTGCCTGACCACCAGTATAGTAGTATATTGTTGTATACTATCTCTTTATCAACCAGTCTATATTAGCAGCAGACACAGTACAGTGCGGTAGTTCACGGCTGTGGCTACCTCTGTGTCGGCAGTCGGCACTCGGCAGGCAGTCCGTCCATCCATAATTGTATAATTATATACCACCTAACCGTGGTATTTTTTTTTCTTTCTTTATACCGTCGTCATAGTCATACTAGTTGTTACGAGTATACTACTATCTCTTTATCAACCAGTGTACAGTGCGGTAGTTCACGGCTGTGGCTACCTCTGTGTCGGCAGTCGGCAGGCAGTCCGTCCATCCATAATTGTATTATTATAATATATACCACCTAACCGTGGTTTTTTTTTCATTCTTTATACCGTCATAGTGTCATACTAGTTGTTACGAGTATACTACTATCTCTTTATCAACCAGTGTACAGTGCGGTAGTTCACGGCTGTGGCTACCTCTGTGTCGGCAGTCGGCAGGCAGTCCGTCCATCCATAATTGTATTATAATATATACCACCTAACCGTGGTTTTTTTTTCATTCTTTATACCGTCATAGTGTCATACTAGTTGTTACGAGTATACTACTATCTCTTTATCAACCAGTGTACAGTGCGGTAGTTCACGGCTGTGGCTACCTCTGTGTCGGCAGTCGGCAGGCAGTCCGTCCATCCATAATTGTATTATAATATATACCACCTAACCGTGGTTTTTTTTTCATTCTTTATACCGTCATAGTCAGTCATACTAGTTGTTACGAGTATACTACTATCTCTTTATCAACCAGTGTACAGTGCGGTAGTTCACGGCTGTGGCTACCTCTGTGTCGGCACTCGGCAGGCAGTCCGTCCATCCATAATTGTATTATAATATATACCACCTAACCGTGGTTTTTTTTTCATTCTTTATACCGTCATAGTCAGTCATACTAGTTGTTACGAGTATACTACTATCTCTTTATCAACCAGTGTACAGTGCGGTAGTTCACGGCTGTGGCTACCTCTGTGTCGGCACTCGGCAGCCCGTCCATAATTGTATATACCAGTGACCTAACCGTGGTTTTTTTTTCTTTCTTTATACATACATACTAGTTACGAGTATACTATCTCTTTATCAACCAGTCTATATATTAGCAGCAGACACAGTACAGTGCGGTAGTTCACGGCTGTGGCTACCTCTGTGTCGGCACTCGGCAGCCCGTCCATAATTGTATATACCACCTAACCGTGGTTTTTTTTTCTTTCTTTATACATACATACTAGTTACGAGTATACTATCTCTTTATCAACCAGTCTATATATTAGCAGCAGACACAGTACAGTGCGGTAGTTCACGGCTGTGGCTACCTCTGTGTCGGCACTCGGCAGCCCGTCCATAATTGTATACTAGTATCCAATCCATCCATCTCCATTGTTTACCTGAGGTGCCTTTTAGTTGTGCCTATTAAAATATGGAGAACAAAAATGCCACTCCTAGATGGGCCCGGTGTTTGTGTCGGCCACTAGGGTCGCTAATCTTACTCACACAGCTACCTCATTGCGCCTCTTTTTTTCTTTGCGTCATGTGCTGTTTGGGGAGGGTTTTTTGGAAGGGACATCCTGCGTGACACTGCAGTGCCACTCCTAGATGGGCCCGGTGTTTGTGTCGGCCACTAGGGTCGCTTATCTTACTCACACAGCGACCTCGGTGCAAATTTTAGGACTAAAAATAATATTGTGAGGTGTGAGGTATTCAGAATAGACTGAAAATGAGTGTAAATTATGGTTTTTGAGGTTAATAATACTTTGGGATCAAAATGACCCCCAAATTCTATGATTTAAGCTGTTTTTTAGTGTTTTTGGAAAAAAACACCCGAATCCAAAACACACCCGAATCCGACAAAAATAATTCGGTGAGGTTTTGCCAAAACGCGTTCGAACCCAAAACACGGCCGCGGAACCGAACCCAAAACCAAAACACAAAACCCGAAAAATTTCAGGCGCTCATCTCTAGTAAATACTGGCTGCTTTATTTTTACACTGCAATTTAGATTTCAGTTTGAACACACCCCATCCAAATCTAACTCTCTCTGCACATGTTATATCTGTTACACCTGCAGTGCACATGGTTTTGCCCAACTGCTAACAAATTTGCTGCTGCGGAGTGTATTTTAGCTTAGCAGAAGTGATCGCAGAGCGGCTACAAATTTTTTTTGTGCAGTTTCATAGTAGCTCTAAACCTACTCAGCGCTTGCGATCACTTCAGACTGTTCAGTTCCTGTTTTGCCGTCACAAACACGCCCTGCGTTCGCCCAGCCACGACTGCATTTTTCCTGGCACGCCTGCGCTTGTCCGAACACTCCCTGAAAATGGCCAGTTGACACCCAGAAACGCCCACTTCATGTCAATCACTGTACGGCCAGCACTGCGACTGAAATGCTTTGCTAGACCTTGTGTGAAACTACATCATTCGTTGTAATAGTACGCTGCGCGTGCGCATTGCGCCGCATACGCATGCACAGAAGTGCCATTTTTTTTCCTCATCGCTGCACAGCGAACGAATGCAGTTAGCGATCAACTCGGAATGACCCCCATGGTTTTGCCCAACTGCTAACAAATTTGCTGCTGCGATCACCCCATGTGCACTGCAGGTGTTGCAGATATAACATGTGCAGAGAGAGTTAGATTTGGGTGGGTTATTTTGTTTCTGTGCAGGGTAAATACTGGCTGCTTTGTTTTTACACTGCAATTTAGATTTCAGTTTGAACACACCCCACCCAAATCTAACTCTCTCTCTGCACATGTTAAATCTTCTCTCCCTGCAGTGCACATTGGTGGTCATTCCGAGTTGCTCGCTCGCTAGCTGCTTTTAGCAGCAGTGCAAACACTAAGCCGCCGCCCTCTGGGAGTGTATCTTAGCTTAGCAGAAGTGCAAATGAAAGGATCGCAGAACATTGCAAAAATTTGTTCAAGCAGTTTCTGAGTAGCTGCAGACCTACTCCTACCTTGCGATCACTTCAGATTATTTAGTTCCTTTTTTGACGTCACAAACACACCCTGCGTTCAGCCAGCCACTCCCCCATTTCCCCAGGCACGCCTGCGTTTATATCTGACACGCCTGCGTTTTTCAGCACACTCCCGGAAAACGGTCAGTTACCTCCCAGAAACGCCCCATTCCGGTCAATCACTCACCGATCAGCAGTGCGACTGAAAAGCGTCGCTAGACCTTGTGTGAAACTGCATCGGCTTTTGTGAAAGTATTTCGCGCGTGTGCAGTGCGCACCATACGCATGCGCAGAAGTGCCGATTTTTTGCCTGATCGCCGCGCTGCGAACAACGGCAGCTATCGATCAACTTGGAATGACCCCCATGGTTTTGCCCAACTGCTAACAAATTTGCTGCTGCGATCAACTCTGAATTACCCCCATTGTACTGCACCGCAAAGTAATTTTGAAAAAGGAGCACTACACACTATTACTATACTAGTTTAAAATGTAAACTAAGCTGCTGTTTGATATACAAGGCTTTAAAAAAAAATAGTGCTGATTCTAAATTTGCCATATTAGCAACCATCCTAAGCAATGTAACAAATCAATGAGGAAGGCAAGTCAGATGCTTGAGAGAGGAATCAGTAGCAGAAAGAAAGAGGTAATAATGACACTGTATAGGGCAATGGTATGGGGGTAATTCCAAGTTGATCGCAGCAGGAATTTTGTTAGCAGTTGGGCAAAACAATGTGCACTGCAGGGGAGGCAGATATAACATGTTTAGAGAGAGTAAGATTTGGGTGGGTTATTTTGTTTCTGTGCAGGGTAAATACTGGCTGCTTTATTTTTACACTGCAATTTAGATTGCAGATTGAACACACCACACCCAAATCTAACTCTCTCTGCACATGTTATATCTGCCCCCCCCCCCCTGCAGTGCACATGGTTTTGCCCAACTGCTAACAAAATTCTTGCTGTGATCAACTTGGAATTACCCTCATGGTGTCATCTAGAATACTGGGTTCAATTCTGGAGGCCATATCTTCAAAAGGATATAAATACATTAGAGACTGTACAAAGAAGGGAAACTAAAATGGTGCATGGCCTACATCACAAAACATACACAGAAAGACTAAAAAATCTGAATATGTATAGTTTGGAGCAGAGAAGGGAAAGAGGGGACATGATAGAAACTTTCAAATATATCAATGACTTTAACAAGGTCCAGGTGGTAAACATTCTCCAAATGAAGAGAAGCAATAGGACACGAGGACATGCACTGAGACTGGAGGAGGGAGGTTCAGGGGAAAATTGAGGAAAAATTACTTCACAGACAGAGTAGTGGACAAGTGGAATAGCCTCTCATCAGAGGTGGTAGATGCTAAGACAGTAGTGTTATGTTCAACGTACTTGGAACCCAAGAGATTGGGTGGCAATAGAAGAGTTCCGAGTACAGTTACGTGAAGCTGCAGTAGAACTGAGATACGCAACTACCCTTAACAAAAATCCCTGACTCCATTGTCCTTCCCAGTGGTCGATTAATGCCTGAAAGACTATGGTTTCTTGTGCCCATGGCAGCCGTGTTTGAATGGGCGAATTAGGTCCACCCAGACTCCGATGCCCACCGGTCTTAATGAGTGACAAGGAGTTAACCGAGACAGAGAGAACAAGGGGAAAACTAACTAAGACAGACACGACAATGAAGGAGACGACTACAGAAAATAAATAACTAGGTTATGTGCGGCGCGGCCGCCAAGAAAAACAGCAAACCAAAGTATCGCTGCCCAAGTGCCGAACACGAACCCGGCATAGTACAGCAAGGACAACAGTAGCGGAAACCTCTGCAGAAAAACACAGTGATTAGAGAATAAGGAGAATGCGGCTTCAGCCGTAAGGTGCGGCAGAGACGCTACTCACGACACCGGGAAAGATGCACGTAGGAAGCAACCAGGATCCCAAGGCTCAAGATTCAAGATCACTCGGCTGGAAGGCAGGAATTAATCCCCAGGACCAGACTCAGGAAAACAGCACGCAGGATGCTGGAACGTACAGGCTGTAAGCAGGAACACTCCAGAGGCAGATACAGGCTCCACAGGAAGCTAGCACCGGCGAGGCTCCACCGTCCTGGCTCCCATAAAAAGGTCCTACTGACCAATCATGGGAGAGCCAGTCAGGCCAGCTCCCCTGACCCTAATAGCCCCAACTGTAGCGTGGTGTGCTGAGTGCGACGTCCCGTCTGCTTAGTAACAGCCGGGATCGAAGTGCAGGGCAGCCGCCTGGCATCCCCAGCTGCTAGGCAACCGGCCGGAGATGGACCCTCAGTGGCGAAAGTAATGCGCCGGCCCCGCTGCCTAGCAACGGCCGGGAGCTGGCGCATCCCACTACAAACAAAAAGAGGGGTTTGGCACTGCGCTAACAGAATGATATTCTTACTTTACTATATGTGCTGCTCAGGAAAGGGATGCGGAATCACTACCTAATACCGCTATTCAAGGTTGGGTACAAATGGATTTTATTCCCAGCGCACGACTAGTAAAGATAAAAGACACGTAGCTAATAAAAATAATTTCTTTATTCTAAGACAAATTTCATAAATATGAATGTTTTTATAATCATTAATACGGATATAGAGACTTCCTTCAACGTTGTATATAAAAAGGTTATGTAGTTGGGGCTGTATGTTCAAAATGAGAGTTAATTATGGGAAAATTGCTCATAAAGGAAATCCTCTATATTATGCTCTTGCAAAATGCCATACAGCGAGAAAAAGGGATACGCAGTGTAAAAATAAATAATAAAAACACCTATTACCGGTAAACAAAACAAACAGACTACATAAAACACATAAACATAAATGTAGCTGGATGCCCACACGCTCGGCAACCAATTCTAAAAAGTGCTGTCTCTGTAGATTGTTACTTATAGCATCTGGATATGGAGAAAGTGCATTTAAATTACTGTCTGTTTGACACCTTGACCTCTCCAATATGCTTCAGGACTTATTTCCAGAAGGAGAACTTCCGATATGTGCATAAAGATCCACGTATGGCTCAGTCTTTTAGTGATATGCACTATCAGGTGTCACTGAAAAGTTTTTATGCCATGTAATATTGGATTTAACAATTTGAGTGTACCTCCTTCTTTGCTGTCTTCCAAATCCTTAGTTGCTTGAGTGGATGTCCCGGATAAGTCGTCCCCCTCAGGCAGGTGAGTCTGGAGTCCGCCGGCGGAGATCCAGCAACAGCCGTTGTTCAGCGCTGAACGGCACTGTGCGGGATCGATTCGATCTGTAATCGACGCGTTTCGCCTTCAGTTAAGGCTTCCTCAGGATAGCAGATAGATCCACCCAGGTCTCATCCCGTCTATTTATGGGGGTTTGTGCATAGCGGTTAAAACGTACTTCCGGTATGTCGTGCGTTCCATGATGATTCTATATCCGGCATTTGCGTTCCAAAGTCGATGTTTGTGATGTATTTCCTGGATACCTTGCGTTCCACAGGGCTTTTATGTCCTGAATATGCGTTCCAACCCGTTATTTGGCTACCGATATCGGATTTATAGTTTTCTACATTGCACTATTGTTAGATTTCTCCATCATTTTACTGATTAAATTGTATGGGACTTCTTACCCCAATATGTCCTTTCTATAAGTGCTGTAGATGCTACATATGACGGACAATGAGAAAGACAAAACAAGAAACACACAAAACGAACAAGTGTAAAATTCTTATCCTTCAATTAAAATAAAAAAAAAATAAAAAAAAAATTAAAAAATAAAAATAAAATAAAATAAAATATATTAGGTCTATTAATCCGGTATAATGGGAAAAGTATTGTATTATGAATTTATTCTTCTATATGAAGGGGTATAGATTCTATTAGGTCCTTATTTTTGTATGTAAATATTGTCATGGCAATGACCGTGACCGGCTTCTGAGATATTTGGGAATTCAAGAGTAAAGACAAAAATGTAATTTTTTAGAGAGTTTTTATTGGTCATATAATATCATTTTATGTTAAAAAGGGTTTTAGGTCGAAATCGACATTCAGACCTTTGGGTGTTAGGGTTCCCATTCTGTAGATTAATTTGGTCTCCTCCTTTATAAGGTAATCTTCTAATTTACCTCCTCTCCAAGATGTGATAATTTTCTTCAGACCTATAAATTGCAACACATGTGGGTTTGCATTGTGTTTCTCCTGAAAATGTGTTGGAATGCTATGATCTTGTTTTTTGTTTTTAATGTTACAGAGGTGTTCCTGAATTCTGATATGAAGTTTTCGCTTTGTTTGGCCTATATATTGTAGGCCGCAGGGGCAATGGAGTAAATATATAACTCCAGTACTTGTGCAACTTATTCGTTCCTTAATCTTGTAGTCGGACCCGTTTGTAAATGAGGTAACGGATTCCACAATTTTAATGGAATTAGATCTTGTTTTTCTACATGCTGTGCAAGTGCCGCATCGCGAAAAGCCTTTTCGTCCTTCTTCTTTCTTATTGGTCATTTTCTGATGACTATTTACCAAGATGGATTTCAGTGTTGGTGCTCTTTTATACACAAACCGTGGTTTGGGAGGTAATACTTCTTTGAGAATCTCATCCGAAAGTAGAATGTGCCAGTGTTTTCGGATGCTGTACTCAATCTCCTTGTTTTGAGTAGAGAAGGTGGAGATAAACAATACATCTTCCCTTTCTTTGGTTTTTTGTTGTTTATATTTCAGAAGTTCTGTACGAGGTACTTGTTTGATGTCATGTCTAGCCTCTTGTAAGGCTGCCTTATTGTAGTTCTTTTCCTCAAAGTTCTTTATTAAATCTTCAACTTGAGTGTTATAATCAGTTTCCTTAGAGCAGTTTCTTTTCAGACGTCTCATTTCTCCTCTCGGGATGTTTCGTATCCAATTTCTGTGATGATTGCTTTTGGCATTTAGATATCCATTGCAATCCGTTGGTTTTATGTATGTTTTAGTTTCCAGTTTATTTTTCTCCACGTATATTGTTAAATCTAAGAAGTGGATTGATTCTTCACTGATGGTGCTCGTGAATTCTAAATTGACTGTATTAGTATTTATTTCCTTAATGAACTGTTCCAATTCATTTTTCTCACCTTTCCATATTATGATGATATCGTCGATGTATCGAGCCCATAGACGTAATTTATCTCCATATTTGTTGTTTTGCCATATATTTCTCGTCTCCCATTCCGCCAGGAATAGGTTTGCATATGAAGGTGCGAATTTAGTGCCCATCGCAGTTCCCGTACGTTGGACATAGAATGTGTTCTCATACCAGAAGAAATTATGATGAAGAATAAAGGTGATGGACTCCATGATGAAGTCGATTTGTTCTTGTCTCAGAGTGTTGGCTTCCGTTATTCTGTTCTTTACATATTCACATCCGATATCGTGGTGGATGCACGTATACAGGGACTTAATATCGCATGTGGCCAATAGTAGGCCATTTTCCCACTGTATAGCATTTAGAATATTAATAACTTGAGTTGTGTCCTTTATATGACCTTTTTGCTGTGCTACTATAGGCTGTAAAAATTTATCTATATACCCTGAAAGGTTTGCCGTTAAGGATCCCACTCCCGCTACGATAGGGCGTCCCGGAGGATTCTCTTTGTCTTTATGAATCTTTGGGAGTAGGTAGAATACTGGAATAATTGGGTTTTTATTATTCAGATAGACGAATTCTTGTGTGTTCAAAATTCCTGCGTTTTTTCCTTGCACAGCATGTAGAAAAACAAGATCTAATTCCATTAAAATTGTGGAATCCGTTACCTCATTTACAAACGGGTCCGACTACAAGATTAAGGAACGAATAAGTTGCACAAGTACTGGAGTTATATATTTACTCCATTGCCCCTGCGGCCTACAATATATAGGCCAAACAAAGCGAAAACTTCATATCAGAATTCAGGAACACCTCTGTAACATTAAAAACAAAAAACAAGATCATAGCATTCCAACACATTTTCAGGAGAAACACAATGCAAACCCACATGTGTTGCAATTTATAGGTCTGAAGAAAATTATCACATCTTGGAGAGGAGGTAAATTAGAAGATTACCTTATAAAGGAGGAGACCAAATTAATCTACAGAATGGGAACCCTAACACCCAAAGGTCTGAATGTCGATTTCGACCTAAAACCCTTTTTAACATAAAATGATATTATATGACCAATAAAAACTCTCTAAAAAATTACATTTTTGTCTTTACTCTTGAATTCCCAAATATCTCAGAAGCCGGTCACGGTCATTGCCATGACAATATTTACATACAAAAATAAGGACCTAATAGAATCTATACCCCTTCATATAGAAGAATAAATTCATAATACAATACTTTTCCCATTATACCGGATTAATAGACCTAATATATTTTATTTTATTTTATTTTTATTTTTTAATTTTTTTTTTTTTTTTTTATTTTAATTGAAGGATAAGAATTTTTACACTTGTTCGTTTTGTGT
The DNA here is from genome assembly GCF_028390025.1 of Pseudophryne corroboree. NCBI lineage: Eukaryota > Metazoa > Chordata > Amphibia > Anura > Myobatrachidae > Pseudophryne > Pseudophryne corroboree. Next base: position 164,672,204 of record NC_086452.1, read on the forward strand.
GTTTCTTGTTTTGTCTTTCTCATTGTCCGTCATATGTAGCATCTACAGCACTTATAGAAAGGACATATTGGGGTAAGAAGTCCCATACAATTTAATCAGTAAAATGATGGAGAAATCTAACAATAGTGCAATGTAGAAAACTATAAATCCGATATCGGTAGCCAAATAACGGGTTGGAACGCATATTCAGGACATAAAAGCCCTGTGGAACGCAAGGTATCCAGGAAATACATCACAAACATCGACTTTGGAACGCAAATGCCGGATATAGAATCATCATGGAACGCACGACATACCGGAAGTACGTTTTAACCGCTATGCACAAACCCCCATAAATAGACGGGATGAGACCTGGGTGGATCTATCTGCTATCCTGAGGAAGCCTTAACTGAAGGCGAAACGCGTCGATTACAGATCGAATCGATCCCGCACAGTGCCGTTCAGCGCTGAACAACGGCTGTTGCTGGATCTCCGCCGGCGGACTCCAGACTCACCTGCCTGAGGGGGACGACTTATCCGGGACATCCACTCAAGCAACTAAGGATTTGGAAGACAGCAAAGAAGGAGGTACACTCAAATTGTTAAATCCAATATTACATGGCATAAAAACTTTTCAGTGACACCTGATAGTGCATATCACTAAAAGACTGAGCCATACGTGGATCTTTATGCACATATCGGAAGTTCTCCTTCTGGAAATAAGTCCTGAAGCATATTGGAGAGGTCAAGGTGTCAAACAGACAGTAATTTAAATGCACTTTCTCCATATCCAGATGCTATAAGTAACAATCTACAGAGACAGCACTTTTTAGAATTGGTTGCCGAGCGTGTGGGCATCCAGCTACATTTATGTTTATGTGTTTTATGTAGTCTGTTTGTTTTGTTTACCGGTAATAGGTGTTTTTATTATTTATTTTTACACTGCGTATCCCTTTTTCTCGCTGTATGGCATTTTGCAAGAGCATAATATAGAGGATTTCCTTTATGAGCAATTTTCCCATAATTAACTCTCATTTTGAACATACAGCCCCAACTACATAACCTTTTTATATACAACGTTGAAGGAAGTCTCTATATCCGTATTAATGATTATAAAAACATTCATATTTATGAAATTTGTCTTAGAATAAAGAAATTATTTTTATTAGCTACGTGTCTTTTATCTTTACTAGTCGTGCGCTGGGAATAAAATCCATTTGTACGCATCCCACTACACTCACCACCGCTAACAGTACCTCCCCTTGAGGAGGGGTTAAGGAACCCCTAAACCTGAGTTAATGAGGAAATTCCTGAAAAAGGGCTTTTTTTTTAGCTTAGGGGCATGCAAATCCTTGTCCCAGACCCAAGAGCTCTCTTCTGGTCCATACCCCTTCCAATGGACCAAAAAACAGAGCTGACCACGGGAAAACTTAAAATCCAAAACCTTTTCCACCAAGAATTCCTGTTGGCCCTAAACATCTACAGGAGGTCTACCCCAGATAATTCTAAGAGGGAATTTCCTGGAAAAGCTAAATGGCTTGAGCAGAGAACAATGAAAGGTGTTATAAATCTTAAGAGATTTGGGCGGTCATTCCGAGTTGATCGCTAGCTGCCGTTGTTTGCAGCACAGCAATCAGGCTAAAAATCAGCATTTCTGCGCATGCGTATGGATAGCAATGAGCACGCGCGACGTACGGGTACAAAGTAGCTTTCAGTCGCACGGCGCAACGCAAGACGATTGACAGGAAAGGAGCATTTCTGGGTGTCAACTGACCGTTTTCAGTGATTGTTTGGGAAAACGCAGGCATGCCAGGGAAAATGCAGGCGTGGCTGGGCGAATGCTGGGTGGGTGTATGACGTCAAAAGCCAACCCTCCAACGTTAGAATCAACGCACACAAAGAGTAAGTCCAGGGCTGGTCTTGTTTTGCACAAAATGTTTTTGCAGGCGCTCTGCTGTGCAGGCGTTCGCACTTCTTCAAATCAAAAATACACTCCCAGGTGGGTGGCGACTATGCATTTGCATGGCTGCTAAAAACTGCTAGCGAGTGAACTCGGAATGACCCCCTTAGGCAATTGTAGCCGAAAGGCAACCGGATTGACTTGTTTGATAATAACAAATGGCCCAATGAATCTGGGTCCCAACTTAGCCGATGGTTGTCGGAGTTTGATGTTACGGGTTGACAAGCACACCTTGTCTCCCACCTTTAAGGTGCATGGACGTCGGAACCTGTCCGAAAAAAATTCTCTTGGAAAGCATCTTTCTTAAGAGCTAGATGCACCTTCTTCCAAATAACTCTGAGGCGGGAAGTCAAGGCCAAGGAAGAAGATGGATAATTGGGACAAAAGGAATTGGCTCTAGGATGAAAGCCCAGGACTGAAAAGAACGGAAACACCTTGGTGGATGAATGACAGGCGTTATTGTAGGCAAACTCGGCCAGGGGAAGATATTCTGACCAATTGTTCTGAAGCTTTGCAGCATAAACACGCAGATACTGCTTCAGAGATTGATTCACACGCTCTGTCTTCCCGTTAGACTGCGGATGGTAACCTGAGGTTAAACTGAGTCTCATGTTTAAGGAGGCGCAAAAGAGCTTCCAGAAACGGGCAATAAACTGTGGTCCACAGTCCGAGACAATATCCATGGGTAATCCATGGAGCCTGAAAATGTGGCGAAGGAACTAGCCTGCCGGAACCTGAGTGGATGGAAATCGAGGTAAAGAAGGGAAGTGGGCCATTTTGCTAAATCGATCCACCACCACCCAGATCACCTGAAAACCAAAGGAGAGTCGAAGATCCACCACAAAATCCATAGAAATGTGTAACCATGGCCTGACTGGAATAGCTAGAGGCAGGAGCTGCCCAATGGGAAGAGACCGGGACATCTTATGCTTGGCACAATCTTGGCAAGAGAGAACGAACTCCCTAACATCCTCTGATAGATTAAGCCACCACACAGAGCAAGAGAGCAACTCCAGCGTTTTAGCAACACCTGGATAGCCAGCAACTTTGTTATTGTGAACAGGAAGAAAATAACGTGACAGGGCATCAGCTTTAGTGCTCTTAGAACCGGGCCTGTAGGTGATGATGAAATTGAACCGAGTAAAGAATAACGCCCAGCGAGCCCTCTGGGAATTAAGACGTTTTGCTGACTTAATATACTGTAGATTCTTGTGGTCCATAAACACAGTGACCGTATGCTTTTCTCCCTCAAGCCAGTGCCTCCATTCCTCAATAGCCCACTTGACTGCTAAAAATTCTCTATTTCCAACATCATAGTTGGCCTCTGTGGAAGAGAATGTTTTAGACTTGAAAGCACAAGGATATAAAACCAAAGGCTCGGGGTCCTCTTGAGACAGAACAGCTCCCACCGCAACCTCAGAGGCATCTACCTCAACGATAAAGGGAAGATCAGGGTTGGGGTATCTAAGGACAGGATCGGAAACGAAAGCCTGTTTCAATGCCCGGAAGGCAACCTTAGCTTGAGGCGACCACTTTGATGGATCAGCACCCTTCTTAGTTAACGCCACAATAGGGGCAACTAATTCAGAAAAATCATGAATGAAACGTCTATAGTAAATGGTAAACCCAAAAACCTCTGAATTGCCTTCAAGTTAGTGGGTTGTGTCCAATCCAAGACTGCCTGGAGTTTTTCAGTTTCCATAAAAAACCCTTCAGGTTTAATAATATATCTTAAAAAGGGTACCTGAGTAACATAAAAATCACATTTTTTCAACTTGGCATAAAGTGATTCTCTCGCAATTTTTGAAGCACTTGCCGAACATGGAGACATTGCTGTTTCAGAGAATCAGAATAGATTAAAATGTCATCCAAATAAACTACCACGAATCTCCCCAAAAAGTCATGGAGGACATCGTTAATCAGATCCTGAAACACAGCGGGAGCGTTAGAGAGACCAAACGGCATTACCAGGTAGTCGTAGTGCCCGGACTGTGTACTAAAAGTCATATTCCACTCATCCCCTGATCTTATTCGGATGAGGTTATACGCTCTTCTAAGGTCTATTTTAGAGAATATGCCTGCGGTGCAGAGTTGATCAAACAACACTGAGATGAGGGATACAGGGTAAGTGTTTTAGACCAAAATCTTATTCAGGGCCTGGTAGTCTATGCAGGGTCTAAGAGATCCATCTTTTTTTTCTACAAAAATGAACCCTGCACTTAAAGGGGACTTTGATGGCCTAATAAAGCCCTTCTTTAGACTTTCCTGCACATATTCGTCCATAGCCTTAGTTTCTGGGCCAGACAGCGCATAGAGTCTCCCCTTAGGCAAAATAACCCCAGGAATGAGGTCAATGGTGCAATCATTGGAACGATGTGGTGGAAGGACATCTGCATTACCTTTGGAAAATACATCCGCATAGTCCCGGTAAGCAGAAGGAATACCTAATGAAGCAATGACTGCAAGCCGCACCGGACGAGTAACACGTCTCCCAAAGCAGTTGGAACCCCATTGTAAAATTTCCCCAGAATGCCAATCAATGGTTGGATTATGGATGGCAAGCCAGGGATAACCCAAGACTAGAGGCACGGCTGGACAATGGGTGAGAAAGAGTTCAATCTTAGAATGTAATGCACCCACAGTCAAATGCAATGGTGGAGTCTGATGGGTAATTACCCCATTCGAGAGAGGGCATCCATCCAGACTGCGTATGGTAATAGGTCTACTGAGTTGGAGCTGTGGGATTCCCAGAGCCTGAGCCCAAGTAAGATCAAGGAAATTTCCAGCAGCTTCGCTATCAATAAACGCAGACACAGGAGAACTCCGATTCCCTAAAGATATCTCGGCTAGGACTAGCAAGGAAATCGTGTGAGGAGACTAACTGAAGACTTAAGTGAACCCCCTCAACGTTCACTTGGTCGGAGCATTTCCCTGTTTGTTTGGGCAGCTGCGCGCAACATGTCCCTTACCACTACAGTACAAGCAAAGCCATAAATTTAGTCTCCTGGTTCTCTCTTCAGAGGAAAGTCTGGACAGCCCTACTTGCATGGGTTCCTCAACGTCCTCGGGAAGGACATACACAGATGAACTAGACTTAAACTGGCCCGTCTTTCCATCCTTCATTCTCGGAGATGGTGGTCGATCGTAATAGAAAGCTCCATAGGCTTATCCAGATTCTCCGGAACCGGGTACTGAAGGAGACTATCTTTGATTCCCTCTGACAAGCCGAGGTGAAACTGACTGCGCAAAGCAGGATCATTCCAGCCACAGTCATTCGACCAACGGTGAAACTCAGTACAATACGCTTCAGCTGAATTTTTTGCCTGTTTTAACGCACTTAAATGGCTCTCTGCAGATGCTTCCCTATCAGGATCGTCATACAACAGACCTAAAGATTTAAAAAAGGCATCCACAGTAAGTAACGCTGCATCATCGGGTTTTAGCCCAAAGGCCCAAGTTTGTGGGTCCCCCTGACGTAAAGACATAACTATGCCCACCCACTGAGATTCTGAACCTGAGGACCGGGGCCTTAAGTGAAAGTAAAGTTTACAGCTCTCCCGAAAATTAAAAAAATATTTTTGGTTGCCTGAAAAGCGGTCAGGAAGATTCATCTTGGGTTCTGGAGCTACACTCTGGGAAGTTTGTAAGAGATCCTCCTGAGACCTCACTCGAAGGGTAAGATCTTGCACCATTTGAGTGAGGTTCTGGATCTGACTAGCCAATACCTGGCTGGGATTCTGACCTTGCACTGAAGGATTCATGGGGAAAGAATTTAAAACACCACCCTGTTTTGTGTGGCCGGTAATAATGTTATGTTCAACTTACTTGGAACCCAAGAGATTGGGTGGCAATAGAAGAGTTCCGAGTACAGATACATGAAGCTGCGGTAGAACTGAGATACGCAGTTACCCCAGTCAGGCCAGCCCCCCAGGACCCTAATAGCCCCAGCTGTAGCGTGGCGCACTGAGCATGGCGTCCCGGCTGCTTAGCAACAGCCGGGACTGAAGTGCAGGGCGGCCGCCTGGCGTCCCCAGCTACTAGGCAATCAGCCGGAGACGGATGCTTAGCGGCAGAAGTGATGCGCTGGCCCCGCTGCCTAGCAATGGCTGGGAGCTGGCGCGTCCCACTACACTCACTAACAAGTAGAGCAATTTAAACATGCATGGGATAGACATAAGGATATCCTTACAAAGAAATAAGGATCAAATAAGGTTTGAGATTAAAAAAAAAATGGTAAAAAAAAGGGGCAGACTAGGTGGGCCAAGTGGTTCCAATCTGCCATCAAATTCTATGTTTCTATCCTAGCCACCCACTGTATGTGCATTCCCGCTGTACTCACCTACATTTCACAATGCTTGGCAGCACACAGTCATTTTTGCACGCAAAAAACTAGCTACAATACTGTAAACTGACATAATTTAATCAATACTGTGTTACAGCCCCACAAACTTGCCACTGCCATCAGGTTTAAAATGTTCTCCACCTGGACACTTTAAATATGATAGCAAACAACTGTGTCAAAATATCATTACAATTACACTGGTGTTTCAAATGTAACTTTAATTTGTTTGGTCACCAGCACAGCATTTTTCACCCTTATGGGAGGAGTTACAGTATGATTTAGTATGTGTTAACCCCTAAAGGCACTTTCACATAAGAAAAATAAAACACCAAAAGATATGCATAATATTTTTATAATATTGTTGACATCAAAATGGTTATGTGTGTATGGCCAAACTCACACAAACAATAAAGTGACATTACTATGGCCAACATTTTCCATAAAATCATGCCATACGGGTCCAAAATTGCTCCTCAAGCAAACCCAACTGTCCAGGTGTTAAGGATATTAATGTATGTACACACATCACTTCATTATTAAGTTGTCCAGTTTATTTTAAGCATGTTACACAAACTACAGATATTATTTCAACCTGGCTTGCTGGGGAGTGTTAAGGACCCAGTTTGAATGGGCCATGGCTATTGCATAATTGCACTCCAACAAACATTCACAAATGTGTATTTGTGTACAATACTTCACTATATGCACTTCACATAAGCAGGTGCAGTCAGTGTACACACATAAGTTAACTTCAATAAAACTGGATAACAATAACTACCACACATTATACTGTCTCTTTGGAAGAATCAACAGTCAAAAAGGGTCACCAAATGGATCCATGGATGCTCATAAAATAAAAACAAATAAACAACATACATAGTGTATTATGTTTAAAACATATATTTCATAACATATACATTATTCGATAGGTCTCGTACCCGAACCAATGGTCTACTATAAATGAGTAGACAACAGCATGTGAAAAGGGGTAGGTGTACTTGGTAGAAATCAATTCCACTCATTACTCCTCCACTCTGATATCCCCTCTGAATGAAATGGTCTACCAAGCAAGTAGACTTTAACAGCATGGATAAGAAAATACCTCCTGGCTAGGGAGGCCAATCCCGGGATCGGGTTTGGCGGGATCCCTGTGATTTGGGCCCAAAAATGCAGGGATTTGAATCCAGGGATTGGAGCATGTGCGGGAGGGTGGGTGTGTAAGTAATACTACTTACTATTATGACAGCCATAGACAAACGCTGAACGCGGCGGCACTTCAAATGTAGCGCCGGCCGCCAGCCAATCAGAGCTGGTGGACCGGCAGCCAATCAGGGAAGCTGCCGCAACAGCGGCAGCCAATCAGGAGCGACTGCTGCGGCCGCTTCCCTGATTGGCTACCGGTCCGCCAGCTCTGGTTGGCTGGCGGCCGGTGCTTCATTTGAAATGCCGCCGCATTCAGTGTGTCCACGGCTGCCGCCCACCTAATCGTCAGTGGTATTACTTACACCCACCCTCCCTCCGTGCAGTGCTAACAGCCTCCCTCCCGTGCCGCTACCAACCCTCCCCGCTACCTACAACCTCCCTCCCAGCTACCTACACCCTCCCGCACCGCTACCTATATCCTCCCGCCCAGCTACCTACACCCTCCCGCACCGCTACCTACACCCTCCCTCATGCACCGCTACCTACACCCTTCCTCCCTCCCACACCGCTACCTACATCCTCCCGCCCAGCTACCTACACCCTCCCGCACCGCTGCCTATCCTCCAGATGCTCCCTACACCCTTTTTCACTGATCCCTACTGCAATCCCGGGATCCCGGGAATCCCGGGATTAAGCGTTTTTCAATCCCGAATCCCGGGATAGAAAAAACCGCCCGGGATTGGCCTCCCTACTCCTGGCTCTTCCACTCTGGTGTCCCTTCCAAATGGAATGGTCTACCATACAGGTAGATTTAAACAGCATTGATAAAGATGTTTGTGCAACCAGGTGTCCCCAGAATCCGCCGTCCAGACCAAATGGCAGTCCTCCAACCATCCCTCTTGTTAAAAGGCCCTCTTTCTAACACGTTTCGACACTTACTGGTGTCTTTTTCAAGGCCTTGAAAAATACACCAGTGAGTGTCAAAAAAACAAGAGTGTCGACACTTGTTTTTCCATTTGGGATTAAGGAGCAGCCTGATTTAGTGCACTTTATTTTATCTTTTTATCTTTGCACCCTTTGGAAGAATGTTGCAACTACACTCTGATGAAGTGACATTGGGGATATATTCTAAGTTACTCTCCACTTCCCGCGTTTGTTCCTTTATGAGGATTATTTTAGCCATGCACTCCTTCACCAGAATGGTAATCTCTTCTGCTGGGCTGTGTTTGTTTATGTTTTGTTACGGTCTGTACTTCAATTCTTGGCTTCCATCCCTCATATGTGTAGATGTGTCGTCCTCAGTGCTGGCATCTGATATCACTATAGGAGAAGATACGTGTTATTACTGATTTTCTATATGTGATAGTGGTAGGTTACAGTCCCCATCTGAAATCCATTGCAAGGTATACTATACCTGTTGCAGAACTGGCTATCTGCTTCTTATATTGGTGTGTTTTTTTTATCTTGGGGGTGTCTTTCTTTTCCTAGTTTAGTATTCTGACCTCTGTCACGGTGTGAAACATGTATGTTGTTAGTATAATAAGGATAATGACACTGCCCTAAGCAACATGTGTTCTATAAAAATAACAGCACACATTAAGCATGTATTATGGCTTAACATGTAATGGTGGTGTTGTGCAACTAATAGGTGGTGTAAAAGTACTCACTTCTGATTTGTTTCCTAATGCTGACAAATTTAAACTTCTCCTTTTTTTGAGGTGTGACCATGTTTTTTGGATTTGGTCCATCTGGCGTGTGTCGCCATATTTTGAATCATGTGCAGCATTATTTGGGATTTTCACTGATTCACTCTTTTATAGTATTTTTGTAGACAATCATAGTCCCATCTATCGAAGAACTGCACCATGGTTTCTGTTGCTGTCATTGGTGTGGCTCTGCTTACAGCGTGTTCTCTGGAATGTTCTTTGGCAGCTTGCCCAGACCTGTCCTCTCTTCCATTATGAGTTCAGGTGTGCTGTTGTTTTTGCCTAACTCATGTTCTTTTGCAGCTTGCCCAGACCCATCCTCTGGTTCTGTCACGATGGGTTCAGGTGTGTTGGCGTTGTTGCAAACAAGTTGTTTGACACCTTGCCCAGATGACCGTCTTGTGTGTTCTTTAATGTGGTGCGGCCGCGGAACTGTTTTGGCACCAATGGGGTGTGTGCTGTAGATGGACCTTCTACCACAAAACATCGTCACTAATGAATATTCATTTGTGGGGGATGGTGAGACACACAGCGGTCACTGTGGGGAGTGTTTGTGCCAACATTCTGGTGCCTGTTCGACCGACTGCCTTCGAGGTTTCTGTGGACTGGTCGTGGCAACATCCTACGAACCTTCACACCACTTTTCATCAGGTACTACAAAGTGTTTTCATTTATTTTGCATTTTACATATTCTGATACCACAAATGTCCATTTGTAGGAGTAATTAAAGTGACCATATTATTATTGTTTGAGTGTAATCATTCCATATTATTTAAGTTGTTAAATGATGTCTGTTAAATGGGATAATATGTACTCACTTATGTTTATGCACATTATTCATAAAATATTGTTCTACCTTTTTGACCAATTTTATCATCCCCATTGTACTATAAACACTGTATTGTTGGTTGCCCGTAAAAATCTCTGTCAGTACAGTCTCAAACATGTTTTTTTTGTTTTTGTTCGTGTGGTTAGATTAATGTTCTTTGTGGTCATGCTGATTTCTGTAGTTCCATAGCACTTTTTTAAAGTATAAACCACATTAGTCTGGAAACAAAATCATTGTCGTGGTGTATAAGACACCAATGAGTGCATGTGTAAGAAGTTGTTATACCGAGGTATACTTAGGCACTTGAGACATGAGATGCTTTACTTATCAGCTGCCTCTAAAAAAGGGGAAGTCACTCCCACAATATACATTAAAAATATCAACTGCGCCATAGTAAGGTGATATAATGACCTATATGCAAAGGCGAGTTAAAATTATCTAGTTAGACAATTTAATATTGAAAGACAAAAGAACATTCATGTCACATATATATTAAAAAGTGTGAATTCATACACTCCCGATTAGGATAATGTTACCCAATATGTAGGTCAGGAACTGAATTTGTGTTTGGCTGGAGGAGTCCTTTCCTAGAATAGTCCCTGTATCAAAAGCACTTGTCCGAACAACAGTGGTCCTGTGTGTAGATGAGAGTCCAATAGGAGGTTAACAAGCAATTCATCGTTAGTGGAAAGTAGGCTCAATTAAAAGTCCTTTTATGGTGAGCTCCTCATGCATTACAGTATAAATAGTCCTCCTGTTATAGATGGCTGTTGGATTTCTCTCAAGGTGGGGCAAATGACTTAGAGTGTCCAGGGGATGATACGGTCCTCTGCTCCAGTGTTCCTGGCTGTGGTAACAATGGCACCTGACGCGTTTAGCTGCACTCAGCTTGCAGCTTTTTCAAAGGTGTAAGATGCTTGTACAGATGGGGTTTATAAACCCTATTCAATATGGTGTCTAATTAGCACCTGGTGACATGATTAAACTAATCAGTAATAATATACATAAAAACAGTATGAAAATATACAGGAGACAGACCCATTTCAATAAAGATTAATGTAATTAAAAAATTAGATTTTTGTTATTATTTACTAATCTCTTTGGGATATGTTGCTATGCAAACTATATACACGGAAATGTATATGGAATAGGTCTGACCAATCATCAGATTTGTATAGCTCCCATCTCTATGGGAACACTTTCTGATTATCTCTTATAGGTGGAGGCTATATTAGCTAAAGCTCCGTATGTCTGCGCCCACTGATCGCGTCATCGGAGTCTCAATCACGTGACCAAGCTCCTGGCCACGTGACCCGTAAAGATGAAGGCTCCAACAGCTGAGGCTCCGTGTGCCCACACCTACTGGACACGTCATTGGAGTGCCGATCACGTGATCGAAATCCCAGTCACATGACCTGTGTCACATCAATAATGTAATCCATTCAGTTTACATAGTTATTTAAAAATATGGAAGAATATGTAATTATCACACAGCGTGTGTAGTTATTCTATCCCCGCAGATGTCACAATGCTTCATTACAATTAGCGGAGTGATTTTCACAACGACACGGGCTTCCGGCGTGGCCTCACTTTTCCTTATAGGAATCACATATACATCTCCGTTGTGATAGGCGGAGTGGTTGTCATAGCAAAATAGAATAATGGCGCAACCTCAATAATTGAAGTTTTTAGCTTTTTCAGCCAGACGGCGCCGTTTCGTATATCTCTCATTATACAAGTTGAGTATCCCATATCCAAATAATCCGAAATACGGAATATTCCGAAATACAGACTTTTTTGAGTGAGAGTGAGATAGTGAAACCTTTGTTTTTTGATGGCTCAATGTACACAAATTTTGTTTAATACACAAAGTTATTAAAATATTGTATTAAATGACCTTCAGGCTGTGTGTATAATGTGTATATGAAACATAAATGAATTGTGTGAATGTACACACATTTTGTTTAATGCACAAAGTTATAAAAAATATTGGCTAAAATTACCTTCAGGCTGTGTGTATAAGGTGTATATGAAACATAAATGTATTCTGTGCTTAGATTTAGGTCCCATCACCATGATATCTCATTATGGTATGTAATTATTCCAAAATACGGAAAAATCCCATATCCAAAATACCTCTGGTCCCAAGCATTTTGGATAAGGGATACTCAACCTGTAATACCTGATAGAAGTATTTGATAATATTGGGGTACAAGAATTATCCCACTAATCAATAACATAAAATATTTGTGACACAGTATGCACTGTATTTCGGAACACAGTGTATAAGTAAAATTATACTCAAGCGAGAGAGACACCATATAGACAGGTATATATATATATATATATGTACAGTATATATATATATATATATATATATATATATATATTAGAGATGAGCGGGTTCGGTTCTCCGAGATCTGAACCCCCCCCGAACTTCACCTACTTTACATGGTTCCGAGGCAGCCTCGGATCTTCCCGCCTTGCTCGGTTAACCCGAACGCGCCCGAACGTCATCATCCCGCTGTCGGATTCTCGCGAGATTCGTATTCTATGTAAAGAGCCACGCGTCGCCGCCATTTTCACTCGTGCATTGGAGATTGAACGGAGAAGACGTGGTTGCGTTCTCTCCCTGAAAAGCTCCGTAATCTGTGCTCAGTGTGCTGCAAATATCTGAGCTCAGTGTGCTGCAAATATCTGTGCTCAGTGTTCTGAAAATATCTACGTTCTCTGCCTGAAAACGCTCCATATCTGTGCTCAGTGTGCTGCATTGTGGGGACTGGGGACCACCAGTATATAATTATAGTAGTACAGTACAGTAGACCATTGCTGTATCTTGCAGCTCTGTGTCAAGTATACTATCCATATCTGTGCTGCATTATTGTGAGCAGTATATAGTAGGACAGTGCAGCATTTTGGTGACCAGCAGTATACATATAGTATAGTACAGTACAGTAGGCCATTGCTGTATCTTGCAGCTCTGTGTCAAGAATTCTATCTCTGTACTGCATTATTGTGAACAGTATATAGTAGGTCAGTGCAGCATTTTGGTGACCAGCAGTATACATATAGGCCCTCATTCCGAGTCGTTCGCTCGGTAATTTTCTTCGCATAGCAGCGTTTTTCTGCTTAGTACGATGCGCAATGTTCGCACTGCGACTGCGCCAAGTAATTTTGCTATGAAGATAGTTTTTTTACTCACGGCTTTTTCTTCGCTCCGGCGATCGTAATGTGATTGACAGGAAATGGGTGTTACTGGGCGGAAACACAGCGTTTTATGGGCGTGTGGATAAAAACGCTACCGTTTCCGGAAAAAACGCGGGAGTGGCTGGAGAAACGGAGGAGTGTCTGGGCGAACGCTGGGTGTGTTTATGACGTCAAACCAGGAACGACAAGCAGTGAACTGATCGCAGATGCCGAGTAAGTCTGAAGCTACTCTGAAACTGCTAAGTAGTTTGTAATCGCAATATTGCGAATACATCGTTCGCAATTTTAAGAAGCTAAGATTCACTCCCAGTAGGCGGCGGCTTAGCGTGTGTAACTCTGCTAAAATCGCCTTGCGAGCGAACAACTCGGAATGAGGGCCATAGTACAGTACAGTAGGCCATTGCTGTATCTTGCAGCTCTGTGTCAAGTATACTATCTCTGTGCTGCATTATTGTGAGCAGTATATAGTAGGACAGTGCAGCATTTTGGTTACCAGCAGTATACATATAGTACAGTACAGTAGGCCATTGCTGTATCTTGCAGCTCTGTGTCACTTCTAGTATCCTGATCAGTGCTCAATATCTGCTGCATTGTTGTGACCAGTATGTTTACTGTACTGTGCGACGTGTGTTATAGACCTGGTGATTTTATACATCCTGTAATCTGTACTAAGCTATGTGTGAGATACACCTGGGGATTATACACCCTGTATACTGTACTGTGCGACGTTTGTGATACACCTGGTGATTATACACCCTGTATACTGTACTGAGCGATGTGTGAGATACACCTTGGGATTATACACCCTATATACTGTACTGTGTAATGTGTGAGATACATCTGGGGATTATACACCATATATACTGTACTGTGCGATGTGTGTGATACACCTGGTAATTAATTATACACCCTGTATACTGTACTGTGCGACGTGTGTTATACACCTGGTGATTATACATCCTGTAATCTGTACTGAACGATGTGTGAGATACACCTGGTAATATCTGTGCTCAGTGAGCTGCATTGTGGGGACCACCAGTATATAATTATAGTAGTACAGTACAGTAGGCCATTGCTGTATCTTGCAGCTCTGCGTCACTTCTAGTATCCTGATCAGTGCTTAATATCTGTGCTCAGTGTCAGTGCTGCATTGTGGTGACCAGTATACTACTCAGTTCTGAACGTGTCTGGACGTGTCTGCAGGAGCTCCTGGGCTCCATCTGGTTACCTGAGGGATCCCGCCCCCTCTCCAAGCTGTGGGAGCTGAGGAGTGGGCAGCTGCAGCAGGGGAATCCCCTGCCTGGAGGGCCCAGGCTGGGTCTTGTATTACTAAACATCAGGGGGTGCCTGGTGGTGCCCTATCATCATGATGAAGATGGGGGGATACCCGTTGGCCTCCACAGCTAAAGAGAAAAAGAAAGAGAATATCAGAACATCTGTCCGTGTTGCAGCGGTGGCTGCTGCTGTGAAGGAAGCAAAAGAGAAGATGCAGGAGACTAAAGCTGAATGCCAGGGACCTGTGAAAACAAGAGGTAGGCAAAGCACCCCCTCCGTGCAAAGGAGGGGTACCTCAAAGCAAGAGGCGGTGGGAGCAGAGAATCCCGGAGCTGAGGAAGGTCCGCCCGTAGAAGGGAAATTGGTGTCTGCGGGTCCGTCCGGAGAAGGGGAGCAGCGAACGGCACAGCAAAGAAACAAATCCCGAGAAGGGTTCCTATCCAGGGCAGCCCCCCTTCCCGTGCTAGCAGCAGGTATCCCTGGGGGTAGAGCAGCTCCCGGGGAGAATGCTGCAATGGCCGGGGGTCCCCGTGAGAGGAGTAAGGGGACCTGCGGGACGGAGGGGAGCGGCAGGTGCCGCTAGTTGGAAAAGCTAAAATTAAAATTGAAGAATCAATTTCATGGTATGATGCATCCCCCGAGCCCCTCGAGTTAGCGGAGAGTACCTTTGGGGGCATGCCAGCCCCTGGGGGGAAATCTGCGGATACCGGGGGGGTTAGGGGTTAATCAAGAGGAAAGCAGCATGGAAGAAGTGTCAGAATTGGGGGAAAATTCTTCTTCTGAAGACACTGAAGAAATAGTATCAAAGATGTCATTACAAGAGCTAATAATGGAGTCAAAGAAAATTAATAACCGTATTATAACAGCAAAGAGAAGATGAAATAAAGGTCACGTGTGGGAGAGGCAGAGGTATAGAAATCAAATAGAGGACTTGACACTGTACCATGCTCATATTAAGGAGAAAATTATAATTTCCAGGGAAGAAAGTGTTAGGGTCTCCTGCCCTGTGCTGCCACGTCGTCATGGCAACCGGGGGACAAGGGCTAGTGGAGTAACCTGAGCGCAGCTGATACTCCGATTCGGGTCTTTTGCTGTGCAGTGGTTATAGGCTCTGTGCACGGCAGGGGATCCGGTGCTGGTTTTTGTGCTCACAGTCTGTGAGGTCTGAGTGGGGCGTGGACAGCACCTGCTTTATAAGGCCTCTTTTCAGGGTAAGCAGATCCTGCGAATCTTTGTTGGTTAGTCAGTTCATGAACGTTAGCCAGTACTGTGTAGCTTTGTATTTGTTTGTTGCTTACTGCAAATAGGCCTGGGGATTTGGTATTACACTCTGCCAATCCAGACCTAGCAGTAAGACTGGAGTCAGTCGTTTAGCTTGCTGGGGTTCTGTACTACTCTGTGAACTTAGCAAGTTTGCGGCTGTATTCTAAGACTTGCCTGTCTAATCCTGTCTCACTGTGCTAGGTGTCAGGGGTCAGTTTAGTGGCAGTAAGCTAAAACCTGTGCACTGCAAGTGAGAATCAGGATTGTGGAGACTCTCCTTGTGTCTATCATTCCATCTCTGACCAAGGAGTTTACTGCCACACCCGTTGGTAACCCTTTAGGGTTTTGCTGTTGCCCTTAGCAACAGCATTTCGGGTTCTCTACGTATTAAAACACAACATCTTGCTTTTTCCATCTGTGCAGTTCTAATACAAGGGAGATACCCAGTTCCTTAGCCTCTGGGCTTCTCTGTTCACTTTGTGTGTATTTTGTTACCCTATCACCTTCTGTGTACGTTATGTCATATTCCCCAGTTTGTCTGTGAGTCCATTTGTTTTGCATAACAGTTCAAACACCAGTACATTCCTGCAGACACTGGAGTGCATAACAGTTCTGACACCAGTACTTTCCTGCAGGCACTGGTGTGCATAACAGAAAGCTGTAAGAAAAGCAGTATTGAAAATCTGCCGGCGCAACAGGGGTTAACAGTATTGCCATCTGCCAAGGATTCCCCTGTAGCGCAGCAGGAGCTAGCAGTGCAGGAGGTTCGGCTTCAGGAAGGATTTCCCTGTGACATCAGTGTGGAGGTGGTCCAGAGAGCAGAAGACAAATGCGGCAGCCGAGGGAACCCCGGTGACACGGCAACTGACGTGAAGGAAACCCCGGTTGCCATGGAGACGGAGGAAAAGCCGGGGTCCATGGACGAAGGTGAGCCAGTGGCGATGCAGAGGCAGCAGGAAGACCAAGAAGCGGTGGCCAGAGCGGTAAACTCTGAGAGCAAGGAGACAGAAAAGAACCGTGCGGGGATCCCGACTGAAAGGAAGGTGACATCAGCGGGGAAATCTGCAAAGTGGCTGAAAACAGCAGGCAGGAAATGAGTGTCCCTGGCGGTGGAGGAGTGAAGGAGGCAAGGGGGGCTCCAGAAATTTGTTTGGGTGGAGGGGGCCACTTGTGCTTTTCAAGGGGGAGGGGGACCAAGGTGGTAATAAAGGAAATAGAGGTAAAAATGAGAAAACAAATAAAGAAGGATGGAATATGGCAAGCCTGCTATGGTGCAAGGACAGCCGAGACTGGATAAAAGCTCGCTGTCGAAACAGGAGGTGGAGGTGGTGAACACTGTTTATGGAGAACTGCAAGTGCCAGAGAGGATGCGAGCGGCAGCAAAATTGATAAGTACAGAAACATTAAAACATAAAGATAAAAGTAAAAATGTCATGCCTGTTATAAAATGTATGCAAATGAAGTCTGCATTTGTCCTTCTTCCAACCACTGCCCCTGTGTTTGTCCCTGCAGGCACTGGTGTGCATAACATATTCAGCAGCCTAATACTCCTGTTGAAATTTTGTGGGAATATGGAGCATACCCCTCAAAATACGTTGCAACAGGTGGTCGAT
The DNA here is from genome assembly GCF_028390025.1 of Pseudophryne corroboree. NCBI lineage: Eukaryota > Metazoa > Chordata > Amphibia > Anura > Myobatrachidae > Pseudophryne > Pseudophryne corroboree. The sequence continues at coordinate 164,689,521 of NC_086452.1, forward strand.
CAGGTGCAGGTCCTGACTCGACAATTTAATGATTTGTCCATTAAAATGCACACATCCCAGGCTGCTGGCGGAGCTCCCGCAGCAGCAGCACCTGCAGGGGTTAAGGAGCCGAAAGTAAATCTCCCGGATCGTTTTTCTGGAGATCGCTCGCAGTTCTTTTGTTTCAAGGAGAGCTGCAAGCTATACTTCCGGCTTAGGCCTCAGTCTTCTGGGTCGGAGATTCAGCGGGTGGGCATAGTGATTTCCTTGCTACAAGGAGACCCACAGGTCTGGGCATATGGGTTGCAGCCTGACTGTCCGTCGCTTAAAAGTGTTGATGCTTTTTTTACGGCACTGGGCATGTTGTATGATGACCCTGACAAGACGGCCTCAGCCGAGGCTCAGATTTCGATCCTTAAGCAAGGGCGAAGGCCAGTTGAGGTTTACTGTACGGAGTTTCGGAGGTTGGCCCATGATACCCAGTGGAATGACCCAGCCCTGAGACACCAGTACCGAAGAGGTCTTTCTAACCAGATAAAGGACCAACTGGTACAATATCCCTTGCCTGATAGCTTGGATCAGCTCATGCAGTTATCCATCCGGGTGGATAGACGGCTGAGAGAGCGTAGGCTTGAAAGGGAGACTGAGGTTTCCTTCCTTCCCAAGGGAACCTCAGACTCTGAGGAATTTTCTGAGGAGCCTATGCAGATTGGGGCTACCCGCCTCTCCTCGCGTGAGAAGATGCGGAGGAGACAGCAGGGGTTGTGTTTGTACTGTGGGAATAAAGGTCATGTGGTAGTATCATGCCCAGAAAAGCCGGAAAACTTCAGGGCCTGAGGGTGATGGGAAATATCCTGTCAGGCCAGAAGTCAGAATTTCCCAAGAAGACTTTTATCATTCCGGTGACCTTGAAGATCCTCGGTCAAACTGTCAAGACTGAGGCCTTTGTGGACAGTGGGGCCGACGGGGTTTTTATGGACCGCCAATTCGCCCTGAAACACTCTGTTCCCTTAGTACCCTTGGCATCGGAAATTGAGATTTGTGGGTTAAATGGGGAACCATTATCCCAAGGTAAAATTACCTCTTGCACTAGCCAGATTTCTTTGTTTATTGGAGCCACACACTCTGAAAAATTGTCCTTTTATGTGACTGTCTGTACTTTTGCCCCATTGGTGTTGGGGTTACCCTGGTTAAGGGCCCACAATCCTCAATTTGACTGGGTCTCTGGGGAGATTCTTAGTTGGGGTACTGATTGTTTCAGGAGTTGCTTGAGCCTTCCAGTCAGGCTCTCGCAGCTAAGTTTGCCAGGATTGCCAGGGTGTTATGCAGATTTTGCGGACGTGTTCTCCAAAAAAGTTGCAGAGGTACTACCTCCCCATCGCCCCTATGACTGTGCCATTGATTTGTTGCCAAATGCTAAGCTTCCCAAGAGCAGGTTGTACTCCCTGTCACGTCCTGAGACTCAGGCTATGGCAGAGTACATTCAGGAGAACTTGGCTAAGGGATTTATCAGACCTTCACAGTCTCCAGTTGGGTCGGGGTTCTTCTTCGTGGGTAAAAAGGACGGTTCGTTGCGACCCTGCATCGACTTCAGGGAATTGAACCGTATCACGATTAAAAACTCATACCCACTGCCTCTCATTTCGGTCTTGTTTGACCAGCTTCGTACTGCCACCATTTTTTCTAAGATTGACCTACGCGGTGCGTACAATCTAATCCGAATAAGAGAGGGGGATGAATGGAAGACTGCCTTTAATACCCACTCAGGGCATTATGAATATTTGGTGATGCCTTTTGGGCTCTGTAATGCCCCGGCAGTCTTCCTGGATTTCATGAATGATGTGCTCAGGGAATATTTGGATAGATTCTTAGTTGTATACTTAGATGACATCCTAATCTTCTCCCATTCCCTGGAGGAACATCGGAAGCATGTACGCTTAGTCCTCCAGAAACTCAGAGACCACCGGCTTGGGGCGAAGCTGGAGAAGTGCGAATTTGAAGTTCAGCAAATCGCATTTCTAGGATATATTATCTCCCCAGAAGGTTTCCAAATGGAGGGTTCCAAGGTACAGGCAGTCCTGGATTGGGTGCAGCCCACTAGTTTGAAGGCGCTTCAGCGTTTCCTGGGCTTTGCGAATTTTTATAGACGATTTATCGCTGGATTTTCGTCTATAGTGGCGCCCTTGGTGGCACTCACTAAGAAAGGGGCGGATGTTGCTCACTGGTCTTGTGAGGCTAAAGCGGCTTTTGCCCGTCTCAAAAGGGCATTTGTTTCGGCCAAGGTGCTGCGACACCCAGATCCAGAGCGTCCTTTTGTGGTGGAGGTGGATGCCTCTGAGATGGGTATTGGGGCAGTGCTTTCTCAGATGGGAGTGTCTGATAATCGCCTTCATCCCTGTGCTTACTTTTCCCGTAAATTTTCGCCTGCCGAGATGAATTATGACGTGGGTAACCGGGAATTGTTGGCTATTAAGGATGCACTCGAGGAGTGGAGACACTGGCTTGAGGGGGCTAAGTTTGTGGTCTCAATTCTCACTGACCATAAGAATCTGGCATATTTAGAGTCAGCGAAGCGTCTCAATGCCAGGCAGGCACGATGGGCTTTGTTTTTTGCTCGCTTTAATTTTTTGATAACATATCGCCCTGGGTCAAAAAACATCAAGGCTGATGCGCTCTCGCGGAGTTTTGCTCCAATCCAGGAGACCACCGAGGAGCCGTTGCCCATTGTTTCCCCATCATGTATTAAAGTGGGCATTACCCAGGACCTCTTATCATTAGTCCTTAGAGCACAGGAGCAGGCTCCTCCAGACCTTCCGGTAGGTCTTTTCTTTGTGCCTCCTAGGTTAAGACAGCGAGTGTTCCTGGAATTCCATGCCAAGAAGTCGGCAGGTCACCCGGGTATTGCCAGAACTCGGGAGTTGCTATCTAGGGCGGTGTGGTGGCCCTCGGTGGCTAAGGATGTGGATCAGTGGGTTCGGGCATGTGACATCTGTGCCCGAAATAAGACTCCTAGAGGGGTTCCTGTTGGCCCATTACATCCACTCTCTATCCCATCTAAGCCATGGACCCACATTTCAATGGATTTTGTGGTGGACTTGCCCAAATCCTCGGGGATGACAGCCATCTGGGTTGTCGTTGACAGGTTTTCGAAGATGGCGCACTTCGTTCCACTGGTTGGGCTGCCATCAGCCAGACGCCTGTCTGAATTATTTATGCTGCATGTTGTGCGTCTCCACGGGTTGCCACTTGATGTGGTCTCTGACCGCGGATCCCAGTTTGTGGCCAAATTCTGGAGGGCATTTTGTTCCGATCTCCAGATTTCTGTCAGCTTGTCGTCAGGCTACCATCCGCAGTCTAATGGGCAGACTGAAAGGGTGAACCAGTCCTTGGAGCAGTTCCTCAGGTGTTATGTCTCCAAGTGTCAGACTGACTGGGTTGCTCATCTGTCCATGGCGGAGTTTGCCTATAACAACGCGGCTCACTCTGCTACAGGGATCTCTCCCTTCCTTTGTGTGTATGGGCATCATCCTAAGGCCAATTCTTTTGACCCCCTGGACTCCACGCCTGGTGGTTCCTCTGTGGTTTCGGTCCTTAGAGGTATTTGGCGGAAAGTGAAGAAAGCCCTTGTGTCTGTGTCATTAGTGACCAAAAGGGTTTTTGATAAGCGGAAAAGACCCTGCAGCTTCAAATTAGGAGACTTCGTCTGGTTGTCTACCAAGAATTTGAAGTTGAGACAGCCATCTCATAAGTTAGGGCCCCGGTTCATCGGCCCTTATAAGATCACCAGGGTTATCAATCCGGTGGCATTTCAGTTAGATCTGCCCCGTTCTTTGGGTATCAATAAAACATTTCATTGTTCCCTTTTAAAACGGGCGATTAGTAATCCTTCTTCCAGTGGAAGACCTTCCCCTCTTCTGATACGTGGCCAGAGGGAGTTTGTTGTTGAAAGGATTCTTGACTCCAAGGTGGTTCGGGGTCGGCTGTCATTTTTGGTGCACTGGAAGGGGTATGGCCCGGAGGAGCGGTCGTGGGTGCGCAGTTGTGATCTTCATGCCCCCAGACTGATACGCTCTTTCTTCTCGCAGTTCCCCGATAAACCCGGTGGTAGGGGTTCTTTGACCCCTCGTCAGAGGGGGGGTACTGTTAGGGTCTCCTGCCCTGTGCTGCCACGTCATCATGGCAACCGGGGGACAAGGGCTAGTGGAGTAACCTGAGCGCAGCTGATACTCCGGTTCGGGTCTTTTGCTGTGCAGTGGTTATAGGCTCTGTGCACGGCAGGGGATCCGGTGCTGGTTTTTGTGCTCACAGTCTGTGAGGTCTGAGTGGGGCGTGGACAGCACCTGCTTTATAAGGCCTCTTTTCAGGGTAAGCAGATCCTGCGAATCTTTGTTGGTTAGTCAGTTCATGAACGTTAGCCAGTACTGTGTAGCTTTGTATTTGTTTGTTGCTTACTGCAAATAGGCCTGGGGATTTGGTATTACACTCTGCCAATCCAGACCTAGCAGTAAGACTGGAGTCAGTCGTTTAGCTTGCTGGGGTTCTGTACTACTCTGTGAACTTAGCAAGTTTGCGGCTGTATTCTAAGACTTGCCTGTCTAATCCTGTCTCACTGTGCTAGGTGTCAGGGGTCAGTTTAGTGGCAGTAAGCTAAAACCTGTGCACTGCAAGTGAGAATCAGGATTGTGGAGACTCTCCTTGTGTCTATCATTCCATCTCTGACCAAGGAGTTTACTGCCACACCCGTTGGTAACCCTTTAGGGTTTTGCTGTTGCCCTTAGCAACAGCATTTCGGGTTCTCTACGTATTAAAACACAACATCTTGCTTTTTCCATCTGTGCAGTTCTAATACAAGGGAGATACCCAGTTCCTTAGCCTCTGGGCTTCTCTGTTCACTTTGTGTGTATTTTGTTACCCTATCACCTTCTGTGTACGTTATGTCATATTCCCCAGTTTGTCTGTGAGTCCATTTGTTTTGCATAACAGTTCAAACACCAGTACATTCCTGCAGACACTGGAGTGCATAACAGTTCTGACACCAGTACTTTCCTGCAGGCACTGGTGTGCATAACAGAAAGCTGTAAGAAAAGCAGTATTGAAAATCTGCCGGCGCAACAGGGGTTAACAGTATTGCCATCTGCCAAGGATTCCCCTGTAGCGCAGCAGGAGCTAGCAGTGCAGGAGGTTCGGCTTCAGGAAGGATTTCCCTGTGACATCAGTGTGGAGGTGGTCCAGAGAGCAGAAGACAAATGCGGCAGCCGAGGGAACCCCGGTGACACGGCAACTGACGTGAAGGAAACCCCGGTTGCCATGGAGACGGAGGAAAAGCCGGGGTCCATGGACGAAGGTGAGCCAGTGGCGATGCAGAGGCAGCAGGAAGACCAAGAAGCGGTGGCCAGAGCGGTAAACTCTGAGAGCAAGGAGACAGAAAAGAACCGTGCGGGGATCCCGACTGAAAGGAAGGTGACATCAGCGGGGAAATCTGCAAAGTGGCTGAAAACAGCAGGCAGGAAATGAGTGTCCCTGGCGGTGGAGGAGTGAAGGAGGCAAGGGGGGCTCCAGAAATTTGTTTGGGTGGAGGGGGCCACTTGTGCTTTTCAAGGGGGAGGGGGACCAAGGTGGTAATAAAGGAAATAGAGGTAAAAATGAGAAAACAAATAAAGAAGGATGGAATATGGCAAGCCTGCTATGGTGCAAGGACAGCCGAGACTGGATAAAAGCTCGCTGTCGAAACAGGAGGTGGAGGTGGTGAACACTGTTTATGGAGAACTGCAAGTGCCAGAGAGGATGCGAGCGGCAGCAAAATTGATAAGTACAGAAACATTAAAACATAAAGATAAAAGTAAAAATGTCATGCCTGTTATAAAATGTATGCAAATGAAGTCTGCATTTGTCCTTCTTCCAACCACTGCCCCTGTGTTTGTCCCTGTCCCTGTTGCAGGTAAAGGTGGTACATCTAAGGACGGTGACATATCTTATGCAAAGGTACTACATAGTAACATAGTAACATAGTATCTGAGGTTGAAAAAAGACAATTGTCCATCGAGTTCAACCTATTTGTGGTGTCCTATGCATGATGATTTGACTAAAATTTCTGACTGATGCTGCTGTCAGCCATTGCATTTTATCCCTATTTATAGTAACTATAATGCATGACTATGCACCATACCCCTGGATATCCTTATCCAATAGGAATTTATCTAACCCATTCTTAAAGGTGTTGACAGATTCCGCCATTACAACTCCCTCGGGCAGGGAACCAGTGACAGTAGGACAAAGTGATGATGTTTGGGGAGATGGAGGGGAGGCGGGAGGCTTTGGAAGGAGAAAAATAATCCATTTTAAATGGAATGGGAAAGGGGAAACTCCTTCTAAGGTAGATTTTTTGAGGGAATTCTTTGCCCTAGGGTTCTCGGCCAGACAATTGTATTCCTGCATCCACCCTGTGAACTCGAAAGAGTTTGACGTGGCCTTTATGGCAAACAGGGTGATGCAGGAGTGCTTCTTGAAATTAACCGACCTAGAGGAAGGTGGTTATTTCAATCAATTTTCCTTTTTCATGAGGGGGAGGATTGAAAGCATTAAGGTTTCTATACTGGTAAGAAATTAGACAATACCGGAAAATGACATAAAATTCTGGCTCAGCAGGCAACGCGAAAAGGTATTAAGTTTGGAATAAACTGATTATACACTTGGGGTTTGGGGGGAACTTGGTCAGCAAATGTGCACTTGTTGAGAAGTGGAGAAGGTGTAAAACATCTGTCGCCCGCTGCATACATTGGCCGCAATCGCATTCAGGTGTTCTACCAGGGTCAGCCAAAGACTTGTTTCAGGTGTGGTGACCCTGGGCACTTGAACCATGAGTGCGACGCGGTCAAGTGCAATCTATGCGGCGGACTGGGCCATACTTTAAAGACATATAATATAATTTGTTGCAATTTATGTGGGGGTGAAGGTCACCCATATAGTAGGTGCCCGGAATCGGTGAAAACAAAGGAATGGAGGAGGAGAAGAGAAAGTGTAGAGGAGTTAGTAACACAGAGGAGGGCAAAGGAGACGGAAGAAAGAGAGAAAAATGTGCAAGTAGGATCAGTGAAGGTACAGGAAGGGAAGGTGGAATGGAAGTAGGCAGGAGGAAGAGGGAAGGGAAAGAAAGGAAGAGAAAGATGAGGGGTTCCAACTAGAGATGAGCGGGTTCGGTTTCTTTGAATCCGAACCCGCACGAACTTCACTTTTTTTTCCACGGGTCCGAGCGACTCGGATCTTCCCGCCTTGCTCGGTTAACCCGAGCGCGCCCGAACGTCATCATGACGCTGTCGGATTCTCGCGAGGCTCGGATTCTATCGCGAGACTCGGATTCTATATAAGGAGCCGCGCGTCGCCGCCATTTTCACTCGTGCATTGAGATTGATAGGGAGAGGACGTGTCTGGCGTCCTCTCCATTAGAATAGAGATAGATAGATTAGATAGAGAGAGATTGTGCAGAGTCGCAGACAGAGTTAGTTTACCACAGTCAGTGACCAGTGCAGTTGCTAGTTAACTTTTATTTAATATAATATATCCGTTCACTTCTCTCTGCTATATCCGTTCTCTGCCTGAAAAAAAAAACGATACACAGCACAGTCAGTCACACAGTGTGACTCAGTCTGTGTGCACTCAGCTCAGCCCAGTGTGCTGCACAGTCATCAATGTATAAATTAAAAGCTTATAATTAATTGTGGGGGAGACTGGGGAGCACTGCAGGTTGTTAGCAGGAGCCAGGAGTACAATTATATTAATTAACAGTGCACACTTTTGCTGCAGGAGTGGTGACCAGTGCCTGACCACCAGTATAGTATTGTTGTATACTACTAATATCTCTTTAAATATCAACCAGTCTATATTAGCAGCAGACACAGTACAGTGCGGTAGTTCACGGCTGTGGCTACCTCTGTGTCGGCACACGGCAGGCAGTCCGTCCGACCAGAATTGTATTATTTATTATTATATACCTACCACCTAACCGTGGTTTTTTTTTCATTCTTTATACCGTCATAGTGTCATCCTAATTGTTACGAGTATACTACTATCTCTTTATCAACCAGTGTACAGTGCGGTAGTTCACGGCTGTGGCTACCTCTGTGTCGGCACACGGCAGGCAGTCCGTCCGACCAGAATTGTATTATTTATTATTATATACCTACCACCTAACCGTGGTTTTTTTTTCATTCTTTATACCGTCATAGTGTCATCCTAATTGTTACGAGTATACTACTATCTCTTTATCAACCAGTGTACAGTGCGGTAGTTCACGGCTGTGGCTACCTCTGTGTCGGCACACGGCAGGCAGTCCGTCCGACCAGAATTGTATTATTTATTATTATATACCTACCACCTAACCGTGGTTTTTTTTTCATTCTTTATACCGTCATAGTGTCATCCTAATTGTTACGAGTATACTACTATCTCTTTATCAACCAGTGTACAGTGCGGTAGTTCACGGCTGTGGCTACCTCTGTGTCGGCACACGGCAGGCAGTCCGTCCGACCAGAATTGTATTATTTATTATTATATACCTACCACCTAACCGTGGTTTTTTTTTCATTCTTTATACCGTCATAGTGTCATCCTAATTGTTACGAGTATACTACTATCTCTTTATCAACCAGTGTACAGTGCGGTAGTTCACGGCTGTGGCTACCTCTGTGTCGGCAGTCGGCAGGCAGTCCGTCCATCCATAATTGTATTATTATTATAATATATACCACCTAACCGTGGTTTTTTTTTCATTCTTTATACCGTCATAGTGTCATACTAGTTGTTACGAGTATACTACTATCTCTTTATCAACCAGTGTACAGTGCGGTAGTTCACGGCTGTGGCTACCTCTGTGTCGGCAGTCGGCAGGCAGTCCGTCCATCCATAATTGTATTATTATTATAATATATACCACCTAACTGTGGTTTTTTTTGCATTCTTTATACCGTCGTCATAGTGTCATACTAGTTGTTACGAGTATACTACTATCTCTTTATCAACCAGTGTACAGTGCGGTAGTTCACGGCTGTGGCTACCTCTGTGTCGGCAGTCGGCAGGCAGTCCGTCCATCCATAATTGTATTATTATTATAATATATACCACCTAACCGTGGTTTTTTTTTCATTCTTTATACCGTCGTCATAGTGTCATACTAGTTGTTACGAGTATACTACTATCTCTTTATCAACCAGTGTACAGTGCGGTAGTTCACGGCTGTGGCTACCTCTGTGTCGGCAGTCGGCAGGCAGTCCGTCCATCCATAATTGTATTATTATTATAATATATACCACCTAACCGTGGTTTTTTTTTCATTCTTTATACCGTCGTCATAGTGTCATACTAGTTGTTACGAGTATACTACTATCTCTTTATCAACCAGTGTACAGTGCGGTAGTTCACGGCTGTGGCTACCTCTGTGTCGGCAGTCGGCAGGCAGTCCGTCCATCCATAATTGTATTATTATTATAATATATACCACCTAACCGTGGTTTTTTTTTCATTCTTTATACCGTCGTCATAGTGTCATACTAGTTGTTACGAGTATACTACTATCTCTTTATCAACCAGTGTACAGTGCGGTAGTTCACGGCTGTGGCTACCTCTGTGTCGGCAGTCGGCAGGCAGTCCGTCCATCCATAATTGTATTATTATTATAATATATACCACCTAACCGTGGTTTTTTTTTCATTCTTTATACCGTCGTCATAGTGTCATACTAGTTGTTACGAGTATACTACTATCTCTTTATCAACCAGTGTACAGTGCGGTAGTTCACGGCTGTGGCTACCTCTGTGTCGGCAGTTGGCAGGCAGTCCGTCCATCCATAATTGTATTATTATTATAATATATACCACCTAACCGTGGTTTTTTTATACCACCTAACCGTGGCAGTCCGTCCATAATTGTATACTAGTATCCAATCCATCCATCTCCATTGTTTACCTGAGGTGCCTTTTAGTTCTGCCTATAAAATATGGAGAACAAAAAAGTTGAGGTTCCAAAATTAGGGAAAGATCAAGATCCACTTCCACCTCGTGCTGAAGCTGCTGCCACTAGTCATGGCCGAGACGATGAAATGCCAGCAACGTCGTCTGCCAAGGCCGATGCCCAATGTCATAGTACAGAGCATGTCAAATCCAAAACACCAAATATCAGAAAAAAAAGGACTCCAAAACCTAAAATAAAATTGTCGGAGGAGAAGCGTAAACTTGCCAATATGCCATTTACCACACGGAGTGGCAAGGAACGGCTGAGGCCCTGGCCTATGTTCATGGCTAGTGGTTCAGCTTCACATGAGGATGGAAGCACTCAGCCTCTCGCTAGAAAACTGAAAAGACTCAAGCTGGCAAAAGCACCGCAAAGAACTGTGCGTTCTTTGAAATCCCAAATCCACAAGGAGAGTCCAATTGTGTCGTTTGCGATGCCTGACCTTCCCAACACTGGACGTGAAGAGCATGCGCCTTCCACTATTTGCATGCCCCCTGCAAGTGCTGGAAGGAGCACCCGCAGTCCAGTTCCTGATAGTCAGATTGAAGATGTCAGTGTTGAAGTACACCAGGATGAGGAGGATATGGGTGTTGCTGGCGCTGGGGAGGAAATTGACCAGGAGGATTCTGATGGTGAGGTGGTTTGTTTAAGTCAGGCACCCGGGGAGACACCTGTTGTCCGTGGGAGGAATATGGCCGTTGACATGCCAGGTGAAAATACCAAAAAAATCAGCTCTTCGGTGTGGAGGTATTTCACCAGAAATGCGGACAACAGGTGTCAAGCCGTGTGTTCCCTTTGTCAAGCTGTAATAAGTAGGGGTAAGGACGTTAACCACCTCGGAACATCCTCCCTTATACGTCACCTGCAGCGCATTCATAATAAGTCAGTGACAAGTTCAAAAACTTTGGGTGACAGCGGAAGCAGTCCACTGACCAGTAAATCCCTTCCTCTTGTAACCAAGCTCACGCAAACCACCCCACCAACTCCCTCAGTGTCAATTTCCTCCTTCCCCAGGAATGCCAATAGTCCTGCAGGCCATGTCACTGGCAAGTCTGACGAGTCCTCTCCTGCCTGGGATTCCTCCGATGCATCCTTGCGTGTAACGCCTACTGCTGCTGGCGCTGCTGTTGTTGCCGCTGGGAGTCGATGGTCATCCCAGAGGGGAAGTCGTAAGCCCACTTGTACTACTTCCAGTAAGCAATTGACTGTTCAACAGTCCTTTGCGAGGAAGATGAAATATCACAGCAGTCATCCTACTGCAAAGCGGATAACTGAGTCCTTGACAACTATGTTGGTGTTAGACGTGCGTCCGGTATCCGCCGTTAGTTCACAGGGAACTAGACAATTTATTGAGGCAGTGTGCCCCCGTTACCAAATACCATCTAGGTTCCACTTCTCTAGGCAGGCGATACCGAGAATGTACACGGACGTCAGAAAAAGACTCACCAGTGTCCTAAAAAATGCAGTTGTACCCAATGTCCACTTAACCACGGACATGTGGACAAGTGGAGCAGGGCAGGGTCAGGACTATATGACTGTGACAGCCCACTGGGTAGATGTATGGACTCCCGCCGCAAGAACAGCAGCGGCGGCACCAGTAGCAGCATCTCGCAAACGCCAACTCTTTCCTAGGCAGGCTACGCTTTGTATCACCGCTTTCCAGAATACGCACACAGCTGAAAACCTCTTACGGCAACTGAGGAAGATCATCGCGGAATGGCTTACCCCAATTGGACTCTCCTGTGGATTTGTGGCATCGGACAACGCCAGCAATATTGTGTGTGCATTAAATATGGGCAAATTCCAGCACGTCCCATGTTTTGCACATACCTTGAATTTGGTGGTGCAGAATTTTTTAAAAAACGACAGGGGCGTGCAAGAGATGCTGTCGGTGGCCAGAAAAATTGCGGGACACTTTCGGCGTACAGGCACCACGTACAGAAGACTGGAGCACCACCAAAAACTACTGAACCTGCCCTGCCATCATCTGAAGCAAGAAGTGGTAACGAGGTGGAATTCAACCCTCTATATGCTTCAGAGGTTGGAGGAGCAGCAAAAGGCCATTCAAGCCTATACAATTGAGCACGATATAGGAGATGGAATGCACCTGTCTCAAGTGCAGTGGAGAATGATTTCAACGTTGTGCAAGGTTCTGATGCCCTTTGAACTTGCCACACGTGAAGTCAGTTCAGACACTGCCAGCCTGAGTCAGGTCATTCCCCTCATCAGGCTTTTGCAGAAGAAGCTGGAGGCATTGAAGAAGGAGCTAACACGGAGCGATTCCGCTAGGCATGTGGGACTTGTGGATGCAGCCCTTAATTCGCTTAACAAGGATTCACGGGTGGTCAATCTGTTGAAATCAGAGCACTACATTTTGGCCACCGTGCTCGATCCTAGATTTAAAGCCTACCTTGGATCTCTCTTTCCGGCAGACACAGGTCTGCTGGGGTTGAAAGACCTGCTGGTGACAAAATTGTCAAGTCAAGCGGAACGCGACCTGTCAACATCTCCTCCTTCACATTCTCCCGCAACTGGGGGTGCGAGGAAAAGGCTCAGAATTCCGAGCCCACCCGCTGGCGGTGATGCAGGGCAGTCTGGAGCGACTGCTGATGCTGACATCTGGTCCGGACTGAAGGACCTGACAACGATTACGGACATGTCGTCTACTGTCACTGCATATGATTCTCTCAACATTGATAGAATGGTGGAGGATTATATGAGTGACCGCATCCAAGTAGGCACGTCACACAGTCCGTACTTATACTGGCAGGAAAAAGAGGCAATTTGGAGGCCCTTGCACAAACTGGCTTTATTCTACCTAAGTTGCCCTCCCACAAGTGTGTACTCCGAAAGAGTGTTTAGTGCCGCCGCTCACCTTGTCAGCAATCGGCGTACGAGGTTACATCCAGAAAATGTGGAGAAGATGATGTTCATTAAAATGAATTATAATCAATTCCTCCGCGGAGACATTGACCAGCAGCAATTGCCTCCACAAAGTACACAGGGAGCTGAGATGGTGGATTCCAGTGGGGACGAATTGATAATCTGTGAGGAGGGGGATGTACACGGTGATATATCGGAGGGTGAAGATGAGGTGGACATCTTGCCTCTGTAGAGCCAGTTTGTGCAAGGAGAGATTAATTGCTTCTTTTTTGGGGGGGGTCCAAACCAACCCGTCATATCAGTCACAGTCGTGTGGCAGACCCTGTCACTGAAATGATGGGTTGGTTAAAGTGTGCATGTCCTGTTTTGTTTGTACAACATAAGGGTGGGTGGGAGGGCCCAAGGATAATTCCATCTTGCACCTCTTTTTTCTTTTCTCTTTCTTTGCATCATGTGCTGATTGGGGAGGGTTTTTTGGAAGGGACATCCTGCGTGACACTGCAGTGCCACTCCTAGATGGGCCCGGTGTTTGTGTCGGCCACTAGGGTCGCTAATCTTACTCACACAGCTACCTCATTGCGCCTCTTTTTTTCTTTGCGTCATGTGCTGTTTGGGGAGGGTTTTTTGGAAGGGACATCCTGCGTGACACTGCAGTGCCACTCCTAGATGTGCCCGGTGTTTGTGTCGGCCACTAGGGTCGCTAATCTTACTCACACAGTCAGCTACCTCATTGCGCCTCTTTTTTTCTTTGCGTCATGTGCTGTTTGGGGAGGGTTTTTTGGAAGGGCCATCCTGCGTGACACTGCAGTGCCACTCCTAGATGGGCCCGGTGTTTGTGTCGGCCACTAGGGTCGCTTATCTTACTCACACAGCGACCTCGGTGCAAATTTTAGGACTAAAAATAATATTGTGAGGTGTGATGTGTTCAGAATAGGCTGAAAATGAGTGTAAATTATGTTTTTTGAGGTTAATAATACTTTGGGATCAAAATTACCCCCAAATTCTATGATTTAAGCTGTTTTTTAGGGTTTTTTTAAAAAAACACCCGAATCCAAAACACACCCGAATCCGACAAAAAAAATTCGGTGAGGTTTTGCCAAAACGCGGTCGAACCCAAAACACGGCCGCGGAACCGAACCCAAAACCAAAACACAAAACCCAAAAAATTTCCGGCGCTCATCTCTAGTTCCAACTAGTAGTAAAGGGAGGAAAAAGGTAGGCAGGGATAATTAAAGAAAATTTACTACTTTTCAATAGGTTTGAAGGGGCACCTACGGACGAAGAAGAGGGGGAAATAATGAGAGAAAAAGGAGAGCTAGTGCTAACGCAAAAAAAAGTAAGGAAGAGAAGGAAGAGAGAGAAAGGGAGTGGGGAAGGCGGAAGATAGAAGAAGGAGAGAAAAGGAAGTTTGACGGAGGTTTCAGGGAAAGAATCAGAAAGTGAGTTGGAGTGGGACACGGTAGGATCTACATTAGTGGGGAAGGACAAGGAGGAAGGTGATCATGTAGAATCAAACATGGAGGAAATTGGGGAGGGAGTGCAGGAATCCACAATGGAGAAGAATTCGCCTTCAATGGATCCTGCCCGGAAACCCCCAGATCCTGGTTTAGGCGTGGAGGGAGCCAGGATGAAAGAAGGAGAGGCTGTTGTAAGAATGGAATGTGGTGTTGGTGGTGGCGATGGTGAAGGAGGTGGTGGGGAGAAGTGAATAAGGAAAATGGGTAGTGAAACTCAATCACCAAAGAAACATGGATCTCCACCCTATACGATGTGCCATGATTAATGTGGCTGCCGTTCTTTCCGATAAAGCTCGGTTTATGGCTTTTGATTTTTTTAACAACCAGGATTTTGATATTTTGTTTTTGCAGGAGACCCGGGTTAGCAGGTTGGCCGTTCTCCACAAAGTCAAAAGCGAGTGGAGAGGTGGGCCCTCCAATTGGTCTCTTGCAGATGAGCTTTACGTGGGATGGCGGTACTTTTTGCTGGCATAGTAACTGTGCACAAGGTTATTGAGTTACAAATTGGAAGGTGTATGAGCTTAGATGTCACCTTGAGAGGGCATGACCTAAGGATGATCAACATCTATGTGCCCCAGACAGCCTGGGATAGGAAATGCCTTTTCAAGAAGATCAAGCCATTTCTTTTACGGCCCAGCAGGTTGTTTTTGGTGGCGATTTCAATGCCGTAGTTAGGCCAAAAGACAGGGGCGTCACCATAAAAACCCTGGGCTATGATTCAAATTATTTAGTGTCAATGGTTAGGCAGGCTGGGTTGGTTGATGTTCATATTCGATATCACCCAGACCTCACGGGGTACACTTATTTTAGTGGTCAGAGTAGATCCAGAATAGATAGGTTTTTCATTAAAGAAACTTCCAAGACTTTGCCTTCATAGGTAAGGTTGGTGGAATTTTCGGATGACGGATTCTTGACTTTTTCTTTGAATGCTTCACAGTCCATATCGAAAGGGAGGGGCCTATGGAGGCTGAACTCAGAGCTCCTGATGGAAGAGAAGGTAAGACAATCCTTTAGGGAATTCTTCCAAGCACAGGAAACACTGTTGGAGGCAGGATGGAGTAGATCGGAGTGGTGGGAGGAGGTCAAAGAGAGGACCCGAGGGTTTTTCAAATGGCTGGTAGCAAAGAAAAACTTGATAAAGAAAAGTGCCTACTGTATTCTGAGGAGGAAATTGGATTTCCTGATCTCTGAAAGAGGAGATGATGGGGAAATCTCCCGGGTGAAATCTCGGATGCAGCAGCTGCAGTATAGTCGACTTTCGTCTTTGATTCAGGAGAGGGATTACGGAAAATACCACTCCCCGGATCCCTACCAGAGTTGTAGGAGAAGGATCGAGATAAAAGAAATCAGAGGTCTGATTGATAGAAAGGGTGTCGTGCAGGAGGGGAGAGAGGGCATCCTGGAAGTCATCAGAACCTATTACACTGATCTGCTGTCCGAGAAAGCACTTAGCAGAGAAAGGATGGAAGTATTTCTTGGGAGGATACCCGGGCTTGTGGAACCGGATGCCTCAATTGATTGCTTAGAGAGTGAGATATCTGTGGAGGAGGTCAGAGAAGCAATTGGGGGTTTAACATCAAAAAAGACACCTGGGCCAGATGGTTTAACAGCTGAATTCTATAAAGAATTCTCAGACGTCCTGGCACCTCATCTTGTGGAGGTTTTTAATAGTGGCCTGGCAGAGGGTGAACTCCCTCCCTCCATGAGGATTTCTGCACTTATCTTACTCTCTAAAGGTAAGGACCCAGTCCGTGTTGAGAACTGGCGCCCCATTGCACTCCTCAATACGGATAGAAAGGTGTTGGCAAAAATCATATTCAATAGGCTGATGGAATTTTCCGGGCAGTTGCTCTCTGCTTCTCAGCATTGTACTGTGAAAGGTCAAAGCACATTTAGTGCTGTCCTTGGTGTCCGGGAGGCCATAGAGCGATGCAAGGTTGAGAAGTGGGGGAAGTATTTACTGGCATTGGATCAGTCCAAAGCTTTTGACCGAGTCAACCATGAGTACCTCTGGACTTTGCTGGAAAAGTATGGCATTCCAGTTAAGTTAGTCAATTGGCTATGCATATTGTACAGCAAGGCCGAGAGCTTCCCGCTTGTTAATGGTTGGGTAGGGCATGCCTTTGTGGTGAACTCTGGTGTCCGTCAAGGTTGCCCCCTGAGCCCTCTTCTTTATGTGTTTGCGATCAATCCTTTTATTCGGAGGATTGAGGACAGCATGGTGGGAGGGGTGCAGCTGGGCCAGGGAGAACCACTAAGGGTAATTGCCTATGCTGATGATGTCACAGTGGTTCTGTCGTCAAACACAGAGGCCTGTGATGTGGACCAACTGATAGGCGAATACTCAGGAGCCTCGGGCTCCATGATAAATCAGGACAAGTGTGAAGTTTTCTGGATGGGGGAGGAAGGTAGAGAATTCAACCTTCCGGACAGCCTCCCCGTGGCCAGCAATCCAATTAAGATTCCAGGAATAAGATTCGACCAGGGCAATTATGCCACAGCAAATTGGGAAAGGAAACTGGAAGAGGCGACCCGGAAAGTAAGAAGCTGGAGAGGATGGAAATTCTCTCTGAGTAAAAGGGTTGATTTGTGTAAAACCTATCTGATCCCATTGTTTTTATATGTCAGTTATGTATGTTTTTTGCCACAACCACTGTGATCTAAAATTGGCTCTTTGTTTTTCCTGCTGTTGTGGGGAAACAAAATGAATATGGTCAAGAGAGGCATTGCATGCAAACCGAGGACCAAGGGGAAGCTGGATATGGTCAACCCGGTGGTATTTTTTATAACAGCTTTTTTTTAAATGAATTTCGGGGGTCTGTTTTCAGAGTCCTCCCCTCGGTGGGCAGACGGTTTTAGGGAATGGATATCCCCCTTCCTCACAGTATGGATAGAAGGACGTCACTTGAGAAATTCTCGGCCTAAAAGAGGCCACCTCCCGATCTATGTGATCCAGTGCTTGAGAGTGATTGGGCAGTGGGGTTTGGGAGTGGGGGAGTTAAGAGATCTCAGTAGGAAGGAGTTGGGGAAGAGGGTCTTGCAAACTCACTTCCATGTCCCATTGGCCCTGAAGGATTGCCCAGGAACTGTATATTCAGAAGGGATTTCTCTGTTAAATTCTCAGAGGATCCCGTTGAAATTTATGGACATCGCCTGGCTCTCATTCCAAGGGAAGCTCTACATTAGGGGGAACCTGAATTTAAGAAGATCTGATGATCGTGATTGTCCACGGGAGGAGTGTCAAGGTCAGGAGGAGAGTATGGACCACTTCTTGCTTCAGTGTACTTTTAATATAGACATTTACAAAAGAGTGTCAAGCGCTCTAGGAATACCTTGTCTTTCTGGACTGGATTACCAGGGATGGGCATATGGGGCACTCAAAGGGTATGGGGAATTTGATTTATGCACAATTTTTATGATAAGTTTAGCTGTCAGGTATCACTTATGGAATGCATGGTGTAAGGTTTCATTGAGAAATAAAGTCCTTCCCTGCGGAGTGGTGGAGGGTTTAATACTGCACGAGGTGAAGCGGAAGATGGAAATGGAGGAGGAGAGATTGGACGTCACCAGTTGGTCCCACTTGTGGTGACGGCTGAAGCCCCCTTAGTGGGTGATGGAAGATTTCTAGCCTCCAGGTACTGGTAAAAACTTTTCTATAACTATCTCACTTTTTAGTTGAAATAGAATTTTGAGATTGAGATTTGTTTATTTTTTTAAATGGTTGCGTACACTGGAAGAGCTGCCTAGATTTGTTATTGACTTCTCATTTAAATGTTGGATTGTCCAGGATGAAAGTAGAGTGAATGGTATAGAAGGTGAGTGGGTGGGTGGGTTGAGAGTGGAGTGAAAGGTGGTGGTGGGGAATGAAAGGAATTGCGAGAGAGGTATGCATGTGTTAGGGTCTCCTGCCCTGTGCTGCCACGTCGTCATGGCAACCGGGAGACAAGTGCTAGCGGAGTAACCTGAGCGCAGCTGATACTCCGGTTCGGGTCTTTTGCTGTGCAGTGGTTATAGGCTCTGTGCATGGCAGGGGATCCGGTGCTGGTTTTTGTGCTCACAGTCTGTGAGGTCTGAGTGGGGCGTGGACAGCACCTGCTTTATAAGGCCTCTTTTCAGGGTAAGCAGATGCTGCTGAATCTTTGTTGGTTAGTCAGTTTCTGAAAGTTAGCCAGTACTGTGTAGCTTTGTATTTGTTTGTTGCTTACTGCAAATAGGCCTGGGGATTTGGTATTACACTCTGCCAATCCAGACCTAGCAGTAAGACTGGAGTCAGTCGTTTAGCTTGCTGGGGTTCTGTTACCACTCTGTGAACTTAGCAAGTTTGCGGCTGTATTCTAAGACTTGCCTGTCTAATCCTGCCTCACTGTGCTAGGTGTCAGGGGTCAGTTTAGTGGCAGTAAACCGAACCTGTGCACTGCAAGTGAGAATTAGGATTGTGGAGAATCTCCTTGTGTCTATCATTCCATCTCTGACCAAGGAGTTTACTGCCACAACCGTTGGTAACCCTTTAGGGTTTTGCTGTTGCCCTTAGCAACAGCATTTCGGGTTTTCTGTGTATTAAAACACAACATCTTGCTTTTCACATCTGAGCAGTTCTAATACAAGGGAGATACCCAGTTCCTTAGCCTCTGGGCTTCTCTGTTCACGTTGTGTGTATTTTGTTACCCTACCACCTTCTGTGTACGTTATGTCATATTCCCTAGTCTGTCTGTGAGTCCATTTGTTTTGCATAACAGTTCAAACACCAGTACATTCCTGCAGGCACTGGAGTGCATAACAGTCCTGACACCAGTACTTTCCTGCAGGCACTGGTGTGCATAACATATTCAGCAGCCCAATACTCCTGTTGAAATTTTGTGGGAATATGGAGCATACCCCTCAAAATACGTTGCAACAGGTGGTTGATCAGGTGCAGGTCCTGACTCAAAAATTTAATGATTTGTCCATTAAAATGCAAACCTCCCAGGCTGCTGGCGGAGCTCCCGCAGCAGCAGCACCTGCAGGGGTTAAGGAGCCGAAAGTAAATCTCCCGGATCGTTTTTCTGGAGATCGCTCGCAGTTCTTTTGTTTCAAGGAGAGCTGCAAGCTATACTTCCGGCTTAGGCCTCAGTCTTCTGGGTCGGAGATTCAGCGGGTGGGCATAGTGATTTCCTTGCTACAAGGAGACCCACAGGTCTGGGCATATGGGTTGCAGCCTGACTGTCCGTCGCTTAAAAGTGTTGATGCTTTTTTTACGGCACTGGGCATGTTGTATGATGACCCTGACAAGACGGCCTCAGCCGAGGCTCAGATTTCGATCCTTAAGCAAGGGCGAAGGCCAGTTGAGGTTTACTGTACGGAGTTTCGGAGGTTGGCCCATGATACCCAGTGGAATGACCCAGCCCTGAGACACCAGTACCGAAGAGGTCTTTCTAACCAGAAAAAGGACCAACTGGTACAACATCCCTTGCCTGATAGCTTGGATCAGCTCATGCAGTTATCCATCCGGGTGGATAGACGGCTGAGAGAGCGTAGGTTTGAAAGGGAGACTGAGATTTCCTTCCTTCCCAAGGGAACCTCAGACTCTGAGGAATTTTCTGAGGAGCCTATGCAGATTGGGGCTACCCGCCTCTCCTCGCGTGAGAAGATGCGGAGGAGACAGCAGGGGTTGTGTTTGTACTGTGGGAATAAAGGTCATGTGGTAGTATCATGCCCAGAAAAGCCGGAAAACTTCAGGGCCTGAGGGTGATGGGAAATATCCTGTCAGGCCAGAAGTCAGAATTTCCCAAGAAGACTTTTATCATTCCGGTGACCTTGAAGATCCTCGGTCAAACTGTCAAGACTGAGGCCTTTGTGGACAGTGGGGCCGACGGGGTTTTTATGGACCGCCAATTCGCCCTGAAACACTCTGTTCCCTTAGTACCCTTGGCATCGGAAATTGAGATTTGTGGGTTAAACGGGGAACCATTATCCCAAGGTAAAATTACCTCTTGCACTAGCCAGATTTCTTTGTTTATTGGAGCCACACACTCTGAAAAATTGTCCTTTTATGTGACTGTCTGTACTTTTGCCCCATTGGTGTTGGGGTTACCCTGGTTAAGGGCCCACAATCCTCAATTTGACTGGGTCTCTGGGGAGATTCTTAGTTGGAGTACTGATTGTTTCAGGAGTTGCTTGAGCCTTCCAGTCAGGTTCTCGCAGCTAAGTTTGCCAGGATTGCCAGGGTGTTATGCAGATTTTGCGGACGTGTTCTCCAAAAAAGTTGCAGAGGTACTACCTCCCCATCGCTCCTATGACTGTGCCATTGATTTGTTGCCAAATGCTAAGCTTCCCAAGAGCAGGTTGTACTCCCTGTCACGTCCTGAGACTCAGGCTATGGCAGAGTACATTCAGGAGAACTTGGCTAAGGGATTTATCAGACCTTCACAGTCTCCAGTTGGGTCGGGGTTCTTCTTCGTGGGTAAAAAGGACGGTTCGTTGCGACCCTGCATCGACTTCAGGGAATTGAACCGTATCACGATTAAAAACTCATACCCACTGCCTCTCATTTCGGTCTTGTTTGACCAGCTTCGTACTGCCACCATTTTTTCTAAGATTGACCTACGCGGTGCGTACAATCTAATCCGAATAAGAGAGGGGGATGAATGGAAGACTGCCTTTAATACCCACTCGGGGCATTATGAATATTTGGTGATGCCTTTTGGGCTCTGTAATGCCCCGGCAGTCTTCCAGGATTTCATGAATGATGTGCTCAGGGAATATTTGGATAGATTCTTAGTTGTATACTTAGATGACATCCTAATCTTCTCCCATTCCCTGGAGGAACATCGGAAGCATGTACGCTTAGTCCTCCAGAAACTCAGAGACCACCGGCTTGGGGCAAAGCTGGAGAAGTGCGAATTTGAAGTTCAGCAAATCGCATTTCTAGGATATATTATCTCCCCAGAAGGTTTCCAAATGGAGGGTTCCAAGGTACAGGCAGTCCTGGATTGGGTGCAGCCCACTAGTTTGAAGGCGCTTCAGCGTTTCCTGGGCTTTGCGAATTTTTATAGACGATTTATCGCTGGATTTTCGTCTATAGTGGCGCCCTTGGTGGCACTCACTAAGAAAGGGGCGGATGTTGCTCACTGGTCTTGTGAGGCTAAAGCGGCTTTTGCCCGTCTCAAAAGGGCATTTGTTTCGGCCAAGGTGCTGCGACACCCAGATCCAGAGCGTCCTTTTGTGGTGGAGGTGGATGCCTCTGAGATGGGTATTGGGGCAGTGCTTTCTCAGATGGGAGTGTCAGATAATCGCCTTCATCCCTGTGCTTACTTTTCCCGTAAATTTTCGCCTGCCGAGATGAATTATGACGTGGGTAACCGGGAATTGTTGGCTATTAAGGATGCACTCGAGGAGTGGAGACACTGGCTTGAGGGGGCTAAGTTTGTGGTCTCAATTCTCACTGACCATAAGAATCTGGCATATTTAGAGTCAGCGAAGCATCTCAATGCCAGGCAGGCACGATGGGCTTTGTTTTTTGCTCGCTTTAATTTTTTGATAACATATCGCCCTGGGTCAAAAAACATCAAGGCTGATGCGCTCTCGCGGAGTTTTGCTCCAATCCAGGAGACCACCGAGGAGCCGTTGCCCATTGTTTCCCCATCATGTATTAAAGTGGGCATTACCCAGGACCTCTTATCATTAGTCCTTAGAGCACAGGAGCAGGCTCCTCCAGACCTTCCGGTAGGTCTTTTGTTTGTGCCTCCTAGGTTAAGACAGCGAGTGTTCCTGGAATTCCATGCCAAGAAGTCTGCAGGTCACCCGGGTATTGCCAGAACTCGGGAGTTGCTATCTAGGGCGGTGTGGTGGCCCTCGGTGGCTAAGGATGTGGATCAGTGGGTTCGGGCATGTGACATCTGTGCCCGAAATAAGACTCCTAGAGGGGTTCCTGTTGGCCCACTACATCCACTCTCTATCCCATCTAAGCCATGGACCCACATTTCAATGGATTTTGTGGTGGACTTGCCCAAATCCTCGGGGATGACAGCCATCTGGGTTGTCGTTGACAGGTTTTCGAAGATGGCGCACTTCGTTCCACTGGTTGGGCTGCCATCGGCCAGACGCCTGTCTGAATTATTTATGCTGCATGTTGTGCGTCTCCACGGGTTGCCACTTGATGTGGTCTCTGACCGCGGATCCCAGTTTGTGGCCAAATTCTGGAGGGCATTTTGTTCCGATCTCCAGATTTCTGTCAGCTTGTCGTCGGGCTACCATCCGCAGTCTAATGGGCAGACTGAAAGGGTGAACCAGTCCTTGGAGCAGTTCCTCAGGTGTTATGTCTCCAAGTGTCAGACTGACTGGGTTGCTCATCTGTCCTTGGCGGAGTTTGCCTATAACAACGCGGCTCACTCTGCTACAGGGATCTCTCCCTTCCTTTGTGTGTATGGGCATCATCCTAAGGCCAATTCTTTTGACCCCCTGGACTCCATGCCTGGTGGTTCCTCTGTGGTTTCGGTCCTTAGAGGTATTTGGCGGAAAGTGAAGAAAGCCCTTGTGTCTGTGTCATTAGTGACCAAAAGGGTTTTTGATAAGCGGAAAAGACCCTGCAGCTTCAAATTAGGAGACTTCGTCTGGTTGTCTACCAAGAATTTGAAGTTGAGACAGCCATCTCATAAGTTAGGCCCCCGGTTCATCGGCCCTTATAAGATCACCAGGGTTATCAATCCGGTGGCATTTCAGTTAGATCTGCCCCGTTCTTTGGGTATCAATAAAACATTTCATTGTTCCCTTTTAAAACGGGCGATTAGTAATCCTTCTTCCAGTGGAAGACCTTCCCCTCTTCTGATACGTGGCCAGAGGGAGTTTGTTGTTGAAAGGATTCTTGACTCCAAGGTGGTTCGGGGTCGGCTGTCATTTTTGGTGCACTGGAAGGGGTATGGCCCGGAGGAGCGGTCGTGGGTGCGCAGTTGTGATCTTCATGCCCCCAGACTGATACGCTCTTTCTTCTCGCAGTTCCCCGATAAACCCGGTGGTAGGGGTTCTTTGACCCCTCGTCAGAGGGGGGGTACTGTTAGGGTCTCCTGCCCTGTGCTGCCACGTCGTCATGGCAACCGGGAGACAAGTGCTAGCGGAGTAACCTGAGCGCAGCTGATACTCCGGTTCGGGTCTTTTGCTGTGCAGTGGTTATAGGCTCTGTGCATGGCAGGGGATCCGGTGCTGGTTTTTGTGCTCACAGTCTGTGAGGTCTGAGTGGGGCGTGGACAGCACCTGCTTTATAAGGCCTCTTTTCAGGGTAAGCAGATGCTGCTGAATCTTTGTTGGTTAGTCAGTTTCTGAAAGTTAGCCAGTACTGTGTAGCTTTGTATTTGTTTGTTGCTTACTGCAAATAGGCCTGGGGATTTGGTATTACACTCTGCCAATCCAGACCTAGCAGTAAGACTGGAGTCAGTCGTTTAGCTTGCTGGGGTTCTGTTACCACTCTGTGAACTTAGCAAGTTTGCGGCTGTATTCTAAGACTTGCCTGTCTAATCCTGCCTCACTGTGCTAGGTGTCAGGGGTCAGTTTAGTGGCAGTAAACCGAACCTGTGCACTGCAAGTGAGAATTAGGATTGTGGAGAATCTCCTTGTGTCTATCATTCCATCTCTGACCAAGGAGTTTACTGCCACACCCGTTGGTAACCCTTTAGGGTTTTGCTGTTGCCCTTAGCAACAGCATTTCGGGTTTTCTATGTATTAAAACACAACATCTTGCTTTTCACATCTGAGCAGTTCTAATACAAGGGAGATACCCAGTTCCTTAGCCTCTGGGCTTCTCTGTTCACGTTGTGTGTATTTTGTTACCCTACCACCTTCTGTGTACGTTATGTCATATTCCCTAGTCTGTCTGTGAGTCCATTTGTTTTGCATAACAGTTCAAACACCAGTACATTCCTGCAGGCACTGGAGTGCATAACAGTCCTGACACCAGTACTTTCCTGCAGGCACTGGTGTGCATAACAGCATGGGCTCAAGTACAGGAGGAGGAGGAGGAGGAGGAGGAGGAGGCTAGTTTCGGGAAAAGAAGGGTTCTTAAGGAAGTTGTTTGAATTAAGGAATAATAATTAAAAAAAAATTGAAGGGAATATGTAAAATGGGGAAAAGTGTTAGGAACAAATGGAAAATTTGTTTGTTGTTCAGTTTTTACTTTATTTATTTGTTGCAAATTTGTAAATATGTAAATAAAATGTAAGAAGGTTGCAATATTCAAATAAAAACATTACCAGTATAGTACAGTACAATAGTCCAGTGAAGTTTTCGCTGCTCAGTGTCAGTTCTCCGTAGTATCATCAGTGATCAGTATAATCAGTTCTTAGTATAATCAGTGCGCTGTTAGACATGTGCTCGTTTTCCGCTATTAGTGCAGTGGGATTTAGACAATTGATGAAGTTATTGTGTCCCCGGTACAAAATCCCATCTAGATTCCACTTAACTAGGCAGGCGATAGCGAGATTTTACCAATTAATATCAGTGATTTATAATTATTAATTACAGTGATGTTGCCAAACAATTACAGTGATTTTGTCATTTTCTTCCAGTGATTTGGACCAATAATACCATTGATTAGAACAAATAATTCCAGTGATTTTGTCATTTTCTTAGAGTGATTTGGACCAATAATACCATTGAGTAGAACGAATAATTCCTGTGATATTGAGGTCTTTGTGTCGCTTAGCTTAGCCATCCAGCGACCACAGTGCACCTCTTTTTCTCTTTTCTTTGCATCAGGTGCTGTTTGGGGCCAATTTTTTTAAGTGCCATCCTGTCTGACACTGCAGTGCCACTCCTAGATGGGCCAGGTGTTTGTGCCGCCCTCTTGGATCACTTAGCTTAGTCATCCAGCGACCTCGGTGCAAATTTTAGGACTAAAAATAGTATTGTGAGGTGTTAGGTGTTCAGAATAGACTGAAAATGAGTGGAAATTGTGGTTATTGAGGTTAATAATACTATAGGATCAAAATTACCACCAAATTATATGATTTAAGCTGTTTTTGAGGGGGTTTTGAAAAAAACACCCAAATCCAAAACACACCCGAATCCAACAAAAAATTTTCAGGGAGGTTTTGCCAAAACGCGTCCGAATTCAAAACACGGCCGCGGAACCGAATCCAAAACCAAAACACGAAAAATTTCCGGTGCGCATCTCTATATATACACACACATTTATACATACACACATCTATATATATATATATATATATATATATATATATATATATATAAAACGACTGTATAGGCGGCACTCAGGAGACTGTATATGTGGTAAAAGTTCCTTTATTGCGTCACAGTCCGACACACGTTTCGGGACACATCATCAGGGACAATAACAGTGCAATTACAAATGACACATATAAATACCCAGAGGCACACTGACATCTCATTACCTGCTCAGACTCACCTGTCAGATGCCCGCCTTCCAGGAGCCCTGCCAATCCGCAGGTCACCACGCTGGAATGATGACGTGGTTAGTCCGTGTCAAAGTCAGAATAATATCACGCTGCACGTTGCCATATATGCACCTCATGCGCGTGCCTGCTGCACGTGCACATTCTCTCCCGTGCGTGTGGATATATGCAGCCGCGTGATGGCGCCTCGGACATGCGCTCGAGCGCGTGGTATGTGCATTTACGGTAGACTTTGTGTGCGTCTAGCGGGCGACTCAATCGTTTAATAATAGAACCAAATAGCTCGTTTTATAGATAATGTTCCCCTTAATGATAACTGTAAGTTTGGTTAATGTGACTTGTTCACGGACTTGGGAATCCCTCTTTACGTGGTACAAAGGGTCTGATTAAGGTTGAACAGTGGTGTCTGGTACCTAACCGAAGAGTATTTTTATAGCAATAATCCGGTGTTGGTTAGGTAAAGATTAATCGCTCCTGCGTGTAGTTATGGCCATTAGTAGTTTCTGGACATATTCTATATTTGCAGTTCATTATCCATGCGGCGGGAATCCGGAGATTCCCACCCACCTGAGCTGTTTGAAATAGTCACCGCCCACCTGTTCAAACTAGCCTATGACCTTTTGATATGATGCGAGGAGACATTCCTGTGTCCAATGAACAATGAGATTGCAGGTCCCTTTGTAGTATACTGTACTCAAGGTATATAAGATCAGCCAGCCTGAACAGCTCCCTCACTCTCCACAAACGGTTTTCATATTGACTAACTCGGGGCTGGTACCAGGCTGCGCTGTGATCGTTCCCAGTGTGTGTAAGTAATTCTCTGTGATTATCTCGCTCTTTGTTTGTATTGGCCACATTCTCTCTCTCTCTCTGTTTAGTTTAAAATTGTAACGTTATTGTATATTTCTGTCTAGATATTCTGTTAGAATTATATGTTAGTATGTAGTGTATGACTTGTAACTGTTTTACCCCTTTTCGATATAACTAAAAGCTTGTTAGTAAAGGTGTTGGATCCTTAGCACGGTATTGTGTGTTCATTATATTGCAGAGGGTAATAGGAGCGTCTCTATCGCTCAAACAGCTTTAGTGTAAACAAGGTTAAGCAGCATTATATCGCTACAGTGTTTCAGTACAAGGTCTACAGTATAAGAATATCCTTTCTGTGTGTTACATTCAAGGTTTACTGATTGTTATCTTGTGAGCGTCTGCGCCGCTCGTGATCTCCTCGTGGTCTCGAGCGTCCGCTACGCTGATAGCGTAGCATTACGGTAGTCGCTCGCCTATAGCGTGCTCGACTCCACGCATTAAGCTGTGAGCGAGCGTGCCGCATGTGCGTCTCGATCACGGCCTAGCGTATGCTACGCTAAATACGTACCCTTACGGTACCCCATACGCCAATTGCGTACTGTGTCTCTTACCCATTATTGTGAAGTTATAAGGTAATCTAAATCAGCATTATCATCTGCGACCTCGTAGGGAGCCAATCAGGATCCGGTATCGCGTTACCATGGATACCATCAGCAACACACCTGCCCGGCGCACCACTTCCGGCTCCGTAACCATGACACCAGCGGACGCCGTGCAGAGACGTAGCCAGTCAGGAGGGCGTGACCTTTGGTAGAGCTAATCAGGACCCAGTCCCGCGTCTCCATAGAAACCTGTGACATCTAATATACCAACAATAACAGACATGATAACACATTAAAAACAATCTATATCTTACATGCCATAATGAAATGCATGTAGCCTCAATATAATTTTATCTTGAATAGATAGTAAATAAGATAGCCTGGTGTAATAAAAAGCATTTAACATTGTATATATTATAGAAAGCATTGCAACCCTAAGGTCTCATTTAGACCCTTGGGTGCTACCGTATCCAGAGTAAATATCCACCGGCTCTCCAGTTGGAGGAGTTTCTTATCACGATCCCCACCTCTAATGGGTGGGTGGATGTGATCGATGATCTTGGATCTAATTGAAGATACACTATGTCCTTCCTTAGCACAGTGCCTAACCATGGGATGTTCACTCCTACCAGTTTCAATGGCAGCCCTAATAACTGTCGTATGAAGGGCCATGCGCTCGCAAATTTGGCGCTTGGTTTTGCCTACGTAGTATAAGCCACATGGGCACCCAAGGGTCTAAATGATCTATTGCAGAGATCAAAATCAAGAACATACACAGGTGCACAATAAATATATAGGGAAAAATAAGGTAAGATTACCTTCCACTTGGCCCAAAAAACCCAGCCCACTTTGCATTTAAGCCAACCTTTTGGACAATGATCCATGCCCCCAAGGGTAGAATTTTTGGAGAGATCGATTTACAAAAAAAAATAGTCTGATTTTTCAGTGTTATGAATGAAGTGTGTAGTACAGATCTTGGGAGCCTCCTCTAGGCGAATAATTGGCCCAATTGTCGGCACGACCAAAAAAATCTGCCAGTGTGTACCTAGCTTAAGGCTTTCACCTTATTCATTAGGAGACTCATGTTGGTGTACATGTGAATACCAGCCCTCAACACTTCACCTTGTTCTTTGTATTTACATGTCTTTTGTTAAACTGTGGATTAGCCAAAGGTGAAGTAGTAGCTGATAGTCAAAGCAGTGCTCTTACTGTTTGTACAGTATTTGTTCAATTATTTTTATGTAGTTTGGATAAAATTGCCGATATCAAAGATATTCCTTGCTTTAACTTATTAGTAAACATTCCCTGTAGTAATATTTGATTAAATCATGCAGAAATGACTTAAGAAAAAATATACTTGATAAATAGACCCCTTAAGGCACTTACATATGTCCAGAGAGTAAAAAACCAGTGTTGTATTTTTATATATAAAATGGATACTCCGTGGTCACTAGGAGCCTATACTACACTGTTTTATAGGTTGTCTAATAAATATAGATTTAGTTGGTTTATATCCACAAACCAGTTAACTAACCTATTATTTCAATCTACTGCAATTTAGTACACAATATTCAAAAACTGAACAGTAAGAACATTAGCAAACCTGTTTTAGAAACAGCTAAAATGTGTAGTTTTAATTTATGCAGACATTAAGAGTAGTAGTTGATTATTAAATGCATGTCGTTACCTTTGATAGTGGATTGTCACCTGTTAAGATTATGGTTTTATCCTTATTTAAATTCCCTTTCATTAATGTTTATTTGCCTCAAATCTCTTGCTAAAAGAGTTCCATTTAAACAGTCTGTTTATTGGGCTCATTTTTAAGTTGGTATACCTTGCCCTATATGCATCATGGCATCAAGGTATCACAATACTGAAGAATCTACTAAGAGTCCCTGACAAGAGTTCCACAGGGTTGGGTATGTGATATTGTGACCAGCGGTCTCCTGGTCAGGTAACTGCCTCCCGTTCTGCATATATAATAACGTGCATGCTTAAGATTGAGATCCCACCCAAGACATTCAAATTTAATTCACCAGTAACTATATTTTTCATTGGCAGACAATGTGATTGAATTTATTGTATGCTATTTCCAACAACTGTAACCCCCCCCCCCCCCCCCTTCCCCAATATCATCTCTGTTTTCCCAGAAGAGGCTATTGAGATATAAGGTTATAGCTATTCTCCCGTGGGCATTGCCATGGTGGGGTTTAATGAACAGCCTACAGCCCAACATTCAGCACCAAATGTAACACCACTATTGTACCTCCATGCCCTAATAAATGAAGTCAAGCTCATAATACAGGCTGATGAAAACTGAGTTTCTTATTTTAGCTGTTTATGATCACAAACTATGCTTTATTGGAATGTCACAAAATGGATTAGACACACATACAAAAAAAGTGTCATGCATTACCACAATTTTAGCCTCCCCTGATTCTAAAATGTACACTAACAACTGGTAGAATGGTGGCGGTCCAATGTCTGGAACCTCTGTCATTCCAGGGTGTGCTTGATGCTCAATTCCCCTGCCAGAGTGGACAATATTCAAGTTGCTGGTTGGATGACAGACGCTGCATCCACTTAGCGCTATTGATGCAATGTAGAATTCCCAACACATGGAGGTAAATGTAACGAGGTGCAGGACTTTGGGTGAGAATGCCTGTATTTTTAAAGTGGCAATCATTTACAATGAAAAACCAACAGTTTTGCCTTGTAAATGATTGCTGCAATTAGAATACAAGCATCTCCGCAACTCGGACCCCATTACATTTATCCTATGGTAGGGGGCCTGGATATTCTTGTTGGTAAACTAGTTTAGGAAGGAATATTTAACTTATTTATGTGGACAACTTCTGAAATATATACTATTGGAAGTTTAATGTTGAGCATATTAATGTTGTATAATTAGCTAGTCCTAAATTTGACTCTACTAACTTCTTTTAAAAAAAATGTAATCTTAGGCTCCTTTCACACTAGCAGACATGGCATACTCCCGGATAGCTTTTTGCCGTATTGGGATTATAATAAATACATAAGCCTATCGGGTCCTCTAACACGGCATGGACACGGCCCGGTTGCCGTGTTGCAGCTGAAAAAATCCACTGAATAGGATTGCTGTCGGCCGTGCCGTTCCTGAAGGCAGTGGAGTGTATGAATGGCCTATTTCACACACACCGGGTTTTTTGTGCCGCTGCTGCTGCACATGCACACAGCATTAAACATGGCTCAAAGCCATTGTGTGTGAAAGGCACTGCTGGGCAGCAAAAAACGGACAACTTTTGTCTGGCTTTTTGCCGTCCGGTTAAAACTGGCGTGTGTGAAACAGGCCTTATTCTAGATAGAATCTGCTATTTCACAGAACAAGTATGTAGCATCCTGAACACCTTGAGGCATATTTCCCAGATAGAAGTTAAACAACCAGTAAATAAGTTAATTAGAGACCACTAGTAAAAATATACAAGCACTATTAAGAGCATGACTAATCTAAATGTAATTTGACAAAAAAAAATCAAAGTGAAATAAAAAAAAATAGTTTAGCTAAAGATGCCGACAACTTGCAGACAGAGACGTATGTTATTTTTCTGCATTGCATGCAAAATCATGAAGCCACAGGGTTTATATTGCTGAGAGCGTTTATATTGCTGTTTCCTAGTAGCTTGCTCACAGAATTAGTGACAAGTCCCTCACTCCTTGCTGTGAACAATCATTCACTTACTGCAGGTATTACCAGATGAGAATAGGGCTGACGGAATTAACACAATACTGTATGTAAGAAATGCGCGGTAAAGGCGGCAGGCACCTCTATTCATTTGTTACATTTATAAATTAACCCCTATTCAGTGTAATTTAGCTTTATGTACTATACACATTAAGGTCTCAAATGCCTGATTTGATTTACCCCAATCTGCTTAAACATCTATTAATGAAACAGCACTAATCAGTCTAGACCTAGCTTGTTATTCATCAGGTGGCGTATATTGGTTTAAATGACCGTATTATACAACTGTCAGAAACCTGTCCCAAGTACCTTAAATCCTCTTTTCCATTGACATTCTCTATGAAGAAACTTTGTAGGTTGATTAATTTCATAGATTCAGTATAAGAATACATGGTTAAATAAATATTTCTAGATCATAGCTACAGTGTACGGGCCTATTTACATAGTGGAGGAACCAAGGCAAGGTGCAAACACAGGATTTCTAGGGGGAAGTTTCCATTTATGTGCTTCCAAACAAATATACCTTTACTTCCCCCACCCCTCTACTTTGTTCCCTCTCACTCACCTCACTTCCGTACCCCACTCACTTACCTATTCCAACCCCCTCCACTTACCAATACTCATTCTCCTAGGGTACACACTTCTCTCAACATGTTTGGGAGATGCACCAGAATGAAGGTGCATGCACACAGAGTTTTGGGGCATCAATCTATGTCATGCTAATATGTAGTTTTCACCGACAAAATTGAAGTATTTGCAGACGCCCCTTAAAAACATTATATATTACCGTAATTATGTCTAATAAATCCATGTCATTTGTACTGCTACACTCCACATATGCTTTGTAAGCATACAGTACATAATAGATAAATATTGTTTGAGATGTGCACAGGTTCCTACATTTTATTATCACTGGAATGATGTTACTGTGCAAAAAAAAACCCAGAGTCTGTGTTTCAAAGTAAAAAAAATAAATCCATAAAACAAACAAAAATCACATTTTACTCTATAACAGTGAAAAAATAAAATAAAGTAATGAACATCTTTGGGATGTGACATAAATCTAGTTTGTCAAGAAAGCTACACTTACTCATTTGTGACTGAAGTAGCTGTGAATTATGAGACCTTCTGCCTACCCCTGTGACGAATTCTTTATTCCGCAGACTATCATTACATGCTTTGATATTGGTATCATTCAGTACAGCTGTTGGTTAACACCTTCATTTACTTCTTAAAGAGAGTCCACACTCATCCCAAACACATGTAGCTTGTAGCACATTCTCAGATAAAAAGTCACCACGAAACAAAATTAACGTGACAACTTGATTACACTTCTTTAGTGTACTGATCTCTCCATTGAATCTGAGCCCTAATTTATGCAATGTTTCACATCTCTGGGACAGCTATTTAATCTCTCTTTAACAGAAATTTAGTGGGCAATGTTGACACCTCTGCATTTTAACACTGGGATTCTCATTGTGTGATACAATCCTTTTCACTGAACTTAATATCCCATCTTTGGTCTCTAAGGGACAATAATTGAGTTTAGGCTACTTTTAAATAGTGATAAGGATAGGGGACACAGATGGGTATTTCATTGATTAACACTAACACTGGCCTAAGGCCTTGGTGTCAGGCATTAGATTAGAACATTACACACAGACTGATAGAGTTTTGGTACATTATTCTTTCTCAATAACATTCTTTCACATATTAAGTTTATCCCACCCTAGGTAGCTAATTTATCATGCAAAAGTCCTTAATCCACTGATGTGACTTTATCTGCTCTTACTTTGATGCTGCCTCTGTTTACAAGAGCAATACAGCCCGTGTAAGACAAAGTACTCGTGACAAGTACAATGAAAAAAGGCTTTTGGTTTGTGTTGTGACTTGATCCAAAGAGTCTTTATAAAATGAACGTATATATGTTGTTTGCATCAGGAAGAAACGGACGTGAGATTTTCATCAAGAAGATTCATCTTTACTGATCTTCTTGTACTGGGCTCTATCTTTTCTTCATTTCTGACCTCCCTCTTGGTGCCCCCAGGCATTATAAACATAAGTATTGTGGCTTTTTTCTTACTTTCTGCTATCCCCTCTGGTGAATTTAAGCTGCTCTTGGAGTCAGTGACATGGTCTGATATAGATTTGGTACACTAGCTGGGAAAGAGATTATGGGTCAGTCCCCAGTACTGGAACACAAAAGATTCAAGCAGTTAAGGATTTTTGGGATATCCGAAAAAGATTTCATGAAATTTGTAAAGATCTAACCGTGCATTGCGTGTTTCGTGTGGTCTAAACAGCTTATAGGGAAAGAATGTTAAGTAACAGGAAAGTAGCAATTTCACACTTCACTTTCAATTTTTTCCACCCGTAACTCGTTATGGAAACACATCAAGATATCGCTTTGAAAAGGGAACAAAAGTAATGATAAGAAGTTTTTACCAGATATGCTGATACAAATACAAACTTTTCTGTTATGATATTGTACGTTTACTGTGTAGGGATAAGGTGTATATGTGAGGAACATGGAAATTGTGGTGAATGTCAGTTCTTATGTGAACAAACTGCATACTGTTCATGGGCAAGTGTAGTGTTCATCAGCATTTGCAAAGCATATGTAGCAGTGGATAACATGAAGTAGGATTGAGGAGTCACAGATTTATAGACTATGGGGTAAATTTACTAAGGTGGGAGAATTTTAGAACTGATGAGGTTGCCCATAGCAACCAATCAGACTCTATCTCTTATCTGCTAGAAGCAGCTAGATAAATGTTAAGTAGAATCTAATTGGTTGCCATGGGCAAAATCACCAGTTCTAAAAATCTCCCACCTTAGTAAATTTTCCCCTAAGTATTAATAATTACAGCAGTGAGCAGTCTGTTTTTGCAGTGGATATTTTCATTCTTAATGAAAATATCCCAACTATGGGGATCATTCTGACCCATTTGCACGCAGCGGTTGTTCGCTGCGATGTGAATGGGTCAGAACTGTGCGGCGTGCGCATTGCACACGCGTGACGTTGCCCGGCGACAGACGTCGCCAGGCAACGGGGCGTCTAGCGAAAAGAAAAGACGCAGCACTGGACGGAAGAAGATTGACAGTGGAGAGTCGGTCCGGGGCGGATACTCACCATTGGAGGCCATTTTCGGGGAGTGGTAAGAAGAACGCAGGTGTGTCCAGGCGAACGGAGGGCGGATGTCTGACGTCAGGACCGGGACCTTCATCGCTGGATCCGTCGCACTGGGTAAGTAGCTGTAGGGCTGGTCTTCTTTTGCAGGAAAATTTTTAAGCATAGCAGGGCTGCACAAGCGATCTCAGCCCTGCTATGCTAAAATACACTCCCCCATAGGTGGGGATTAGTTGATCGCAGCAGCAGCAAAAACTTGCTGGCTGCGATCAACTCGGAATGACCCCCAATATACTAAGTGCATCTCACGGGGACAGCGGTAGCGATAGCCTCTCATCCAGACCCAGAATTATCAAGCCTTGGAGAGTCATAAATTGCACAGTGATAAAGTACCAACCAATCAGCTTCTATTTGTCATTATTCAAACGCAGCCTTTAACAAGGCAGTTAGGAGCTGGTTGGATGGTATTTTATCACTGTGCAATTTATCCTTGACAAATCTGGGCCCCTGTGAGCTACCTTTCTAGCATTCTGGAGGAGTCTACCACGTGTGAGAGACTCCTCTGGGGAATCTGAACATTGTGCATGCGCACAGGGTTGGTCAATCAGATATGGGGCGGGATGCAATAGAGTTCGAGTTTGCCAGACATGCGTGATGCCGGCTGAACTCTGTCTTTTTTTAAAGGTGCGGTCATTTGTAAGGCATGGTTTTGCCTTGTAAATGACTGCCCTTTTAAAAAAAAGTCTGAGTGTGGACAGCATCCCACATGTCCAACGAACTCGGACTCTGTTACATCCCGCCTGTGGTTGGAGGTGCTATCACTGCTGCTTCATTGAAAGCAGCAGTGACGGCTCTGTATGGTAATGCAGCAAGAGGCGTCTATTACAAGCAGATGCATCATCGGATTACTCATTCACCATTAGGCGGTTTGTGGAACCCATGGTGATGGGCAAGCCGTCGGTCGTAGAGGCCAGGAAATCTCTGTGCAACCACAGAGATCATTGTCCTCTTTTCTCCCCCTAAATGGCAGTTACACACCTCCATTTGGAGAAACAGAGGCTGTCGCTGCCCCCTCTCCGCCCCCAAACGGCATCAGACTGTCAATAGTAGTGCGTCTGTCATTGCAGGACCTGTTTGCATGAACAGCAACTCCAACCATATCTGAATAACCTCAAGTATAAGTTTCAGGAGCCAGATGAAAGCTATTGAAGAGCAGTTGGAACTTCTCTGTTGTAAGTAATACCCCTCTCCTCCAAAAACCAATGTCCAACATGGATTTTTAGACACGATTCCAACCTGGCTCAGACCCCTTTTACACTACACATTAAGCCTGGGATGTTCTCAGGTTAGCCCCATTTACACTGAACATGTGTTACACCTGCATCTGCCCTGCATGTCACTCATAAACACTACCCTGAGGCAGGCCTCTGCATACACAGCCAATAAGCAGCTTTTAAGCATAACCCAGAAGGAATAACCCAGGTTGCTCTGTTTACACTGCACCCTTACCTGGATCTTTCCGGGTTCCAACCCGGGTAGCTAATAGTGTAGGATTCCCAGGTCACTCAACCTGAGTTATTTTTGACACCAAGCTGTGACGCGGATTGACCCAGCAATAACCCAGGTTATTGCAGCAGTGGAAAAGGGGTATTATCTTTCATAGCTTTAAAGCTGTTTACACCAGTGGTTCTCAACCACGGCCCTCAAGTACCCCCAACAGTTCATGTTTTCCAGGTCTCCTCACAGGATTGCAAGTTAAATAATTTTCTCCACCTGTGGGTCTTTTAAAATGTGTCAGTGAGTAATGAATACACCTGTACATCAGCTAGGTGACCTGCAAAACATGAACTGTTGGGGGTACTTGTGGGCCGAGGTTGAGAACCACTGGTTTACACCATCTGAAGATGGAGTAAACTAAAGGGGCCAAACTATAAAAAGCTTTGCTTTTCAGGGTTTAGTACATAGGTGTCAGACCATAGTCTCCACTGATAATAATGGGGACTGCAATTTGCAGAACAAATTAGCCTTCTGCAAGAGATAACTGTGAAATCCCCTGCATTAAACTGTTAGTGCATAGCAATGCAGATTCTACATCATTAAAAAAAAAAAAAAGCTTGATAAATAGGCCCATATATATTCAAATGTATTACCCTAAAATGTTAGCCTTACATTTCTAACTGGGACCTTATGTACCAATATTGCTGTTAATGGGCCTAATTCAGAGTTGATCGCAGCAGCAAATTTGTTAGCAGTTGGGCAAAACCATGGGGGTCATTCCGAGTTGTTTGCTCGCTAGCAGTTTTTAACAGCCGTGCAAACGCATTGTCGCTGCCCACCGGGGAGTGTATTTTCGCTTTGCAGAAGTGCGAACGCCTGTGTAGCAGAGTGCCTGCAATAACATTTTGTGCAAATGAAGACCAGCCCTAGACTTACTCTTTGTGTGCGTTGCTTCTAACATTGGAGGGTTGGCTTTTGACGTCACACACCCGCCCAGCGTATGCCCAGCCACGCCTTCATTTTCCCTGGCACGCCTGCGTTATGCAAACACTCCCTCAAAACGGTCAGTTGCCACCCAGAAATGTCCCCTTCCTGTCAATCTTCTTGAGGCCGCCACTGCGAATGTAAACGTCGCTAGAACCTGTGCAAAATCACAATTATCTTTGTACCTGTACGTCGCTCGTGCGCATCGCGGTGCATATGCATAGGCAGAAATGCATATTTTTAGCCTGATCGCTGTGCTGCGAACAATGGCAGCTAGCGATCAACTCGGAATGACCCCCCATGTCCACTGCAGGGGGGGGCAGATATAACATGTGCAGAGAGAGTTAGATTTGGGTGAGGTGTGTTTAAACTGAAATCTAAATTGCAGTGTAAAAATAATGCAGCCATTATTTACCCTGCACAGAAACAATATAACCCACCCAAATCTAACTCTCTCTGCAAATGTTATATCTGCCCCCCCTGCAGTGCACATGGTTTTTCCCAACTGCTAACAAATTTGCTGCTGCGATCAACTCTGAATTACCCCCAATGTCCTACAGAACTACAGCATAGAACTCTAGGCAACAACTTGCCCTGGAGCCCTTCTCAACCCCATTTGTAAAAACAAAACATGCAAACATGTTAAGGTAATTGGGCCCATACATTAGGGAAGAATCAAGTCGATAGACCGGGGAAATCCAACATGTTGGAAATTTGCAGATTCTGATCCAAAAATGATTGTGATCGGTGTGTGGGTATTTACTGCTTTGTCGTTATTCCCTAGTGGATCATCAGAATGGTTCAGCATCTGGGAATCGGGAATCAGATCTGTAGATGTATGGCCCGCATAATCCAGGCACCTCAGAGCCCACAAGGAGCAAAGTTACTTAATGGATGATCCAGTTAAATGCAGTATATGTAACTGCGCTCAGCATTGCTGTCAAACGTCTTAGTCGCGGCAAAGCTGGCACTTCTAGTGTGCCCACGGACTATGACGTTCGCGCAGGCATGCACGTACCGTCATAGGTATACATGGAGCTGTGGCTAATAGCAGACTGGCATATTAAGTTGCACCCATGGCACGTCATGCCACATGATTTCCAGGAATATGTTACTGACATTCTTAAAGCAAACAAACGAAAATAATACAATGTATATGTTAAAAATATTATAGCATTCTGCTAAAAGGAACAACTTAAAAAACACATAAAAGCATATTTAAAAGGCTGATGAATATACACAACAATGCATTTCTCCTGTATAAATTGTGTGGACCCTTGTTAGGTTTTCTGTATACTGTATACAAGTGCGCCAACAAGTTGCTTATAAGGGTGCTTTCAACGTGCTGAGAACACTTATAAAATGATGACTGGAGCAGCTTTTCCTCATGTCCAAATAATGCTCATCTCACAGCAAGTGACCGTGCGTACAGAGTGAGTGAGGAGTCAATGATACTTCATTTTCTAAGCTTTCACATTGCGTAAAAAAAGTACCCTCGGTGCAACGTACTGCAGATGCCTTATCAGTGGCTTATTAGCACCTGTGTGTACAAGGCCTTTGACAGTGCACGTTACAAAGGGTTTTGATCCCTCTGCTGCTAACAGATGGGATGTGTAAGTAAGTAAAAGCTGTGGCGATCAGTTAGGCCACAAGCAAAGAAAGATGAACACTCCCCTGTGGGTACCTTTAAAAGGCCATAAGCTTGAGTTGTGAAGAGAAAGAAAGGTCTAGTACTGGTGTTAATTACGCAGAAACCACACAGAAAGTGTTCCCTGTCACAGAGTTG
Source organism: Pseudophryne corroboree (assembly GCF_028390025.1). Taxonomy (NCBI): domain Eukaryota; kingdom Metazoa; phylum Chordata; class Amphibia; order Anura; family Myobatrachidae; genus Pseudophryne; species Pseudophryne corroboree. The sequence continues at coordinate 164,727,828 of NC_086452.1, forward strand.
AGAGGTTGTGCATCCTTTCTAGCACAGATAAAAGACATGGTATGAAAACATTTTGCAGAGGACAATGACGAGGAGATTAGCATAATCTTTTCAGTATCCTCAGTAAGCTGTCCATGAGTGAGCTCTCTTTCTCTCTTCTTCATTTCTTTTTCTCTAATGTCTGGATTTAAAGCACAGAATTATAAGAATAGGCTTTGTCTGAGAAGCTTGAACGTTGTGTTTCACCGCCTTTATATGATCATCCGTGTTGCTTCAGTATTACCCTTGTGATAATTAGACAATGGACAGAGAAGTGAAGTGTCAGTTCATTGACAGGATCTTATCCCTCTTTTTCTTAATCCAGATCCATCAGTCCTTTCACATATTATATGCTCTGTTTGGTACTCATTACACAGCCAATTCTTTTGTTTACTACTGATACAAGGTACAGTAGATGAACACTGTATGGGGTGCTTGGTCACACAATACATAGAACAAATAAATAAATCAAAACCTTTGTTTGCATAGATGCAACATATTTTTGTCTGTTGCAGGTATATTATCCTGTATTAATGTAAGATGCCCCTCACTTTTTAGTTTTTTTGTGAAGAATATACAGTTTGCAGATAAATACGCAACATCACCCTGTCCCAACAGCCACTTAAAAGGCAGATACGTACATATTTTGCAGCATAGTCTAAACCTAGGAATAAAGAATAATCATGAATTTGTTTAAATTTCAAAATGTGAGAGAGATAATTATTTCATTTAAATATATTTTTATAGTAAAGAATATTGTAATGGTACATTTTATGTTGAGTTATTATACACGGCAGAGTTTGCTATACCATGTATTTTGTATTTTACATACTTTTTGGCTAGCTACTCAGTTATTCATGAAAATCAACATTGTTTGTAGACATTTTAGGCAATCATCTTGTTTTAGTGTCTACTTCAAATAGACTTAATCTCGTCATCTGAAGAGACCTTATTTTGGAACTGGTAAACAAAAAGCTAATTTTCGTACTTTGTTTGGCCATCCAAAGCATTTTATGTTGTGATAGCACTTATTAAGCTGCCACTTTTTCGCTGCGGGAGATAGTTTAGATTCTACATGTTGGGAGGCTGTATTCCCAAAATCAAAATATAGAACTAGATGGAGGTCAGGGAACTGTATATACACCCAGAAGCTCTTCAGATTTCCAGCTGGAGATTGTCTCTTATGTATATGAATCGTCATTAGGATTCTGACAAAGAAGTGCACTCTGGGATGGCTGCAGGGCAGACTCTTTGAATCTTGCTCCTGATAAAAAAAGCTTCTGGCTGGCTGACAAGAAACAAGGCAAGTTCAAGGAAGGCATTAAAAACAGCTTAAATCTATTGATGGCTGTAGAAGTGTTTGGACGAATGGTATGGGATTAAGATGAAGGCTATAGAGTGCCAAGAGACCACATTTTTGGACATACTTTTGATTCCAAAAGAAAATGACTCTGCACAGATGTTGGGTGCATCTGAAACACAGATACTCAAATTACCAATTTTCCCCAGTATTTGAAAAGTTACCATTTTCTTGGAAAACCTGTAATACTTGTTTTGTTTAGTTTTGTTTGTTTTTTTTGTTGTTGTTTTTTTTTTTGGGGGGGAGGGTGGGGGGGGGGGGGGGTTGTGCAGTGGAAATGAATGGCCAAAAACATCTTTGGATTGACTTTTGTCTCCACATATTAATTAGGTATCTTCAAGTGATTTAATGCAAACTACACTCTGATTTCAACTTTTTGAAAATCGATCTCTGCAATCCAAAATGTTGCTGTATTGCAATCATATGGTCAATGGCACTCATTCCGAGTTGATCGCACCAAGCAACATTTTGCTGCTGGGGCGATCAACTAATTTCCGCCTATGGGGGAGTGTATTTTAGCATAGCAGGGCTGCGTTCGCTTGTGCAGCCCTGCTATGCTAAAAAAGTTTCACTCAAAACAAGACCAGCCCTGGACATACTTAGCCTGTGCGACGGATCCAGCGATGAAGGGGCCGGCTTGGACGTCACACCTCCGCCCTCCATTCTTCTGGACACGCCTGCATTTTACTTACCCTCCCCGAAAACGAAAGCAAACGGTAAGTTGACGCCCCAGAATGCCCTCTTGCTGTCCATCTTCTTGCGATCGCCGCTGCAACCACTTTCTTCTCTGTCAGCGTCACTGCCCGGCGACCTCTATTGCCGGGCAATGACGCGCGTGCACAATACGCACGCCATGCATACGCATTCCAGACCCATTCGCACCACAGTGAAGATCCGCTGCATGCGAATGGGTCGGAATGACCCCCAATGTGTTGAAGAATTATGGGCGTCATTCCGAGTTGATCGTACATAGCAACTTTTTGCTGCTCATGCGATCAACCTAACGCCGCCTATGGGGGAGTGATTTTAGCATAGCAGGGCTGCGAACACTTGTGCAGCCCTGCTATGCTAAAAAAGTTTCACGTAAAACAAGACCAGGGCTGCAGTTACTCACACAGTGCGACAGATCCAGCAATGAAGGTCCCGGTCCTGACGTCAGACATCCGCCCTCCAAACACCTCGACATGCCTGTGTTGGACTCACCATGCCTGGAAAACGGTGAGTATCCGCCCCGGAACGCCTCCCGCCTGTCCGTCTTCTTGAGATCGCTGCTGCGATCACATTTGTCACTGGCGACGTCGTTGCCCGGTGACGATCATCGCCAGGCAACAATGCACATGCGCAATGCGTCCGCTGCACATGCGTATTTCTGACCCATTGGCACCTCAGCGAAGAACCGCTGCGTGTGAGCGGGTCGGAATGACACCCTATGTCATTACAGGTTGAGTATCCCATATCCAAATATTCCGAAATACGGAATATTCCGAAATACGGACTTTTTTGTGTGAGAGCGAGATAGTGAAACCTTTGTTTTTTGATGGCTCAATGTACACAAACTTTGTTTAATACACAAAGTTATTAAAAATATTGTATTAAGTGACCTTCAGGCTGTGTGTATAAGGTGTATATGAAACATAAATGAATTGTGTGAGTGTAGACACACTTTGTTTTATGCACAATGTTATAAAAAATATTGGCTACAATGACCTTCAGGCTGTGTGTATAAAGTGTATATGTAACATAAATGCATTCTGTGCTTATATTTAGGTCCCATCACCATGATATCTCATTATGGTATGCAATTATTCCAAAATACGGAAAAATCCCATATCCAAAATACCTCTGGTCCCAAGCATTTTGGATATGGGATACTCAACCTGTATACACATTCATAGATCAGGTAACTGGCGCTTCTGCACAAACTAAAAGGGTTCATTTAATTCTCTTACCCTTGCAAGTTTCTTTATTTGGTGTCACAGTTCAACACAGATTAAAAGCATTGGGGTTCCAAAAATGGTTTTATCTAAATTCTTCTTCTTATTCTGTGATAACAACTTGTTGGGTATCAAAAACTAAAGCTACTGTCTCTATGATGAAAGAAACCGAATCTCATTATGATATCTCAGAGAAATAAAAACATTATATTTTGACTTATATTTGTTTGTCATTATGGAAACTGTGACTATGAATAGATTATTAAAACGGATTTAGGTCCTTTCATAGATGCACAAAAATGATAATTTGTAAAACTAGCAAATGCAAAGTAATATGTATAGATAGCATCTGTTAACATACTGTATGTGCCTGAGTTCTAATGAATCTAGTCCAAATTCTTCCCAGTAGGGTTTTCAGAATACTGATGGTGGTTTAAATGACAACAGCTATTCCAACATAATATTTGTGAATAAATCATCCTTAATACAGAGTTAAAGCAAAAAAAAATTTTTGAACATAAAATACAATGCAAACTTTTTCAACTACAGTATTTTATTTTGCACTATTGCAATTGTTATACTCCTTGAAACATTTGGGCTCCCTCTCTCAGCCATTTTTTGAATGCCATCCTACCGCCCAACCAAGTTCATGGGTGATATTTACTAAGGTGCAGTTTAATGAAGCTGGTACTGTAGTTTTCCTGGCAGGTTTTGCCCCATTATTGAGGAAAATACAAATGTATGGACGCACACATATAGTTCTGTGCAAGCAGTTTGAAGCAACATACCTGTATGTCTAATTTATTTCCAATATTGAATCAGTGTATAGAGTGAAAAAAAACCTTTGGCGCTACTGATTGATAGTACAATGAAAAGAGTAAATGGATAAATGGGTAAAAAGAGTACTATCAACCAGTAGCGCCAAAAGTTTTCTTCACTCTATACATTATAACTAGAGAAGATCAGAAAACCTGAAAAAACTATAACTAGAGAAAATCATTTAAGGGAGCGCAGACCACACACCACACTACAATATTGAATCAGGCCAATTATGCTTTTATATATGCAATTTAGCAATTCATTTTTCATACACGAGATGGAGTGTTGTATTGGATGTATTACAGAGGTTTTGTAATCTAAAAACCAATGCATATTTCACAAGCTATAATAATTAAATGGTTTAGAACAAGAATCCACATGTATGTGACGTATGCCTAATGCAGTGGTTCTCAAACTGTGTGCCGTGGCACCCTGGGGTGCCTTGGATTGGTGGTCCAGGACCAATTAAAACTACTTATGGTCAATGTAATAGGCAAAACCAGTGCTGGTTGCTGACAATCATAAACTATGTGGACAAACAGAAGCAAATCCTGTCCCTCAACACATAACTGACTCCAGGGATGACATATAAACACAATTCACGTAATTTAATATTTATTTTTAAGTTTCTCAATAAGAAATATTTGGCCTAGGGGAGCCATGAAAAAAACTTCCGACATTCTTGAGTACCGTTTGAGAACCACTGGCCTAATGTGAAGTTTGCACGTATGCTACAGATGCCAACATGAATGCATCCAGTAATAATTGCAGCTTTGCATTTGACTGCAACTGCAGATGTTTTAGTGAAAGCATTTTACCAGTGCAATTTGGTGCATATCAGCATAACCCATTATGTGCAGGGCCATAGTAACAATGGAAAGGATGGAGCTACATCTCTAGGCCTCCACATAAAAATAGGCCTATCATCATGACAGCAAGATAATGGCCAACCATCTGCCAGCCACATGGTCGCCCATAAAAGTATAAGTATAAAATTGTATCTTTCTGTTCCTCACAATATGATACACTTTTTATACTGTTACATATTTAGGGTGACTTTGGGGCTGATAGAGTTGGTGGTGTAGGCCATTTTAGCGGCTGAAAGAGACCATAGGAAACACAAATTAAGAGTCCTCCACCCCATCTTTCTTTAAAAATGAAACATTAAAAATGCATTTAAAATGAATTTTAGGTTGATTTTAATGTACTGTATAACTTTATTAACATTTACAAATAATATATTTTATACATATACTGATGTACTGGATTATTAGAGATTTCAAATTAGAAGTGCCTTCCTAGCATAGACACTAGGTAAGAACTTTTATTACTTGGAAATTGCCAAATTAGAAAATTAATTAAAAAAAGTCAGAAAATGTTGAGGCCCGCTGATATTTCCTTCCCAGCCCTGATTATTGGGGTAATTCTGAGTTGATCGCAGCAGCAAGTTTGTTAGCAATTGGGCAAAACCATGTGCATTGCAGGGGGGGGCAGATATAACATTTCAATATCAATTCATCCCCGCTGGAATCCACCATTACAGAAGTCTCTTGATGTAATTGGTGAAAAAGGTCTTCCTCATGGAATTTGTAGTTAATTTTGATGAAAATCATCTTTCCACATTTTCAGGATGTAGCCTCCTATGCTGATCACTGATAAGTTTCCCAGCTGTGCTGAAAACTCTTTCTGAGTACACACTGGAGGATGGCCAGCTTAAGTAATACAAAGCTAGTTTGTATAAGGGCTTGTATAGTTAAATGTGGTAGTGGCTATGATTTTGATTACTTTTATTATTTAAATTTTTATTAAAGTTTCAAATAAAGGGAAGGAGGGGAGGGTGTACAGAATGAGAGACAGATGAGGGGAGGGGTATCAAGTACACACATTTCAAGAGTTAGGTGATGTACATAATAATAATAATAATAATAATAATAATAGTAATAATAATAATAATAATAATAATAATAATATAACGATCCGTTTTGATAAGTAAACCATTTGGATAAACAGATCATCACATACAAAGGTCTATGAAGCAAAACCCAGTCCATAGTTGTTGTAACACATAATCAGAACAAAACCTGGCATTTGAGAAGAGAAACATAAATTATCTATGGGTTGATTCAGTGATAACCATCAGAACCGAGTTAAAACAGTAAGAATTCTGTAATGTATCGACTTCAGACTGAGTAGGTTCGCTATTAAGCAAGATTTGCCGCCCTATAATTACTCTAAGCAGACCATTTTTCCCACTGGCTAACTGTTGGGTATATATAAGGAGAACCTGCCGTTTCAAATTCGAAGTGGGACTGAACTGCGCATTCAACGGTGACTATAGTAGGAATTATGGGGGTGCCCCAATTTTGAGCTAACAAGAGTTTCATGGACACTAGTATATGGCCCACTACATAGCAATCACTAGGAGGAAAGTTTCTTGAAAACAAATGAAATATCGCTAGATTTGGTTGTAGAGTTACCGGAAATCCCACAATTTTAGATATGATGTTAAAGACCAGAGGCCAGAGATTAATAATCGAGGGACATTACCAAAAAATATGCAGAAGCGTTCCCACTTTGCCACAGTTCCGCCAACACCCATTAGACGTGGTAGGCCGCATAGTATGTAACAGAGCAGGGGTCAAATATTGTCAGTGTAAAATCTTATAGAATTGCTCAGTGTGGGACATGCATTTGGATAGATGACAGCAAGTTTGATAAATAACATGCCATTCGTTCTCAGACAATGTACATGCTAGGTCGGATTCCAATTTAATTTGATATGGGAGTTTTGTGGGGTTTTGGGAGCAATTCAGGAGTGAATACCACCGTGAGATAATTCCTCTGTTATCCACTTTAGTAATCATGTTGTGAATGCACTTAGGAATCAAAATCACTTTGTGGGAAGATTGAGTTACACTTTGTAGCTATCTCAAATGTAGATATTTATAAAAATCTCTATTGGATAGAGAAGTTAGATTGGATTTGAGTGAATGACATCAGGATACCTGCCTCTGTTATTACTTTTAAATCTATAATTCTTTGGGAAGTCCAGGATTAAAATGACAAGTCTGGTATTAAACACGCTAATCCTGTTAATGAGAGTTCTAAAGAAGGGAGGGATATCTCTGGTATCATAGAAACCAAAACCAGCCAAGCTTTATGAGTGTATTGAACCATGGTTGAGCGTGTAATTATATTTAGTCCCTCCGTTGTGGGTAGCCATAAAATATCAGTTATGGGAAAGGGGAAGAGCAGACCCCATTCAAGTAAAACCCATGGTTTTGGATTATCTGTCATATTCCATGCTTATATTGGGAATAAAATACAAGATAATTGATATAGTTTCAAATCAGGGAAAGGACATTGGGGCAGATGTATTAAGCCTGGAGAAGTGATAAAAGCAGTGATAAGTGCATGGTGCTAATGCACCAGCCAATCAGCTACAATATGTAAATTGACAGTTAGGAGCTGATTGTCGGGTGCATTATCACCTTCCACTTATCACTGCTTTATCACTTCTCCAGGCTTAATACATCTGCCCTGTTGTTCTTTGTGCTAGTCTAGGTTTCTTACCTTTCCAGACATATTTTATAAATGTAGCATTAAATTTGGCCAGTAGGGATTTGAGCAACAGGATAGGAATAGTCCTGAATAAGTACAATCATTTGGGGAGCAGGATCATTTTCAAGGCCGCAATACGGCCCATCCATGATATGTTTTGCAACATCCAGTTATTCGTCAGAAGGGAGAGTTTGTTTAGTAGGGGAGGGAAGTTGCGAGAAACAATGTCAGAGACTTTAAGGTAAATCTGAATTCCCAAGTACTTTAGGCTTCTATCCTGCCAGGCATTACCTTAAGTTGCTTTCAATGTATCTAATAGAATAGGAGGAAAGTTAATTGGGAGGGCTTCCGTTTTAGAGCTATTCAGCTTATAGAAAGAAATGGAGGAATATTCTTTTAATACCTCATGCATCCACTGATGACAGGAGGTCAGGTTAGTGACAGTTAGCAGGATATCGTCAGCAAAGAGGCACACTTTATATGATCGACCGTACAAAACTGGTCATCGTATAGTGGGATTAATTCTAATGGATTTGGCCAGTGGTTCTATTGCAAGAACAAATACTAGAGGGGATAAAGGGCAGCCTTGGCAATTACCATTCGTGATCTTAAAGGTAGATGATAGCATACCGTTGACAAAGACTCTGGCTGATGGGTTGGGGTAAAGGGCTGTAATTATATCAAACTTATGCAATACTACCTGTAGGTATCCCCAGTGTAGCTTGTGAAATGCCTTCTCTGCATCCAGCAAAAGTAGTAAAAGCGGTTCAGTCGATGAGGAGAGGGCATCTAGGATATTAATATTAGTGATGAGCGAGGTTCGGTTTTACTCGGTTTTACTCGGTTTTACTCGGTTCTCAAAACGGCATCTTATTGGCTATCCAAAACACGTGACATCCGTGAGCCAATAAGATGCTGTTTTGAGAACCGAGTAAAACCGAGTAAAACCGAGTAAAACCGAACCCGCTCATCACTAATTAATATTCCTCCTAGTGTTGTCAGGGGATTGTCTGCCCAGGACAAACCCAAAAGGGCAATCGAGTGGAAATTCGTCAAAATTGTTGTTTTTTTACCAGGTTTAGGGAATGGTACTATCCGAGCCATCAGCATTTCAGATGGGAAGGACCCACATCCCGAAGCCCTATTAAAAACAGAAGCTAGAACAGGAGCTAGGACATCTCTGAAACATTAAAAAAAAAAAAACATTAGTGTATCCAACGAGACCAGGCGCTTTATCTGCTGGAAGGCAGTCAATGACCTTCTTAATTTCCTCAGGTGCCCATGGGCATTCCAAAGTCTGAAGAGTTGTCGGGTCTAGGGAGGGAAGATTAAGTTCCTTTAGAAAGGCCTCAAACCCTTCAGATGAAGGCTGTGGGTTGATAGGGTCCTCATGGAGGTTATATAAGGAGGAATAGTAATCAGCGAAGGCATTGGCTATATCTGCTGGGTCTAAATCCTTTGCACCGTGATTTTGATTACTTGATCACCATACGCAATTTAGGTTCACCACGTGACAGTGATTAATGTATACTTGTGGATTAGTGCAGAGCAGGAGGTTTCTCGATATAACGGTGCATGTGGTGTCAGTATCAGTATTTATTTTGATAGTGTTCTGGGTGTCTTTTACCTTCTTTATTCAGAGATCAGAGCTTTCACAGTTAAAGCCAGTGACTGGTGTGGTGTTTTTTTTTTTTTTTAAAAAGGTAAATGTATTTATTTAAAGTTTTACAGCGATACGTGCAACGACATACAAAATGTAAATAATGTATAGAATTAGAAAGCAATTCAAACTATTGCATAAAAACATGGCTGAGCAATGTTAGAAAGGAGTTGAACCAAGGAAGATGCAAGATGAAAAATAACCGCTCAATAGAGCACGTATCTAAATGAACCAATAATGGCATTGCCAGGCACAAATACAGGCATAAACATAAGATAAACTGGTGAGTTGAAGAGGGGAAAAGTGAAAAAGTGTGAAAGGGGAAGAAAAAAAGAAAAAAAAAGAAAGGAGGAAAGAAAGGAGTAAATAAAGAATGAAAGAAAGAAATAATGAATTCAGAAATGACAATCGACCCGATCGCTCGCTGCAGTTTGTTGCAGCGTAGCGATCGGGTCAGAACTGCGCATGCGCCGGCGCACGGTAGCTGTTGTTGCCTAGCGATCGCCTTTGAGGCAGAGGCGGTCGCTGGGCGTGAGGGGGCTGGACGGCGGTGTTAAGGCGCCATTTAGGGGGAGCAGTCCGGCCAACGCAGTCGTGGCTGGACCGTTGGGGAGGCGGGCCGCCGTGGCTGCGTGACGTCACACGCAGCCGCTGTGGGCCGGGGAGAGACGAGTAGCTCCCGGACAGCACGCTAAAGCTGCGCTGGTCAGGAGCTACTCTTGAAGTGCAAAGGCATCGCTGCTGTGCGATGCCTTTGCACTTCTGCGGGGGGCCGGCACTGACATGCGGGGCGGACTAGCCCTGTGCTGGGCGTCCCCCCACATGTCAGTGTGAATGATCGTAGATGTGCTAAATTTAGCACAGCTACGATCAAATCGGAATGATCCCCAATGAAAGGATGGAAATTTGATAACAATACAGTGACAAGTCTGAAAAGCCAGAGGGAAGAGCTCTGTAAGGTGTGGTGCTATTATATATAAACCAGTCCCATTAAATATTTACTACAAATCATGAGAAACCTATGGTAAAAAATGTTTAGCTACTGTAAGCAGATATTTTAATCCATGGCTGCCAAGAAACAGATTTTATTCATGAGCTGTTGGTGAGAAGGAAGGTCAACACACTTCCACTGTCTAGCAAAGAGACAGCGAGCAACATTTAAGATGTGAAGAGAAAGCTTGTCAGCATATTTATTGAGACCTTCTAGTGGACAGCCAAAGAGAAAAGACCACAGTGAATGGTACCTAAAGAACTTCTGAAGGAGACAGGTAACCTCAACCCAGAATTGGGCTATCTTTTGTACATGACCACCAAATATGTTAGGAAGTGCCCACCTCGCTGCACCCCCACAAACACCTTTCTGAAGAAGAGTTGTACATTTTGCATAGGTGGGCTGGTACCAAGTACCATCTATAGTAAATCTTATATGCATTCTCCTTAACTAAGGAAGAGATCTTGGGGTATATTTACTAAGCTCCCGATTTTGACCGAGATGGTGTTTTTTCTTCAAAGTGTCATCTCGGGAATTTACTAAACTCAAATCACGGCAGGGATGAGGACATTCGTATTTTTGTTGAAGTCAAAGAAAAAAATTACGAATGAATACACCATCGGTCAAATACGCCTGTTATTTGCTTGAACTCTGTAATTTACTAAAATTTGTATTTCACAAACACTGCCGGCAATAGCCAAACACTGCCGTGAATAAATACAAGTCGTAAAAAAAGCAGTTTTCAAATAGACCTGCTTTTTTTTACCGTGTTCTGATAGGCATGCACGGATCCATGAGATCCGTGCATGTTTATCAGTGGTAAGGGGTGGGAAAGTATTAAATGTAAGAAAAAAAAATGCGTGGGGTCCCCCCTCCTAAGCAAAACCAGCCTCGGGCTCTTTGAGCCGGTCCTGGTTGTCAAAATATGGGAAAAAAATTACAGGGGTTCCCCCATATTTCATCAACCAGCACCGGGCTCTGTGCCTGATCCTGGTGCAAAAAATACGGGGGACAAAAAGCGTAGGGGTCCCCCATATTTTTTGAACCAGCACCGGGCTCCACTAGCCAGATACATAATGCCACAGCCGGGGGACACTTTTATTGTGGTCCTGGCGGCCCTGGCATTACATCCCCAACTAGTCACCCCTGGCCGGGGTACCCTGGAGGAGTGGGACCCCTTAAATCAAGGGGTCCCCCCCTCCAGCCACCCAAGGGCCAGGGGTGACTAGTTGGGGATGTAATGCCAGGGCCGCCAGGACCACAATAAAAGTGTCCCCTGGCGGTGTATTAAAAAATACGAATTACATCGACATCGGAAAACACGAAAATGCAGAATACGACAGCATAGTTAATTAGTCGTAATAAATAAAAAAAATTCACACATTCAATGTCATTCGAGTTTGAACTTTAACCTCATTCTGAAAATTACGAATTTTAGTAAATATACCCCCTTGTCTGGTCTTTGACCTGGTCTCTAAAGCATTCACTATGGGGTATATTTACTAAAATTCGTAATTTTCAGAATGAGGTTAAAGTTCAAACACGAATGACATCGAATGTGTGAATTTGCAACTTTTTGAATTTATTACGACTAATTTACTATGCTGTCGTATTCTGCATTTTCGTGTTTTCCGATGTCGATGTCATTCGTATTTTTTGGCAGTGTTTTACGGGAGTGAATAGTAAAACACTGCCGACATTAACACAATGGCCAATATTTACTAAGAATTCAAGTTTGTCCGATTTGTGTTTTTTTTTCTAAGTCCCAATCCGGGAATTCACTAAGCACCAATCTCGGCAGTGTTTGGACTATTCCTAATGGTTTGATTTGCAAAGTTCCGAAATACGAATGAATAGACCATCGGTCAAACGCAGCTGTTATTTCATACAATACGGGAATTCACTATTCATTCGTATTTGGGTGTTAGTTTCTGAGTGCTCAATTGCGGTCGTATTTTTTTGCGAATCGGTAAAAAAAGCGGCAAAAAAATAGACCTGCTTTTTTCAATCGTGTTTACATGTGTTGCAACTCAAAAATCAAACACACCTGAATTAGGATGCCTATACAAGGATGTTAGGCCCATTTCAATACACCTACACTCAGAAATGGCAGCAGGACTGTGGGCCAGTGATCTTTTGTGTGCTGTGGGATTCCTCAGACTCAGACATCAGCCTGTAAGTACCCAGGGCCAAGAAACTGAACATGGTCAGCAGGTTGTACAGGTTCCGCGGAGGCTGCGCAGGCCTCGTTTTTTTAGGGGGCATTTAAACTTGAACGCATTGTCCGATGATAAGGTCATACAGATGTTCCGTCTAAATCGTAACAACATTTTCCGTCTGCATGACCTTGTCAAACTGGGCCTAGACCCTGAGACAGCACGCTCTCGCTCTGTCTCCTGCACAAACTCCTGGCTGTGTTGAACTTTATGGCTACTGGCAGCTTTCAGGCTTTGTCTGGGGATGTCATAGGAATCTCACAGCCCTCATTTCCCAGAATCTTAACACAGGTGATGTATACCTAACTTCCTCTTCTGTTTTTTGTTTGTTTTAATTTCTCGGTGGCCAGTTCTGTCCTAAAATCTCATGTTTATTGTTCTTTAAAATATACACACAGGTGTTGGCTGTTTTGCAGCCCCACATCGAGGCCTCAATCTGCTTCCCTACCCAGGAGTCTCAGTGGCATGCCGTCAGGGTAGATTTCTATGAGCTGGCTGGCATGCCCAATGTGCTTGGAGCCATAGATTGCACACATATTCAGCTGAGACCACCTACGGGCAGGCAGCACATATATACTAAACGCCATTTCGAACACTCCACAAATGTGCAGGTGGTTTGTGATGCAAATCTCAAAATAATGAGTGTTGTTGCTGGTTACCCTGGGGGCTGCCATGACTCCTTCATCCTCAGTCAGTCATCCCTCTTTGATAAGTTTGAGGATGGACAAATGCCAGATGGATGGCTGCTGGGTATGTAATTTGATATGTGTAGGCCTGCGTATACTTTGTCCAAATACAGGTGCAGATGTATTAACCTGTAGAAGGCATAAGGAAGTGAGAAACCAGTGATATGTGCAAGGTGATAAAGGCACCAGCCAATCAGCTCCAATATGTAAATGAATATTTAGGAACAGATTGTCTGCTGCCTTTATTACCTTGCACATATCACTGGTTTATCACTTCCTTATGCCTTGTACAGGTTAATACATCTGCCCCACAGTGTGTTACTTATGTGTTGCTGTATCTTAACATGAATCACGTTACTATATCTGTCTTTTAGGTGATGGAGGATATGGCTGTTTCTCTTGGCTTCTAACTCCATTGTCCCGACCTGATACCCCTGCTGAACACTTTTACAATCATGCACATAAGTCCATGCGGAATGTGATAGAAAGATGTTTTGGTGTGCTGAAATCTAGGTTTCGGAGTCTGGATAAGTCTGGTGGCCTTTTGTTGTATAGTCCCTCCAAGGTGACTCAAATTGTGTTCTGCTGCTGCTTTCTTCATAACATGTGTTTGCAACAACATCTGCCACATGTTGAGGAGGAGGAGGAGGAGGAGGAAGAAAGCAGCCAGCAAGCAGAGGAATTAGAGACATCTGGTGATACTTGGAGTACAGATGTAGGGAGGCAGGTTAGGCAAGAGCTCATCACTCGCTATTTCTAAGGTAAGTTTGGTTTGCTTATTTCATTTGTTGTGTAATCATAAATAGATGTTTTGCCATTTTTATTGGCAAAACCATTACTCAGAATGTGTCTGTCTCCTTGACACATACAAACATACCCTCGCTTTATGCAAAACAAATGTCGCATGTGTATTGTGTGTATTTTAAAACTCAAAACAACAGATTATGAGTGGCATGCATTAAGTCTGGATAAGTGATCGTAAACTTGCAGTGCTAATTTATTACAAGCACACATAATCCATTTACTATTTTACTTTATCATTGTGTGTAACGTCCTAATGCACAGGTTCACAAACTCGGCCCTCAGGACCACACACAGTGCATGTTTTTCACGTAACCCAGTAGAAGCACAGGTGTATGAATTACTCACAGACATATGTTAAAAGGTTCACAGGTGGAGCAAATTATGTCACTTGTGATTCTGTTAGTAGACCTGCAAAACATGCACTGTGTGGGGTCCTGAGGGTCGAGTTTGAGAACCTGTGTTCCCAAAAATCACTCCTCAACATATAATATGTTAGCCTTGAGGAATACATGTGTCCCTATGTGTGATGCTCCATCATATTTAAGGGACACAAACTTACTGTAATCATAAATAATTTATTTCCTAATGTTTGATGCAGTAAAATTGCTGATGTGTAAGTAAATACACAGTTTGCCACATATATACATTATTATACACATTCTTTGTTTTTTGGTTAAAAAGTTCTTATTTGTTGGTTTCTGCATCATGTGTAATAACATTCTTACTAATTTTTAACATACACAAACATGTCCCAACAATACTGACATTCATTTTGACAATGTTTTTTTAAAAATTCAATGCCAACATATTAAAAGCTTTTTACGCAACTCAATTGTGTTCTTCTTGTAATGTTGTATAGAGAAGAAAGGTAAAATAGTTATCAATAACATTGTAATTTGGATTGTCTGCAGGAAATGAGAATGATTGGAATCTAGAAAGAGTAATGATTAGAAAAAAATCAAGTGGTCTGTTTACTTCCTGCTAACATGTATGTGCGGCTCCATCAACATTTCCCTCCTCCAATACAAAAAAAAATAGTAAAGAATAAATGTGCATACAAATTTTATGTTGTTGTTTGTACCACTTATAATTAATGTTGTATAAATTGTCAAGGAGCTAAGTGTTTTATGTTTTTTTGCCAAACATACACTTACTAACTATTTTGAGTTACTTATCACAAATGTCTAACTTGTAATTTTTTCACGTTTTTTTTGGTGGCTACTTGTCCTGCCCTTTGCCTTTAGCACTGTCATGTTGTCGTGCTCTGGTGCAGCGTCTTGGTGGTGATGAGACTGGCGTGATATTTGGAGTAGTCGTACCAGAACTGCTGCTTGTTTGCTGTTGGTGCATGCATCTGAGTGTTTCATTCAGGTTAGTGAGGGTGGCATTGAGTTTACGTGTAGCAGCATTTTGATTGTCTACAATTCGGAATAAACTTTCATTAATCTTTTGATTGTTTTGAAAAATGTTCATATAACTTTGCTGTTGTCTGTGCTGTTCTTCCATTAGTCTGTGCTGTTCTTCCATTAGTCTGTGCTGTTCTTCCATTATGCGCTGTAAGTTGCCCATGACCTGTGTAATGTCTGTACGCATGAGTTCCATGGTATTGCCAATTCTGGTTGTTTGTTCATTTTGTCTACTCAGATTTCTTGATATTCTTCTGAGGTGAGATGGTATGCTTGCAAACATTTGTGTCTGCCTACGCAGGCAATCTTCATTAGTGGCCTGCTGTCTAGCCCAAATGGTCCAAAACACCTGATCAGGGCCTTGTGTTACTGGTGTTGTTGGGCTGTGTTGTGGTGGTGGTGGTGTGCTTTGCTGTGGTGGTGTACTCACAGGTGCTGGGGGGCTCATTCCTTGCCTTAATGGCTGCATTTCTAAGATATTTGTCTTCTCCATGTCACTGTGTGGCTGTTGTTGCGGAGGGATGCTGTTCCCTGGACTAGAAGCTGAAATGTTAAACAAATCTCCGTTAGCTATCCATATGTTTGAGAAATGTAAACAAATCACTACACATGGAACACATGTCATTCACTGTTGCTTTCAACTATTCTGCCTAGCAACATCATCACTCATAACTTAAATACATACATATGCCTGTTTGTGGCAAATGTGTCTGGTTACTTAATTGTGAAAGCAAACACTTTAGTTTTATTGTAGCTCACACATACTCCACCATAAAAACACATTGTAATCCATAATGTGTTACCTTATAGCTTTGATCAAACAAACATAGTAATGTTTTTATATGTATTTTGCAATGTTACCTCAAACACACATGTGAAATTTGGAAATACAACCTTACTTTTTTGAATACAAAAAACATGCTTTTTGTTGCAGCATCTTACACACAATGTCATACTGTATGCCTCAAGTGGACATACATATCTTTACTGGATGTGGACAAGGACATTTAGGTTGGATTCCATTTCAGGTTTCACTTACTGCGGTAAGTATCTAAGTTTTTGATGTGTTTTGACTTAATGCGGTTTTGAAACATTTTGCTTACGTTCTGAAATTTTTAACATTTATTTCAGTTTGATTCTCACAATCAAGATGAGGGGAGTGTGGATGACGTCTTGGAGGTGTGTCCAAAATTTGGAGTGGGGGGACAGAACATACGGACGATAATCTTCATGGCGGGGTATCCTGCTGTGGTTGGCCCGGGACATACGACCTTGCTTTCTTTTCGGCCACAGGTTTTTTGTGGTGATGTCTTACAGAAGTCCCACTTCTGCTGCTCCATAATTCTTTTGATGGACCTTTTAATGAAAGTGCAATTTTGTTATGGCCATTCCTTTACAAACATACCCTATACTACAATGGACACTTTACCTGCTTCTGCAGCGTCATCATCATCAGATGTGATAGGAGTTACTGGCCGACGAGTAGTCCTGCTTTTTTCAAACACTGTATTAAAAAAAAAAAAATATTCATGCTATTGTTGATACATCCACCCATTATGCTTATAAACATTTATTCTTTAAGAAATGCTTGCTTTATTTTTGTAAAAAACATAAGGACCGGAAACAAAAAAAAAACATAAAACAATAAACATTGTCCAATAGACATATGCACTATGGAAAAATCAACACAGGAAAACATGTACAGGACACTGACATAGGCCACAAGTAAAAATAAAAACATTACCAACCAAAAACACACACATCTTCATTTTGTATTGAAAGGAAAAATATTACAGATGCAATATATAAATTGCTCTGTGATGTGGCACTCCAAACACACATTACCACTATATGAGCCAAACCAAAATGTATAAATATTTTAAAAATTACACTGCAGTGTGGTGTCACGGTACAAATACAAGCTAAAAATTATCCAAGAAATAGTGTTATTTTGTTTAAAAATATTACATTATCTAATAATGACATTACACATGTAAGTGGTTTCCAAACCACTTTCCACTACTCCAGCCTCTAACATGACAACCACTGTTTTTAAAACATTGCACATGGATCACATAAATATAAAACATAGTCACAATTATTTAAAAAAAAAGGCCCAAAAGGAAAATATTATTGCAGGACAATTCAGAGACACACCAAGTCCAAACTACACATGCAAAATATCTTTCAGAAAAACACATGACATACAATAAAGTAAGATGTTACATGGCTTTTGTATAAAACACTAACCAAAACAATGTATTTGCTGACACACACTTGAAGATGGGAGTAATATGCAACGTCACATGACACACATTTAAAAAAAAAAAAAAAAGGTCATAGATTGTAAATGCAAATACACATGCTCACCATTCTTCCTGGGCCTATATGAATCCCGGACATGGGTTGCAGAGACAACTTCAGGAGGTATGACACTCCGCATGGGCTCCTCATACTCCAGATATCTTGCAATATAGGGCTGCCCACCACCGGTTTTTCGAGCCGACCTCGCCTCCTTGGCCATTTTGGACTTGACATGTCGCTTTATGTCATAGTACCGTTTGCGGCACGTGTCCTCCGTCCGCTTGACCACCCCCTCACTATTGACAGCAGCAACAACTTTCGCCCACAACACCGTCTTTCTCCGTGTTGGCACCTTGGCGGACTCAGGGCCAAATAGCTGCCTCTGATACTTCATCAGCTCATGCACCAATGCCACATTTTCTGCAAAACTAAACTTTGCATTCCGCCCAGTCTTAGTAGTGGTGCGTGGCTGCGGAGCACTCTGACTGTCACTATCACTTGAGGCTGCTGCAGCAACCTCACCCACCTCCTCCACCTCACTAACCTCACTAACACTCACCTCCTCCACCTGACCAACCTCCTCCCCCTCACTCACACCCTCCACCTCACCCACCTCTGAGTCACACATAATTGTGTGTCTAAACACTTAACACAGAAAAAAAAGACAAACAACACACTCCTCCACTACCACTACACAACTCACACACACACACCCACACACACACACACACACACACACACACACACACACACACACACTGACAAGGGACTATAAAGAAAAATAACTTGGACTAAAAATGATACAAAACCACAAAATACAAGACTACAAGAATGACAAGACGACTTTCAAACACAATACCACACTCAGAAATCGCTACCAACACTCCTCACCAAACCACAAATTCACTTACCTCCACAGCACAACCTCCCTCCTCCTCACCACTAACTAGACCCACGAGGTGCGGACGGTTTGGGGCGTATTTATATGGTTGCGCACAGACACTCCTACCATCTGAAACACAACCAATCACGAACGGGGATGAAAATCGAAACTGAAAGTGAAAATGCGGCCGCGGAAAAAAAAACCCTGCCGCGTTTAACTTAGGAAAAAAAACAGCATATACAACAAAAACACGTACGCAAACGACAATGACGGCCGTAAATGTGCCCCAAAAAAACGACTGGCATCGAGATCGGAAAACACAAAAACCATAAAGTCGACTGCTTCGTAACTTTGCGTATATGGATTCAAAAAGTTGCATGAAAATGCACCCGATACAAAACGAGTTTAAACACTACACAAACCGAATTAAACACGAATATTAGTAAATATTGGCCAATGATTCTCAGCCGGATCTGTGAGATCCATGCAGGGCTTCACTGTGCACCTTTTGTAAAAAAAATAAAGTGTTAAAAATTTTTAAAAAAAATGCGTGGGGTCCCCCCTCCTAAGCAAAACCAGCCTCGGGCTCTTTGAGCTGGTCCTGGTTGTCAAAATATGGGGGGGGAAATGACAGGGGTTCCCCCATATTTCATCAACCAGCACCAGGCTCTGCGCCTGGTCCTGGTGCAAAAAATACGGGGGACAAAAAGCGTAGGGGTACCCTGTATTTTTTTGAACCAGCACCGGGCTCCACTAGCCAGGTACATAATGCCACAGCCGGGGGACACTTTTATTGTGGTCCTGGCGGCCCTGGCATTACATCCCCAACTAGTCACCCCTGGCCGGGGTACCCTGGAGTGGGAACCCCTTAAATCAAGGGGTCCCCTCCCTCCAGCCACCCAAGGGCCAGGGGTGAAGCCCGAGGCTGTCCCCCCATCCAAGGGCGGCAGATGGGGGGCTGATAGCCAAGTGTAAAAAATCAGAATATTGTTTTTAGTAGCAGTACTACAAGTCCCAGCAAGCCTCCCCCGCAAGCTGGTACTTGGAGAACCACAAGTACCAGCATGCGGTGGAAAACCGGGCCCGCTGGTACCTCTAGTACTACTACTAAAAAAATACCCAACAAAAAAATAGGACACACACCGTGACAGTAAAAGTTTATTACATACATGCACACCTCCATACATACATACATATATACTTACCAATGTTCACACGAGGCTCGGTCCTCTTCTCCATGTAGAATCCTCAGGGTACCTGTGAAAAAAATTATACTCACATAATCCAGTGTATCTTCTGTTCTTTGTATAATCCACGTACTTGGCAAAAAAACAAACCGGAAACCCGACCACGCACTGAAAGGGGTCCCATGTTTACACATGGGACCCCTTTCCCCGACTGCCAGGACCCCCCCTGACTCCTGTCAAAGAGGGTCCCTTCAGCCTATCAGGGAGCGCCACGTCGTGGCACTCTCCTGATTGGCTGTGCGCTCCTATAGTTTCAGTAAGGCTGCACACGGCAGAGATACAATGTAGCGCCTATGCGCTCCATTGTATCCAATGGTGGGAGCTTTGCGGTCAGAGGTTAACCGAAAGTAACCTCACCGCTGACTGCAAAGTTCCCACCATTGGATACAATGGAGTGCATAGGCACTACATTGTATCTCTGCCTTGTGCAGCCTTACTGACACTACTGGAGCGCGGTGCTGGTTCAAAAATACGGTGGACCCCCTACGCTTTTTGTCCCCCATATTTTTTGCACCAGGACCAGGTGCAGAACCCGGTGCTGGTTGATTAAATATGGGGGAACCCCTGTCATTTTTTCCCCATATTTTGACAACCAGGACCGGCTCAAAGAGCCCGAGGCTGGTTTTGCTTAGGAGGGGGGACCCCACGCATTTTTTTTCTTACATTTAACACTTTCCCACCCCTTACCACTGATAAACATGCACGGATCTCACGGATCTGTGCATGCCTATTAGAGATGTGCACCGGAAATTTTTCGGGTTTTGTGTTTTGGTTTTGGGTTCGGTTCCGTGGCCGTGTTTTGGGTTCGAACGCGTTTTGGCAAAACCTCACCGAATTTTTTTTGTCGGATTCGGGTGTGTTTTGGATTCGGGTGTTTTTTTCAAAAAACCCTAAAAAACAGCTTAAATCATAGAATTTGGGGGTCATTTTGATCCCAAAGTATTATTAACCTCAATAACCATAATTTACAATCATTTTCAGTCTATTCTGAACACCTCACACCTCACAATATTATTTTTAGTCCTAAAATTTGCACCGAGGTCGCTGGATGACTAAGCTCAGTGACCCAAGTGGCTGACACAAACACCTGGCCCATCTAGGAGTGGCACTGCAGTGTCACGCAGGATGGCCCTTCCAAAAAACACTCCCCAAACAGCACATGACGCAAAGAAAAAAAGAGGCGCAATGAGGTAGCTGTGTGACTAAGCTCAGCGACCCAAGTGGCCGACACAAACACCTGGCCCATCTAGGAGTGGCACTGCAGTGTCACGCAGGATGGCCCTTCCAAAAAACACTCCCCAAACAGCACATGACGCAAAGAAAAAAAGAGGCGCAATGAAGAAGCTGTGTGAGTAAGCTAAGCGACCCTAGTGGCCGACACAAACACCTGGCCCATCTAGGAGTGGCACTGCAGTGTCAGGCCGGATGGCCCTTCCAAAAAATACTCCCCAAACAGCACATGACGCAAAGAAGAAAAAAAAGAGGCGCAATGAGGTAGCGGTGTGACTAAGATAAGTGACCCTAGTGGCCGACACAAACACCTGGCCCATCTAGGAGTGGCACTGCAGTGTCACGCAGGATGGCCCTTCCAAAAAACACTCCCCAAACAGCACATGACGCAAAGAAAAAAAAAAAAAGAGGCGCAATGAGGTAGCTGTGTGACTAAGATAAGTTACCCTAGTGGCCGACACAAACACCTGGCCCATCTAGGAGTGGCACTGCAGTGTCACGCAGGATGGCCCTTCCAAAAAACACTCCCCAAACAGCACATGACGCAAAGAAGAAAAAAAAGAGGCGCAATGAGGTAGCTGTGTGACTAAGCTCAGCGACCCAAGTGGCCGACACAAACACCTGGCCCATCTAGGAGTGGCACTGCAGTGTCAGGCAGGATGGCCCTTCCAAAAAATACTCCCCAAACAGCACATGACGCAAAGAAGAAAAAAAAGAGGCGCAATGAGGTAGCTGTGTGAGTAAGCTAAGCGACCCTAGTGGCCGACACAAACACCTGGCCCATCTAGGAGTGGCACTGCAGTGTCAGGCAGGATGGCCCTTCCAAAAAATACTCCCCAAACAGCACATGACGCAAAGAAGAAAAAAAAGAGGCGCAATGAGGTAGCTGTGTGACTAAGCTAAGCGACCCTAGTGGCCGACACAAACACCTGGCCCATCTAGGAGTGGCACTGCAGTGTCACGCAGGATGGCCCTTCAAAAAAACACTCCCCAAACAGCACATGACGCAAAGAAAAAAAGAGGCGCTATGAGGTAGCTGTGTGACTAAGCTCAGCGACCCAAGTGGCCGACACAAACACCTGGCCCATCTAGGAGTGGCACTGCAGTGTCAGGCAGGATGGCCCTTCCAAAAAACACTCCCCAAACAGCACATGACGCAAAGAAAAATGAAAGAAAAAAGAGGTGCAAATGGAATTGTCCTTGGGCCCTCCCACCCACCCTTATGTTGTATAAACAGGACATGCACACTTTAACCAACCCATCATTTCAGTGACAGGGTCTGCCACACGACTGTGACTGAAATGACGGGTTGGTTTGGACCCCCACCAAAAAAGAAGCAATTAATCTCTCCTTGCACAAACTGGCTCTACAGAGGCAAGATGTCCACCTCATCATCATCCTCCGATTCATCACCGTGTACATCCCCCTCCTCACAGATTATCAATTCGTCCCCACTGGAATCCACCATCACAGCTCCCTGTGTACTTTGTGGAGGCAATTGCTGCTGGTGAATGTCTCCATGGAGGAATTGATTATAATTCATTTTAATGAACATCATCTTCTCCACATTTTCTGGAAGTAACCTCGTACGCCGATTGCTGACAAGGTGAGCGACGGCACTAAACACTCTTTCGGAGTACACACTTGTGGGAGGGCAACTTAGGTAGAATAAAGCCAGTTTGTGCAAGGGCCTCCAAATTGCCTCTTTTTCCTGCCAGTATACGTACGGACTGTCTGATGTGCCTACTTGGATGCGGTCACTCATATAATCCTCCACCATTCTTTCAATGGGGAGAGAATCATATGCAGTGACAGTAGACGACATGTCCGTAATCGTTGGCAGGTCCTTCAGTCCGGACCAGATGTCAGCATCAGCAGTCGCTCCAGACTGCCCTGCATCACCGCCAGCGGGTGGGCTCGGAATTCTGAGCCTTTTCCTCGCACCCCCAGTTGCGGGAGAATGTGAAGGAGGAGATGTTGACAGGTCGCGTTCCGCTTGACTTGACAATTTTCTCACCAGCAGTTCTTTGAACCCCTGCAGACTTGTGTCTGCCGGAAAGAGAGATCCAAGGTAGGTTTTAAATCTAGGATCGAGCACGGTGGCCAAAATGTAGTGCTCTGATTTCAACAGATTGACCACCCGTGAATCCTTGTTAAGCTAATTAAGGGCTCCATCCACAAGTCCCACATGCCTAGCAGAATCGCTCTGTGTTAGCTCCTCCTTCAATGTCTCCAGCTTCTTCTGCAAAAGCCTGATGAGGGGAATGACCTGACTCAGGCTGGCAGTGTCTGAACTGACTTCACGTGTGGCAAGTTCAAAAGGTTGCAGAACCTTGCACAACGTTGAAATCATTTTCCACTGCGCTTGAGACAGGTGCATTCCACCTCCTATATCGTGCTCAGTTGTATAGGCTTGAATTGCCTTTTGCTGCTCCTCCAACCTCTGAAGCATATAGAGGGTTGAATTCCACCTCGTTACCACTTCTTGCTTCAGATGATGGCAGGGCAGGTTCAGGCGTTTTTGGTGTTGCTCCAGTCTTCTGTACGTGGTGCCTGTACGCCGAAAGTGTCCCGCAATTCTTCTGGCCACCGACAGCATCTCTTGCACGCCCCTCTCGTTTTTTAAATAATTCTGCACCACCAAATTCAAGGTATGTGCAAAACATGGGACGTGCTGGAATTTGCCCATATTTAATGCACACACAATATTTCTGGCGTTGTCCGATGCCACAAATCCACAGGAGAGTCCAATTGGGGTAAGCCATTCTGCGATGATCTTCCTCAGTTGCCGTAAGAGGTTTTTAGCTGTGTGCGTATTCTGGAAAGCGGTGATACAAAGCGTAGCCTGCCTAGGAAAGAGTTGGCGTTTGCGAGATGCTGCTACTGGTGCCGCCGCTGCTGTTCTTGCGGTGGGAGTCCATACATCTACCCAGTGGGCTGTCACAGTCATATAGTCCTGAGTCTGCCCTGCTCCACTTGTCCACATGTCCGTGGTTAAGTGGACATTGGGTACAACTGCATTTTTTAGGACACTGGTGAGTCTTTTTCTGAGGTCTGTGTACATTTTCGGTATCGCCTGCCTAGAGAAATGGAACCTAGATGGTATTTGGTACCGGGGACACAGTACCTCCAACAAGCCTCTAGTTGCCTCTGCAGTAATGATGGATACCGGAACCACGTTTCTCACCGCCCAGGATGCCAAGGCCTCAGTTATCCGCTTTGCAGCAGGATGACTGCTGTGATATTTCATCTTCCTCGAAAAGGACTGTTGGACAGTCAATTGCTTGGTGGAAGTAGTAAAAGTGGTCTTACGACTTCCCCTCTGGGATGTCCATCGACTCCCAGCAGCAACAACAGCAGCGCCAGCAGCAGTATGCATTACACGCAAGGATGCATCGGAGGAATCCCAGGCAGGAGAGGACTCGTCAGAATTGCCAGTGACATGGCCTGCAGGACTATTGGCATTCCTGGGGAAGGAGGAAATTGACACTGAGGGAGTTGGTGGGGTGGTTTGCGTGAGCTTGGTTACAAGAGGAAGGGATTTACTGGTCAGTGGACTGCTTCCGCTGTCGCCCAAAGTTTTTGAACTTGTCACTGACTTATGATGAATGCGCTGCAGGTGACGTATAAGGGAGGATGTTCCGAGGTGGTTAACGTCCTTACCCCTTCTTATTACAGCTTGACAAAGGCAACACACGGCTTGACAAATGTTGTCCGCATTTCTGTTGAAATACTTCCACACCGAAGAGCTGATTTTTTTGGTATTTTCACCAGGCATGTCAATGGCCATATTCCTCCCACGGACAACAGGTGTCTCCCCGGGTGCCTGACTTAAACAAACCACCTCACCATCAGAATCCTCCTGGTCAATTTCCTCCCCAGCGCCAGCAACACCCATATCCTCCTCATCCTGGTGTACTTCAACACTGACATCTTCAATCTGACTATCAGGAACTGGACTGCGGGTGCTCCTTCCAGCACTTGCAGGGGGCGTGCAAATGGTGGAAGGCGCATGCTCTTCACGTCCAGTGTTGGGAAGGTCAGGCATCGCAACCGACACAATTGGACTCTCCTTGTGGATTTGTGATTTCGAAGAATGCACAGTTCTTTGCTGTGCTTTTGCCAGCTTAAGTCTTTTCATTTTTCTAGCGAGAGGCTGAGTGCTTCCATCCTCATGTGAAGCTGAACCACTAGCCATGAACATAGGCCAGGGCCTCAGCCGTTCCTTGCCACTCCGTGTGGTAAATGGCATATTGGCAAGTTTACACTTCTCCTCCGACGATTTTATTTTAGATTTTTGAGTCCTTTTTTTACTGATATTTTGTGTTTTGGATTTTACATGCTCTGTACTATGACATTGGGCATCGGCCTTGGCAGACGACGTTGATGGCATTTCATCGTCTCGGCCATGACTAGTGGCAGCAGCTTCAGCATGAGGTGGAAGTGGATCTTGATCTTTCCCTATTTTTGGAACCTCAACATTTTTGTTCTCCATATTTTAATAGGCACAACTAAAAGGCACCTCAGGTAAACAATGGAGATGGATGGATACTAGTATACTTACGGATGACGAGCGACTGCCGACACAGAGGTAGCTACAGCCGTGGACTACCGTACTGCGTCTGCTAGTATAGACTGGATGATAATGATATAAAAAATATATATATATCACTACTGCAGGACAGGTATATATTGTATAATGACGGACCTGCTGGACACTGTCAGCACTGCAGACTCCTAAACTACTAGTATGAAGAAGATAGAAAAAAAACCCCACCACAGGTAGGTATACAATTATGGACGAGCGACTGCCGACACAGAGGTAGCTACAGCCGTGGACTACCGTACTGCGCATATGCTAGTATAGACTGGATGATAATGATATAAAAAATATATATATATCACTACTGCAGGACAGGTATATATTGTATAATGACGGACCTGCTGGACACTGTCAGCACTGCAGACTCCTAAACTACTAGTATGAAGAAGATGGAAAAAAAAAACCCACCACAGGTAGGTATACAATTATGGACGAGCGACTGCCGACACAGAGGTAGCTACAGCCATGGACAACCGTACTGCGCGTCTGCTAGTATAGACTGGATGATAATGATATAAAAAATATATATATATCACTACTGCAGGACAGGTATATATTGTATAATGACGGACCTGCTGGACACTGTCAGCACTGCAGACTCCTAAACTACTAGTATGAAGAAGATGGAAAAAAAAAACCCACCACAGGTAGGTATACAATTATGGACGAGCGACTGCCGACACAGAGGTAGCTACAGCCGTGGACTACCGTACTGCGCGTCTGCTAGTATAGATTGGATGATAATGATATAAAAAATATATATATATATCACTACTGCAGGACAGGAATATATTGTATAATGACGGACCTGCTGGACACTGTCAGCACTGCAGACTCCTAAACTACTAGTATGAAGAAGATTGAAAAAAAAAATCACCACAGGTAGGTATACAATTATGGACGAGCGACTGCCGACACAGAGGTAGCTACAGCCATGGACTACCGTACTGCGCATCTGCTAGTATAGACTGGATGATAATGATATAAAAAAAATATATATATCACTACTGCAGGACAGGTATATATTGTATAATGACGGACCTGCTGGACACTGTCAGCACTGCAGACTCCTAAACTACTAGTATGAAGAAGATGGAAAAAAAAAAAACACCACAGGTAGGTATACAATTATGGACGAGCGACTGCCGACACAGAGGTAGCTACAGCCGTGGACTACCGTACTGCGCGTCTGCTAGTATAGACTGGATGATAATGATATTAAAAATATATATATATCACTACTGCAGGACAGGTATATATTGTATAATGACGGACCTGCTGGACACTGTCAGCACTGCAGACTCCTAAACTACTAGTATGAAGAAGATGGAAAAAAAAACCCCCACCACAGGTAGGTATACAATTATGGACGAGCGACTGCCGACACAGAGGTAGCTACAGCCGTGGACTACCGTACTGCGCGTCTGCTAGTATAGATTGGATGATAATGATATAAAAAATATATATATATCACTACTGCAGGACAGGTATATATTGTATAATGACGGACCTGCTGGACACTGTCAGCACTGCAGACTCCTAAACTACTAGTATGAAGAAGATGGAAAAAAAAACCCACCACAGGTAGGTATACAATTATGGACGAGCGACTGCCGACACATAGGTAGCTACAGCCGTGGACTACCGTACTGCGCGTCTGCTAGTATAGACTGGAAGATAATGATATAAAAAATATATATATATATCACTACTGCAGGACAGGTATATATTGTATAATGACGGACCTGCTGGACACTGTCAGCACTGCAGACTCCTAAACTACTAGTATGAAGAAGATGGGGAAAAAAAACCCACCACAGATAGGTATACAAATATGGACGAGCGACTGCCGACACAGAGGTAGCTACAGTCGTGGACTACCGTACTGCGCGTCTGCTAGTATAGACTGGATGATAATGATATAAAAAATATATATATATATCACTACTGCAGGACAGGTATATATTGTATAATGACGGACCTGCTGGACACTGTCAGCACTGCAGACTCCTAAACTACTAGTATGAAGAAGATGAAAAAAAAAAAAACCACCACAGGTAGGTATACAATTATGGACGAGCGACTGCCGACACAGAGGTAGCTACAGCCGTTGACTACCGTACTGCGCGTCTGCTAGTATAGACTGGATGATAATGATATAAAAAATATATATATATCACTACTGCAGGACAGGTATATATTGTATAATGACGGACCTGCTGGACACTGTCAGCACTGCAGACTCCTAAACTACTAGTATGAAGAAGATAGAAATATAATGAATGACGGACCTGCTGGACACTGTCAGCAGAATGCGTTTATAGAATAAAAAAAAAAAACACCACACGAGTGTTTAACTTTTTCAGGCAGACAATATACTGGTGGTCACTGCTGGTCAGTCACACTGGCACTCTGGCAGCAAAAGTGTGCACTGTTAAATATGTACTCCTGCTATAATTGCTCCCCAGTCTCCCCCACAATTAAGCTGTGTGAGCAGTGAGCACTACTTAGCACAGTCAGATATACATAGATGATATTATCATGCAGCACACTGAGGCTGAGCACAGATATGGTATGTGACTGTGTATCGTTTTTTTTCAGGCAGAGAACGGATTATATTAAATAATAAATAAAACTGGTGGTCACCACTAGTATAACTATCAGCAAAACTCTGCACTCTCTGAGTACTCCTAAATTCCTAATGCTCCAGTAAATCAAGTGTCTCACTCTCTATCTAAACGGAGAGGACGCCAGCCACGTCCTCTCCCTATCAATCTCAATGCACGTGTGAAAATGGCGGCGACGCGCGGCTCCTTATATAGAATCCGAGTCTCGCGATAGAATACGAGCCTCGCGAGAATCCGACAGCGGGATGATGACGTTCGGGCGCGCTCGGGTTAGCCGAGCAAGGCGGGAAGATCCGAGTCTGCCTCGGACCCGTGTAAAAAGGCTGAAGTTCGGGGGGGTTCGGATTCCGAGGAACCGAACCCGCTCATCTCTACTGCCTATCAGAACACGGCAAAAAAAGCAGGTCTATTTGAAAAATGCTTTTTTTTACTATTTGTATTTATTCACGGCAGTGTTTGGCTATTGCCGGCAGTGTTTGTGAAATACAAATTTTAGTAAATTACCGAGTTCTAGGAAATAACAGGCGTATTTGACCGATGGTGTATTCATTCGTAATTTTTTTCTTTGACTTCAACAAAAATACGAATGCCCTCATCACTGCCATGATTTGAGTTTAGTATATTCCCGAGATAACACTTTGAAGAAAATACACCATCTCGGTCAAAATCGTGAGCTTAGTAAATATACCCCTATGAGTAGTGAACTTCTTGAATGTGCTGTTTGCATTTGCCTTTCCTCCTGCTTAGAGTGGGACTTGCACCATCTTGCATAGTTATTAAGTTTTGCCACAAGCATTACAATGTTAAATGCAGGACATTTATGATGCTCACAGGAATGGCGATTACCACCATTCACATGGCGCACATATTGTTGAGAGTGACGCTGGATGTTGCATATATCAGTTTCTCATTTAAACTACAGGGTATTTTTGTTAGACTGTTCACTTCTTGAGTGTTAACCCTTTTTCAAGCAGCAACTGAGTACGTGTTGTGTCATTGTATATGCTACATATAATCCTGTCTATAATGAGCTAATATGTGATGACACCATATTCACATTTCTTAGCTAGCAGATTGAGTTTAGCAACATAAGACTGAATCTTCTCAGTGGGGCTTTGTTTAAAAGCATGCCTGTCCATTATGACATTTTGTACAGATAAGCATATCTCATCAAACTTTCTTATTAGCATTTCAGGATTCTCATTATCCTTTCCCTCTGAATAGACAAATGTATCAGCTTTGTTGACTGCTTCAGCAGTGTAAGCCTGTACCTTTTTCGATTTGTCAGACAGCCCGGCACAGCAGTACACCTGCCATTCTTTACGGATCTTGAGTCAAGCATTCATGATTCATCAAAAACCATGGTTCTGTGCGTTGGAAACGCTAAGCCATGACAGCCAGTCTCCTGACAACATGTAGATTGGTATGTGTGTGAAACATGAAAAGATACCGGAGTCCTGCTGATTTTTTTTCTCCATGAGTGGGCAAACCAAAATGGCTACCAGAACAATTCCTTAATAGAAGAATGGTTGTCATGATGCCACTTCCGACATATAGTGTAACACACAGCTACAGTAAAATGACTGTTTTTATATGCTGATGATGGCAATTGATAAGACCTTGATGATTTAACAGTACATTCTCCAATTGCTTCAACTTTAGCTAAGAGAGAGACGCAATGGATTTTTAATTTAAAGACCATGGTACCAAACATAAGATAAATCTAAATCAAACCAATATTTGGTGTGACCACACTTTGCCTTCAAAACAGCTTCAATTCTTCTAGGTACACTTGCACAGTTTTTGAAGAAACTCAGCATGGAGGTTGTTCTAAACATCTTGGAGAACTAACCACAGATTTTCTATAGATGTAGGCTTGCTCAAATCCTTTTGTCTCTTCGTGTAATCCCAGACAGACTTGATGATTTTGAGATCAGGGCTGTGTGATGGCAATCTCACCACTTCCAAGATACCTTGTTCCTCTTTACGCTGAAGATAGTTCTGCTGGCCTTGTTTCCATGTCAAAGGTAACGCTTTTAGGCTGCAATTCTTCCTTGAAGACCACTTCTAGAAAGACTTCTCCAAACAGTAGATAGGTGTACCTG
The DNA here is from genome assembly GCF_028390025.1 of Pseudophryne corroboree. Lineage (NCBI taxonomy): Eukaryota > Metazoa > Chordata > Amphibia > Anura > Myobatrachidae > Pseudophryne > Pseudophryne corroboree. Next base: position 164,758,282 of record NC_086452.1, read on the forward strand.
GATCCTACTGGTTTCTGCCAGTTGTGAGCTAATGGTACTGCTGGACATCTTTTGAAGGGAAGTAAGCATGATGTGTCTTTCAACTGATGCACTAAGTTTCCTTGGCCGACCACTGAGTCTACAGTCCTCAACACTGTATAAGACCAAATATTGATTTGATTTAGATTTCTCTGCTGCTCATTCACTTTGAATTTTGTTATTCGCTAAAAATAAACTATTAACACTTCTATTTTTGAGAATATTCTTATTTTGCAGCATCCACACAGTAAGGGGGACTATAGAAACCAGCGGGCCCTTTATGCCCCACATGCTGGTACTTTTGGTTCTTCAAGCACCAGCATGCAGGGGAGGCTTGCTGGAACCTATAGTTCCTTCTTTAAAAGACAATTTTTTTACAACTAAACTAATGGACTATTAACTTGGCAACCTTCGCCCAGGAGTGCTGGGGAAAGCACCAGGCTTTAGTCCTGGCCCTGGGTGCCTGAATGAGGTTACCCTTTATTTTGGGGGGGGGGGGTGCTCACAACCCCATGAAGCCCCAGGTAGGGCTGCTTAATTATGGGGCAGAATGTTACAGCCAGGGAACCAATTTAAGCATGTCCCCTGGCTGTGGCATTACCTCCCTGACAAGTGGAGATCGGTGTTGGTTTAAAAAATATGGAGGATCCCCACATCTTTTCCCCCACACATTTTTGGAACCAGCACTGATCCAAGAGCCTAGTACTAGTTCTTAAAATACATTGGGACTTCACATATTTTTTCCACTGTTTATTTTGAACCAGGATCGTGTTATGATCTGTGGAGTATATCAGGTCAGAGTGTTCATTGAAATGATCTGTGGAATGCATCTGGATGGAGTGTTATGCAAGCCCAGCAATCCTCAAGTCTCCTGCGTTCTAAAGCTTCACCTTTTGCAGCCTCCTTTCCAAGGTGGATTAAGTCCACCTGGTACTAAGATGCCCCCCGGTCTTAATGTGGACAAAGGGGGTAATTCAGACCTGATCGTTTACTAGTGTTTTTTGCAGCGTTGCAATCATGTCAGAACTGCGCATGCATATGCACTGCAATGCGCAGGCGCGTCGCTCGGGTACAAAGCGGATCGTTGCTGTGCGATGGGTTTCTCAAAGAATCCATTCGCATTGCCAATCGCAAGAAGATTGACATGAAGAGGGCGTTTGTGGGTGTCAACTGACTGTTTTCTTGGAGTGGTTGAAAAAATGCAGGCATGTCCAAGTGTTTGCAGGGCGGGTGTTTGACGTCAATTCCGGTCCTGGACAGACTGAAGTGATCGCAGCGGCTGAGTATGTCCTGAGCTACTCAGAAACTGCAAAAGATCTTTTTGTACCGCTCGGCTGCACATGCGTTCGCACACTTGCACAGCTAAAATACACTCCCCTGTCTTATCGCAGTGCTGCAAAAAACTGCTAGCGAGCGATCAGGTCTGAATTACCCCCAAAGAAACAATTGTATGCTGTGCAAGTGCAAGAAAATACGCTGGAGTAGAACCAACCTGACACTAGCCTGAATGGGTTAAGGCTGGACAGACTGGCACACACTAGACAAGGACAAGACCAAGAATACCAAAAGACAAGAACAATACATGAGAATAATGAATTAATAACAAGGTATGGTAATAAGGCAAAGGTAATAATGAGACATCCAGGTATTGAGAGACACAGAAGGAGTGATGCACTAATGATGATAGCAACGGGGAAGTAGTCAGGAGAGAAGGCAATAATAGACTAACAGGCTGGGAGATCTATTTAAAAAGACAGGCAAGAATCATAAATCAAATGGTACATAAATAAAAGGGAATGCTCGGAACTCACAGTGGTAGCTACTGGCAACAACAGAAATGCATGACAATAGAATACAGACAGGGAAAGCAGAACAGACATACAAACAACACAGAATGCTCCAGGTTAGTGGATGTTACTCCTGGCAACAGCAGTACCAACACAAAGGAGCAAAGAAGACTGAGACAAGGAATTGTTCAGAGAACAGACTAATAGGACTGTGACAATGTACACTGATAAACAGGCCAGACAGAGACTGTAGTTGAATGGGATTGTGGTAATAGAGACACAGGTGGTGGTATGTGTAAAACAGTGATATGCAAATGAAATGATACTGGATAACAACAGAAAGACCAAGATACAGACAAGACAAAGAACAAGTATGGTGTGGAGAAATCCCAACTGCAGCTAAAGTCAAGACAGACAGGAACCATACAGGACTGGGTCTGGCAAGGATACTTTAGCACAGGATCTCACAGGACAAGTATATGAAACAGAGAGCCAAAGGCTTCCGCGGCAATCAGGATCTATGACCAGCAGGGAGTAATGGGCAGACTGGAAATATAAAGAGAGCACCAACCAATGGCAAGGTTCAATGCAGCCAGACCCCCTTTAATTACTAAATCAGTACAACTGTGCTACTGCACATCACCCAGGCTCCTGACTTAACCACATGCTGAAGTCAGGTAATGAAATGTGGTACACTGGTAAGAACGGTTCATGGTATATGGGTTACTCACTGATCTTTCTTGATTTTCCCGGCACTACTGCTGAGTCACCTGGAATATGGCCCCTGCTTCAAGTTTGCTAGATAGTAATGGGGGTATTAAGACACAGACCAAAGCTGTGCGATGACTATTCCAGCCTCACTGAAGCCAGTTTATTTGAATAGGAAATAGATACGTTAGGTGAGGGAACACTACCCGTATGATGGGTCCATAACAATTAAATGTAACATGTTTAAGCAGAAGATCTGAGTGCAGCAATAATTTTTCCTAACAATTCTGTCAATAATGTATGTAACTCTGTAATACTGACTATTATGACACATATATCACTTTGAACTACTGGTAGTCAATAACACATGTCACTCTGAAAATGCCACATACAATGAATAGCACATATCACAATGTAAATACTCAACTCTATAGTCATGGGTAGCTTCCCAATCTAATAGTATTTTAACCATACAGTTTATAAGTGTCTCTTAGTATAACACTGCAGTAGTTCTCTGTATCAGTGTTCCTGGGACAGAGTTCCAAAATACCTGAGCTCAGGGTAGAATAACAGTTTTTCAATACAGTATATGTCAAAATGGCTGAAATAGGGATATATATGCATATATATATAAAACCTCAAAGTGTAGAGTTAATTATGAAGATGAACACAGTGATAGGCGTGGTCCTGGGCAGTAATAATACACTTTTCTTCCCAAACCGATAAGTGCTCCTCCATAAATTAGTGCAAATCTCCTTTAACTTAGAAACAGACTGATTGTCCCATAACTGTCTCGAACACTCCCTGTGAATGGTTTGACCAGGGCCCCAGGCTTATACTATATGGTGTAGGCAGGTACTCACTCAGTCTCAGCATATGTACTGGTTGCTCAGGTCTCCCACAAACTGCTGCATCTAGCTGGGGGATTTCTTTCTGTGTACAGAGCTTCCCATTCTGCACCAGTTGCAAGCTGATACAGGGGTTTCCCGTTTTCTGCTCCGTACCTCTGGGGCTGCTCTCCGACGGTCACGTTGACACTGCTGCTAGCAAGGACCACAGGGCATGGAGCACTCTGTCCGCCATCACCCTTCTCCTGGCATGCTGTCCACTCCGATCTGCCACCAGTAACTGCTGACACTCAGTGCTCTATCACCTCTCTCTGAGTCACACTGCTGTACACTTAAGACGTGGGACCTTACTCTGTAATCCCTCTCTGATAGAGGCGCGGTGTTATGCACACCAGTGCCAGCAGGAATGTACTGGTGTCTGAACGGTAAGGGATGCAAAACAAATGAACTCACAGACAGACTGGGGAATATGACATTACATACACAGAAGGTGATAGGGTAACAAAATAAACACAAAGTAAACAGAGAAGCCCAAAGGCTAAGAAACTGGGTGTCTCCCTAATATTAGGAATGCTCAGATGGAAAGAAGCAAGATGTAGTGATTTAATACGTAGAGAACCCGAAATGCTGTTGCTAAGGGCAACAGCAAAACCCCAAAGGGTTACCAACGGGTGTGGCAGTAAACTCCTTGGTCAGAGATGGAATAATAGACACAAGGAGAGTCTCCACAATCCTAGTCCTCACTTGCAGTGCACTGGTTCAGCTTACTGCCACTAAACTGACACCTGAACACCTTGCACAGTGAGAAAGGATTTTGGCAGGCAAGTCTGAGAATACAGCCGCAAACTTGCTAGGTTCACAGAGTAGCAAAAGAACCCCAGCAGGTTAAACGACTGACTCCAGTCTTACTGCTAAGTCTGGATTGGCAGAGTGTAATACCAAATCCCAAGGCCTATTTGCAGTAAGCAACAAACAAATACAAGGTTTACACAGTACTAGCTAGCTTTCAGGAACTGACTAACCAACAAAGATTCAGCAGCATCTGCCTAAACTGAGAAGAGGGTTTATATAGCAGGTGCTGTCCATGCCCCACTCAGACCTCACAGACTGTGAGCACAAAATCCAGCACCGGATCCCCTGCCGTGCACAGAACCTGTAACCACTGCACAGCAAAAGACCCGAACCGGAGTATCAGCTACGCTCAGGTTACTCCGCTAGCACTTGTCTCCCGGTTGCCATGACGACGTGGCAGCACAGAGCAGGAGACCCTAACACGCGGTAATGACACTCTGTCTGAGGCACTGTAATGACACTCTGTCTGAAGTGCTGTAATGACACTCTGAGGCACTGTAATAACACTCTGTCTGAGGTGCTGTAATGGCACTCTGTCTGAGGTGCTGTAATGACTCTCTGCCTGAGGCGCTGTCCCTCTTCTGGCTCCATGCACATCACCAGTAACGGCTGCTGTGATCCTTTCAGCATTCCACGTTGGTACTCTCTCTCTCTCTCTCTGCAAGCATGAGCAGGGGCATATATCACCTCCCTCTGTCCAGGCCAACATTCCACATCCAGGGTTTCCGCTCTTGGAGGAGCCAATCAGGTGCAAGTAAGGAGACCTGTGCCTGTTTAGCAGTATAACACACTTAGCTGCATTAACCCATGCTGTCCTTGCAGTTTCTCCTAGAGACAAGGCTGTGCTGGGTTATATACAGCCCGCCCCAGCAATTCTCAAGCAGACATGCTGTGACCTGTAGTACCACAATTTTGGGGTACCACATTCACCCGCTTTGAATTATGCGCATCCCCGTGCATGGAGATTTCTTGATTAAAGTCTTTATTACCCTAATTCCAACACATTTAACAAAACTGTTGTTATCACAATATGTCAAAGCATACAACACATCATATGACATTATCAGTTATTAACGTACTGCTGTGATTACACCTGGTATCATACGGGCAGGGTTCCTTTTGTACTCCTAGTGGAACACCTTAACTCAGGTCTTTTCTGGGACAGAGCTTGTGTCCTGAATTTCTGTACAAGAAGTGCCTTCTGGAATCTGCAATGATCCAATCTGCCCCATGGATACATGACTGGACAAGAGTAAACCATACAGGCCTATCAACAGTTCCACCGGGTCACTTGGCAGTTCAGCAGAGACTGGGTCAACCTGCATTGAGCATTCTATTGTGGTAGTTTCCCTTGCATCAGCTTCATCCTTCTGAATGGGATGGAGTTTGAGTTGATCTCGATGTACCAACACTTGGCCACGACAACCTTCTCGTTCAATGCGCTAAACAGCAATATCAGCCTCAGGTGCGGTCACAACCCGGTACGGGGTAAGTTCCCATTGTGAGTGCAATTTGCTATGCCGCCGATTATTTTTCTTTAACATCTGACTTCCAGCGGGGATCATGTCTGCATGAGCGTGGGTATCATAACTCTGTTTCTGTCATTCTCTAACAATGTTCATGCACTTTGACACTATGGTGTGAGCTTTTAGCAATCTGTTTTGATGCTCCTGTACCATAGCAGTTTCTGGCAGTGTCATATCACTGGGAAGGTGAAGCTGAAGATTAGCTGGGAGTTTTCCTTGGTGCCCGGAAAGCAAGTAGTAAGGTGTATAACCCATTGAGCCATGTAGGATATTGTTATACACAAACACTAATTCAGCCAACAAGGTGGGCCACTCCGGCCTTTGATCAAGTGGAATTGTTTGCAGTAAATTTATCAAAGTCTGATTAAGTCTCTTGCAGGTGTCATTCCCTTGAGGGTGGTATGTGGTCGTGTTTAGCTTTTTACATTCGCACAGCATGCATAACTCTTGGAAGAGACGAGATTCGAAGGCTGGGCTTTGATCGGTGAGTAAATTATCTGTGTAGCCATACGGCCTCACGAAAGCCCGCCAGAAGACTTCAGCCATTGTCTTGGCTGTCAGGTCATGAACTGGGTGTGCCACCATGAATTTCGTAAAGTGGTCAATGATGGTGATGGCATAGGTGTACCCCGACCATCTTGACTACAATTTGACGTGATCGATCGAGACAATTTCTAGAGGTTGGTGGCTGACAATGGGATGTAACAGTGCTATTTGGTCCAGCAGCCCAGGTAGGCATGCGTTAAAAGTTAGACAGTACCTACACCATTGTTCTACATCGTGTCACAGATTGTTCCAGTAGAATCTCTTCTGGGTGGTGGATTCAGTCTTCTGACAACCAAAGTGACCAGACCGATCATGGTAGGCCTGTAGTACTGTAGACACTCTAGCTCAAGGCACTACAAGTTGCTTAACTGGTCTTCTGGTCGATATTGTGTCAGAATAGTAGCCCCCCTTGCAACTTCAGTCTAATTCCGGGTCGGCTGTTTGCCACTCTGCATCAGACGGGCCGTTAGGACTGGTTATCCACCTCTTCAATTGTCGCAAGCACAGATTTTCTTCTTGCCAGCATACCCACTTACTCGTTGTTTCTTGCTCTGCGGCGGTGTTATATGTACCGGGGGCCAAGAACACCATATGTTGTTCGGGTGCTTCAGGGCGACCACTTAAATCGGGTATCTCAACTTGTTCACACTTGTCATCTTCTGCTGTATCTTCCTTCCAAGCAGGTAATTGGGACAGAGCATCTGCATTGGCGTTACTATACCCACTTCTGTACTCCACCTTGAACTTGTAGTTGGCGAGTCTGGAGGCCCACCTCTGTTCCAGCATTCCTAGTTGACCAGTCGACTGATGAGCTAAGGGATTGCACTCAGTATAAGCTATGAATGGGGTCACGTCCAAGTAAACTTTGAATTTCTCGGTCACTGCCCACACCAGTGCCAGGAACTTAAGCTTATAGGCACTGTAATTAGCATTATTTCTTTAGGTATTTCAGAGACTTCTGCTGGCGTACATCATCACGAGTTCTTGACCATTCTATTTCTGAATTAGGATGGCCCCTAGGGAATGTTTACTTGCGTCGGTGTACAGCCAAAAGGGGGTGCTGTTGTCAGGGTATGCCAAGAGTGTGGCTTATGGTAAGGACTTTCTTTAAGGCATCAAAAGCCACCTGTTGTTCAGTCATCCATTCAATGGGTCATGATTTCTTGTACTCATCTTTGGGAATCCCACGTAATTGGTCCATTAGAGGTGTGGCCAATTTAGAGAAATCCTTGACGAACCTCTGATAGTACCCCACGAACCCATGAACCTTCGGATGTCCTTAACTGTTTTCAGGATCACCATTCTAGGACAGCAGAAACCTTTTATGTATCGGGTGCTCTACCCTCGGCACTCACTACATGACCCAAGTACTGGACTTTTGGCTTCAGTAAGTGGCATTTGGCAGGCTTCAGTTTGAGTTTGTACTTCATAAACTGTCGGAAGACCTCTCGTAAATGCTGAAGGTGTTCATCATACGTTCCCGAGAATATGATGACATCGTCAAGGTAGAAGAGAACAGTCTCAAAATTTCGGTGCCCCAGGCATTGCACCATCACCCCCTGAAACGTGGCTGGCATAGCCCAAAGGGCATACGATTGAGTTCATATAACCCTATCGGGGGGTGAATGCGGTCTTCTCCTTAACTTCTTCTGCCATGGACACCTGCCAGTACCCACTGGTCAGGTCTAATGTAGAGAAGTAATGAGCAGACTTGAATGCAGTGAGCGATTCTTCAATTCACGGTAGGGTTTAAGCATCCTTGTGGGTAGCGTTATTCAATTTATGGTAATCCACACAGAAATGCAATTGCCCATCTTTCTTGCAAACCAACACCATGGGTGCAGCCCACAGGCTAAGGCTTTCTTTGATGATTCCGGAGGCTTTCATATCTTCCAGCATCTGTCGAAGGGGCTGATACAGGGCTGGTGCCAGGGGATGGTATCATTCCTTAATAGGTTCCGTGTTCCCTGTGCATATTTGATGTTGGGTGTCTTCCACTGCCCCCAAATCGGCCGCACACTTGCTAAAAGTTTCTGCATGTTCTTTAACTACTTGTAGGACTCCTTGCTTCTGGATTTCAGGTGTCTGAGCATCTCCCACGTGGACCACCGCCCACCAATCAGGGATGGTTTCTTCTTCTTGGTGATCCTCGGTCACCATCACCTGTTGTTCAATTTTCAAGGTTGGGTGTATAACATCTTGAAAGGTAGTCCACAGGAGTTTCTCCACTGGATGATTGCGGAACAATTTGACAGTGTGATTATGAGGATTAAGTACACATACTGGGACACACCAAATCTCCACTGTCACCAGGGTACTAGCTACTACCACATCACGTTTGGTGGATATCAAACACGATTCAATCAAGGCTTCATAGGTTTGGCCGATGGGCCCGCAGCGGGTTTTTCCCCACAAGATGGTCTCGGAGTTAGGTTGCAATTTGACAGGCTTTCTGTCTGTGAGCCGTACTTTCCCTTCTTTTCCTATACTCTGAAACAAATTTGTTTCCCTTGAAGAATTTTAATGGTCTTTTATAAGACCCATTGGCCCTTTGACACTGTCTTGGTCAGCTCCCTATTTAATGTCGACACTAATTGTTCAGGGCACTGCTGTAGGATGTTCATTCCCAATATAATTGGAGTAACGAGATATATAGACCAGCGCTGGCTGTCTCATGTACCAAAAATTCTAAAAGTGGGACGGTTTATTTTATAAAAAATTAATAAAATTTATTACATGAATATATTTAATAAAACACGATGGGTATGAACACATTAGATGAAAAATTTAATCATAATACCACCTATAGCATGTAATTTGGGGTTTATGGTCGTTAGTCCACTGAGATATGAATTGTAGGACTTCAATAGTATTCGGCTAGGGAAACTTCCAGTCAAATTAGACACAGTCACTATTGTAATTGGAGTAACCTTGGCATCTTCGGATTCTGTTACTAAGCACCCTTATCGCTGGAGGAAGGTCTCTCCTATCTTCACATCTGCTTCCCAGTAGCCTAAGCAGGAGATCCCAAGGCCACTACTTGCGATAAATTGGAGCCAAGTAGGCAGGGGCAATAACAGTTGGCTATCTCCCCAGTATCGTCTAAAGGTAGACAACTGGATATTCATCAGTGTCTAGCATCGCTAGAGTTTCAACCACTCTCTGGGGTCTAGATCTATTCCCCTTGTTCCTCCCGAGGGTTGGCCTTCATCCCCGGGGTAGCGGAGTTTAAATTCTCTGAACAGTTACAGCTTCTCTCCACATGGCCGGCTTGCCAGCAGCGTCGGCAGATCGGTTGCCCTTGACTTTCAAATTGATCCTTGGGCCATCTTCCCCCTCCTCGTTAGGCTCCCACCAATCAGGTTGTGGCACCTTCTGTCTCGATCTCCATCCTGGTTCATTTGGCCCAGCATTCCATGGTCTTGCCCGATCTAGCATATCCCTCTTTATTTCTGCCATTCCGATAGTCAGCTCTTCCAATTGTTTCTTCACCGCCTATAGAGGATCTGTGGTCGGGGTTTGAGCTCCTTGAACTGCCACTTCTCTGCTCTTTTTAGTTGCTTGTACCAAACCCAGATGGGTTTGATGGCTCCGAAAACTCTGTCTTCTCTGCGAACTCCAAATTCCGGTTAGCGTTTTGGCCCATAATTTCGACTGCGGATTCCTTAAAATCCAAGAATGAACATTTTGGCATCTGTTTTCTTAGGAGCCATACTTGGTGCTGAGTGTTTTCTCCTAGCGACTCTTCGACCAGTTTAGCAGTTAGGGCCTCATCAGTATTCATGATCTCTTGTGCATCAATGGCCATCACTGCACGAAGGGCCTCTTGTGGGTTTAGTGCGTAGCCATACAAAGTTTCTCCAGGGCATTGGTTACACCCATAGAACTTCATCTTTATATCAGATAGGGTTCGCATCTCGAAAGTGGTGGCTAGTCATTTCATCACTTGGTCAATAGTTTTCTTTTCGTCTGGTGGCCACGAGATAACTTCACTATGAGCTGGACCCTTCAATTGCCCCACGAGAATTTTAACCTGTTGTTGGTTGTTCAATGTATACACAGATTTCATCCTATTTTTGAAATCCGTAAAGGTGTTTTTGTCTTGGCCATAAGAATCGCCACTATAGGTGGGGAGCCATGGGGTTCCAGCATAGTACGGCACTGTAAGTTGGTTAGTCTGTATTGCCATGGATGGTGCAGGTGTAGATGGGGCATTACCTGTCCCGCCTGTAAGTGGTGCATCTCCTGTTTCACTTGTGGGCGGTGCATTTGCTGTTCTGCTTGTGGGTGGTGCATTTGCTGTTCTGCTTGTGGGCAGAGCATTTCCTGCTCTGTTTGTTCCAGGAACGTCCTCCTGTCTCTCCACGCTGGGATGGATTGTTCTGTCGACATTTTTCTTTATCCCAATCCTGCTCATATGGACGCCAAATGCGGTACACTGGTAAGAACGGTTACTCACTGACCTTTCTTGATTTTCCCGGCACTTCTGCTGAGTCACCTGGTAGATGGCCCCTGCTTCAGGTTCGCTAGATAGTAATGGGGGTATTAAGACACAGACCAAAACTGTGCGATGACACTTCTGGCCTCACTGAAGCCAGTTTATTTGAATAGGAGAAAAGTAAGTTAGGTGAGGGAACACTACCCGTATGATGGGTCCACAACAATCAAATATAACACATTTAAACAGAAGATCTGAGTGCAGCAATAATTCTTCCAAACAATTCTGCCAATAATGTATGTAACTCTGTAATACTGACAATTACGACACATATATCACTTTGAACTACTGGCAGTCAATAACACATGTCACTCTGAAAACACCACATACAATAGCACATATCACAATGTAAATACTCCACTCTATAGTCATGGGTAGTTCTCTATATCAATGTTCCTGGGACAGAGTTCCAATATACCAGAGCTCGGGGTAGAATAACAGTTTCCCAATACAGTATATGTCAAAGTGCCTGAAATAGGGATATATATATATATAGTACCAGTCGAAAGTTTGGACACACTTTCTCATTCAAATGAATGAGAAAGTGTGTAAAAACTTTTGACTGGTACTATATATATATATATATATATATATATAGAAACTAAAAGCATACAGTTAATTATGAAAATGAACACAGCAAAAGGTGTGGTCCCGGGCAGTAATAGTACACTCTTCTTCCCAAACCGGTAAGTGCTTCTCCATAAGTTAGTGTAAGTCTCCTTTAACGTAGAAACAGACTGATTGTCCCATAACTGTCACAAACACTCCCTGTGAATGGTTTGACCAGGGCCCCAGGCTTACACTATATGGTGTAGGCAGGTACTCACTCAGTCTCAGCGTATTTACTGGTTGCTCAGGTCTCCCACACACTGCTGCATCTAGCTGCGGAATCTCTCTCTGTGTACAGGGCCTCCCACTTTGCACCAGCTGCACGCTGATACAGGGATTTCCCCTGTTTTCTGCTCCATACCTCTGGGGCTGCTCTCCGATGGGGCATTGACACTGCTGCTAGCATGGACCGTGGGGCATGGAGTACTCAAGCCTCCGTCACCCTTCTCCTGGCCCACTGTCCCCTCCGTTCCGCCACCAGTTATAGCTGACACTCCGTGCTCTATCACCTTTCTCTGAGTCACGCTGCTGCACACCTAGGACGCGGGACCTTGCTCTGTAATTCCACTCGGTCGGAGGCATGGTAATGACACTCTGGGTGGGATGTACTGAAGGGAAAATGCATAAACCCACTTTTCCGGGGTTTTATCACATTTTCATATGTACAAACACCCAACCGCCTCGTTTTCGCCGCACAGGGTATCGCCGCCCGCCGCCCCCCACTGCAGATGCTGACCCCCCTCCACCTGGCATACCTTCCTCCAGGAAGCCTGGACCTGGAAGGTAATCTTCTCCTCCCCCTAGCAACACAGCCGGAGGTCCTTCCGGCTGCAGGGGGGAGGAGGAGGTGCCGGGGACATCCTGCTGCCTGCTTTCTGGCAGGGGAGTAGGTGAAGAGCCCGGGGAGGTGACGGAGACCCCCCTGCACACCACCTCACAGGTATCGCGGGGGGCCTCCATCACCGCATTGCAATATTGATAAACATCGCTGCGATAAGCGGCGACTGTGGCGATGTATGTAGATACATCCCACCCTCTGTCTGAGGCGCTGTAATGACACTTTGTCTGAGGTGCTGTAATGGCACTCTGTCTGAGGCGCTGTAATGACACTCTGTCTGAGGTGCTGTAATGGCACTCTGTCTGAGGCGCTGTAATGACCGTCTGTTTTAGGCGCTGTAATGACACTCTGTCTGAGGCACTGTAATGACACTCTGTCTGAGGCACTGTAATGACACTCTGTCTGAGGTGCTGTAATGACACTCTGTCTGAGGTGCTGTAATGACACTCTTTCTGAGGCACTGTAATGACACTCTGTCTGAGGTGCTGTAATGGCACTTTGTCTGAGGTGCTGTAATGACTTTCTGCCTGAGGCGCTGTCCCTGTTCTGGCTCCATGCGCATCACCAGTACCAGCTAATGTGATCCTTTCAGCATTCCACGTGGGTCCTCTCTCTGCAAGAATGAGCAGGGGCATACATCACCTACCTCTGTCCGGGCCAACATTGAAAAAATATTTTTTCAATTATATATATATTTTTTTTTTCTTTCTTTTACACTGAGGTTGCACTCCTAGATTGACAGAGCACCCCTGGATGAACACAGCAGTCCCTTGTAGGACACAGTACCCATTTATGTACAAAACAGCACGCCAGAGGACAGACCACCTACAGTGTCATAATACATGTATAATACACTGCGGGCTGGCTGGCAGTGTCACAGAAAAATAATAGTATAGTACACTGGGGTATAGCACAAAAATGAATATATATATATATATATATATATATATATATATATATATATTCAATTATATGTTTTGCTTTTATTTCTTTTGCACTGGGGTTATACTTCTAGATTGACAGAGCACCCCTGGATGAACACGGCAGTTCCTTGTCGGACACAGTACCCCTTTATGTACAACAAAGCCCGTCTGGGGATGCACCACCAAAATTGTCACAGTACGTGTATGATACACTGTGGTCTGACCGGCAGAGTCACAGAAAAATAACAGTATAGTACACTGGGGTTAGCACAAAATATATAGTAACATAGTAGTGTCTGAGGTTGAAAAATTTGTCCATCAAGTTCAACCTGTTAATGATCTCCTACGCTATAACATTTTTAACTATAGCGCTTGATTTACCCACCATAACCCTGTATAGTCCATTCTTAAAAGTAGTCACCGAGTCCGCCATTACTACTCTCTTAGGCAAGGAATTCCAAATACATATCGTCCTTACTGTGAAAAAACTTTTCCATCTCATAGTATTTGGAATTCCAAATACGTATTGCCATTACTGTGAAGAAACCTTTCCCACTCACTGGGGTTCATTTACTAATATACGTGTTTGATTCGATTTGTGTTGAGTTTAAATTTTAATTTGTTCGAACGTATTTTCATGCAACTTTTTTAAACCATCTACGCTAATTTACTATGCTGTCGAGTTTGTTGTTTTCGTATTTTCCGATGGCGATATTTTTCGTTTTTTTCCGTTTTTTTTGCTGACGAAATTCACTTGTTCGGTTGGGGTTGTGTTTTTTTTACACAGATTGTGACTATTTTAAACGCGGCAGGGTTTTTGTTGAACTACGGCCGCGTTTCCACTTTTAGTTTTGATTTTGTCCCTTGTTCATGATTGGTTGGGTTTCCAATGTAGGAGTGTCTGTGTGCAACCATATAAATATGCCCCAAACCATCCGCACCTCTTGGGTTTAGTTAGTGTTGAGGAGAGAGGTTGTGGTGTTGAGGTTGGTGAGTAGGTTGGATTTTGTGGAGTTTTTTTTTGGCGAGTTCTGAGTGTTGTATTGTGTTTGAAAGTAGTCTTGTCATTCTTGTAGTCTTGTTTATTTTTGGTTTGTCTAAATTTTTGTCCTTGTTTTTTTTTTTGGAGTCTCTTGTCAGTGTTTGTGTGTGTTTGTTTGTGTGTGTGTGTTGTGTATTGTGTAGTAGTAGTGGAGGAGTGTGTTGTTTGTTTTTCATTTTTTCAGTGTTAATTGTTGTTGGCAAAAGTTGTTGCTGCTGTAAATAGTGAGGGGGTGGTCAAGCGGACCGAGGACACCTGCCGCAAATGGTACTATGATATCAAGCACCGTGTGAAGTCCAAAATGGCCAAGGAGGCGAAGTCTGCGTGGCAGACCGGTGGGGGTCAGCCCTTCATTGTCAGATATCTGGATTACGAGGTGCCCATGCAGAGTTTAATACCTCCTGAAGTTGTGGCAGCAACACATGTCCGTGATTCTGATCGGCCCAGGCAGGATGGTGACCATGGTTTTTGTTAATCACATACTCTGTTTTGTTTGGTGTTAACGTTTGGCTTGTTTAATGTGTGTCATGTGGCCTAGGGCATTACTCGCTGCTTGGACTACATGGCACCACAACCATTGGCATTGTTGATGGATAACACAAAAGCAAACGTAGCACATAACAGTATTGTATGTGGAATTTGACTTAAAATGTGTTTGTTTTTTTGGAGAGTTAAGTTGTGTTTGTGGACGACCTTTAATTTGCAAACCCCAAGCTTCCCCTTCATCACATTTTCAACACAATGCATTGTTCTCTGTATTTTGTGCCAGTTTGACACGTGCAAGGTATCACACACAGTGGTTCAGATGTAATAGGCTGGAGAAGGCATAAGTTAATGAAAAAGCAGTGACATGTGCAAGGTAATTGAAAAACCATCTAATCAGGGCAAACCCCCTCCCCCCCCCCCACCACCATATTGGTGATGCTTGCCTGCTGCATTTCTCACTTTACACAACACTGCTTTATCAGTGACATGTCTTTGGCAGGTTAATAAATGTCTTCAATGTGGTACTTAGTTTTGTTGTTATGTTGGACTAGTGTGTGTTTTTTGTGCCACATCTCACAGGTTGACACAAATATTCTTTCTTATTAGTGTAACTTGCATTTCAAAACAATATGTTTGTGTTTTGTACTGTTGTTTTGTATAGTTGTAATGTGGGCCCATGTTTGTGTCCATTTTTACATGCGTTACACTTTCGTCACTGCACATAGCCTATTGCCCAATATTGTTTTGCTAATGGTTGTGGGTCTGGGGGCCACATCAGCTGTTTTGTAGATGTCCCAATGATGTTTAAATTACAACCACACAAACTAAATTTATAATGATAATGTTACAAATGCTTAGCAAGTGCATTGTACAATTTCAACATTTCTATAAATTCTTATCTGGTTGTACAGTGTTGAAAAAGTCCAAAACTGTCCAACCTCCAGTCAGTCCAACTACATCTGATGATGATGACGCTGTGGCAGCAGGTAAAGTGTCCAATGTAGTATATGTTATGTTTGTTAAGGGATGGTCCTACAATCATTCTTTCTTTAACAGTAAGTCACTCAACACAAGGCACTGCGAGCAGAAGATGCCCTCCTGAACCCCACAAAAAGCCACCACATGTGGCACCCAAGAGACCAAGGTCAGATGTCCAGTCCAAACCACAGGAGTCTCCACCAGAACAAAGAATTTCAATAGTGTTGTCAAACCACCTCGCCATATTTTGGACACTCCACCAAGACGCCAACCACACTCCCCTCATCTGGATGGTGAGTAGGAATCTAAAAAACAAGAACTGATTAGTCATATATAAATGTTCCATTTTATAACATTCATAACTAGAGACACACCACAAACAACAATACGTACAGAAGAACACCAACCACAAAATGGCCACAGAGTGGAAGGTAGATTCCCGCCTCCATTAAAGATATGTGTGTCCACTTCAGGCAAACAGTAGAAAATTGTCTGGAAGATGCTGCAACATAAACAGATGGCCAATCTTGACAAGGATTAAGGCTGTAAACATTGTTTTGTGTTGATGCTTTTGCTTACATGCAAAATCATATAGATGTTTGACTTGATCACACTAAAAGACTAATTTTTTCAATCACACTGACACATTTCTCGTGGAGTATGTATAATATACCAAACAAATAATGTGCTTGCTCTTACATTGATGTACACAGCAAAGCAATAATGAGAGAGGCATGTGTAGCTTTTAAAGGCAGTAGTGATGTTGTTGCAATGCACAATATGTACAATATGCATCCACATGTGTAGAGTGGCCGTTGTTTGTCAAACATTTCAAAAACATATATGGCAAGCTAACCAAAAATGCTTTGTCCTTCCAGAAACAACTAACGAGCCCAGCAGCCCTACGACACACCAGCAAGACAGTGACATGGATGAGCCATTTGTTCTACAACTTCAGCCAATCAATGAAGCAAACACCCCCCCAGCACCTGTGAGTACACCTCCCCCACAACACACACCACTACCACAACAGAGCCCAACAACACCAGTAGCACAAGAGAAAATCTCACTCAACAGTCTAAACCAAGATATTCATTTGAATAATATTCAAACTTTTTTGCCCAAAAATATTACATAAACCAAGGCAATTATTCTATGTACCAAGAATGAAGGTGTTTATCAACTTTACTTAAAAACTACCTCATCTCAGTAATATACATACCAAGAGAGCTATCACGAAGAAGTGTATCGGAATGAACAATTTTGTTTGAATATCTGATGATAAAAGTACTTCTAATTATCTTACTTGTTTTTAATATTATCACCCAGGCGTATTTGAATTTCAAATAAGAACATAACTCACTCACAATGGACAATCAAATCCCTACGTGAAAATTTTTCTGTTCTTAAAAGGGTGATCATCTTCCTTCCTAGAAGGGTGCAGGCCATTGTACTTTTCACATTCTTCTTGAGGCTGGATTTGTGTTTACACCTTGCTGGTTAGTGCCGTTTTCGGCCGACGGCCACACCGGCCATTCACATTCCACCCCTGAGTTTGTAGATGTGCATGTACATTGCCTTTGTACATATTTTAGTTAATAAAAGTTTTATTCCTACTTCTCTGCTTTTCATTTGGAAGTGAAGGGTGACATTATTGGAGCAGCTTACAAAGATACCGCTACGTGAGGATCCATGCTTATCTTTCAGTGAGTATGGTACGCATTAATTTCCAGCATTTACCATATATTTAGAGATAAAGATACCTTTATGTGCGGAGAACGTATTTTTACACTGTGAGTGGGGTACGCCATCTATTCTGAGTGGTTTTTCATGTTGCTTGAGAAAATCATTTTGGACATACTACACTATGATGTGTTTTTATATTATGTTTTATTCCATATCATGAGATTATCTGTGGAGTAGAAGAACCATCTGTATCACTACAGGAGGAGACATATTGAAGCTAGATCCCCTCTTTTTTTGACATAAATGGACATTAAGTATCATTTTATATGAAACTGCACTGAGCGCCTTGTTTTTTGAGTATTATTTCTGTGTATTGTATTTCATTAAGGGTGAAGTGGCCCTTTCATCCTCAATTGGCTGAACAAGTGTGTTTGCGCCTTGGGTACCTGATTAGATTTCTTTAGTTATGTTGTTTCATGTGTTTTGTCTATAAAACATGCTGATTTTAACAATCAATCCTCAAAAATCATTTTGGATGGAACGAAGTTTGTGTTCCTTAAACACCATGCAACAACACACATAGGGCATGATGTATTCAGCACGGAGAAGAGAAAAAGCATTGCTAAGTGGAAAGTGAATACGTAGCAGGCATTCAGATAGTAACTAGCATTTACAAAAGCAGTCAGGATTACCTAGTGCTTTATCACCAGCCACTTATTACTGCTTAATGAATTCTCCTGACTTAACACATCTGCACCATAATATGATGAGTACTGAAAACAACAACACACAATACACATGCTGCATTTGTATGCCACTAAGCCAGTGTATGTTTGTATGTCTTTGTTATCATACTCATTCTGTAGAAGTAACATGTTTGAGTTGGTTACAAATCTTAATTATGGACACCCCAAAAATGCAAATAATTCAGATACACATATACTTACCTTAAAAATGAAAATTGATAAATTCTTGCCTTACCTGCCTCCCTACATCTGTACTCCAAGTCTCACCAGATGTATCTAACTCCTCTGCTTGCTGACTGTTTTCTTCATCATCATCATCATCCTCCTCCTCATCAACATGTGGCAGATGTTGTTGCAAGCACATGTTATGAAGAAAACAGCAACAGGACACAATCCTGGTCACATTTAAGGGACTATACAACAAAAGGCCACCAGACTTATCCAGACACCGAAACCTACATTTCAGCACCCCAAAACATCTTTCTATCACATTCTGCATGGACTTATGTGCATTATTGTATTTGTGTTCAGCAGGTGAATCAGGACAGGACAATGGGGTTAGAAGCCAAGAGATACAGCCATATCCCCCATCACCTGAAATACATATATAGTAACATGTGTAAAGTACATATACAGCAACACATAACTAACACAGTGGATTTGGGCCTAGTATAGAAAGTCCAACACATACCAAGTCACATACCCAGCATCCATCCATCTGGCATATGTCCATCCTCAAATTTAACAAAGAGGTATGACTGACTGAGGATGAAGGAGTCATGGCAGCCACCAGGGTAACCAGCAAGAACACTCATGATTTTGAGTTTTGCATCACAAACCACCTGGACATTTGTAGAGTGGTCAAGATGTCTATTAGTATATATATGCTGCCCCTAGGTGGTCTCAGCTGAACATGTGTGCAATCTATGGCTCCCAGCATATTGGGCATGCCAGCAAGGCCATAGAAAGCTACCCTGATGGCATGCCACTGAGACTCCTGGGTAGGGAAGCAGATTGAGGCATCGATGTGGGGTTGAAAAGCATCCAACACTTGTGTGTATGTTTAGGGAAAAAACAGGGTAGTGAGATTTAATTACAGAACATCAGCACTGTGTACTGACATTACTACAACAAATAAATAACAGATGAGGATGTTAGGTATACGTCACCTGTGTTAGGATTCTGGAAAAGGAGGGCTGTGAGATCCCAATGACATCGCCGGACACAGCCTGAAAGCTACCAGTAGCCATAAAGTGCAACACAGCCAGGAGTTTGTGCAGGCCTGAGACAGGGCAAAAGTGTGCTGTCTCAGGGTCTAGGTCCAGTTTGACAAGGTCATACAGACGGAAAATGTTTGCTCGATTTAGACGGAACATATGTATGACCTTGTCATCGGCCAATGCATTTAAGTTTAAACGCCCCCTAAAAAACCGAGGCCTGCGCAGCCTCCGCAGCACCTGTACAACCTGCTGACCATGTCCAGATTCCAAAATATTACATACACACAACATACAAACTCCAAACAGAGAGGTCTCTGTGTGCATACATGCAGCGTGCACAGGATATACGGTAGCATACGCATCCACACAGACAAGCCACAAAGATATATTCAACACATATTTCATACAACACATAAATTATACATAGACAAAACATGTCAATCACCAGACATTATAATGTGTTTATATAATAAGTATACAATCAGATATATATGTATTATTAGAATGGACCAAGTTCATTATATCATGCTTAGTGTCAAAATGATCAGGAGAATGTGTGGAATAATTTGATAGCTATGGGTAGATTGTAGCACATTGCAATGATTAGTTATGACCAAATGTATAAATACAAAGGACTTTCTGAATCTTGAAACTGGATTCACAGTCATGACCCTGGGAGCAGACACATGTGTTTGCAACATAGGACAAAAGCCCTCACACTGACCTATGAGCTGTCGAGCTCTTGAAAGGTCTGGACTCTGGACCAATGGAAGAAGAAGAAACTCACCATTGTATACACCCATTATTTTACTGTATAAAAAGAGAGACTCAGGATCAGGCAAGGGCACTCTGATACATTCTCATTCACTCTCACAAACACACATTCACTCACACAGACACGCACTCTCACACACACACACTTACACTCTCACACACACACACACACCCTTATCAGAAGTCTCCAACCTGATGACTGGCTGCCTGGGTCCAGTGAAACTAAGCGTATGTATATTGGCTGTAACTGATTCATATTTAACTACAACTGCTTTTATAACTGTAACTGTAACCATATTTATATATATTATAACTGAATTATATACTGTACATACGTAATTTTGTATGCATACCCTTTTAATATCAAATACATATATCTCTGAGCGTTGCACCTCAGTAATACCATGTGTGACTGCTTGCTTTCTCTTAAGGGATATAGTGCTGCAATGTTCAGCGCACTTTTATCGTATATGGTAATAAGATGCGCCTTGCGTCCGCAGTATATATTAACTTTGGCATTTTAAATGTTTGTTTAAAATATTTAGAAATTCACAGTTGGGGGCTATGTCCGCAATATCACGTACTTAATGATGCGCTGTACAGTCACGCTGTGGTCTACCAGCTAAGGATGGACGCATCTAGATGCTGCTGAACCGCATACGTTTTTTGCGTTATCAGTAAGGCGCTGATATGAATCAAGGGACAATAGATTTCTTTGTTGCCTGTGAGTGTGACAAAAACGCATAATATTAGAAATGCTACAGCGTACTTTTCATTGTTGCTAAACGAGGTTCAATAAGTCATATTGTGTTTGATTCAGATTGGATTGTTTATCTGTTTTATATATATATATATATATATATATATATATATGTTATATTACTATTATATAAAATATGTATATTTATATTATATGTTCTGCAAGATAGCTATCCAATCTGAATCAAAGCATTTAAATTATAGACAATAGCCATAATGAATTGAAGTGTAATACCTTTGGGGGGATGTTATCGATCACTGGTAAATTACTTTTTTTTCTGTACAGAGAATACTGGTGAATGGAAATTTTGTATAGACACTGATATGCATGATGGTATGGAATATCTGAATCAGACCTTTACTACAAGACCAGACATAAGTGACAAGCCCGTTGGTGAACGCAGACCTGATATATTTTTTTCTCCTCTAGAGATGTTTTTACTCTACATTGCAAACACACAACAATGGGGGTAATTCTGAGTTGATCGCAGCAGCAAGTTTGTTAGCAATTGGGCAAAACCATGTGCACTGCAGGGGGGGCAGATATAACATGTGCAGAGAGAGTTAGATTTGGGTGGGTTATTTCATTTCTGTGCAGGGTAAATACTGGCTGCTTTATTTTTACACTGCAATTTAGATTTAAGTTTGAACACACCACACCCAAATCTATCTCTCTCTGCACATGTTATATCACCCCCCCCCCCCTTGCAGTGCACATGGCTTTGCCCAACTGCTAACAAATTTGCTGCTGCGATCAACTCAGAATTAGGCCCATTAATTAAATTAAGATGCAAATTTGTGTTCCCTACAGGAAAAGGAGGTCTGGAAGGCAAAGGGGTATGGTCAGGAGTCCTCAGGACTCTGGAGAAATGGACAAAGTAAGCCAGTGGACCCCCAGGGCGTATCTCCCAAGCCTAGCTGAGGCAGCAAATGGTCTGACTCATCTGGATAAGGAAGGTATGTTCAAATTGGTAAGAGCTTACTGGCGTGCACCAGGGTTCTCTTCCCAGGCAAGCAAGAAAGCAATGACCTGTCTTACTTACATGAGGAAGAACATTTGGTAAGGTAGTACCAACAGAGCCATCCCATACTCCTCCTGCAGACGGACCTTTTCAGGTAATACAAGTTGACTTCGTACAGTTAATACCCTGTAGGAATTTGAAATATGTATTGGTGTGCACTGATGTTTTCTCAAACTGGTTAGAGGCATTTCCTGCCATCACAAATACTGCTGTGTTTACAGCAAAGAAAATTGTGCAGAAATTTGTGTGTAGATATGGTATCCCTAGGAGTAGAAACAAAGTGATAGCTGAAACTGGACTATTGTGGTCATAGACACTGCCACTAGTGTCATGTAGCATCGGAACCACCCCCAGATCCTCACTTAACGAATCACCCTCATTGAAATTTTGTATTTTTTTTTGGGAAGACAACCTCATGTCATGATCGATCCACACCATGATCAGAAATACACCAATGAGGTGACAGTACAGTACCTTATCGAGATGAGCCAGCATTTGAGAACTTAACTTGAAACTGTTGATTCCTGATATGCCAACTACTAACTGTCTTGATTGTGAACCAAGAGACTGTGTGATTATTCTTACGCTCAGGTTGCCTAATAGGCAGGTGGGAAGGACCGTACCAAGTTTTGTTGACAGCACGATTCCAGTGAAAGTAGCTGAGAGACTTGGGTCCACGATTCCCATCGCAGGAAAGTCGGTAGTCTGGAAGGAATTCATAAAGGGAGTGAAATCGCAGAAATATCACTCGAGGATCTGTTCCATGAAGACTGAGAGGCGGCACTGTTGAACACTACCTGAGCGTACTAAAGGATTACAAAAAGACCAGTCATAGTAAGGGATTTGCTATAATCAAGATTTGATTTGTTCTTTCTTTTTTCCCATTGACAAACATTTTTTTTCAGTACATTCTCTTTTGGTGAGGTTTCATGAGGAGTCGAGTGTGGGACTGGAACTGGTTCTGGAGAAAGGAGTGATGTCTTTATAGGATCCCAGGATCAGCCTATCACTTTGTTTAAAGCCAGAGTAAATCAAAGGTCTAGTAGTTACGGAGGTCGGAGTTAACGTGATAGGCTATTGTCTGAGGAATACTGAATTTTGTAGTTATTGTGACCCTATAATTGAAGATGAGTGCATCAAGAGATGTCAGTTAAGCAATAATGCTGAATTTAACCGACATCCTATGAGTGATTACCACTCACTAGTGCAGTGATGGCTATCCTTGACACTCCAGCTGTTGTTGAACTACACATCCCGGCATGCCCCGCAACAGTTTTGCTATTTGGCCATGTTAAAACTGATGCAGGGCATGCTGGGATGTGTAGTACAACAACAGCTGGAGTGTCAAGGTTAGCCATCACTGCACTAGTGGGAAAGGTCTTAAAGCAAACGGAATGTTGGATGTGCTCACAGGTACCTCTAAGACAAAATAATGCTGGATTAGTGCCATATTCTTTAGAGTTAGCTGAGGTACTTGAATGAAATGGAAGGGTGGTACCGGTGGACAAGGAATATAATATAACTAGACTCCCTAGTCTTAAGATCCACCAGTAGCATAGATAAATCCCTGGTATGTTTAAATCTCACCAATTTCAGGAAATCAGGAAATTGGGAGGTAATCAGGAACAATTAGACAATGGCTTATTCACACATAGCAGATAAAGAGCTCATTAATATATGTGGAAGAGAAGTGTATGAGTGGCTCTCCCTGAACTCTGAAGGTTTATGTTATCTAGGAAGGACACTACCTGAAATAATAACCCTTGTTAAATGATGAAACAGACCTAGCATATGATCCAGGAATGGAAACAATGTTCAGGGAGTGATAGGAATATATACCATGAAAATTTTATATGTCTTTTTAATGACTTGTTTGTGTTTTCTCCCTCTACCTAGCAAAACCTCTATCAAATCCAAACATCAGTGTGCAAAGAAGTAGGTACATGTATGTATGCAACGTTTATTCAAATCAGACATCATAGGCCATAGCACTGTCCCAGCATACTCTATAGGTTGAATGTCATCCCACACCCAACCAGTGGTCCCGCAACCGCCGAGCACATATAGAGGTTGTCCCGTCTTCCTCCCTGTCTTCCCCAACTATAGTCAATGTCCGATTTGCGAAATGAATACATACGTGTGTATAGGTCACTGATTGTTGTTTGAAATATTTTTTATAATTATCTTTAGTGTGACAGTTATGAAAGTTATTGTCTACTGTCAAAGGGTGGACTGTTGAAGTCAAAAATATTACATACACACAACATACAAACTCCAAACAGAGAGGTCTCTGTTCGTGCGCATGCACGCAGCATGCACAGGATATACGGTAGCATACGCATCCACACAGACAAGCCACAAAGATATATTCAACACATATTTCATACAACACATAAATTACACACAGACAAAACATGTCAAGCACCAGACATTATAATGTGTTTATATAATAAGTATAAAATCAGATATATATGTATTATTGGAATGGAACAATTTCATTATATCATGCTTAGTGTCAAAATGATCAGGAGAATGTGTGGAGAAATTTGATAGCTATGGGTAGATTGTAGCACATTGCAACGATTAGTTATGACCAAATGTATGAATACGCAATTGAGCTTTTATGGTCATCATACAAAATACGAATGAATAGTAAATTCCCGTGTTGCATGAACAAACAGCCGCGTTTGACCAATGGTCTATTCATTTGTATATTTCTGCCCTCTGCCATGAAAACCATTACGAATGGCCCCAACACTGCCGAGATTTGTGCTAAGTAAATTCCCATGTTGCCACTTAGAAAAAGAAAAACTCGGACATAATCGTGACTTTAGTAAATAAACCCCATAGTATTTTATATATATATATATATATATATATATATATATATATTGTAACACTGTAGGGGTGCAAGGTGCCTTTTCCTGGGGAATATGGCAGCACGCAGCAGCTGAGGAACAACACAAGTCCAGTTTCTGGTACAACTGACCCCGGCCAGTTTTATTGAAACAGAAAATAAAACAAACCCCAAAATAAAAATACCTTGCCTGTCCGGCACTAACTAAACATAAGATGTTCCTAACTGTCACTAAACAAAACACAGAGTTCTTCAGTACATACTGTATAGCTTACTTGCATCAGAAAGCGTGTCTCTCACACACAGATCCTGCAGCCTTCCCAGGCAGTCTGCCCATACTAATCAGGTTAGAAGCACTATATCACTCTTACACAGCTGAAACCCTGATTAGCCCTCTGTGAGGCCAAAGACCCGAACTGGGCCCAATGTCTAGAACTCGCCTTATCTCTCTCTCAGAGCCTTTACCCAGCTTTTACAGCAAACTGAAAAGGTTCAGACAAAACAAAAAGCATTTTTCCTAGAAGTTAACATTTTCTAAAACATGTAAGACAAGAACCTGGGACAAATATACCTGCCCTCAAACACTATCCCAGTGTTCTTGTCACATATCCCCCTCCCCTGTTTCGACCTAGGGGCCGGAACACTTGTAGCCCCCAAACAGAAGATGCGAGACAATGCATCTGCGTTGGCCAATTGTGTTCCCGGTCTATGTTCGACAGTAAACTTAAAGTCCTGCAACGCTAGAAACCATCTAGTTACACGAGCATTCTTGCCTCTATTTACATACATCCATTTTAAAGGGGCATGGTCTGTCACTAGTCTGAATTGTCTACCCAAGAGGTAATATCTCAAGGTATCTAGTGCCCACTTAATGGCCAAAGCCTCCTTTTCCACAATGGCATACCTTTTTTCATGCTCATTGAGTTTCCTACTCAAATAAATGATAGGGTGTTCGTCCCCATCTCTGGTTTGGGACAGCACAGCACCTATCCCTACCTCTGAGGCATCTGTCTGTACCACAAATTCTTTTGAAAAATCTGGTGTTATCAACACCGGTTGTGAACACAAAGCCACTTTTAACGCTTGGAACGCCTTTTCTGCATCAGGGTTCCATTTCACCACATTTGACTGCTTCCCTTTGGTAAGGTCTGACAACGGCACCGCTGTGGTCGCAAAATTAGGAATAAACCGTCTATAGTACCCAGTAATTCCCAAAAAAGTCCTTACCTGTTTTTTATTCACTGGACGAGGCCAGTTTTGAATAGCATCAACTTTATTCAATTGGGGCCTAATCAGACCTCTGCCTATGGTGAAGCCCAAGTATTTGACCTCCTCCATTGCGAGGCAGCACTTCTTTGGGTTAGCAGTTAACCCTGCCTCTCTGATTGAGTCCAGTACTGCTTGTACTTTAACCAAATGTGACCCCCAGTCTGTACTGTGAATTACCACATCATCCAAATAGGCAGCTGCATATTTTCTATGGGGCCTCAAAATTTTATCCATCGCCCGTTGAAAGGTTGCTGGAGCCCCATGCAACCCAAAGGGTAACATCTTATACTGGTACAGCCCCTCCGGAACCGAAAAGGCTGTTTTTTCTTTGGCGCTATCAGATAAAGGTATTTGCCAGTAACCTTTAGTCAGGTCCAATGTGGTGAGAAACCTGGCTGTTCCCAGCCTTTCTACAAGCTCATCCACACGGGGCATGGGGTATGCGTCAAACTTGGACACCTCATTTAACTTACGAAAGTCATTACAGAAGCGTATGCTACTGTCGGGCTTCGGGATGAGCACTATGGGACTGGACCACTCACTGTTAGACTCCTCTATGACTCCAAGTTCTAACATGGTTTTAACTTCCTTAGAAATAGCTTGTCGCTGAGCTTCAGGAATCCTATATGGCTTTAAATGAACCCTGACCCCTGGTTCTGTGACAATGTCATGTTTTATTATGGTCGTTCGGCCAGGCAGCTCTGAAAATACCTCCCTATTTTGGATGAGAAATTCTTTAACCTGATTGTTCTGATCAGCTGATAATGTCTCTGACACCTTCACTGCGGGAAGCAACCGGGGTGAAGACACCGAAGGGCAAGGCTCCGCTGACAGAGACAACCTATCTTTCCAGGGTTTGATTAAGTTAACATGGTAGATCTGTTCGGGTTTTCTCTTTCCCGGCTGGTATACTTTGTAATTAACCTCATTCACTTTTTCCCTAATCTCAAATGGACCCTGCCATTTAGCTAGGAATTTGCTTTCCACAGTGGGTACCAAAACAAGAACTCTATCTCCAGGAGCAAATTCCCGTATCTTGGCACTCCGGTTATAGACCCTCTGTTGAGCACTTTGGGCCTGTTCCATGTGCTCTCTGACAACAGGTACCACGGCTGCAATCCTATCCTGCATTTGTGTTACATGCTCAATAACGCTTCTATAAGGAGTGGGCTGTCCTTCCCACGTCTCTTTGGCAACATCCAACAGCCCTCTGGGGTGTCTACCATACAACAAATCAAATGGAGAAAACCCCGTAGAGGACTGAGGAACTTCTCTGATGGCCATTAACAAGTAGGGCAACAAACAATCCCAGTTTTTCCCATCTCTCTCAACAACCTTTTTTAACATACTTTTTAATGTTTTATTAAACCTTTCCACCAACCCGTCAGTTTGGGGATGGTAGATGGACGTCCTGAGGTGAGTGACCTTAAATAACTTGCACAATTCTTTCATGATCCTTGACATAAATGGAGTACCTTGGTCAGTCAAAATTTCTTTTGGTATTCCCACTCTACTAAATACCTGCACCAGCTCCCTAGCTATCGCCTTGGTTGTGATAGTGCGTAAAGGGACAGCCTCAGGATATCGAGTGGCATAGTCCATAATTACCAGGATATACTGATGGCCCCGAGCAGACTTTAACAAGGGCCCCACGAGATCCATGGCTATTCTGTCAAACGGGACCTCTATAATAGGCATGGGAACTAGTGGGCTCCTGAAATGGGGTCTAGGGGCATGATACTGGCATTCAGGACAGGAAGAACAATATTCAGACACTTCTTTATAAACCCCTGGCCAAAAGAACCTTTGTAAAACTCTTTCAGTGGTTTTTTCTGCCCCTAAATGTCCTGCGATAACGTGACTATGAGCTAAATCTAGTACCGTTCTCCGATAAGGCTGGGGAACTACCAGCTGTTCCACCACATCCTCACCCCTTTTGACAATGTGGTACAAGAGCTCATTACAGATGGCCATGTGGGGATACGTAACCCTGTCACCTGGTACCACAGGTTCCCCATTAACAATCTTAACATTCTCTCTAGCCTTTATTAAGGTAGGATCCTTTAACTGTTCAGACGCAAACAGATCCTTCTTTACCTCCAGGTCAGGCACGCTTTCAGTTCTAACTACTATGTCTCTGTTCCCGGCAAGAGGGTCCTCACTGGACTCCCCATCTGTCACTTCCCCAGCCAAACTAGCAAAAGGCAAAGGGCCAGAAAGTTCCGAAGACCCACGTACATCCATAAAATCACCGGTATTATCAACTGGCTTTTTACTTCTCACATCTGTTGATAACCGTGATTCCCACAGTTTCCAAAAATGAGGAAAATCCCTCCCTATTATGGCCTCATGCACCAAGGTAGGGACCAGTCCCACTTTAACCATTGCTGACCCACAACAAGTTTCTATATTCACCTCAGCAGTGGCATAATGTTGGTTATCCCCATGTATGCAAGTTACCCCAATAGGTATTTGCTGGACCTTTAAGGGGTTTACTAACCCAGCTTTCACGAGGGTAACTAAACTTCCTGAATCTAGCAAGGCCTCTACCCGGTTACCTTCTAAGAACACATCACACATTTGTTTTTCCAGCTCAGGTGAAGGTACCACAGTACAGGCTAACCTAGCAAAGAAAGACATTCTGCGACATTCAAAGGCAGCATCACATTGCATGGGTTCTTGCGTGACTGGGCAATTGGCAATAACATGACCTGGCATACAACACCTAAAACATTTAACCACACGATTATCAACCCATTTGGGCAGCATAGACCGTTCTAGCCCCATTGGCCTGTTTCCAGGGCCAGTGTTTACAGTCTCTCCAGCCTTGCGTTCTCTTAACCGCCCAGCAACGTTTTCCCACGGAACAGTCTTACCAGTCTTTACTGAAGGGCGCTGTCGAGGATCTATGGGTTGATGGGTGGTCATCAGTAGTTCCTCTGCTGCCAAATACCTCTCTACCATGTCCACTAATTGGTCAGCAGTACCCGGGTTTCCATGGCTCACCCACTTGCGCAGGACCATGGGCAAAGATCTCAAGTAGCGGTCCATGACGACTCTTTCCACCATCTGGGGACCAGTTAATGTCTCTGGCTGTAGCCATTTTTTTGTTAGCTGAATAAGGTCGTGCATCTGGGAGCGCGGAGGCTTCTCCATGGCGTACAGCCAACGGTGCACCCGTTGTGCTCGTACTGACAGCGTGACTCCCAGGCGGGTCAGGATCTCAGTCTTTAGTTTATCATAGTCCCGAGCCTCAGCAGGGCTTAAATCAAAGTAAGCTTTTTGGGGCTCACCTGACAGGAAAGGTGCCAGCAGACTGGCCCACTGTGCTTTCGGCCAGTTCTCACGCTCGGCAGTCCTTTCAAACGTGGTCAGATAGGCCTCCACATCATCAGCCTCTGTCATTTTCTGCAGGAAGTGACTGGCTCGTATAGAACTAGAGCTGGTTGGAGCACTGACGGCCACATCTCCAACCCGAGCTGCAAGTCTCTGCACCACTTCTGCTAAGGCCTCTCTATCCTGACGCTGTTGCTTGTAAAGTTCATCAACAACTGCCTGCTGTTGTCTCTTATTTTCCTCCATTGCCACCTGCTGCTGTCTGTTGGCCTCCTGCTGTAGTCTCCAATTTTCCTCCATTGCCACCTGCTGCTGTCGGTTGGCCTCCTGCTGAGCCGCTGTAGCTTGCAGCAAGGCTTTAAGCAGATCCTCCATGTCAACAGATTTTTCAGGCGGCTTTGCAGCTGCTTTCACCCAGGACATATATCAAACCCTCAGGGGTGAGTCTCAGTAACTTCACACTGGGCTGTATCTGCATAAACCACCGTTTTCTGCAGGCCTCACAAAGCTGCTGCTTTCACTTATGCGCAGAACGGCCTGCTCGCATTCTCCACCAAGTTGTAACACTGTAGGGGTGCAAGGTGCCTTTTCCTGGGGAATATGGCAGCACGCAGCAGCTGAGGAACAACACAAGTCCAGTTTCTGGTACAACTGACCCCGGCCAGTTTTATTGAAACAGAAAATAAAACAAACCCCAAAATAAAAATACCTTGCCTGTCCGGCACTAACTAAACATAAGATGTTCCTAACTGTCACTAAACAAAACACAGAGTTCTTCAGTACATACTGTATAGCTTACTTGCATCAGAAAGCGTGTCTCTCACACACAGATCCTGCAGCCTTCCCAGGCAGTCTGCCCATACTAATCAGGTTAGAAGCACTATATCACTCTTACACAGCTGAAACCCTGATTAGCCCTCTGTGAGGCCAAAGACCCGAACTGGGCCCAATGTCTAGAACTCGCCTTATCTCTCTCTCAGAGCCTTTACCCAGCTTTTACAGCAAACTGAAAAGGTTCAGACAAAACAAAAAGCATTTTTCCTAGAAGTTAACATTTTCTAAAACATGTAAGACAAGAACCTGGGACAAATATACCTGCCCTCAAACACTATCCCAGTGTTCTTGTCACAATATATATATATATAAAACATAGCAAAATGACAGCACTCAGTAAAAATCAAATAAAATTGACATGGTGGTGCAGGGTCCTGGAAATTGATACAGACACTCACTTTTGCAAAAGAAAGAAAAAGAGACCAGCACTCACGTTTTGATGATGAAAAGAAAAAAGGGGTTTATTCCTTACAGAAGAAACATCTGGACATGATCCTAGTACTACAGCCCGACGGCCGTTTCAACTCTCCGTGGTTTTTGTCAGGGGCCCCTGACGAAAACCACGGAGAGTTGAAACGGCCGTCGGGCTGTAGTACTAGGATCATGTCCAGATGTTTCTTCTGTAAGGAATAAACCCCTTTTTTCTTTTCATCATCAAAACGTGAGTGCTGGTTTCTTTTTCTTTTCTTTTGCAAAAGTGAGTGTCTGTATATATATATATATATATATATATATATATATATACACACGGTGTGTATATATATATATATATATATATATATATATAATTTTCAATAATAGTTTTTGCTTTTATTTTTTTTGAACACTGGGACTGCACCCCTGGATGGACAACACAGCAGCCCTGGATGGACACTGCATGGACAGAGCACCCCTGGACAAAGCAGCCCCACCACTTGATGGACAACACAGCACCCCTGGATGGACACAGCGCATAAACATCCGCTCACTACAAGCTCCACAGCCAGAGTAAATATTGTGTGATCACTAGGGCCTTTATATAGAATCCAAAACCCATGAGAATCCACAATGAAAGCATGGCGTTTTGTCTTGTTTTGGGTACGAGTCAGGCAGGAAAACCCAAGCAGGACTCAGATCCCGCTTTGGATCGCATTGTTCAGGTGGGTCTGTTTCTTGGAGAACTGGACCTGCTCATCTTTAATACAGTGTGTGTGTGTGTGTGTGTGTGTGTGTGTGTGTGTGTGTGTGTGTATATATATATATATATATATATATATATATATCTCCAGTCTATGCCCGGGTGAGACATCCATCTTTATTCCACAGCTATATTTAACTATCACCAGTCATATCTTATGTTGGGTGAGGTTGGAGGCTTGGTATGCAATGTGATATTCTAGACAAATGCAAAGCAGATATAGCAGCAAGGCCCTGCCTGCTCCTATCTGTGGTTAACGCTAAGCCACATCCTTTCCCACTGTCAGCCGGAGACCTGTATTATCCACTTATTACCAACGAGCAAATGAGTGCAGAGCTACTATACAATGCCCTTTCAATAACTGTTATATTAGGAACGAAACACTTCATACCCAGCGTAAACAGCTTTACACCCAAGAGATCATTCCTCTAGTGGTGAGGAATGGATCTTTGTTCTACTGAAAGCATACTAGATTAATCCTTGGACAAATCTTTTTGATCAATTATATGAACCTCTGTGCATATTGGTACTAGAAGTATACATAGGAACAGGCTCATATCAGGACTCTAAGGGGTCTATTTACTAAGGATGGAGATAAAGTGGATGGAGATAAAGTACCAGCCAATCCGCTCCTAACTGACATGTCACAGGCTGGGTTTGAAAAATGACAGTTAGGAGCGGATTGGCTGGTACTTTATCTCCGTTGACTTTATCTCCACCCAAGGCTTAGTAAATAGACACCTAAATGTACTATCCATATACACGGACATTGTCATGGGTGAGGTATTTGCTCATACTAAATGACATATGAATTCCTGCTCTTTATATTTTTCATTTTGTTTTTAATATTATTTATCTTTACAGGAGATTTTTTTTTTTCTTCCTTTCAGCTGCCAAAAAACACTACAAATGCCTTATTTTAGTGGCGTCACTATGGGTGTTGTCCATGAAGTCACACCCCCTTGTGTGTGACATTTTGGGGCGTCACTATGGGTGTTGTCCATGAAGCCACACCCCCTTGTGTGTGACATTTTGGGGCATCACTATGGGCGTTGTCCATGAAGACACTCCCCCTTGAGTGTGACATTTTGGGGCATGTCTTACCCGTGTTCTCACCAAGCTGGGCCCTTGCTCAGTGTTCTGGGAGCTACAGGAGAGCCCCCAGCCTCTTACAACACATTTGCGCATAATCCATCATCACTGTTACGTGACACTATACGATGGGCTGACATCAAAATATCAGACAGCTCTGTTATTTTGGTGTCACCCGCTCAGATGGCATCACCCAATGCAGCTCTCACACCCCTAGTGTTGCCACTGCCTTGTTTATATTTCTGTTCAGTTTTATAAGGTTTGTGTATATTATGTGATCTGAACGTCTGCAGTATCAATATTAGTAAATCACCTTAAAGCTGCACAATAGCGTTTTTATTATTTTTTAAATAAAAGTGTGTTTTTGAGCAAAAAAAAAAAAAATCAAAAAGTGAAATAAAATGTTTCTCAGAAGTACATTGCAAAACACACTGAAATCTCCAATTGTTTCACTTTTGTTTGTTACTGAGTCATGCCATTATTTATATTTATATTTATTTTGAAATGTTTTATTGCACTAAAGTTTATACAGTTCCTGGCAATCGTAGAAAGTACAAATTCACTGTACAAGATGCACTTTTATTTTCTGCCATATTTTTAAAATGAATTTGATAGTTTGTCAAATCAAAGTGATGGATTGTTTGCAGGAACACAAAAGAATACACTTTGAAAATTAAATAAAACAGTCCAAGACTGAAAATGAAAATCTAGATATTAGCTGTATCTTTTCAGATTCCGCTGGGTGTTGTAGCAGGAAATCCTGAATAGACTTTAGCTCTCACATTATGGCAGTAAAAAATGACTCAGGAACAATGATTTTCCACTGCAATTCTTTAATAGGCTGTTTATATAATGGCACGACATATGACAAGTGCAAGCTCCCTCTGGTAACCTGACCTGTCTACAACTAATGTTACAGTCAAAGGGGGCAATCAATTGCAGGCAAAAGGTGCAAATTGCCGTTGCCACAGCATTTCAACGCCTGCAACTGCACCACCTCTCACACCCCTCGCCCATCCGCCCGAATCCCGAATTCACACAACACTGCTTGCAATCTATAAGGGTGCGAGCAGTTTTGTGCAAAATTAGGCTTCTGTAAAGTGTGACTGTTGCCACGCTGTCTCGGACAGGTGAAGAAATCTGTCCATAGCTAAAATCCCCCCATAGTGCCTAAATTCCATACTGACTTTTTAAATAATACAGTCAATTTAGATATATTTTTTAAAATCTTATTAAATGCCATTATTTTGATGTGTATATGAAATGTGAGAAATTATTTCAGTTGTAAAGGGTGGTCATTCCGAGTTGTTCGCTCATTGCCGTTTTTCGCAACGGAGCGATTAGGTAGAAAATGCGCATGCGCATGGTACGCAGCGCGCATGCGCTTAGTTTTTTAACACAAAACTTAGTAGATTTACGCAGGCTCGGGCGACGTTTTTTCAACGCTTGAGTGATCGTAGTGTGATTGACAGGAAGTGGGTGTTTCTGGGCGGCAACTGTTTTCAGGGAGTGTGCTAAAAAACGCTGGCGTGCCAGGTAAAAACGCAGGAGTGGCTGGAGAAACTGGGTAGTGGCTGGCCGAACGCAGGGCGTGTTTGTGACGTCAAACCAGGAACTAAACGGACCGAGCTGATCGCAATCTAGGAATAGGTCTGGAGCTACTCAGAAACTGCAAGGAATTATTTAGTAGCAGTTTTGCTAATCTTTCGTTCGCTATTCTGCTAAGCTAAGATACACTCCCAGAGGGCGGCGGCCTAGCATTTGCAATGCTGCTAAAAGCAGCTAGCGAGCGAACAACTCGGAATGAGGGCCAATGTTCTAATTTTTTTACGTAATAAGAACATAAGTGGGTGTAGGGGACGGTGCCGCTATGGATCAAACACAGGGTTGGTCTCATCCACAGGGGTACAGTGGACATTTTCAGTTAGCTTCACTGCCTAAGGTGCCATCTTATACTCTGGGGGTCAAGTTCCAGATTGTGCACTCAAATTACACATTGTTATTCTATTAGAGGGTCAGTTGCCTGGTGGAGCAGGAGCATGGATGAATTTCTAAAGAAATCACACCAAAAAAAAAAAAACGTATTCACAACACTGCATTGCTGTTATCAATCTGGTACATTATCATGCATATGTAACAACCCGGGGTTGGTGGCAGGAGCATTTAAAGAGAGGAGAGGACCTGCATGCAGCCTCCACTGCCAGTCCCCTCCTCTCTGGCAGCGAGTAGACTCTGGCATAATGCCAGAGTCTACTGCTCATGCTCAGGTCTCCGGGAACATGCGCCCATGCCTAATTCCTGGAGATATCTCCCATACAAATGCTGAAATCACTTGGAAATGGCCAAGTGATTTGTGCCCACACTGTAGGGCCGCCGTGGGACTCCAGAAGGGTAAGTATACTTTGTGGTGCAGTCTGTGCGGTGTGTGTGGTGTAGACCTAGGGGCCCATGTGTACCACACACACTGCACCCATTATAGAAACACCTATGGTTGGCGGGTATGTCTAAGTGGTTGAGAGAGGTACCACAGGTGTTGGATGGCTATGTGACGGACCTTTCCCCTGAAATGTTTCTCCCCATACCTTGTCCTGTAGTACCATGTTCAGAGTGCTTTATTTTTAAGCGTCATACTTAAAACACACTGATATGTAAAGTAGAATTCAAAAAATAAAAAATGACAAAATATATTAAAAACCTTGATTGCATTGTGGTGTTTTGAATAATTTAATGGAGGCCCTACTGAATGTACCTGTGTTCAAGCATGGATATCTGTAACACATGCATTATTAGGTGTTGTAAATGTTTTTTGTACAGTTTGTGTAAGTATGTTTACTTATTTTTATCTTTGCAGGTCCTTCTTGTGTACGGCTACCTCCACCTTGTGTCCCACCACCAGCACCTGTGGTCCTGCCCACACCTGTTGGTCTGGTGGCATACTCTGGATGAAGAGGAGGATGAGGATGACACAATCATCCTCATACCCATGGAGCCCCCAGAACACCGACCCAGCAGCAGGCACCGCCACAGTCACCATCTCAATGCACCCCAAGTGTCAAGGAAATTGCACAGTCCATTGACACCTTCAGTATGTTGGGGAGTAGGATGATCAGTGCAAAAACGTGTCCTGTCCCCTGTGTTCAGGCCAGCTGGTACCAATGAGTTGTCCAAACTCATCTGGTAAGTGGTAACATAGTAACATAGTTACATAGTAATTGAGGTTGAATAGAGGCAAGTTGTGATGATTCTACATACTCACTGAATAATGTTTTATGACTAGTTAGCTACTATAACTCATGTTACCCCCAGATTAACCACGTTGATATTTTAAGTATTATAAACTTGGATATAATTTTCATTCAGAAATGTATACATTCCTTTTTTAAATCCATTTACAGAGTCCACCATTACCACCTACCTTGGCAGGGAATTCCCTAACAGTGAAGAACCCTTTACTCCGTTGTGTTCGGAACTTTCTCTCCTCCAGCCGCAGCGAGTGCCCACGTGTCCTAAACTGTGTTCTTTTAATAAATAATTCCTCTGATGTCCCTTTACATATTTGATGATATTAATAATTTCTCCTCTTAGGCGCCTCTTTTCTAGTGTATACATATTCAACCTAGTAAGCCTTTCCTTATAATCCAGTCCCTCTAGGCCTTTAATCAATTTAGTAGCTTGCCTTTGAACCCTTTCGAGTTCACTGATGTCATTTTTATACAATGGTGCCCAAAACTGAACACAATATTCCAAGTGCGACGTACCAATGCTTTATACAGTGGTAGGATTACATCCGAGTCCCTTGTCTCAATTCCCCTTTTTATGCACGCTAGCACGCTTACTTGCCTTCTTTACTGCGTTTTGACATTGTGTATGGTTATTAAGCCTATTATCAATGAGTACCCCCAAATCTTTTTCCAACTCTGTTTTCCCTAGGCGTTCCCTATTTAATATGTAGGTTGCGAGTTTGTTTTTAGTCCCGAAATGCATAACCTTGCATTTGTCTGTATTGAACCTCATTTTCCATTTAGACGCCCAGAGTTCAAGTTTAGATAGATCATTCTGCAAGGACTCCACATCCAATTCTGAGTTAATTACCTTATACATTTTAATATCATCTGCAAAGATTGACACTGTGCTTTCCAGGCCTATTTCTAGGCCATTGATAAATATGTTGAACAGTAGTGGTCCGAGTACGGACCCTTGTGATATTCCACTGACTACTGGGGATCAGGTTGAGGACTTCCCGTTGACCACTACTCGCTGTACCCTGCTATTCAACCAGTTGCTTATCCATGTGCAAATAGTTTTTCCTAGGCCAAGCTCCTTTAATTTGATCATCAGTCTCCTGTGAGGAACTGTATCAAAGGCTTTTGCAAAATCTAGAAAGACCACATCCACTGCTTTTCCTTGATCAAGATTATTGCTCACTTCCTCGTAGAAGCTAATTAAGTTAGTCTGACATGACCTGTCCCTCACAAACCCATGCTGGTTCTTGCTAATAATCCTAGTGGACTGTAGATACTCCTGTATGCTGTCCCTTAGAATTCCTTCCAATATTTTCCCTACTATAGATGTCAAACTAACTGGTCTGTAGTTTCCCGGAAGATTTTTGGATCCCTTTTTAAATAATGGCACTACGTCAGCTATAC
Organism: Pseudophryne corroboree; assembly: GCF_028390025.1. Lineage (NCBI taxonomy): Eukaryota > Metazoa > Chordata > Amphibia > Anura > Myobatrachidae > Pseudophryne > Pseudophryne corroboree. Next base: position 164,795,359 of record NC_086452.1, read on the forward strand.
ACCAATCCTTCGCTACCATGCCTGATCTAATTGAACTATTGAAAATCAAGTATAGTGGTCATGCTAGTTGTGAACTAAGCTCCATAAGAACCCTTGGTTGAAGTCCATCAGGACCAGGTGATTTATTAATCTTAATTTTGCTTAGTCTCTCCCGGACTACTTCTTTGCTTAAACAAGTATCTAACCATGAATCATTACTGCCACAATTGTTATGCTCTGCTCCCACCATCAGTGGTGATTACTGCATTCACCTCCTAGTGTTAGTAAGGAGATATGTGACAGATGAGCATTGTGATGCAGTAGATGTAAGGGTCTCTGTTCTAGAAAGCCAACGTCCCAACCCTCCAGGTACAATACTTACCCCTCCGGTGTACGATGGTGCCATTCTCAGCACTGGTGTCTACCTCCGAGGTCCCAGCTAATGGTGTTAACCATTTTGTTGCTGCTGCGCCTCTGTATAGTCTGTCCCTACTTGCTGTCCCGTCTAGGATCCCTGCTTCCATAGCATGTATGGCAATCTACACCTGGAGCGGGAACCTGTGGGACCACCAGGTGCTGTCGTGACTTCCGGGTTCCCCAGTCTTGGGAGACGTCTGGGTTCCCATTGGCTTCAGCAGTGCTGCCTGACTGCTGAAACTCGCCATCCGGCGAGGCGACTTGGTGATGGGGGTAAAGCTGTAGACCTTCCCCATTTAGTGGATACTGGCAAATGTGGTTGTGCCAAGTGTGTGCTTCCTCTAACGCATTTCAGCCCATAGGCCTTTTTCAAGGATGAAAAATAAACTTTTAGCAAAAAGAGATCATGCTTCCAAAATACACTATACTCTCTGGAGATTCCAGCAAACAAGATTTGTAAAAACTAACAAACTCTTCCCCAGCACCTGATCCCTTTTCAACCCATATTAAGACTTGACTAGGGGTGTGTTTATTTTACAAGGCCAGCAAAAACAGGAAATCCCAGAGGAGTCAAATTAAACAATAACTGCTGGGGGGAAAAAAAAAAAAGTCCCAGCACAAACTTTTATCCAGAGGTGAGAGCACACAGACTCCCAAGCTCCATTTTGGAACAATTAGGTCAGTAACAAAAAGACTCCCTCCACACAGTCTAAACCCTCACAGAGATGATACATATGGTCACAAACAGAGGCCCTAATCAGCCTTCAAATGGAGCTGATGTCCCAAAGGGCCATAAGGGATGCTCCGTTAGTGTTGACAATAAGTGCACAGGCAACGTCTCTCAAACTGTGTCACCAGTCACTCCCACTAAGCACAGTGTGTACACCCGGGAAGATGCACCTAAAGGAACATGGAGGGGCAGAGGCAGTTCCGCTTCTAAGACATGTTTTTATTTATTTTTGTATTTATATTTGTGTATGATTTGTTTAGAGATGAGCGGGTTCAGATCTCAGAGATCCCAACACCCCCAAACTTCACGATTTGAGCCGGGAACCGAGTCCAGCTCAGAACTTCCTGCCAGACTTGGATCCCAGAACGTGCCAAAACATCATCATCCTGCTATCGTATTCTCATGGGATTTGGATTCCACATAAGGAGCTGCACGTCACCGCCATTTTCACTCTGGACTTGGAGAGTGAGAGAGACAGACCTCTGTCTCTCTGTGGGTGGTGGTGATGGGTGGGGTCAGTGTGTTCTCTTTAGGGGTTCTGTCCTGTGTGCTGTTAGGGGTGCTGTCCTGCGGTGTCCTGTGCTGTTAGGGGTGCTGTACATGGGTGTTGCTGTCTTGTGCTGTACAGGTGCACTGTCCTGTATGCTGTAAAAAATACAGGGGTGTTGTATAAATAAAGGTACACTGGCCCTGTCTTGTATGCTGTAAAAATAGAGGGGTGTTGTTAGAATACAGGGGTGCTGGCCCTGTCCTGTATGCTGTAAAAATACAAGGGTGTTGTTAAAATAGAGGGGTGCTGGTCCTGTCCTGTATGCTGTAAATACAAGGGTGTTGTTAAAGTAAAGGTACACTGGCCTGTCCGGTACGCTGTAAAAATACAGGGGTGTGTTTAAAATACCAGGGTGCTGGTCCTGTCCTGTATGCTGTAAAAATACAGGGGTGTTGCTAAAATACAGGGGTGCAGGTCGTGTCCTGTATGCTGTAAAAATACAGGGGAGCTGTGAGAATACAAGGGTGCTATATCCCTGTCTTGTTTGCTGTAAAAATACAGGGGTGTTGATAAAATAAAGGTACACAGGCCCTGTCCTGCATGCTGTAAACATACAGGGGTGTTGTTAAAATACAGGGGTGCTGGTCCTGTCATGTATCCTGTAAAAATACAGGGGTGTTGATAAAATAAAGGTACACTGGCCCTGTCCTGTATGCTGTAAAAATACAGGGGAGCTGTGAAAATACAAGGGTGCTGTGTCCCTGTCTTGTATGCTGTAAAAATACAGGAGTGTTGATAAAATAAAGGTACACAGGCCCTGTTCTGCATGCTTTAAACATACAGGGGTGTTGTTAAAATACAGGGGTGCTGGTCCTGTATGCTGTAAAAATACAGGGGTGTTAATAAAATAAAGTTACACTGGCCCTGTCCTGTGTGCTGTAAAAAAACAGGTGTGTTGCTAATCTAAAGGTGTTAGGGTCTCCTGCCCTGTGCTGCCACGTCGTCATGGCAACCGGGAGACAAGTGCTAGCGGAGTAACCTGAGCGCAGCTGATACTCCGGTTCGGGTCTTTTGCTTTGCAGTGGTTACAGGCTCTGTGCACGGCAGGGGATCCGGTGCTGGTTTTTGTGCTCACAGTCTGTGAGGTCTGAGTGGGGCGTGGACAGCACCTGCTTTATAAGGCCTCTTCTCAGGTTAAGCAGATGCTGCTGAATCTTTGTTGGTTAGTCAGTTCCTGAAAGTTAGCCAGTACTGTGTAGCTTTGTATTTGTTGTTGCTTACTGCAAATAGGCCTGGGGATTTGGTACTACACTCTGCCAATCCAGACCTAGCAGTAAGACTGGAGTCAGTCGTTTAGCTTGCTGGGGTTCTTTTACTACTCTGTGAACTTAGCAAGTTTGCGGCTGTATTCTAAGACTTGCCTGCCTAAATCCTGTCTCACTGTGCAAGGTGTCAGGTGTCAGTTTAGTGGCAGTAAGCTGAACCTGTGCACTGCAAGTGAGAATTAGGATTGTGGAGACTCTCCTTGTGTCTATCATTCCATCTCTGACCAAGGAGTTTACTGCCACACCCGTTGGTAACCCTTTAGGGTTTTGCTGTTGCCCTTAGCAACAGCATTTCGGGTTCTCTACGTATTAAAACACAACATCTTGCTTTTCCCATCTGAGCATTACTAATACTAGGGATACACCCAGTTCCTTAGCCTCTGGGCTTCTCTGTTCACTTTGTGTGTATTTTGTTACCCTATCACCTTCTGTGTACGTAATGTCATATTCCCCAGTCTGTCTGTGAGTTCATTTGTTTTGCATACCTATCCGTTCAGACACCAGTACATTCCTGCAGGCATTGGTGTGCATAACAGTTCAAACACCAGTACATTCCTGCAGGCACTGGAGTGCATAACAGTTCTGACACCAGTACATTCCTGCAGGCACTGGTGTGCATAACATATTCAGCAGCCTAATACTCCTGTTGAAATTTTGTGGGAATATGGAGCATACCCCTCAAAATAAGTTGCAACAGGTGGTCGATCAGGTGCAGGTCCTGACTCGACAATTTAATGATTTGTCCATTAAAATGCACACCTCCCAGGCCGCTGGCGGAGCTCCCGCAGCAGCAGCACCTTCAGGGGTTAAGGAGCCGAAAGTAAATCTCCCGGATCGTTTTTCTGGAGATCGCTCGCAGTTCCTTTGTTTCAAGGAGAGCTGCAAGCTATACTTCCGGCTTAGGCCTCAGTCTTCTGGGTCGGAGATTCAGCGGGTGGGCATAGTGATTTCCTTGCTACAAGGAGACCCACAGGTCTGGGCATATGGGTTGCAGCCTGACTGTCCGTCGCTTAAAAGTGTTGATGCTTTTTTTACGGCACTGGGCATGTTGTATGATGACCCTGACAAGACGGCCTCAGCCGAGGCTCAGATTTCGATCCTTAAGCAAGGGCGAAGGACAGTTGAGGTTTACTGTATGGAGTTTCTGAGGTTGGCCCATGATACCCAGTGGAATGACCCAGCCCTGAGACACCAGTACCGAAGAGGTCTTTCTAACCAGATAAAGGACCAACTGGTACAATATCCCTTGCCTGATAGCTTGGATCAGCTCATGCAGTTATCCATCCGGGTGGATAGACGGCTGAGAGAGCGTAGGCTTGAAAGGGAGACTGAGGTTTCCTTCTTTCCCAAGGGAACCTCAGACTCTGAGGAATTTTCCGAGGAGCCTATGCAGATTGGGGCTACCCGCCTCTCCTCGCGTGAGAAGACGCGGAGGAGACAGCAGGGGTTGTGTTTGTACTGTGGGAATAAAGGTCATGTGGTAGTATCATGCCCAGAAAAGCCGGAAAACTTCAGGGCCTGAGGGTGATGGGAAATATCCTGTCAGGCCAGAAGTCAGAATTTCCCAAGAAGACTTTTATCATTCCGGTGACCTTGAAGATCCTCGGTCAAACTGTCAAGACTGAGGCCTTTGTGGACAGTGGGGCTGACGGGGTTTTTATGGACCGCCAATTCGCCCTGAAACACTCTGGTCCCTTAGTACCCTTGGCATCGGAAATTGAGATTTGTGGGTTAAACGGGGAACCATTATCCCAAGGTAAAATTACCTCTTGCACTAGCCAGATTTCTTTGTTTATTGGAGCCACACACTCTGAAAAATTGTCCTTTTATGTGACTGTCTGTACTTTTGCCCCATTGGTGTTGGGGTTACCCTGGTTAAGGGCCCACAATCCTCAATTTGACTGGGTCTCTGGGGAGATTCTTAGTTGGGGTACTGATTGTTTCAGGAGTTGCTTGAGCCTTCCAGTCAGGCTCTCGCAGCTAAGTTTGCCAGGATTGCCAGGGTGCTATGCAGATTTTGCAGACGTGTTCTCCAAAAAAGTTGCAGAGGTACTACCTCCCCATCGCCCCTATGACTGTGCCATTGATTTGTTGCCAAATGCTAAGCTTCCCAAGAGCAGGTTGTACTCCCTGTCACGTCCTGAGACTCAGGCTATGGCAGAGTACATTCAGGAGAACTTGGCTTAGGGATTTATCAGACCTTCACAGTCTCCAGTTGGGTCGGGGTTCTTCTTTGTGGGTAAAAAGGACGGTTCGTTGCGACCCTGCATCGACTTCAGGGAATTGAACCGTATCACGATTAAAAACTCATACCCACTGCCTCTCATTTCGGTCTTGTTTGACCAGCTTCGTACTGCCACCATTTTTTCTAAGATTGACCTACGCGGTGCGTACAATCTAATCCGAATAAGAGAGGGGGATGAATGGAAGACTGCCTTTAATACCCAGTCAGGGCATTATGAATATTTGGTGATGCCTTTTGGGCTCTGTAATGCCCCGGCAGTCTTCCAGGATTTCATGAATGATGTGCTCAGGGAATATTTGGATAGATTCTTAGTTGTATACTTAGATGACATCCTAATCTTCTCCCATTCCCTGGAGGAACATCGGAAGCATGTACGCTTAGTCCTCCAGAAACTCAGAGACCACCGGCTTGGGGCGAAGCTGGAGAAGTGCGAATTTGAAGTTCAGCAAATCGCATTTCTAGGATATATTATCTCCCCAGAAGGTTTCCAAATGGAGGGTTCCAAGGTACAGGCAGTCCTGGATTGGGTGCAGCCCACTAGTTTGAAGGCGCTTCAGCGTTTCCTGGGCTTTGCGAATTTTTATAGACGATTTATTGCTGGATTTTCGTCTATAGTGGCGCCCTTGGTGGCACTCACTAAGAAAGGGGCGGATGTTGCTCACTGGTCTTGTGAGGCTAAAGCGGCTTTTGCCCGTCTCAAAAGGGCATTTGTATCGGCCAAGGTGCTGCGACACCCAGATCCAGAGCGTCCTTTTGTGGTGGAGGTGGATGCCTCTGAGATGGGTATTGGGGCAGTGCTTTCTCAGATGGGAGTGTCTGATAATCGCCTTCATCCCTGTGCTTACTTTTCCCGTAAATTTTCGCCTGCCGAGATGAATTATGACGTGGGTAACCAGGAATTGTTGGCTATTAAGGATGCACTCGAGGAGTGGAGACACTGGCTTGAGGGGGCTAAGTTTGTGGTCTCAATTCTCACCGACCATGAGAATCTGGCATATTTAGAGTCAGCGAAGCGTCTCAATGCCAGGCAGGCACGATGGGCTTTGTTTTTTGCTCGCTTTAATTTTTTGATAACATATCGCCCTGGGTCAAAAAACATCAAGGCTGATGCGCTCTTGCGGAGTTTTGCTCCAATCCAGGAGACCACCGAGGAGCCGTTGCCCATTGTGTCCCCATCATGTATTAAAGTGGGCATTACCCAGGACCTCTTATCATTAGTCCTTAGAGCACAGGAGCAGGCTCTTCCAGACCTTCCGGTAGGTCTTTTGTTTGTGCCTCCTACGTTAAGACAGCGAGTGTTCCTGGAATTCCTTGCCAAGAAGTCGGCAGGTCACCCGGGTATTGCCAGAACTCGGGAGTTGCTATCTAGGGCGGTGTGGTGGCCCTCGGTGGCTAAGGATGTGGATCAGTGGGTTCGGGCATGTGACATCTGTGCCCGAAATAAGACTCCTAGAGGGGTTCCTGTTGGCCCATTACATCCACTCTCTATCCCATCTAAGCCATGGACCCACATTTCAATGGATTTTGTGGTGGACTTGCCCAAATCCTCGGGGATGACAGCCATCTGGGTTGTCGTTGACAGGTTTTCGAAGATGGCGCACTTCGTTCCACTGGTTGGGCTGCCATCGGCAAGACGCCTGTCTGAATTATTTATGCTGCATGTTGTGCGTCTCCACGGGTTGCCACTTGATGTGGTCTCTGACCGCGGATCCCAGTTTGTGGCCAAATTCTGGAGGGCATTTTGTTCCGATCTCCAGATTTCTGTCAGCTTGTCGTCAGGCTACCATCCGCAGTCTAATGGGCAGACTGAAAGGGTGAACCAGTCCTTGGAGCAGTTCCTCAGGTGTTATGTCTCCAAGTGTCAGACTGACTGGGTTGCTCATCTGTCCATGGCGGAGTTTGCCTATAACAACGCGGCTCACTCTGCTACAGGGATCTCTCCCTTCCTTTGTGTGTATGGGCATCATCCTAAGGCCAATTCTTTTGACCCCCTGGACTCCATGCCAGGTGGTTCCTCTGTGGTTTCGGTCCTTAGGGGTATTTGGAGGAAAGTGAAGAAAGCCCTTGTGTCTGTGTCATTAGTGACCAAAAGGGTTTTTGATAAGCGGAAAAGACCCTGCAGCTTCAAATTAGGAGACTTCGTCTGGTTGTCTACCAAGAATTTGAAGTTGAGACAGCCATCTCATAAGTTAGGCCCCCGGTTCATCGGCCCTTATAAGATCACCAGGGTTATCAATCCGGTGGCATTTCAGTTAGATCTGCCCCGTTCTTTGGGTATCAATAAAACATTTCATTGTTCCCTTTTAAAACGGGCGATTAGTAATCCTTCTTCCAGTGGAAGACCTTCCCCTCTTCTGATACGTGGCCAGAGGGAGTTTGTTGTTGTAAGGATTCTTGACTCCAAGATGGTTCGGGGTCGGCTGTCATTTTTGGTGCACTGGAAGGGGTATGACCCGGAGGAGCGGTCGTGGGTGCGCAGTTGTGATCTTCATGCCCCCAGACTGATACGCTCTTTCTTCTCGCAGTTCCCCGATAAACCCGGTGGTAGGGGTTCTTTGACCCCTTGTCAGAGGGGGGGTACTGTTAGGGTCTCCTGCCCTGTGCTGCCACGTCGTCATGGCAACCGGGAGACAAGTGCTAGCGGAGTAACCTGAGCGCAGCTGATACTCCGGTTCGGGTCTTTTGCTGTGCAGTGGTTACAGGCTCTGTGCACGGCAGGGGATCCGGTGCTGGTTTTTGTGCTCACAGTCTGTGAGGTCTGAGTGGGGCGTGGACAGCACCTGCTTTATAAGGCCTCTTCTCAGGTTAAGCAGATGCTGCTGAATCTTTGTTGGTTAGTCAGTTCCTGAAAGTTAGCCAGTACTGTGTAGCTTTGTATTTGTTGTTGCTTACTGCAAATAGGCCTGGGGATTTGGTACTACACTCTGCCAATCCAGACCTAGCAATAAGACTGGAGTCAGTCGTTTAGCTTGCTGGGGTTCTTTTACTACTCTGTGAACTTAGCAAGTTTGCGGCTGTATTCTAAGACTTGCCTGCCTAAATCCTGTCTCACTGTGCAAGGTGTCAGGTGTCAGTTTAGTGGCAGTAAGCTGAACATGTGCACTGCAAGTGAGAATTAGGATTGTGGAGACTCTCCTTGTGTCTATCATTCCATCTCTGACCAAGGAGTTTACTGCCACACCCGTTGGTAACCCTTTAGGGTTTTGCTGTTGCCCTTAGCAACAGCATTTCGGGTTCTCTACGTATTAAAACACAACATCTTGCTTTTCCCATCTGAGCATTACTAATACTAGGGAGACACCCAGTTCCTTAGCCTCTGGGCTTCTCTGTTCACTTTGTGTGTATTTTGTTACCCTATCACCTTCTGTGTACGTAATGTCATATTCCCCAGTCTGTCTGTGAGTTCATTTGTTTTGCATACCTATCCGTTCAGACACCAGTACATTCCTGCAGGCACTGGTGTGCATAACAGTTAAACACCAGTACATTCCTGCAGGCACTGGAGTGCATAACAGTTCTGACACCAGTACATTCCTGCAGGCACTGGTGTGCATAACAAAAGGTTCACTGGTCCTGTCCTGTATGCTGCAAAAATACAGGGGTGTTGTTACCATACAGGGGTGCTGTTCCTGTTCTGTATGCTGTAAAAAATACAGGGGTGTTGTTAAAATAAAGGTACACTGGCCCTGTCCTGTATGCTGTAAAAATACAGGGGTATTGTTAAAATAAAGGTTCACTGGCCTGTCCTGTATGCTGTAAAAATACAGGGGTTTTATTAAAATACAGGAATGCTGGTCCTGTCCTGTATGCTGTAAAAAAAACTGAGGTGTTGTTAAAATACAGGGGTGCTGGTCCTGTCATGTATACTGTAAAAATACAGGGGTGTTGTTAAAATTAAGGTATACTGGCCCTGTCCTGTATGCTGTAAGATACAGGGGTGCTGTGAAAATACAGGGGTGATGTGTCCCTGTCTTATATGCTGTAAAAATACATGGGTGTTGTTAAAATAAAGGTACACTGGCTGTCCTCTATGCTGTAAAAATGCAGCAGTTCTGTGAAAATGCAGGGGTGCTGTGTCCCTGTCTTGTATGCTGTAAAAATAAAGAGGTGTTGTTAAAACAAAGGTACACTGGCCCTGTCCTGTATGCTGTAAAAATACAGGGGTGTTGTTAAAATACAGGGGTGCTGGTCCTTTCCTGTATGCTGTAAAAATACAAGGGTGTGGTTAAAATAAAGGTACACTGGCCCTGTCCTGTATGCTGTAAAAAACAGGGGTGCTGTGTCCCTGTCTTGTATGCTGTAAAAATATAAAAGGTGCTGTTAAAATAAAGGTACACTGGTCCTGTCCTATATGCTGTAAAAATACAAGGGTGCCGTAAATATAAAAGGGCACTGTTCTGTTTGCTGTAAAAATAAATGGACACTGTCCTGTGAAATGGAGAACAAAAATTTGGAGGAAAAATAGTGAAAGATCAGGAACCACTTCCAGTTCCTAGTACTAGTGATGAAGCTGCTGCTGCCACCAGTCTTGACATTGATGATGCAATTCAATTGAATTCCATCAACATTGTCTGCTAAGGCCAATGCCCAATGTCATAGAGGGCATGTAACATCCAAGAAACAAAAATTAATAACAAACATTTTTTATCTGATTAGAAATGTAAAATTGGCAATATGCCATTCACAACACGCAGTGGCAAGGAAAGGCTAAAGTCTTGGCCTATGTTCATGACTGGTGGTTCAGCTTTTTATGAAGATGGAAGCCCTCCTCCCTCTCAAAAAATTAATAAAATAAAGATTGTTAAAGCACAGGAATAACAACTGTGCATTAAGGCTCAGAGATATCACAAATCCCCAAGGAGAGTCCAAGTGTTTCCGTGGTTGCGATGTCTAGGCCTGACCTTCCCAAGACTGTATGGGAAGAGAAGGCTCCTACCACCATTTGCACATCCTCTGCAAGTGCTGGGAGGAGCACTACCAGTCCAGTTGCTGATATTGAGATTAAGGATGTTACTGTAGAAGTACACCAGGATGAGGAGGATATTGGTGTAGCTGGCGTTGAGGAGGAAGTTGAAGATGAGGATTCTGATGGTGATGTGGTTTGTTTGAATAAGACACCAGTGGAGACAGTTGTTGTCCATAGGATGAAAAAGTCCATTGTCATTCCTGTGCAAAATACCAAATAAGCCACATCTTCGGTGTGGAATTATTTCTCCACAAATCCAGACAACAGGTGTCAAGCCATGTGTTGCCTTTGTCAATCCGTAATAAGTAGGTGTAAGGACTACCTTATACGTCACCTGCAGGACATTCATCATAAGTCATTGTCAAGTTCAGAAACTTTGGGTAAGAGCGTAAGCAGTCCACTGACACCTAAATCCCTTTTTCCTTTTGTATTCAAGCTCCTGCAGTCCACACCACTAACTCCCTCAACATCAATTTCCTCCTCAGTCATGAACAAAAGTAGTCCTGCAGGCCATATCACTGGCATGACTAATGAGTCCTCTCCTATCTGGGATTCCTACGGAGGATCGTTGAGTGCTACGATTGCTGCTGCCGCTGCTGTTGTTGCTGCTGGAAGTCGATTGTCATCCCAGAAAGGAAGTTGGAAGACCACTTGTACTACTTTAACTAAGCAACTGACTGTACAACAGACCTTTGCGAGGAAGATGAAATATGACAGCAGTCACCCTGTTGCAAAGCAGATTACTGAGGCCATAACAACTATTCTGGTGTTAGACGTGCATCCGATATCCGCCATTAGTGCAGTGGTATTTAGACAGTTGATGGATGTACTGTGTCCCCGGAACCAAATACCATCTAGATTCCACTAGGCAAGTGATTCCCGGACTGTAAAAGGACATTAAGAAAAGTGTCCTCAGTGTTGTACCCACTGTCCACTTAACCAAGGACGTGTGGGCAAATGGAGCAGGGCAAACTAAGGACTACATGACTGTGACAGCCCGCTGGTTAGATGTATTGCCTTCCACAGTAACAACAGCAGCAGCACCACCAGCAGCAGCATCTCACAAACGGTTTCCATAAGAGGCACACCACTGACAACCTCTTACAGAAACTGAGGCAGATCATCGCACAATGGCTTACCCCACTTCGACTCTCCTGGAGATTTGTGATGTCTGACATTGCCACCAATATTGTGCGAGCATTATTCTTGGCAAATTCCAGCACGTCCCATGTTTTGCACACAAAATTACTTTGGTGGTGCACAATTTTTGGAAAAATGACAGGGGCGTGCAGGAGATGCTGTCGGTGGCCTGAAAAATTGCAGGCCTCTTTCGACATTCAGCGACTGCGTGCCGAAGACTGGAGTGCCAGCAAACACTCTTGAAAATGTCCTGCCATCACCTGAAGCAAGTGGTAGTAATGAGGTGGAATTCCGCCCTCTACATGCTTCAGAGGATGGAGGAGCATCAAAAGTCTGTTTAAGCCTATACATCCACCTACGATATAAGCAAAGGTGGGGTAATGCACCTGACTCAAGTGCAGTGGAGAATGATTTCTGTGTTTTACAAGGTTCTCCAACACTACAAACTTGCCACACGTGAAGTCAGTTTAGACACTGCCAGCTGGAATCAGGTCATTCCCCTCATCAGGCTTTTGCAGAAGCAGCTGGAGAAATTGATTGAGGAGCTAAGATGGAGCGATTCCGCTAAGTATGTGGGACTTGTGGATGAAGCCCTTCGTTCACTTTGCCAGGATTCAAGGGTGGTCAATTTCTTGAAATCAGAGCACTACATTATGGCCACCATGCTTGATCCTAGGTTTAAAGCCTACGTTGTATCTCTCTTTCTGGTGGACACAAGTCTGCAGAGGTACAAAGACCTGCTGGTGAGAAAATTGTCAGCTCAAGTGGAATGTGACACGTCAACAGCTCCTCCTTCATTTTCTCCTGCAACTGGGGCTGCAAGGAAAAGAATAAAATTTCCTAGCTCACCCGCTCACGGTGATGCAGGGCAGTCAGGAGCAAGTGCTGACATCTGGTCGAGACTGACGGAGTTGCCAACAATTACTGACATTACTGACAAGAGTGTTTAGTGCAGCCGGTAACCTTGTCAGCGATCGGCGAAGGAGGTTACTTTCAGAAAATGTTGAAAAGATGATGTTCATCAAAATTAATTATAAATTCCTCTAGTAAGACCTTTACCAGCAATTGCCTCCACAAAGTATACCGGGACCTGTGATGGTGGATTCCAGTGGGGACGAATTAATACTCTGTGAGGATGAGGATGTAAACACTGAAAGGGGTGAGGAATCATAGGATGAGGATGAGGATGACATCTTGCCTCTGTAGAGACAGTTTGTGCAAGGAGAGATGAATTGCTTATTTTCACCCAACCAATCATTTGAGCCACAGTTGTGTGGCAGACCCTGTCGCTGAAATGATTGGTTTGTTAAAGTGTGTATGTCCTGTTTATACAACATAATGGTGGGTGGGAGGGCCAAGGACAATTCCATCTTGCACCTCTTTTTTTCTTTGCAATATGTGCTCTCTGGAGCCTAGTTTTTAAAGCTGCCATCCTGTATGCCACTGCAGTGCCACTCCTAAATGGGCCACGTATTTGTGCCACCCACTTGTGTCACTTAGCTTAGTCATCCAGCTTCCTTTGTGCAATCTTTTGGCCTAAAAACAATATTGTCAGCTGTGTGTCATGATCCAGGTAACTAAACACACTTATTTACCATCTACGTGCCTTCTGAGACTGTCCCTGCGCTCCAAGCCTGGATTCCATCTGCGCTGACTGCGTGCAGTGCGCTGCATGGCACCTCCACAGTCTCACCTCAGTGATCCCGGCGGCGTTGTCATGACAGAGATCCAGCATGTTCCTCCTGTACCAGCGGATGGCGTCACCTGATCTCTGCGGTCTCCGCCGCCATTACTACAGGTTTCCACATGCTGAGTACAAACTGACTTTCCCTCCAGATCCAAACATGGTCGCATCAAGGTTTGGCCAAATCCCATGACTCTCCACAGCTAACCTGCTGTCCACAGAATCCTCCCTGATTGCTCAGCCAATACCTTCTTCCCAGCAGGTATAAGTATCTTGAACCAAGACTTCCTGTTGTCAGTGCTATGGTTGTCTAACCCAGTGTTGGATGTCTCTACAGTCTGTGGTTGTTCCTGCTTGTTGTCTCCAGGTATTCCAGTTCCTGTGACCTTGCTCCACTTAAAGAGACCTTTAGCACCAGTTTACAACCAGTGCTGCTGCCTGACTCCAGCAGTGTTTCCACATTGCATCTGGTAACCTGCAGTGTTCTTCACCATTCACAGCTTTCAGCAGTGTCCCAACATCGCTTCCAGCCATCATCAGTGTTTCCACATTGCCTCTGGTTACTAGCAGTGTTTCTCATTGGCTCCAGGTCTCAGCGGTGTTCCTACATCCCTTCCAGTTATCAGTGGTGTTCCAGTATCGCCTCCATTCATCAGCAGTGTTTCAACATCGAACCACTGTTCACTATCGGTGTTCCAACATCGAACCTCATTTCACTACTGGTGCTCCAAAAATCGAACTTTGTCATCATTGGTGAGTTCCATAGCACCCTCACCATTTTGGCCGGTTCCACTCGGCATCCCCGGCAGTTCACCCACGCTCACCTCACCAAGGTGCGCCGTCATTGTCGTCAGCTTCCAGTGTGTCATCTGCTGGTCAGTATCAGTTCATTCATCAATACAGTGGTTAGCTGTTGGTTCTATGGACTTACCATCACCGGGTCTTCCAAGACTGTATTATATTGTGTTCACGCTACTCCCAACAGAATTCTAACTACCACTGCACCTAAGGAACTGTGCTGCTACTTCTATTCTGCAAATTCTTATTGTTGAGTTTTGCTATTACGTCTGAACTGCCGATGTGTATTCTGAACTGTGTGCTTAATAAACAACTTAACTTTTACACTGTCGTCTTGGTAACGCCTTTGGGCACTGGTGATAAAGGTTCCCTGCATGTCCAAGAACCCCATACTGCCTCCCAGGTTCAAGTACACATCAGCCCCTATGCCTGAAACCTCCCCAGGTCAGCCTCAGCCATCAGGTGTGGCAGTGTGAGGTATTCAGAATAGACTGGAAATGAGTGGAGATTAATGTTATTGAGGTTAATAACACTGTAGGAACAAAAAAAACAACAACAAATTCTGTGATTTTAGCTGTTTTTATGTTTTAAAAAAAAAATCCAGATCCAAAACTAAAAAGGGTGGTATTGGCAAAACCAATCCAGATCCAAAACAGGAATGGAGCTCCAGATCAGAAACCAAAACACAAAACCCGAAAAGTGTCCGGTGCACATCTCTAGTTTTGTTTGTATTTTTCTGTTCACTAAAGAGTTTAAAAAATAAATTTGTGTCTGTCTTTAATTTTATAGTATGTTATTTGTGTAAATTGGGTTTAAATTTTGGATAATGGTCTTTTTTAACTTACACGAGGGACAGTATTTTGGGGTGCATTCTTGATAATGTTTATTTTTTTAACTTCCATCACATTATTTAGGGGTTAAATGAATGTAAATGGGGATTTAAACTTAAATATGTATTTAGATGTTTTTTAATGTATATGGGCTTGTACAGTGATTTTTAAAAATGTAAGTTTAGTGTCACATTGAACTCATCTATAAAAAGTTATTGGTAAGATTTTTGGTGCGAGTTTGCAAATTGCACCCTATTATATTCGACAAGTTGCACACAGAAAATGATAAAATATCTGGGTTCTAATTTTGGACATTGTGAATTTGCATGTTCACACACATGCAATATCTATAAAAGTATGATTTTCGCACTAAACTAGCACTTTTTTTGCACCCTAATACTTTTACCCTTTCATACCCATTTCATAAGGAAATTGGTTTTAATAAAAACTTTTTTTATATTGTTGTCTTCATTTTGTCCATTTGCCCCATGATCTCAGGTGATTCTTATTTGTAAGGGGGTGTATTTACAGAGCCCGTAAAGAATTTATGGACAAGTTAAGACATTTTATGGGACAGTTTTTTAATATTCCAGTTCATTTGAGCACACATAAGAGGATTGAATCCTTATACTATAAGGTTCAAGTAAGGAATATAAAAGCATCGGAAGGACTGCAGTAATTTAATCTATTTAATAGTATTTGTATTGTTAGGAACATTGGCCCAAATTTATTAAGCCTTAACAAGTGATAAAGTGGAGATACATAAAGAGTGATAAATGACCAGCCAACCAGATCCTGTCATTTTTTCAAACACAGCCTGTAACATGGCAGTTAGGAAGCTGATTGGCTGGTAATTTATCACTCGTTATCCATCTCCACTTTACAGTATTTCTTGTTAAGGCTTAATACATTTGGGCCATAATATTTAGTTCACTATTAAAGTGCGCTCACAGTTTTATTTAAGGTGTTTGTGGGTCTGCTATGATAGACCTGCACTCAGGATCCCGGCGCCCAGCATACCGGCGCTGAGATCCCAACTGCCGGAATGCCGGCAGCAGGGTGAGCGCAAAAGAGCCCCTTGCGCCCTTGCTGCACTTGCAACGCTGAGGGCACGGTGGCGCAACACTATTTATTCTCCCTCCAGGGGTGTCATGGACAACCCAATAGGAAGAATAGTTGTCGGTATCCTGGTGGTTAAAGCGCAGGAAAAGGGAAATTTTATAAGATAGATAGATAGATAGATAGATAGATAGATAGATAGATAGATAGATGGATAGATAGATAGATAGATAGATAGATAGATAGATAGATAGATAGATAGATAGATAATGGTAAAAAGTCCCGGCACTCCTCTATAAAGGTAATGATACTGCGGTGCCCTCCCAGAGGTGTTACCTCATAGACAAGTGGAAAGAATGGAGGCGGCACTCACGCAGATTTGTGCAAATGTAGAAAGGTCAGTTTAATGTGCCGACATGTTTCGGGGACTAGCCCCGTCCTCAGGGCCTTAACAACCCAAACTGATTACAAAACAAACATTTATACCCAATCCAGAACAAACAATCATGTGGGGATCAAGCTCACCTGTTCACCGGCGCCACAAGGATCGTCCGGACGCCCTGCAGCATTACCGCGTCGCCCTCTCCTGACGTCATCCAGCCGCGCCATTGGTCCGTTTCCATGGAGACGTGACACCGCGCCCGATGGGCATCAGGGGGTTGTTGGCGGTCTCGTGCTGCTGATCCGTGACGTCATCAGGCGGCACTGAGCACGGCTGTAACCTAGGTGACCAACATGAACAATCAAATATGGAAGAAATATACAATCTCAGAATTGTGCAGTGAAAGAGAGAAAGCTGCCCAGACACTCGGTTCAAATTGGGGGGAAAAAACACCAATTCCCAACAAATGCAGATCAAGAAAAAATGGTGAACCAGGTGTCACTGGCGCTAAATCCGTAAAGATGTGTTCAAACTGGACCCTGGCATCGTGAGGGGATCCTGACACCCCTTATAGGGGGTTGATGCCCTGGGTTAGTGTGCAAACCAACAGAATAAAACTGGGTATAAAATCACAAATGAACATTTATTAATAAAAACATACAATACATTTTATCTGCCAGTGCAATGGGACTCCAAAAGTGACTTGTGCTATTTTTGGTATATCAGCAAAGAAGCTCTCACCCTCTTTCTGTGTTGCGGTGGGCTAGCTTATAAATAAGCTGATGTGGTCCTAGGCTGAAATGGCCAAGCACCACCGCAAAACGTTTATCAGCAATAGGTCACCTTCAGTCCAAATGTGTAAGTCCTCAATCCAAAGCAACGCGTTTCGGTTCTCAAGGAACCTTTCTCAAGAAATGGCTTGCACACTAACCCAGGGCATCAACCCCCTATAATCGAGAAAAAAACAAGTGAATAATATACAAATAAATACCACGTGCATGATATCTCTAAATGCTCTAACACTTAGAAAGCTAGATCCATCACAAACAGCATATATATAAAAATTCAGTAAATAGATACATTACTTAATATGACAATTATAATAAACAGGGTCAAATGGAGTAATTAGCAATATGATAATGCTCTAACGTGACAAGGCCACCAAACAATGATATCGTAACATGGCGACCATCATCATAAAGTAAGCTATCTTAGAACAGACTATGTAGTTACAAAAAACACTGTAGGCCTAAATTCTCATTGAGGCCTCGAGGGGAGAGAGTCCCCAACTTATAAATCCACCTGGACTCTCGTTGTAAAAGCGTTCTATCTCTATCGCCCCCTCTAAGTGTCTTAGGGACTTGATCGATCAATATTGCCCTGATGCTTGCCACCCCATGCTTGAGCTCAAAACAATGACGGGCAAACGGTTGGTCACTATGACCTTTTTCAAAAGCTTTTTTAATGGCACTTCTATGCAGGGCCATGCGTTCTCGAAACTGGCGTATGGCCTTGCCAACATAAGCAAGGCCACACGGACAGGTCAAGAGATACACAACATGTGTGGACGTACATATTTTTTTCCCAGAAAGTGGATGGTTAAATGTATTGCCTGTCATTAAAGTATTGCATGTGGCACATCCCAGGCACCTAAAGCAACCTGGTTTAGCTCTTAAAAAGTGGGCATCCTGTTTACTGTCAACTGGGTAACGTCCAATTTAACTAGATGATCACCTATATTACGACTAGTGATGAGCACCGGAAATTTTTCGGGTTTTGTGTTTTGGTTTTGGGTTCGGTTCCGCGGCCGTGTTTTGGGTTCGAACGCGTTTTGGCAAAACCTCACCGAATTTTTTTTGTCGGATTCGGGTGTGTTTTGGATTCGGGTGTTTTTTTCAAAAAACCCTAAAAAACAGCTTAAATCATAGAATTTGGGGGTCATTTTGATCCCAAAGTATTATTAACCTCAATAACCATAATTTCCACTCATTTTCAGTCTATTCTGAACACCTCACACCTCACAATATTATTTTTAGTCCTAAAATTTGCACCGAGGTCGCTGGATGACTAAGCTCAGCGACCCAAGTGGCCGACACAAACACCTGGCCCATCTAGGAGTGGCACTGCAGTGTCACGCAGGATGGCCCTTCAAAAAACTACTCCCCAAACAGCACATGACGCAAAGAAGAAAAAAAGAGGCGCAATGAGGTAGCTGTGTGACTAAGATAAGCGACCCTAGTGGCCGACACAAACACCTGGCCCATCTAGGAGTGGCACTGCAGTGTCACGCAGGATGGCCCTTCCAAAAAACACCCCCCAAACAGCACATGACGCAAAGAAAAAAAGAGGCGCAATGAGGTAGCTGTGTGACTAAGATAAGCGACCCAAGTGGCCGACACAAACACCTGGCCCATCTAGGAGTGTCACTGCAGTGTCACGCAGGATGGCCCTTCCAAAAAACACCCCCCCAACAGCACATGACGCAAAGAAAAAAAGAGGCGCAATGAGGTAGCTGTGTGACTAAGATAAGCGACCCAAGTGGCCGACACAAACACCTGGCCCATCTAGGAGTGGCACTGCAGTGTCACGCAGGATGGCCCTTCCAAAAAACACCCCCCAAACAGCACATGACGCAAAGAAAAAAAGAGGCGCAATGAGGTAGCTGTGTGACTAAGATAAGCGACCCAAGTAGCCGACACAAACACCTGGCCCATCTAGGAGTGGCACTGCAGTGTCACGCAGGATGGCCCTTCCAAAAACTACTCCCCAAACAGCACATGACGCAAAGAAAAATGAAAGAAAAAAGAGGTGCAAGATGGAATTGTCCTTGGGCCCTCCCACCCACCCTTATGTTGTATAAACAGGACATGCACACTTTAACCAAGCCATCATTTCAGTGACAGGGTCTGCCACACGACTGTGACTGAAATGACGGGTTGGTTTGGACCCCCACCAAAAAAGAAGCAATTAATCTCTCCTTGCACAAACTGGCTCTACAGAGGCAAGATGTCCACCTCATCATCATCCTCCGATATATCACCGTGTACATCCCCCTCCTCACAGATTATCAATTCGTCCCCACTGGAATCCACCATCTCAGCTCCCTGTGTACTTTGTGGAGGCAATTGCTGCTGGTCAATGTCTCCACGGAGGAATTGATTATAATTCATTTTAATGAACATCATCTTCTCCACATTTTCTGGATGTAACCTCGTACGCCGATTGCTGACAAGGTGAGCGGCGGCACTAAACACTCTTTCGGAGTACACACTTGTGGGAGGGCAACTTAGGTAGAATAAAGCCAGTTTGTGCAAGGGCCTCCAAATTGCCTCTTTATCCTGCCAGTATAAGTACGGACTGTCTGACGTGCCTACTTGGATGCGGTCACTCATATAATCCTCCACCATTCTTTCAATGGGGAGAGAATCATATGCAGTGACAGTAGACGACATGTCCGTAATCGTTGTCAGGTCCTTCAGTCCGGACCAGATGTCAGCATCAGCAGTCGCTCCAGACTGCCCTGCATCACCGCCAGCGGGTGGGCTCGGAATTCTGAGCCTTTTCCTCGCACCCCCAGTTGCGGGAGAATGTGAAGGAGGAGATGTTGACAGGTCGCGTTCCGCTTGACTTGACAATTTTGTCACCAGCAGTTCTTTGAACCCCGGCAGACTTGTGTCTGCCGGAAAGAGAGATCCAAGGTAGGTTTTAAATCTAGGATCGAGCACGGTGGACAAAATGTAGTGCTCTGATTTCAACAGATTGACCACCCGTGAATCCTTGTTAAGCGAATTAAGGGCTCCATCCACAAGTCCCACATGCCTAACGGAATCGCTCTGTGTTAGCTCCTCCTTCAATGTCTCCAGCTTCTTCTGCAAAAGCCTGATGAGGGGAATGACCTGACTCAGGCTGGCAGTGTCTGAACTGACTTCACGTGTGGCAAGTTCAAAAGGTTGCAGAACCTTGCACAACGTTGAAATCATTCTCCACTGCGCTTGAGACAGGTGCATTCTACCTCCTATATCGTGCTCAGTTGTATAGGCTTGAATGGCCTTTTGCTGCTCCACCAACCTCTGAAGCATATAGAGGGTTGAATTACACCTCGTTACCACTTCTTGCTTCAGATGATGGCAAGGCAGGTTCAGGAGTTTTTGGTGGTGCTCCAGTCTTCTGTACGTGGAGCCTGTACGCCGAAAGTGTCCCGCAATTCTTCTGGCCACTGACAGCATCTCTTGCACGCCCCTCTCGTTTTTTAAATAATTCTGCACCACCAAATTCAAGGTATGTGCAAAACATGGGACGTGCTGGAATTTGCCCATATTTAATGCACACACAATATTGCTGGCGTTGTCCGATGCCACAAATCCACAGGAGAGTCCAATTGGGGTAAACCATTCTGCGATGATCTTCCTCAGTTGCCGTAAGAGGTTTTTAGCTGTGTGCGTATTCTGGAAAGCGGTGATACAAAGCGTAGCCTGCCTAGGAAAGAGTTGGCGTTTGCGAGATGCTGCTACTGGTGCCGCCGCTGCTGTTCTTGCGGCGGGAGTCCATACATCTACCCAGTGGGCTGTCACAGTCATATAGTCCTGAGCCTGCCCTGCTCCACTTGTCCACATGTCCGTGGTTAAGTGGACATTGGGTACAACTGCATTTTTTAGGACACTGGTGAGTCTTATTCTGAGGTCTGTGTACATTTTCGGTATCGCCTGCCTAGAGAAATGGAACCTAGATGGTATCTGGTACCGGGGACACAGTACCTCCAACAAGTCTCTAGTTGGCTCTGTAGTAATGATGGATACCGGAACCACGTTTCTCACCGCCCAGGATGCCAAGGCCTCAGTTATCCGCTTTGCAGCAGGATGACTGCTGTGATATTTCATCTTCCTCGCAAAGGACTGTTGGACAGTCAATTGCTTGGTGGAAGTAGTAAAAGTGGTCTTACGAGTACGACTTCCCCTCTGGGATGACCATCGACTCCCAGCAGCAACAACAGCAGCGCCAGCAGCAGTAGGCGTTACACGCAAGGATGCATCGGAGGAATCCCAGGCAGGAGAGGACTCGTCAGAATTGCCAGTGACATGGCCTGCAGGACTATTGGCATTCCTGGGGAAGGAGGAAATTGACACTGAGGGAGTTGGTGGGGTGGTTTGCGTGAGCTTGGTTACAAGAGGAAGGGATTTACTGGTCAGTGGACTGCTTCAGCTGTCGCCCAAAGTTTTTGAACTTGTCACTGACTTATGATGAATGCGCTGCAGGTGACGTATAAGGGAGGATGTTCCGAGGTGGTTAACGTCCTTACCCCTACTTATTACAGCTTGACAAAGGCAACACACGGCTTGACAAATGTTGTCCGCATTTCTGTTGAAATACTTCCACACCGAAGAGATGATTTTTTTGGTATTTTCACCAGGCATGTCAATGGCCCTATTCCTCCCACGGACAACAGGTGTCTCCCCGGGTGCCTGACTTAAACAAACCACCTCACCATCAGAATCCTCCTGGTCAATTTCCTCCCCAGCAACACCCATATCCTCCTCATCCTGGTGTACTTCAACACTGACATCTTCAATCTGACTATCAGGAACTGGACTGCGGGTGCTCCTTCCAGCACTTGCAGGGGGCGTGCAAATGGTGGAAGGCGCATGCTCTTCACGTCCAGTGTTGGGAAGGTCAGGCATCGCAAACAACACAATTGGACTCTCCTTGTGGATTTGTGATTTCGAAAAACGCACAGTTCTTTGCTGTGCTTTTGCCAGCTTGAGTCTTTTCATTTTTCTAGCGAGAGGCTGAGTGCTTCCATCCTCATGTGAAGCTGAACCACTAGCCATGAACATAGGCCAGGGCCTCAGCCGTTCCTTGCCACTCCGTGTGGTAAATGGCATATTGGCAAGTTTACGCTTCTCCTCCGACAATTTTATTTTAGATTTTTGAGTCCTTTTTTTACTGATATTTGGTGTTTTGGATTTTACATGCTCTGTACTATGACATTGGGCATCGGCCTTGGCAGACGACTTTGATGGCATTTCATCGTCTCGGCCATGACTAGTGGCAGCAGCTTCAGCACGAGGTGGAAGTCGATCTTGATCTTTCCCTATTTTTGGAACCTCAACATTTTTGTTCTCCATATTTTAATAGGCACAACTAAAAGGCACCTCAGGTAAACAATGGAGATGGATGGATACTAGTATACTTATGGATGGACGAGCGACTGCCGACACAGAGGTAGCTACAGCCGTGGACTACCGTACTGCGTCTGCTGCTAATATAGACTGGATGATAATGATATAAAAAATATATATATATCACTATTGCAGCCGGACAGGTATATATTATATAATGACGGACCTGCTGGACACTGTCAGCACTGCAGACTCCTAAAGTAAGCTACTAGTATCAAGAAGATAGAAAAAAAAAAACACAACAGGTAGGTGGTATACAATTATGGATGGACGAGCGACTGCCGACACAGAGGCAGCTACAGCCGTGGACTACCGTACTGCGTCTGCTGCTAATATAGACTGGATGATAATGATATAAAAAATATATATATATCACTATTGCAGCCGGACAGGTATATATTATATAATGACGGACCTGCTGGACACTGTCAGCACTGCAGACTCCTAAAGTTAACTACTAGTATGAAGAAGATAGAAAAAAAAAAAAATACACCACAGGTAGGTATACAATTATGGACGAGCGACTGCCGACACAGAGGTAGCTACAGCCGTGGACTACCGTACTGCGTCTGCTGCTAGTATAGACTGGATGATAATGATATAAAAAATATATATATATCACTACTGCAGGACAGGTATATATTATATAATGACGGACCTGCTGGACACTGTCAGCAGAATGCGTTTATAGAATAAAAACACCACACGACGAGTGTTTAACTTTTTCAGGCAGACAATCACAATATACTGGTGGTCACTGGTCACTGGTCAGTCACACTGGCAGTGGCACTCTGGCAGCAAAAGTGTGCACTGTTAAATATATGTGCTCCTGCTATAACTGCTCCCCAGTCTCCCCCACAATTAAGTTGTGTGAGCACTCAGCACAGTCAGATATACATAGAAGATGCAGCACACTGAGGCTGAGCACAGATATGGTATACTGTGTCACTGTGTATCATTTTTTTTCAGGCAGAGAACGGATTATATTAAATAATAATAAAACTGCACTGGTGGTCACTGGTCAGTCACTAGTAAACTCTGCACTCTCTGAGTACTCCTAAGCTCCAGTAAATCAAGTGTCTCACTCTCACTATCTATTTCTATTCTAAACGGAGAGGACGCCAGCCACGTCCTCTCCCTATCAATCTCAATGCACGTGTGAAAATGGCGGCGACGCGCGGCTCCTTATATAGAATCCGAGTCTCGCGATAGAATACAAGCCTCGCGAGAATCCGACAGCGGGATGATGACGTTCGGGCATGCTCGGGTTAGCCGAGCAAGGCGGGAAGATCCGAGTCTGCCTCGGACCCTTGTAAAAAGCGTGAAGTTCGGGGGGGTTCGGTTTCCGAGAAACCGAACCCGCTCATCACTAATTACGACCCCTGGTATTGCTGGGTAACAGGGACGTCTGAGCCAGTGATGATAAAGCCCCCTCCGTTTGAATAATTGGCCATAGGGTTTTAGCTTTTCTTACCCTCTGCTTGGTGGCTGTTGTATATCTATTGACCCATGGCAATCGGGGACTGTCACCCCTACTAGATCTAACTGAGGGATTCAGTGCTTGCTCCCGTGAGATTTTTAAGGCCTTAGATTTAGCTTTCTCTAGCTCTCCTAATGGGTAACCCCGTTCAGCAAATTTGACTAACATCTTGTCCATGGCCGTCACTGTTTCTACAGGATCAGAGGTGATACGTCGTACTCGCATAAATTGCGAATAGGGTAACCCCCTGCGCAATGGACTGGGGTGAAAGCTACGATAATCTAAAAGCATATTTCTGTCGGTCTTCTTAGTAAATAAAGAAGTCGACAGTATGCCCAGATTAATAGTAATCGCCACATCCAAAAAATTAATAGTGGTCTCATCAATATTGAATGTAAATTGTACAGGATGCTGCGTTGCATTGTGATCCTCCCATAATTTGACTAGATCTTCCCTAGACCCATGCCAAAGTACAATTAAGTCATCTATGTATCTCCTAAAATAAATAACCCTGGACATAACCTGTGGTTCTAGATACAACATTTTAGACTCAACCTGATGCATAAATGCATTGGCGTACGACGGGGCCACTGCAGACCCCATCGCACACCCGGCTAACTGGAGCATGAATCTACCATTAAATACAAAGTAATTACGTCTGAGGACTTTATCCAAGAGAGACAGGAAAAATGATATCTCAGGGCCATGATAGGCTTCATTGTCTTGGATAAGCGATCTTACGGCTTCCATGCCAGCCTCGTGCGGAATGCATGTGTATAAACTCGTCACATCCGAGCTGCAGAGCAATACACCCTCAGGGAGATTGCCCAGGGCCTGGAGCTGCAGCAGCAAGGATGTGGTATCCTTCAAATACGAAGGGAGAGATTGAATGCAAGGATTCAAATAGGCGTCCAGGTATACAGATATAGGGTGGTACAAAGACCCTCTGGCAGACACTATTGGTCTGCCAGGGGGGTCCACCATGGATTTATGGACCTTAGGCACTGTATAGAACAACGGGGCCTTAGGATGTTCAATGGTAAGGGCCTTGACCGTTTCTACTGAAATCCCTGATCCTTGGCCAAAGCTAAAGAGGCATCAAGTTCCTTTTTATATTCTTTGGTCGAGTCCATCGTGAGTCTCTTATAAACCTTGGTGTCATTGAGCTGCCGCTCACATTCCTTGACATAATCAACAAGGTTTTGGATCACGATGGACCCTCCCTTATCGGCCTTACAGACGACTATGTCTGTTCTAAGGGACATATCACGCAATGTGGCCATTTCAGACCTAGAGAGATTAAGGTGTACTTGATCAGATGTATGGCTAATGTCCTCAGTCTCTAACATGCGTAGAAATGTCCTGATAGACGGATTGAGACTTGGGGGATCAAAATTGGATCGAGGGGCTATGTTCCTTAACTGTATTGGAATACTTGAAACCGTGTTCTCCGAAGGCTGTGCATTAAAGTATTCTTGTCGCCTCAAAGTTCGACCCAGGCGGTGTGTCTCCACCTTACTCTCCAATTGGTCTGGGAAGACTGTGGGTACGAATGAAAGTCCCTTGGCTAATAAGTGGTATTCCTGGTCTGTTAGTGGAACCGAGGACAGATTGAATACCAACTCTTTTAAGCTCGCGGTGGTTTTTGTGCGGATGATCCTTTGGTTTTGTTTTGCCCTCCGCGTCCTCGCCCTCTTCCTGGCTGGGGGGTGCGGTTGGAGCGGGTGCCAATTCCCTGTGCTCCGGGGCCTAAAGGGAGAGGCCCTTCCGACTGTGATGTTGTGCCAGACTGTCCTTCAGAGTCACTGGCTGAAGAACTGACCCCCGTCTGTTGTTCTCTCCGCCTACGGGAGGTCGACCGCCATTTGGGTTACTTATGCTCCTGGGATGACCTTGCGCCTCCTAGCCAAGGGTAAACTTGTCTTTGCTGGTAGTCTCTCTGTACCGTGACAAGTTTATCCTTTTTAAATCGCACCAGATCTTGGCGGTACTGTTCAATTTGCGTGCCCAATTTGCTAACCCAGTCTGTTTGGGTATCCAACTGTAATGTGGGCTTGTGTTCACCTTCAAACTGTGTCAGTTGCTCTCTCACTAGGTTAAGCTCCCTAGTGGATTCTTCCACAACTAGTAGCAGGAGGTCCATGGAACACTTATTTAAAATGGCAACCCAACGTCGACAGAAGGCTGTATTGAATCGTCCTATAGTCGGTGAATTGCGGATCCTAAACCCGCGTGGTATGAGGTTATACCGATAGTAGTCGGATAAAGAAATTCCATGATAGAGGAAATCCACCTCCCTTTGTTTCATCCGCAACCATTTTTTATAAAGTTCATCACAGGTACTCTTGATGGGATCATCATCCAGACGTCTCTCTACCAGTATGGCATTAGCCTCAATGTCAGAGAAGCTGAGGCGCTCACTGGCATCCCTTTGCATCAGGTCCAGGGCAGACTCAATAGCCGCATTGCTATCCATGTTGACCCACGATTGATCTGTCTGCAGTAGGCCGCAATCCGTGGTCAGAGCATAAATATCAGGGACAAAACACCAGGTGAATTAAAAGAAAACAGCTTTCAAATCCTCATGAAAGCGACAGTCCTGTGATTATTAAAAGGAGATGGTGCCTTGGCAGAAATAAGAATCACTTGTGGGTAACAACGACTCCTATCAAATGATAATGGTAAAAAGTCCCGGCACTCCTCTATAAAGGTAATGATACTGCGGTGCCCTCCCAGAGGTGTTACCTCATAGACAAGTGGAAAGAATGGAGGCGGCACTCACGCAGATTTGTGCAAATGTAGAAAGGTCAGTTTAATGTACCGACATGTTTCGGGGACTAGCCCCGTCCTCAGGGCCTTAACAACCCAAACTGGTTACAAAACAAACATTTATACCCAATCCAGAACAAACAATCATGTGGGGATCAAGCTCACCTGTTCACCGGCGCCACGAGGATCGTCCGGACGCCCTGCAGCATTACAGCGTCGCCCTCTCCTGACGTCATCCAGCTGCGCCATTGGTCCGTTTCCATGGAGACGTGACACCGCGCCCGCTGGGCATCAGGGGGTTGTTGGCGGTCTCGTGCTGCTGACCCGTGACGTCATCAGGCAGCGCTGAGCATGGCGGTAACCTAGGTGACCAACATGAACAATCAAGAAAAAAACAAGTGAATACAGGTTGAGTATCCCTTATCCAAAATGCTTGGGACCAGAGGTATTTTGGATATCGGATTTTTCCGTATTTTGGAATAATTGCATACCATAATGAGATATCATGGCGATGGGACCTAAATCTAAGCACAGAATGCATTTATGTTACATATACACCTTATACACACAGCCTGAAGGTAATTTTAGCCAATATTTTTTATAACTTTGTGCAATTAAACAAAGTGTGTGTACATTCACACAATTCATTTATGTTTCACATACACCTTATATACACAGCCTGAAGGTCATTTAATACAATATTTTTAATAATTGTGTGTATTAAACAAAGTTTGTGTACATTGAGCCATCAAAAAACAAAGGTTTCACTATCTCACTCTCGCTCAAAAAAGTCCGTATTTCGGAATATTCCGTATTTCGGATATTTGGATATGGGATACTCAACCTGTAATATACAAATAAATACCACGTGCATGATATCTCTAAATGCTCTAACACTTAGAAAGCTAGATACATCACAAACAGCATATATATAAAAATTCAGTAAATAGATACATTACTTAATATGACATAATAATTACTTAATATGACTTAATAAGGCCCTGAGGACGGGGCTAGTCCCCGAAACATGTCGGTACATTAAACTGACCTTTCTACATTTGCACAAATCTGCGTGAGTGCCGCCTCCATTCTTTCCACTAGATAGATAGATAGATAGATAGATAGATAGATAGATAGATAGATAGATAGATACTGCAGATAGATCATCCATTGTCAGCGGTCACCTAATTACAAACTGTATTTCATCTAAAATCAGGGAACATTAGTTTCCAAAATATTGCAATAATTTGTCAAGCTGACCAACCACATCAAGGTGTTCCCTTTTGGTCAGTCCCTACACTGACTCTCAAAACAATATGAGCATTCATCTGCATTAATTGTCTCAAGGTATAACACAGATTTTAAATACAAATTATACTTCTTTCATGGGTTTAAGTAATGGCTCAATATTTTGGAAACTAACATTCCCTGATTTTAGTTGAAATATAGGCCCTCATTCCGAGTCGTTCGCTCTGTATTTTTCATCGCATCGCAGTGAAATTCCGCTTAGTGCGCATGCGCAATATTCGCACTGCGACTGCGCCAAGTATCTTTGCTATGAAGAAAGTATTTTTACTCACGGCTTTTTCATCGCTCCGGCGATCGTAATGTGATTGACAGGAAATGGGTGTTACTGGGCGGAAACACGGCGTTTTATGGGCGTGTGGATGAAAACGCTACCGTTTCCGGAAAAAACGCAGGAGTGGCCGGAGAAACGGGGGAGTGGTTGGGCGAACGCTGGGTGTGTTTGTGACGTCAAACCAGGAACGACAAGCACTGAACTGATCGCACAGGCAGAGTAAGTGTGGAGCTACTCTAAAACTGCTAAGTAGTTTGTGATCGCAATATTGCGAATACATCGGTCGCAATTTTAAGATGCTAAGATACACTCCCAGTAGGCGGCGGCTTAGCGTGTGTAACTCTGCTAAATTCGCCTTGCGACCGATCAACTCGGAATGAGGGCCATAGTTTGGAATGTAATTAGGTGAGTGCTAAGTATGTATGATATTTTTATATTTAAATGTTGTGGCCACATACCACAGACACTACAGGAGGTTGAGTGTCATTTATTAATGCCAATTGTTTGTCATCTTATTCCTCAGGTGCTCAATAATTGATATGCCTAGGTGTCATTTTGTCTCTCTAATCTCACTCATTATATAATGTGGATATTCTGCTTAATATGTTGGTGCTAAATACATGAAGGTTCTTTATGTACATTAATACAGTAATAATTATTATTTTAATAAGAAGGTGCTCTCTAACAAGTAAAATGTTATTAATTAAGTCAAATAAGGCATATACTGTAGTTCTGGAAATTCTATTTTCATTATTTTATGAGTACATCCATTTATTTTTAGGGAGGCAGCATGCTGTAAATTGTATGTTGGTCTAAGCAAATCTCTGTCTTTACAGGATCTTGCCACAAATTTCAAGAGATATGTACATCAATGGTATCAAAGTTTTTCAATGGTTTCTTCTATCAGAATTAGGAAGACATCTTTGTACAATGACTGTTTGTTCCCTCTTTTTGGTAGTATTCATCTTACTAAATGTTGTTCTTTTCCAGGGAGAAGATCTCCGTATCATTTTCTGCCACTTGCTCCGAATATACTTTAAGCTTCAATTAAGCTAGCATGCATTCAATCTTGACATACAGCATCATAAACATGTTTGTACAGACTGCAAAGCAAACTTGTATTTGGGTTATATTTTCACAGGTTTTGAAGTCTTCTTCAAAGATTTTGAAAAAAAAAATATGAATGACTGAGTACATATGCTGTAAATCTTCTCCATAGTTTATGTTGAAAATCAAAAAACATGTAAAGTTTGGTGATGTCTGAGCGTTATCTGAGAAAATCATACATTAAAATATGAAATGAAAAGCTGGAAATAGTAGACTTGTCAGTTTGGATATAGGTGGAATAAGTACATAAGATAAACGGTTCAGTGTGGGTTATGTTACTGAATTTATAATCAGTATATATAAAACAGCGTTTCAGGAGTAGCTTAAAAGAGCTTGCAATGTTTATTGCCCACAAGGAGTACATAAACTCAATTCAGAATATTAGATGAGGAAGCGCACTATAAACCTTAACAGCTCTGAAATACTTTCACCCCAAACATAGATACACTTGCTAGTATTCTGAGATGCCTCAGGAGCTTCAGAGAGTTTTTTTTTCCAGCGGCACAGTAACACTCTTAGGTAGAAGTTGCTGTCATGTATTCTCACACTAGACACAAAGATGCAACTTTGTAACGATGTAGAAATACAGACGACACATGAGTTTTTTCACCAAGTCATTTGTGCATTTTGTGTCATTTTGTGCAATGCTGTATATTGTAGGAATTAAATCTGTTTTTAAACAGATGACTGGTGTATTTCATCTATAATCAATCAGCAATTATGCTATGGTCAAAAAAGCATCAAACATCTACAGTATTTGATTTTTTGGGGGACACTACATGGTGTCGGAATTTTTTTAAAGACCTATGGGAAAGATGTATCGAGCCATCTAAACAGTGGACAAGTTTCCCATACAGTAACAATGAATCTTCTACCTATCATTTTATAGATAGGTTTGATAAATGCTACTGTAGCAACAGTAGAAGCTGACGGTTGCTATATGGGCAACATCTTCACTTTTCCACTTCTCACTATTTATGAGGTTTGATATATCTGCCATTATGTTTGAAATGAACACAAAATATTGAATAGCTAACAAAGTGGTTCTATGACAAGGGCTACAAAGCAGAACCTTTGATAGACGTGCACAAATATAGTCAGTAGTATGAAGCTGGGTGAGCTTATATACAACCCATTACTAATGAGTTTAGCTCTGTTTTTGCTATGCTATATGCAGTAGTTAATTAGATTCCCAGATTGACATTTTTTCAACTGTACAATCTTTCCCTTTTTTCTTTCACATAAATAGAATTTTTGAAGCCTGTCATCTTCTTTGAATTCTTCTAATAATCTGGTCAAGATGAACTGTCTCAGCTTCTACTTGAGACAAAACCATAGTTATCAACAACTCAAACAAAGATTCCACATTCGACTACCTTATCTCATTACTGATGGTGGACCTGAAGATTTGTGAAGGTCTCAGCAACTAGACAAGATCATTACATTACATATTCATCTGGACCCTACAGGCTTCATCCCATGCCCACAGGAAGCGGATAATAAATGTTATATCATTGACCTCATTCAGCTGACAAACAGAAAATGTATTTTGCCCTTGACGCCAACATATACGTTTTTGCAATCCACTATCACAGCTTGAGGAAGACACCTTAGTTTGAATAAATGTATATATATATATATATATATATATATCACCAAAGCAGCCGGCACTCCCCTTGCTCACATATCATCTGCTCCGGTGCCCTCCCTAGGAAATATTTCCAATTGCAGATAGGAGAACAGGCGGCACTCTGGAGACTATTCAAAAGATTTTCTTTATTGGAGTAGCTACTCCAATAAAGAAAATCTTTTGAATAGTCTCCAGAGTTCTGCCTGTTCTCCTATCTATCTATCTATCTATCTATCTATCTATCTATCTATCTATATAGCAAACAATGCAGGTGGCACTCGGACAATAATGACGGCAAAAGCAGGGTGAAAGGTGGATTCATGAACTGGGTACCCTGTCTCCTGGTGGGCTTAATGTGACCTTAGGGTTGCATTGTTTTTTTATAATATATTATGATTGTTTACCCTAGTATTGCAGATTTATAATATTGATCATATATTCAGTGTATTGCGATGAGTTGTGGCCATACAGTATGCTTTCTTCATAGTCTGTATACAGTGTTTCCTTTATTTGTATCTGTATCTGCCGCTATACTCACTGTGTTTTATGTATTGTATTCACTAAAGGTAACTATGGTGATGGGCAATGTATGGTGATGTCATCTGTGGGCGTTGGCATATTGGAGCCGTGCGTGTGGGCATCCTCACGTGTTGAGGAGAATATTTTTAAGGTATGTTATTTCACTTGTTTTGTATCCTGATGATGAGATTGATTAAATCTCAAAACGTTGACTTTCGCCCTGCTTTTGCCAACATTATTGTCTGAGTGCCACCTGCATTGTCTGCTGGACGTCGCAACCATGCCTGGTTACTAAGGAGGGCATCGGGAGAGGTATTATCATTTATAGGTGTGCTGCCATAATCAGCATTGTATATACAGTAGTGATGTGCACCGGAAATTTTTCGGGTTTTGTGTTTTGGTTTTGGATTCGGTTCCGCGGCCGTGTTTTATATTCGGACGCGTTTTGGCAAAACCTCCCTGAAAAGTTTTTGTCGGATTCAGGTGTGTTTTGGATTCGGGTGTTTTTTTACAAAAAAAACTCAAAAATAGCTTAAATCATAGAATTTGGGGGTCATTTTGATCCCATAGTATTATTAACCTCAATAACCATAATTTACACTCATTTTCAGTCTATTCTGAACACCTCAGACCTCACAATATTATTTTTAGTCCTAAAATTTGCACCGAGGTCGCTGGATGGCTAAGCTAAGCGACCCAAGTGGCCGACACAAACACCTGGCCCATCTAGGAGTGGCACTGCAGTGTCAGACAGGATGGCACTTCAAAAAAATAGTCCCCAAACAGCACATGAAGCAAAGAAAAAAAGAGGTGCACCAAGGTCGCTGGATGGCTAAGCTAAGCGACCCAAGTGGCCGACACAAACACCTGGCCCATCTAGGAGTGGCTGCAGTGTCAGACAGGATGGCACTTCAAAAAAATAGTCCCCAAACAGCACATGATGCAAAGAAAAAAAGAGGTGCACCAAGGTCGCTGGATGGCTAAGCTAAGCGACCCAAGTGGCCGACACAAACACCTGGCCCATCTAGGAGTGGCACTGCAGTGTCAGACAGGATGGCACTTCAAAAAAATAGTCCCCAAACAGCACATGATGCAAAGAAAAAAAGAGGTGCACCAAGGTCGCTGGATGGCTAAGCTAAGCGACACAAGTGGCCGACACAAACACCTGGCCCATCTAGGAGTGGCACTGCAGTGTCAGGCAGGATGGCACTTCAAAAAAATAGTCCCCAAACAGCACATGATGCAAAGAAAAAAAGAGGTGCACCAAGGTCGCTGGATGGCAAAGCTAAGCGACCCAAGTGGCCGACACAAACACCTGGCCCATCTAGGAGTGGCACTGCAGTGTCAGACAGGATGGCACTTCAAAAAAATAGTCCCCAAACAGCACATGATGCAAAGAAAAAAAGAGGTGCACCAAGGTCGCTGTGTGACTAAGCTAAGCGACACAAGTGGCCGACACAAACACCTGGCCCATCTAGGAGTGGCACTGCAGTTTTCTAGCGAGAGGATGAGTGCTTCCATCCTCATGTGAATCTGAACCACTAGCCATGAACATAGGCCAAGGCCTCAGCTGTTCCTTGCCACTCCGTGTCGTAAATGGCATTTTGGCAAGTTTACGCTTCTCATCAGACGCTTTTAATTTTGATTTTTGGGTCATTTAACTGAACTTTTGTTTTTTGGATTTTATATGCTCTCTACTATGACATTGGGCATCGGCCTTGGCAGACGACGTTGATGGCATTTCATCGTCTCGGCCATGACTAGTGGCAGCAGCTTCAGCACGAGGTGGAAGTGGATCTTGATCTTTCCCTATTTTAACCTCCACATTTTTGTTCTCCATTTTTTAATGTGTGGAATTATATGCCAGTATCAATAGCAATGGCCTACTACTATATATACTGCGCACAACTGAAATGCACCACAGGTATGGATGGATAGTATACTTGACGAATGACAACACAGAGGTAGGTAGAGCAGTGGCCTACTGTACCGTAATGCTATATTTTATATACTGGTGGTCAGCAAAATGTGCAAAACTTAAATGCACCACAGGTATGGATGGATAGTATACTTGACGACACAGAGGTAGGTACAGCAGTGGCCTACTGTACCGTAATGCTATATATTATTTACTGGTGGTCAGCAAACTGTGCAAAACTTAAATGCACCACAGGTATGGATGGATAGTATACTTGACGACACAGAGGTAGGTACAGCAGTGGCCTACTGTACCGTAATGCTATATATTATATACTGGTGGTCAGCAAACTGTGCAAAACTTAAATGCACCACAGGTATGGATGGATAGTATACTTGACGACACAGAGGTAGGTACAGCAGTGGCCTACTGTACCGTAATGCTATATATTATATACTGGTGGTCAGCAAACTGTGCAAAACTTAAATGCACCACAGGTATGGATGGATAGTATACTTGACGACACAGAGGTAGGTACAGCAGTGGCCTACTGTACCGTAATGCTATATATTATTTACTGGTGGTCAGCAAACTGTGCAAAACTTAAATGCACCACAGGTATGGATGGATAGTATACTTGACGACACAGAGGTAGGTACAGCAGTGGCCTGTTGTACCGTAATGCTATATATTATATACTGGTGGTCCGCAAACTGTGCAAAACTTAAATGCACCACAGGTATGGATGGATAGTATACTTGATGACACAGAGGTAGGTACAGCAGTGGCCTTCTGTACCATACTCCTATATATTATATACTGGTGGTCAGCAAAATTATGCACTGTACTCCTACTATATACTACAATGCAGCACAGATATGGAGTGTTTTTCAGGCAGACAACGTATACAGATGGTCACTGGTCAGCAAAACTCTGTACTGTACTCCTCCTATATAATATACTGGTGGTCCCCAGTCCCCACAATAAAGCAGTGTGAGCAGAGATATATGCAGCACACTGAGCACAGATATGGAGTGTTTTTCAGGCAGACAACGTATACTGGTGGTCACTGTCTGCAAAACTCTGCACTGTACTCCTCCTATATAATACAGCTGCTCCCCAGTCCCCACAATTAAGCAGTGTGAGCACAGATATATGCAGCACACTGAGCACAGATATGGAGTGTTTTTCAGGCAGACAACGTATACTGGTGGTCACTGTCAGCAAAACTCTACACTGTACTCCTCCTATATAATATACTGGTGGTCCCCAGTCCCCACAATAAAGCAGTGTGAGCACAGATATATGCAGCACACTGAGCACAGATAAAGACTAGGAGCGTTTTTTTTCAGGCAGAGAATGGATAAAACTGGTGGTCACTGATCAGCAAAACTCTGCACTGTACTCCTCCTATATTATTAATATACAGCAGCTCCCCAGTCCCCACAATTAAGCAATAAGCAAGCACAAATATTTGCATCAACAATACACGGAGAGGACGCCAGCCACGTCCTCTCCCTAACATTTCCAATGCACGAGTGAAAATGGCGGCGACACACGGCTGCTTATATAGAATCCGAATCTCGCGAGAATCCGACAGCGGGATGATTACGTTCGGGCGCGCTCGGGTTAACCGAGCCATACGGGAGAATCCGAGTATGCCTCGGACCCGTGTAAAATGGGTGAAGTTTGGGGGGGTTCGGTTTCCGAGGAACCGAACCCGCTCATCACTAATATACAGTTGTGCTAATAAGTTTATATACCCTAGCAGAATTTGTGATTTTCTGGCCATTTGTCAGAGAATATGAATGATAACTCACAAACTTTTCTTTCACTCATGGTTAGTGGTTGGGTGAAGCCATTTATTGTCAAACAACTGTGTTTACTCTTTTTAACTCATAATGACAACAGAAACTACCCAAATGACCCTGAGCCAATAAGAGCCATTAAAAAATAAGTCTCAAAAAAGAAAAAGAAGCTTAATTGAGAGGAATTGACACAGAGTCTCCCCCTGCACATTATAAGTGGGATTGGTACAGTTTCATATCTTTCAAACCATTGAGCTTTGCATTAAGTTATAGAGAAGTACTGGGTAGCGGCAACCCTTTAAAGGAGCTTAAGTTGCCTAGAATTGCTCTGTTAACATTGTTCTCCTAAGTAGCCTGAAGGTACGGACAATGATTTTGTAATCAGAAGCCTGAGCTCAGATAGAAAGAAGAAGTCTGTTAACCGAATCCAAACTAATGAAGCTGAAGCAATGTTCAGAGGGAAACAGGCAATTTTATGCATTTACTTAGCTTGAGAGAAGAGAAGACAGACAGAGATTGAAAAATACAATGACAGAATGTAATAGAGAATAGGCCTCTGACATTAATTTCCCCAATGGGGTCCTTACATGCCAATTCAAATCCTCTTTGTTTCTTCAAAGAGCTGATATCTTTGTTATTAGGTAAGTTTCCATTGTATTACACTTTTTATGTGATATTCATGATGCAGTCATTTATGAGTGTTACACATAGGAAACTGTTCAGTTTATGGCTCCATCTTGTTTGCTTCTTATGAGGATGGCAATGTTTTAAGACGGAATGCAGCTGCTCCATGTGACATTATATCTTGTACATACAGATGACACTGGTATACATAACAGGCTGGTATACACTGTTATATATAACAGGCTGTTCATGCTCTTGGGAAAACATCTTTATGGATCTATAGCTTCAAGTAAATTTTTCTGTTAGTTTAAACTATAGCTCACAGGTACAGTTGGTGCATCGTCAACGTTGTAACAATTCCTGTATTCTTATATTCTTATATGAAATTTCACATATTCCAGCTGCTATTTCAGGAACTTTGAATTGTGTTTTTTTTTTTTTTTACACTATACAGTATGATATATAAGCTGTAAAATAGATTTATGGGATATAACAGTTTGGAAATAGTCTGCACTTCTAGGCCCAGAATTAAGTTGTAAAGGTGTACCTAGTGAATAGTGAGTAGGTGTGCATCTTTACTTTTGCTGATCAGACCATCAAAGCTATGGTATAATTGCTTTGACCTGCACGCAGCCCTTAACTATAGTATTCATCATAGTACATATTTTCCCAAATGGGCGTGGCCTTGCTCATGTGTTTAGCAATGCCCCTCTTCAGCGCGAATTCCCTCAATGGGGTAAATTTACTAAGAATCGTATTTTCCCGTTTGAGGTCAAAGTTCAATCACGAATGACATCGAAAGTGTAAATATGCAACTTTTTGAATTGATTACGACTAATTTACTAAGCTGCCGTATTCTGCATTTTCGGTTTTTCCGATGTCGATGTCATTCGTTTTTTTAGGCAGTGTTTTACGTGAGTGACTTGTAAAACACTGCCGACTTTAATACAATGAATCTCGGCCGGATCTGAGAGATCCGTGCAGGGCTTCATTGTGCACCTTGTAAAAAAAAAAAAATGTTTAAACTTAAAAAAAAAATTGCGTGGGGTCCCCCCTCCTAAGCCAAACCAGCCTCGGGCTCTTTGAGCCGGCCCTGGTTGCAAAAATATGGGGAAAAAATTGACAGGGGTTCCCCCATATTTAAGCAACCAGCACCGGGCTCTGCGCCTGGTCCTGGTTCCAAAAATACGGGGGACAAAAAGCGTAGGGGTCCCCCGTATTTTTGAAACCAGCACCGGGCTCCACTAGCTGGACAGATAATGCCACAGCCGGGGGTCACTTTTATACAGTGCCTTGCGGCCGTGGCATCAAATATCCAACTAGTCACCCCTGGCCGGGGTACCCTGGGGGAGTGGGGACCCCTTCAATCAAGGGGTCCCCCCCCAGCCACCCAAGGGCCAGGGGTGAAGCCCGAGGATGTCCCCCCCATCCAATGGGCTGCGGATAGGGGGCTGATAGCCTTTGTTGAAAGTAATGAATATTGTTTTTAGTAGCAGTACTACAAGTCCCAGCAAGCCCCTGTCAATTTTTTTCCCATATTTTTGCAACCAGGGCCGGCTCAAAGAGCCCGAGGCTGGTTTGGCTTAGGAGGGGGGACCCCACGCAATTTTTTTTTTAAGTTTAAATATTTTTTTTTTTTTACAAGGTGCACAATGAAGCCCTGCACGGATCTCTCAGATCCGGCCGAGATTCATTGTATTAAAGTCGGCAGTGTTTTACAAGTCACTCACGTAAAACACTGCCTAAAAAAACGAATGACATCGACATCGGAAAAGCCGAAAATGCAGAATACGGCAGCTTAGTAAATTAGTCGTAATCAATTCAAAAAGTTGCATATTTACACTTTCGATGTCATTCATGATTGAACTTTGACCTCAAACGGGAAAATACGATTCTTAGTAAATTTACCCCTGTGTCTCAATAGCCCTGCATCCAGGTGCTCCTGGTGCATATGTGCTGAATTCGGGAAGGTCCATTTAAAAAGCAACTTTCATCATGGTCGTTCCACCCCTGTTCCAATTTGCAAAGATTCACAGCTTTGTGTCATCGGGCCAAATTCAGACCTGATCACTGCTGTGCGTTTTTGCACAGCAGCGTTCAGGTCTGAACTGCGCATGCGCCAGCGCCGCAGTGCACCGGTGCGTGCCAGACAGCCGACGGCTGTCTCAGCCCTGCGATCACCTCTGCCTGATTGACAGGCAGAGGTGGTCACTGGATGGGAGGGGGCTGGGCCGGTGGTGTTTGGTCGCCGTTTAGGGGGCGCGGTCCGAGCAACGCAGGCATGCCTGGAACACTGGGGGGGGGTCGAGTCGCGTCAGTGGCGTGACATTACACGCAGCCATTGTGACCCTCACAAGAGCTGCGCTGGTGGGGAGCTACTCTTCAAGTACAAAGCATCGCCGCCATGCAATGCTTTTGTACTTGTGCGACGGGTCAGGCACTGATATGCAGGGCGGACTAGCCCTGTGCTGGGCATCCCCCCGCATGTCAGGGAAGCTGATCGTAGCTGTGCTAAATTTAGCACATCTTCGATCAGGTCTGAATTAGCCCCACTGTCAGCAGGACCAAGATAATGTGATACATAGTGCATTGCATCATCATGCCGCTTGCCCCAACAATTTAACTTATGAAGTAGGGATGAACATTGGAAGCTCACCATCAAATGATGGCTGGGCTTCCACCACTGAAACTTTCGATGTGATGGTAAAACGAGTCTATCTGGGATTACATGAAGAGAAGGATATGAGCAAGCCTACATTCACAGAATATCTGTGGTTAGTTCTCCAAGATGTTTGGAAAAACCTCCCTGCCGAGTTCCTTCAGAAACTGAGTGTAAGTGTACCTGGAAGAATTGATGCTGTTTTGAAGGCAATGGGTGGTCACACCAAATATTGATTTGATTGCCATTTCTCTTCTGTTCATTCACTTTGCATTTTGTTAATTAATAAAAATATAAACTATTAACACTTCTATTTTTGAAAGCATTCTTACTTTGCAGCATTTTTTCCACACCTGCCTGAAACTTTTGCACAGTACTGTATGTTTAGTTTTTTTGATTGAAAAATACTTGTACTGGGTCCTTTTAATTAGTGATGTGCACCGGAAATTTTTCGGGTTTTGTGTTTTGGTTTTGGGTTCGGTTCCGCGGCCGTGTTTTGGGTTTGGACGCGTTTTGGCAAAACCCTCTTCAAAATTTTTTTGTCGGATTCGGGTGTGTTTTAGATTCGGGTGTTTTTTTCAAAAAACCCTAAAAAACAGCTTAAATCATAGAATTTGGGGGTCATTTTGATCCCATAGTATTATTAACCTCAATAACCATAATTTCCACTAATTTTCAGTCTATTCTGAACACCTCACATCTCACAATATTATTTTTAGTCCTAAAATTTGCACCGAGGTCGCTGGATGGCTAAGCTAAGCGACCCTAGTGGCCGACACAAACACCTGGCCCATCTAGGAGTGGCACTGCAGTGTCAGACAGGATGGCCCTTCAAAAAAATTGTCCCCAAACAGCACATGATGCAAAGAAAAAAAGAGGCGCAATGAGGTAGCTGTGTGACTAAGATAAGCGACCCAAGTGGCCAACACAAACATCTGGCCCATCAAGGAGTGGCACTGCAGTGTCACGCAGGATGGCCCTTCAAAAAAATACTCCCCAAACAGCACATGACGCAAAGAAAAAAAGAGGCGCAATGAGGTAGCTGTGTGACTAAGCTAAGCGACCCTAGTGGCCGACACAAACACCTGGCCCATTTAGGAGTGTCACTGCAGTGTCACGCAGGATGGCCCTTCAAAAAAATACTCCCCAAACAGCACATGATGCAAAGAAAAATGAAAGAAAAAAGAGGAAGGTCAGGCATCGCAACCGATACAATTGGACTCTCCTTGGGGATTTGTGATTTCGAAGAACGCACAGTTCTTTGCTGTGCTTTTGCCAGCTTAAGTCTTTTCTTTTTTCTAGCGAGAGGATGAGTGCTTCCATCCTCATGTGAATCTGAACCACTAGCCATGAACATAGGCCAGGGCCTCAGCCGTTCCTTGCCACTCCGTGTCGTAAATGGCATATTGGCAAGTTTACGCTTCTCCTCAGACGCTTTTAATTTTGATTTTTGGGTCATTTTACTGATCTTTTGTGTTTTGGATTTTACATGCTCTGTACTATGACATTGGGCATCGGCCTTGGCAGACGACGTTGATGGCATTTCATCGTCTCGGCCATGACTAGTGGCAGCAGCTTCAGCACGAGATGGAAGTGGATCTTGATCTTTCCCTATTTTTTTAACCTCCACATTTTTGTTCTCCATATTTTAATGCGCACAACTAAAAGGCACCACAGGTATACAATGTAGATGGATGGATAGTATACTTATGGACGACGAGTGACGACACAGAGGAAGGTACAGCAGTGGCCTACCGTACTGCTATATACAGTATAATAAATGGACCTGGTGGACACTGTCAGCAAACTGCTAAACTAGTATAAAGAAAAAAAGCCACCACAGGTATACAATGAAGATTGATGGATAGTATACTTATGGACGAGTGACAGACGACACAGAGGTAGGTACAGCAGTGGCCAAACGTACTGCTTTATACAGTATAATGGACCTGGTGGACACTGTCAGCAGACTGCTAAACTAGTACTACTAGTATAAAAAAAAGCCACCACAGGTATACAATGTAGATGGATGGTAGTATACTTATGGATGCCGAGTGACGACACAGAGGTAGGTACAGCAGTGGCCTACCGTACTGCTATATACAGTATAATGGACCTGGTGGACACTGTCAGCAGACTGCTAAACTAGTACTACTAGTATAAAAAAAAAGCCACCACAGGTATACAATGTAGATGGATGGATAGTATACTTATGGACGACAAGTGACGACACAGAGGTAGGTACAGCAGTGGCCTACCGTACTGCTATATACAGTATAATGGACCTGGTGGACACTGTCAGCAGACTGCTAAACTAGTACTACTAGTATAAAAAAAAAGCAACCACAGGTATACAATGTAGATGGATGGATAGTATACTTATGGACGACGAGTGACGACACAGAGGTAGGTACAGCAGTGGCCTACCATACTGATATATACAGTATAATGGACCTGGTGGACACTGTCAGCAGACTGCTAAACTAGTACTACTAGTATAAAGAAAAAAAGCCACCACAGGTATAAAATGTAGATGGATGGATAGTATACTTATGGACGACGAGTGACGACACAGAGGTAGGTACAGCAGTGTTCTACCGTACTGCTATATACAGTATAATGGACCTGGTGGACACTGTCAGCAGACTGCTAAACTAGTACTACTAGTATAAAAAAAAAAGCCACCACAGGTATACAATGTAGATGGATGGTAGTATACTTATGGACGACGAGTGACAACACAGAGGTAGGTACAGCAGTGGCCTACCGTACTGCTATATACAGTATAATGGACCTGGTGGATACTGTCAGCAGACTGCTAAACTAGTACTACTAGTATAAAAAAAAGCCACCACAGGTATACAACGTAGATGGATGGATAGTATACTTATGGACGACGAGTGACGACACAGAGGTAGGTACAGCAGTGGCCTACCGTACTGCTATATACAGTATAATGGACCTGGTGGACACTGTCAGCAGACTGCTAAACTAGTACTACTAGTATAAAAAAAAAGCCACCACAGGTATACAATGTAGATGGATGGATAGTATACTTATGGACGACGAGTGACGACACAGAGGTAGGTACAGCAGTGGCCTACCGTACTGCTATATACAGTATAATGGACCTGGTGGACACTGTCAGCAGACTGCTAAACTAGTACTACTAGTATAAAGAAAAAAAGCCACCACAGGTATACAATGTAGATGGATGGATAGTATACTTATGGACGACGAGTGACGACACAGAGGTAGGTACAGCAGTGGCCTACCGTACTGCTATATACAGTATAATAAATGGACCTGGTGGACACTGTCAGCAAACTGCTAAACTAGTATAAAGAAAAAAAGCCACCACAGGTATACAATGTAGATGGATGGATAGTATACTTATTATTATTAATGGATGATGAGTGACTGACGACACAGACGTAGGTACAGCAGTGGCCTACCGTACTGCTATATACAGTATAATGGACCTGGTGGACACTGTCAGCAGACTGCTAAATTAGTATAAAAAAAAGCCACCACAGGAGTGTTTTTCAGGCAGACAAACGTATACTGGTGGTCACTGTCAGCAAAACTGTGCACTGTACTCCTGCTATAGCTGCTCCCCAGTCCCCACAATTAAGCAGTGTGAGCACTCAGCACAGATATATCATGCAGCACACTGAGCACAGATATGGTATGGAGTGTTTTTTTCAGGCAGAGAACAGATTAAAAAAAACTGGTGGTCACTATCAGCAAAACACTGCACTCTACTCCGAGTCCTAACAGCTGCTCCCCAATCCTCCCCACAATTAGTAATAAAACAAGCAATCAACTGTCTCTTCTACAATTATAAATGGAGAGGACGCCAGCCACGTCCTCTCCCTATCAATCTCAATGCACGTGTGAAAATGGCGGCGATGCGCGGCTGCTTATATAGAATCCGAATCTCGCGAGAATCCGACAGCGGGATGATGACGTTCGAGCGCGCTCGGGTTAGCCGAGCAAGGCGGGAAGGTTCTAACCTGCCTCGGACCCGTGTAAACAAGGTGAAGTTCGGGGGGGTTCGGTTTCTCGGAAACCGAACCCACTCATCACTACTTTTAATCATACTATTGTAGTACAACTTTGGGGTTATCTTCAGTGGAAATATTCAGGTGTGCACTCTCCAAGCTGTAACTTGTCTACCAAGGGCATAGCTACCATAGGTGCAGGAATTGCAGCTGCTATAGGCCCACAGCTGAGAGGTGCCCACCTTCCTTCTCAGAGTTACATGTGTAATATGCATTTTTCACCATTGGGTGGTCCACATGGACTCTTACAAACCTTTGCCTTGGGGCCTACAATATATCTAGTTATGCCCCTGGACCTGCTCCTTATAATGTGATATAAAATGAACTGGAGGGCATTATAATGTTACATAATATGAACTGGGGCACTGTAATGTGGCACAATATGAAGCGGAGGCACTATAGTGTGACATAATATGAACCGGGGGCACTATATGTCACATGTACTCTTACAAACCTTTTTCCTTGGGGCCTACAATATATCTAGTTATGCCCCTGGACCTGCTCCTTATAATGTGATATAAAATGAACTGGAGGGCATTATAATGTTACATAATATGAACTGGGGCACTGTAATGTGGCACAATATGAAGCGGAGGCACTATAGTGTGACATAATATGAACTGGGGGCACTATATGTCATAATGTGAATGGGGGTACTGTGTTGCATATAGGCAATTACTATGGTTCAGAAAATGAACTAGGGTACTATTTTGTGGCATAAAATGAACAACTGCTGCAGAGAGGTGTCTTTCTAGAAGCAATGATACAGAGGCCACTTCAAAATGTTGCTATGGGGTCCACAAAGTTCTGGCTATGTCCCTGTTGTCTACAGCTATGCAGTCAATATGGAGTCAATCATCATTCCAGTCACAGTGGTATCTGGTATCTATCTAGTGGTATCTAATTCCAGAAATTACTGCCGTCTAATTCCAGATATATTACTGTCATATAATTCCACACAATAAAAAATGGAGAAGAAAAATGTGGAGGGTAAAATAGGGAAAGATCAAGATCCACTTCCACCTAGTGCTGAAGTTGCTGCCACTAGTCATGGCAGAGATGATGAAATGCCATCAACGTCGTCTGCCAAGGCCGATGCCCAATGTCATAGTAGAGAGCATGTAAAATCAAAAAAGCAAAAGTTCAGTAAAATGATAACCCAAAAATCTAAATTAAAATCGTCTGAGGAGAAGCGTAAACTTGCCAATATGCCATTAACGACACGGAGTGGCAAGGAATGGCTAAGGCCCTCTCCTATGTTCCTCATGACAAGTGGTTCAGGTTCACATGATGATGGA
The DNA here is from genome assembly GCF_028390025.1 of Pseudophryne corroboree. Lineage (NCBI taxonomy): Eukaryota > Metazoa > Chordata > Amphibia > Anura > Myobatrachidae > Pseudophryne > Pseudophryne corroboree. The sequence continues at coordinate 164,839,035 of NC_086452.1, forward strand.
AGCACTCATCCTCCCACTAGAAAAATGAAAAGAGTTAAGCTGGCAAAAGCACAGCAAAGAATTGTGCATTCTAAATCACAAATCCCCAAGGAGAGTCCAAATGTGTCGGCGGGTGCGATGCCTGACCTTCCCAACATTGGACGGGAAGAGGTGGCTCCGTCCACCATTTGCACGCCCCCTGCAAGTGCTTGAAGGAGCACCCACAGTCCAGTTCCTGATATTCAAATTGAAGATGTCACTGTACACCAGGATGAGGATATGGGTGTTGCTGGCGCTGAGGAGGAAGTTGACGATGAGGATTCTGATGGTGATGTGGTTTGTTTAAGTCAGGCACCTGGGTAGACAGTTGTTGTCCGTGGGATGAATAAGGCCATTGACATGCCTGGTCAAAATACAAAAAAAAATTACCTCTTCGGTGTGGAATTATTTCAACAGAAATGCGGACAACAGATGTCAAGCCGTGTGTCGCCTTTGTCAAGCTGTAATAAGTAGGGGTAAGGACGTTAACCACCTAGGAACATCCTCCCTTATTTGTCACCTGGAGCGCATTCATCAGAAGTCATTGACAAGTTCAAAAACTTTGGGTGACAGCGGAAGCAGTCCACTGACAACTAAATCCCTTCTTCCTCTTGTACCCAAGCTCCTGCAAACCACACTACCAGCTCCCTCAATGTCAATTTCCTCCTTAGACAGGAACGCCAATAGTCCTGCAGGGCATGTCACTGGTAAGTCTGACGATCCTCTCCTAACTGGGATTCCTCAGATGGATCCTTGAGTGGAACGCCTACTGCTGCTGGCGCTGCTGTTGTTGCTGCTGGGAGTCGATCATCATCCCAGAGAGGAAGTCGGAAGACCACTTGTACTACTTCCAGTAAGCAATTGACAGTTCAACAGTCCTTTGCAAGGAAGATGAAATATCACAGCAGTCATCCTGCTGCAAAGCGGATAACTCAGGCCTTGACAACTATGTTGGTGTTAGACGTGCGTCCGGTATCCACCGTTAGTTCACAGGGACTTAGAGAATTGATTAAGGTAGTGTGTCCCCGGTACAAAATCCCATCTAGGTTCCACTTCTCTAGGCAGGTGATACCGAGAATGTACACAGACGTCAGAAAAAGTGTCCTCAGTGTCCCATAAAATGCAGTTGTACCCACTTTCCACTTAACCACGGACATGTGGACAAGTGTAGCAGGGCAGACTAAGGACTATATGACTGTTACAGCCCACTGGGTAGATGTATTGCCTCCCACAGCAACAACAGCGGCGGCAACAGTAGCAGCATCTCGCAAACGCCAACTCCTTCCTATGCACCACAAACAAACAGAATTGGCTTGGCGCTAACAGCTAAATAGAAAGTGTGTGCATCGATCAACCATAAATTTAATTCAAAGAACACTCTGTTTCAATCGCAGCTGTTTAATTAAGGGAGAGTACTCCACCCTTTATAGTTACCTAAAAATACATACACACCAAAACAGCGCTAATTTAAAACATAAGTGTGCTTTTAATTTTTACACAAATAAAACATTTTAAAAAACACATTAAAAAACACATGAATATGGCTAAATCCTAGAAACCGGTTATCCGTGCAAGGTATGACGTAATTAATACAATTAATATAATGCAATTCAGAACAATTAATATAATGCAATTCAGAACATAGAGATTATTAAATATAGTCCGAAGACTCATTCAAATTAATCCTTTGTATAAAAACTCAATCAGTATGACAGTCTCTTGCAGAGCACAGTGAATTAGTCATGAACCGTTCAATTGATAGCAGCAAGTGAGGCAGTGATTGGCAGTTCACACTGCAACATAGTAGGCGACTGTTCGTAGAAGAGATTTAGAGCAATATTGATAGATTTGACATATATCAATGTAATATTGACTGCCAGGCTTGTATAGAAAGTCAATTAGCCATGAATACAACCTGCTTCAAGGATCCGGAAATTGATCCGTTATGGACCGATGGTTGGTGACTCCCGACTCCTGGTGCTTTTAATAGCCGTTTTTAGTGGGTCTTATCCGGAGTTCCAAACGCCACGGGTCCAGGTCTAAGCAGGTGGAAAAATTTTAGCACGGCCGGTACCGGACAGTTGGTGAGAGCTCTTACGCGTTTCTCCGCCTGATAATAGCTCAGCGGCTTCCTCAGAGAGATATGTGGAGGAAGCCGCTGAGCTATTATTATACTGATTGAGTTTTTATACAAAGGATTAATTTGAATGAGTCTTCGGACTATATTTAATAATCTCTATGTTCTGAATTGCATTATATTAATTGTTCTGAATTGCATTATATTAATTGTATTAATTACGTCATACCTTGCACGGATAACCGGTTTCTAGGATTTAGCCATATTCATGTGTTTTTTAATATGTTTTTTAAAATGTTTTATTTGTGTAAAAATTAAAAGCACACTTATGTTTTAAATTAGCGCTGTTTTGGTGTGTATGTATCCTTCCTATGCAGGCTACAGCAATTGGACTCTCCTGGGGATTTGTGATATCAGACAACGCCACCAATATTGTGTGTGCATTACATGTGGGCAAATTCCAGCATGTCCCATGTTTTGCACATACAATTAATTTGGTGGTGCATAATTTTCTGAAAAACGACAGGGGTGTGCAGGAGATGCTGTCGGTGGCCAGAAAAATTGCGGGCCACTTTCGGCATTCTGCCACCATGTGCCGAAGACTGGCGCGCCAGCAAACACTCATGAACATGCCCTGCCATCAGCTGAAGCAAGAGGTGGTAACCGGGTGGTATTCAACCCTCTATATGTTTCAGAGGCATGTCACTGGTAAGTCTGACGATCCTCTCCTAACTGGGATTCCTCAGATGGATCCTTGAGTGGAACACCTACTGCTGCTGGCGCTGCTGTTGTTGCTGCTGGGAGTCGATCATCATCCCAGAGGGGAAGTCGGAAGACCACATGTACTACTTCCAGTAAGCAATTGACAGTTCAACAGTCCTTTGCAAGGAAGATGAAATATCACAGCAGTCATCCTGTTGCAAAGCGGATAACTCAGGCCTTGACAACTATGTTGGTGTTAGACGTGCGTCCGGTATCCACCGTTAGTTCACAGGGACTTAGAGAATTGCTTAAGGTAGTGTGTCCCCGGTACAAAATCCCATCTAGGTTCCACTTCTCTAGGCAGGTGATACCGAGAATGTACACAGACGTCAGAAAAAGTGTCCTCAGTGTCCCATAAAATGCAGTTGTACCCACTTTCCACTTAACCACGGACATGTGGACAAGTGGAGCAGGGCAGACTATATGACTGTTACAGCCCACTGGGTAGATGTATTGCCTCCCACAGCAACAACAGCGGCGGCAACAGTAGCAGCATCTCGCAAACGCCAACTCGTTCCTATGCAGGCTACGGCATTTGGACTCTTCTGGGGATTTGTGATATCAGACAACGCCACCAATATTGTGCGTGCATTACATGTGGGCAAATTCCAGCATGTCCCATGTTTTGCACATACAATTAATTTGGTGGTGCATAATTTTCTGAAAAACGACAGGGGTGTGCAGGAGATGCTGTCGGTGGCCAGAAAAATTGCGGGCCACTTTCGGCATTCAGCCACCATGTGCCGAAGACTGGAGCGCCAGCAAACACTCCTGAACATGCCCTGCCATCAGCTGAAGCAAGAGGTGGTAACGATGTGGAATTCAACCCTCTATATGTTTCAGAGGATGGAGGAGCAGCAAAAGGCCATTCAAGCCTATACATCTGCCTACGATATAGGCAAAGGAGGGGGAATGCACCTGACTCAAGCGCAGTGGAGAATGGTTTCCATGTTGTGCAAGGTTCTCCAACCCTTTGAACTTGCCACACGTGAAGTCAGTTAAGACACTGCCAGCCTAAGTCAGGTCATTCCCCTCATCAGGCTTTTGCTGAAGCAGCTGGAGAGATCGAAGGAGGAGCTAAAACGGAGCGATTCCACTAGGCATGTGGGACATGTGGATGAAAGCCCTTCATTCGCTTAACCAGGATTCATGGGTGGTCAATCTGTTGAAATCAGAGCACTACATTTTGGTCACCGTGCTCTATCCTAGGTTAAAGCCTGCATTGTATCTTTCTTTCCAGCATACACAAGTCTGCAGAGGTTCAAAGACCTGCTGGTGAGAAAATTGTCAAGTCAAGCGGAACGTGACCCGCCAACAGGTCCTCCTTCATTTTCTCCTGCAACTGGAGCTGCCAGGAAAAGGATAAAATTTCCAAAACCACCCGCTGGCGGTGATGCAGGGCAGTCAGGAGCAAGTGCTGACATCTGGTCCGGACTGAAGGACCTGCCAACGATTACTGACATGTCGTCTATTGTCACTGCATATGATTCTGTCACCATTGAAAGAATGGTGGAGGATTATATGAGTGACAGCATCCAAGTAGGCATGTCAGACAGTCCGTACATATACTGGCAGGAAAAAGAGGCAATTTGGAGGCCCTTGCACAAACTGGCTTTATTTTACCTAAGTTGCCCTTCCCTCCAGTGTGTACTTTGAAAGCGATCGGCGTAGGAGGTTACTTCCAGAAAATGTGGAGAAGATGATGTTCATCAAAATGAATTATAATAAATTCCTCCGTGGAGACATTTACCAGCAATTGCCTCCAGAAAGTACACAGGGACCTGTGGTGGTGGATTCCATTGAGGACGAATTAATACTCTGTGAGGAGGAGGAGGATGTACACAGTGAAAGGGGTGAGAAATCTGGGGATGAGGATGAGGTGGACATCTTGCCTCTGTAGAGCCAGTTTGAGCAAGGAGAGATTGATTGCTTCTTTTTTGGTGGGGGCCCAAACCAACCAGTCATTTCAGCCACAGTCGTGTGGCAGACCCTGTCGCTGAAATGATTGGTTTGTTAAAGTGTGCATGTCCTGTTTATACAACATAAGGGTGGGTGGGAGGGCCCAAGGATAATTCCATCTTGCATCTCTTTTTTTATTTATCTTTGCATCATGTGCTGTTTGGGGACTATTTTTTTAAGTGCCATCCTGTCTGACACTGCAGTGCCACTCCTAGATGGGCCAGGTGTTTGTGCCGCCCACTTGGATCGCTTAGCTTAGTCATCCAGCGACCTCGGTGCAAATTTTAGGACTAAAAATAATATTGTGAGGTGTGAGGTGTTCAGAATAGACTGGAAATGAGTGGAAATTATGGTTATTGATGTTAACAATACTATAGGATCAAAAGTACCCCCAAATTCTATGATTTCTATGATTCAAGCTGTTTTTGAGGGGGTTTTTGTAAAAAAAAACCACCCGAATCCAAAACGCTTCCGAATCCGACAAAAATCCGAAAGGGTGGTTTTGCCAAAATGCGTCCGAATACAAAACACGACCGCGGAACCAAATCCAAAACACAAAACACGAAAAATACCCACTGCACATCTCTAATTATTATATTTTAAGTCTTGCAAGTGCAAGTGTAAGGTAGAATTAGTTTACGTTCTGTATACTGTAGCTTTTTTCTCTATTTAATTTTCCCTGTTAACTTGTCATAAATATAATGTCAATATGCAACACATTTGCTGCAAATTTAAAAATAAATGACATCCCTTAACGATTGTAAATCAATATAACAGTGTCACACTACTGTACAACTATTACAAGAATGCAACAATTGTTAGAATAAATTTGAAATATTTGGACTGCTTCTAAATGGTACTGTAACACCTGCAAGATGATAGATGTCAAAAATCTCATCTGTAGATGTGAAGTCTTTAAAAGGTTTTATTTTTCTTCTATGTTTTAGCTAGAAATGAAAGACTTGTGTACAATACAATTTAATGACATTTTTTTCAAGGTAATCATACTTGAGTGAAAAAGGTAAAAGGAAAAGTACTGTATTTATATTTTAATACATATGCCAGACAATCTGCTTATGTCCTTTCTACTAGTGTATGATACATAAGAAATGATATCATATGGCATGCAATGAGGACTTTTGAACAAAGCACTACCCATCAAAACAGATACAAAATGAGTATTCAGTCTATAAAATACAGCTGACTTAGAATATATAAGATCCTCTGGGGTATGGGTCGTTAGGTCAACAGTCATTAGGTCGACAGTCATTAGGTCACCCACTATTGGTCGACATGCATTAGGTCTACAGGGTCATTGTGTCAACACGGTCATTAGGTCGACATGTACTAGGTTGACAGATCAAAAGGTCGACATGAGGTGTTTTTTTACTTTTTTTGGTGTAGTTTTCTACGTAAAGTGACGGTGAACCCCAATTAGTGCACTGTGTCCCCTCGCCGGGCTCACTACGCTCGCCAAGCTTCAGTCAAGGTGCCTCGCTCCACTACCACTGCGCTCGGCACAGGTTACTATTCCCAATCGTAGTCCATGTGGATCATAAAGTATGAAAAAGTCCCAAAATTTTTTGAAAAACTCATGTTGACCTTTTGAACTGTTGACCTAGTACATCTAATGACCCTGTCAGCCTAATGCATGTTGACCAATAGTGGTCGACCTCATGACTGTTGACCTAAGTGGTGTCGACGTAGTGACCGTATCCCATCCTCTGTGTAACGCAACATATGCTACCAAAATGGACAATGGAATATGCAAACTGCGGAGTTCGGTGAGTCTAAATTAAAACTTGCAATAAAGGTTAACCAAAAAGTTGCATAATACAAGTTACATTATAATACATTACAATTATTTTGGTAGTGCATAATACCACATTTAAGCTATCAGCATTTACAAATACGTTCATAAATATATTACATTGTGGGGGGTAAGCCATACAAGGACCCCGGACATATACAGGTTGAGTATCCCTTATCCAAAATTCAAAATCACACATTTTTTGTGAACCTACTGTGATAATGACACATATATATGTATATTATATTAAATATCTATATAATATATCTATATATACACATAATATATAATATATATGTCATTATCTCAATAGGGGACCAAAAATGTGGGATTTTGAATTTTGGATATGGGATACTCAACCTGTATAGGAAAACTGATGTGTGTAAAGGGCCGTATTCACGGCACGATATGGGGAGAGATGTGTGCTGAGCGGTTCGCTCAGCACACATCTCTCTCCCTGCTCAGCACAGCGCGATGAAGTGAGCGACCTGCTAGAAGTGAGCGACCTGCTAGATTGGCCTGCATGCAGGCCAATCTAGCACCAGCGATAGCGATGCGCGGGGCTGCGCATCGCTATGAGGGGTACACACAGAGTGATCGCTGCTTAAAATCTAAGCAATCTAGTCAGATTGCTTAGATTTTAAGCAGCGATCGCTCCGTGAGTACCCCCCTTAACAGTATGATATACCCTGTATGGATAGGATTCCCATTCCTGTCTCAGAGCACCTGACAAAGCGCTCATGTTGGGCACAGTACATTGGTCACAATGTCCAAATAGGCAATACATGGAAGAAGGTTGTGCAAGGATAAAGTGAGCAGTGAACAAACAGTATACTCACTGTGTAAAGAATTCCAGAGATGCACATCCAGCCCTTGAAAGTACCAGGTGAGGCAGCCATGTAGGACACACTACAGAGGTTACAGTGGGCAGGATGACCAGTCAAAAGAGGTGCACAATACAGTGGAAGATTGCAGAGAGAAATGAACAGCTGCAGTGTGTGGTGCAATGACTGTATGAGGTACATCAGCATAGGGTAACCAAAAGCCCAACATATTTTAAAGAGAAATAAATTAAATGTGTATGTTGCAGGTGGTAGGCTCAGCAATGGCGCAAGGCAAGATAATGAACAAGAGGGCAATGCAAAGGGGTCCAGCCAAATAGAGTTTGCAAGCATCCAAAATTATAACAGTAGCAAATAGTGGGGGGGGGAGGGGAAGAGAATAGGGATTAGGGCATAAGTGTTATTAAGAATGTTATCAATAAAATAAAGCAAACAATTAAATAAAAAATGTAAAAGCCTGCTGCAGCCCCATGGAAATGCCACCTAAATTCCGGTGGTACACTTCCTCAAAATATATGCTACTAAAGGAAAATATGTATTTTATATGTAAGCAAAAACAGTTTAATAATTTTGGAGATATTTGCCAGGAATGTAGTTTCGCAGCAAAACAAGGTAGTTCACAGATCCTGTGATACGATCATTGAATTACAGTTTTGATTTACAGTTCTATCATGCAACACCATTATTTCTATCTTGTAAAATAGGGCTGAGACAGCAATGGTTAATGAACTGTGTTGTGTCATGGCTGGGGCAGTACTAGGCCACATAATGCCAGCAAAAGGTGTATAATCTTTGCTCACCTATAATTTTAAAGCACAAAAAACAAGGGGTCTGAATTTAATATTGAGTAAGTATGTGCATTAATGCTCTTTTTGCATCCTGTTCATTGAAGGTCTTATAGTCTTATTTTTCCCTTTTAAGTGATGCTCTTTAAATTGAGAATAATATTCCTGTGGCTATTCCATCATTACAAGGGCAGTCATTATCTCTCCTTTTCTCCAGCCTCTTATATGTTTCAGAAACCCCTACTGCTTCTCAATGAGATAAAAAAAAACTCCTTCGTTGACACTTTTTTTTTTTAAGTTGCATTAAGCTACTTGAATAAGAGAGCAATTTTATTTCCAAAATGCAGAAATTCAAGTCAGTCTGATCCAAATGAACATAAATCCACTTACTTTGATGTATTTGTTTTGCATCTTGAATAGGCTGTTTAATAAAAAAGAAAAAAGTGATGTAATGGGATACACATGGCATACATTCCATAGTAACATGACAAAAGATGCTTAAAGGGGATTTATTATGTTGTAAAGCTGAACAAATATCAAATTAAGTTTACACTTCTTATTGCTACTAATCATATTAATATTGGTATTATTGTAGCACTTGTCTGATTTGTTATTATTTCTAACATTGTAAATTATCCTGTGTCTCAGAACATAATTCCAACAGCTTTCTGTCTTCACTGTTTCCATTTGCATCCACAAATAGGCTTGGCCAAGGATCAAAGGTTCTATGGCTGCAAGTGACACATACTTTTAGGAATTCAGAATTACTGTAGTAGCTATCATAACTAAAGTTTCTAAGTATCTCAGAAGTCACCAGGATTTGGAATAGAACTCTACTCTAAGTAGTTACATAAATAAGGAGGAAGGAACATAAAAAGACAATCAATGATCCAGGCACGGAACAAAACAGCAAAACAAAGAGACAGGTTAGGGTCTATGCTGGAAATAAGGGTTCATTAGTGGAAGTACAGAAGGTGCTCAGATTCCAGAGTGAATGAAATGATCAATTCTTAATTTAAGTCACTAAAGTAGTGTCTTAAGAACAGTTGTTTGCAAACATAAACAATGTGAATTAGCAGCTGCACTGAAATGTGTGCATCTACTGTATACTGCAGAGTAATGCAAGATGCACACAGCTGGCAAGATCTGCAGATTAGCAGCTGCTTACAAAAGCAGAGGAGAGTAGTAGGGCAAATTAATCTAGTACGCAGTAGATACAGCATATCGATGCGATTTTTAAAGTGAAAACTAAAATTCATTGGAATTAGTTTAAGAGGTAAAAATGGCATCTTTTTAAGCATGGTCCTTGCAGTGCGTAGTGGCACACAACCATTACTACTCGACAAAAAGACTTTCACTCAGCTGAGTGGCCAGTTTTGGGTCTCAGCGTATTATTATTTTAAGATATTTGTAATGTGTAGAAAACAGAAAATACATAATAAATGAACATACATGGTAGGCAAAATAAGAGCAGACATGAAAACATGAAGGCAGAGAGGCTCCTGCTCTTGAGAGAGATGGCACTGTAAGTGGAAGAGGGTACAGCTGAAATAACAGGAGTCAGTGTGGCTCAGAGTTGAGTTTGGGTCAGTGGTGAGGATGCATTAGTTTTATAGGTGGGAGTCAGCTCTAATAAAAAGATGGTCTTTCAGAGAGCTTTTTATGATTTGAAGGCTGTGGGTGTATCTAATTAAGCATAATAGGACATTCCTAAAGTGGTCTGTAGCACAAGAGAAATCTTGTAGGTGAGAGTGAGAGGTGGTTACCAAAGACAGGATGAGGAAAGGTCAGAGGTAGATCTAGAAGGGTGAGTAGGGTGTTAATAAAAGCTTTATAGGTAGAATGGGCTGACATGGGATCTGGTGGACATGGGGAGCCAGATTAGGGATTTGTAATGCAGTGCAGCGGTATGAGGCAGTGAAAGCAGATACTGTAGGTCTTTTTGTGGCATTTATGATCGATTTGAAGACAGATTGGTGCCAGAGAGTGTGATAGCTACAAGCAGCTACTGCATAAACCAAGGGAGCATGCAGGGGGTGTTCTAGATTTAGATATATATAGTGTACAATATATTATATACTTCACCCCCTCCTTCCCATAGAGCATTATGTGCCCATCATCATTATTCAGTTGCCCCTATGACATAATTGCCAGGTAGATATAGTTTTCATAATGCTGGAAAATATAAGGATGCCTTAGAGGCAAGATAGCAATCATATAATCTCTGGTTACTGCCTGGCAGTACCTGGAGATACTACTGCAACAGCAAACAGCAATACAAAGGAAAGCACACTGTACAATAATCACAAAAAAACTGAGTGAGGGGCATGGAGCTGCCAACATAATGGAAGACGCTAATGTCAGTACAGAGTGCTAAGGATAATGATAAAACACAGATAAGTATTACTGCTGGTGGAAAGCAACTAGTGATTAAATAGCAATCCTTGACCAGGACAAATGTCAGGCTGAGAAATCAATAATAATTGAGGTCAGGACAGCAACAGGAAGAAAGAAGGGTAAGTAGGCAAGCAAGGTGGGTCAAACAGAATGATAGTTAAAGCATGTGCAACAAAGTGACAGACTGAATGCTGTAATCATGTAATCAGACTGCCCGGTGTTGATTTACCACAATGTATAGTCCAACCATAAGTGTGCATATATAACCTTAAACCATAGTCACATCATTCACAAATGTGTATATCAAAGGAAATCCTGTGGTATTTGCCATCAATTCCCAAACAATTGTTTATTAATAAAAAGGTACTTTCTTTACAGTGATTGCGCAGAACGTGGACTAATGTAATATCCTGCAAGCTGTCAGAGGTGTGGGACTTTGTGCAAGTCTGCCCGTATATTTAAAGCAGCAACCAGGTTGGTTTTGCCTTGTAAATGGTTGCCAATTTAAAAATACAGGTAGATCTGCACAAGTCCCGCACCTCCAACAGCTCGCAGACTATTACAGTTAGCCCCATATGTTTATTTTTAGGTATTTTTATGTTTTACTTATATGTTGACTGTTTTTTTTATTATTTTTATTACACTTCCTGCCCACTTGCGAGGCCAGTAAATCTGAATAGGAAGATGCCTGCACATTCCTTGACACTCACAGAAACCGAGCCAACCTGCTACCGTTTTCTGGAAACTAGGCAGCACCACCTCCCCCAACAGCTTGGGGGCAGTGCGTGCAATATCACAGGATTCATTCTACACAAGTACAGATTGGGTTTTGCACATGTGAAGTCCCACAAACTTTGTAAACCATCAGTGGTGTATACACAGGAATTTACACACACATTCAAGAATTACAGTATATGAATATCGCTTGATGTTATATATCTATACACACTTCTGTTCGTAAATACAAGGATAGAGTCTACTTTCATGAGATCCGGAGACGGTACAAAGCTCTTTTTGGGGGCACACTTATCAGTTTAATCAATTAAAATATAACTTTTATTAACAGAATGTTATTGAGACAGGGGCCTGGGAGGCTAATAGTGTTTTTTCTCTGTTTATCTCCTTATAGTGTCTCTATGGATGTATCTTTAAATATGTTAAACCTCATAGGCTGATCTTGATAAAGATTTGCAAAATTGAATCGAAACGTTATTTCAAGCCTAAATTTTGACTGAATAAAAAGGTTTTTTTATCTCAATTGACCTGTGTTGAAGACGTCGTATGTGGAGAGTGCACCCCCACCTGAGTGGACACTGCATCTATTTATGTGACACCACCACGGACTGGTGATTGATCACTGGGAGCACCCCCCTGTTGCTATTTGATTGATGAGAGTGCAGGATTTCTCGTAGATATATATATATATATATATACAGTATATGTACATTATGTGGAGTGAGGAAGTAATGAAGAAATTAAACAAATATGCAAGATGAAGACGGATTTAACTGTGAAGAAAAGAGAGATGGGGCTAATTCAGACCTCAACCAAACAACAGCTTGGCGCTAATTGCTAGATAGATGGTGTGTGCATGAATTACTGAAAAAGAACACTCTTGGTTTAGATAGCAGCTGTTAAAAAGGGGGAAGTACACTACCCTCTAACTAGAACAACCAAACAAACAGAAATAACAGCGCTAATCTAAAGCATATGTGTACTTTTATTATAACAGTTTAAAAGCAATTTATACATATAAATACCATAATCCTAGGTACCGATTAATCCTGCAAGTATAAAATAATCAGCATAATTAATACTGTGCAATCTAGAAGAGAATTAATGATAATTTAAACCATAAAATAGTTCATCATCTCTCATGTTATTCCTCTATGTGTGAAACATCTGAGCGGTGGATTTAATAATTAAATAAATAATGGTATATGTTTATTTTAATTAAATAACAAATATTCTTTTTATTTTATTAAGTTATCAAAATACTGACAAGTAGATGTCTGGTAATATTTATTTAGTGTGTGCACTAGTTATTTTTACTATGTTATTATTTAAAAATATATATATTTTTAAAATCTTTTTAATTTATTATACATATACATACGTTTATATGCTTATAAATATAATTTCTAACTCCGTATAAGCGAATTATGTTAGGTTTGAGGAGAAATCCAGCGAACCATTATCTGTATCCCTTGGTAACTAAGTAGCAGATATTCGAAGCACTCTAATAGTATTAAAACTGTTTCCGTATTTGAGACGGGAGATACGGACAAATGATTAGTGATGCTCATTAACATATGTGAGCCTACTGACGTATGCGCTTCATCTATCTTTTCGGAAACGAGGTTTGGAATACACCTATAATGCGTATGACGTCCCTATGAGTGGGAGACTGTCCGCTATTTAAACGCTGCACGGAGAGACGGTGATATATTTCTCTGAGGAAGCCGCTGAACAAGTGATAGGCGGAGAAACGCGTAAGAGCCATTCACCTTACCCGGTACCGGTTATTAAGCCTGCTTAAGCCTACTTCACCTGCTCTAAATTGGACCCTTGTTTGGACACTCCGGATAAGACCCATATAAACGGCCATTTATGCACCAGGAGTCGGGAGATACCAATACATCGGATCACAAGGGTTAAATTCTAACCTCTAAGGCAGGTTGTATGCAGTAGCTGCACGGGCATTTTCATTGATTTCTGATCTCAATTTTATAAATATTAATCCATCACTGCTCATTTTGAACTACGGAATCCACTGCTAAATCTGTCTCAGTGGATATTGTTAAAACTACTAACAGCTGCTACTAATTGACTGACTAATACCAAGTTATCTTATTACTGCTGGAAGAGACTGTCAGGCTAGAGTGATTACACTCATGAGAGATGATGAACTATTTTATGGTTTAAATTATCATTAATTCTCTTCTAGATTGCACAGTATTAATTATGCTGATTATTTTATACTTGCAGGATTAATCGGTACCTAGGATTATGGTATTTATATGTATAAATTGCTTTTAAACTGTTATAATAAAAGTACACATATGCTTTAGATTAGCGCTGTTATTTCTGTTTGTTTGCTAATTCAGACCTGATCGTAGATGTGCTAAATTTAGCACATCTACAATCAGTCACACTGACATGCGGAGGGACACCCAGCAGAGGGCTAGCCCTCCCCACATGTTAGTCCCTGCCCCGTCGCACAAGTACAAAAGCATCACACAGCAGCAATGCTTTTGTACTACAGGAGTAGCTCACAGCCAGCGCAGCTCCTGCACACTGGCAGGGAGCTACGCGTGTGATGTAACGCAGCCGCCACGGCCTGCCCCCCCAACGGTCCGGGCACGCCTGCATTGCCCAGACCACGCCCCCTAAATAGCAGCTAAATGCCGCCAGACCGCCCCCTCCCACCCAGCGACCGCCTCTGTCTGTCAATTAGGCAGAGGCGATCACAGGGCTATGACAGCCGTCAGCTGTCTGCCATGCGCCGGTGCACTGTGGCGCCGGTACATGCACTGTTCAGATCTGATCGCTGCTGTGCGAAAACACACAGCACTGATCAGGTCTGAATCAGCCCCATGGAGTTTTAATTCCAGTTACAACTGTTCACCCTTTAAATTACATCCACAAAATGCAGACCTGACAACAGTATACCAAAGCAAAAACAATGAATTCACAGAAATAATATATAGGCAGAAATTATATACAGTGGACTTCATCATAAATTGGTCATACAATGGGGTATATTTACTAAGGTCCCGATTTTGACCGAGATGCCGTTTTTTCATCAAAGTGTCATCTCAGTAATTTACTAAGCAATAATCACGGCAGTGATGAGGGCATTCGTAATTTTTTGGAAGTCCAAGAAAAAAATTACGAATGAATACACCATCGGTCAAAACGCGGCTGTTTAAGTATGAATCTCGGTCATTTACTAAGAAGTGCAAAGCAAAAAAAAATAAAACACTGCCGTGAAAAATTACAACTCGTAAAAAAGTGCTAAAAAAAAACAGACCTGCTTTTTTAATCCGTGATTGTATAGGCATGCAGGGATCCATGAGATCCGTGCATGTATATCAGTGGGAAGGGGTGGGAAAGTGGTTATTTTCTTTAAAAAAATTGCGTGGGGTCCCCCCTCCTAAGCATAACCAGCCTCGGGCTCTTTGAGCCGACCCTGGTTGCAGAAATATGGGGAAAAAAATGACAGGGGTTCCCCCATATTTAAGCAACCAGCATCGGGCTCTGCGCCTGGTCCTGGTTCCAAAAATACGGAGGACAAAAAGAGTAGGGGTCCCCCATATTTCTAAAACCAGCACCGGGCTCCACTAGCTGGACAGATAATGCCACAGCCGGGGGTCACTTTTATATAGTGCCCTGCGGCCGTGGCATCAAAAATCCAACTAGTCACCCCTGGCCGGGGTACCCTGGGGGAGTGGGGACCCCTTCAATCAAGGGGTCCCCCCCCCAGCCACCCAAGGGCCAGGGGTGAAGCCCGAGGCTGTCCCCCCCATCCAATTGGCTGCGGATGGGGGGCTGATAGCCTTTTGTGAAAATTAAAAGATATTGTTTTTAGTAGCAGTACTACAAGGCCCAGCAAGCCTCCCCCGCATGCTGGTACTTGGAGAACCACAAGTACCAGCATGCGGCGGAAAAACGGGCCCGCTGGTACCTGTACTACTACTACTAAAAAAATACCCAAAAAAAGACAATACACACACACCTTGAAAGTAAAGTTTTATTACATGCATCCACACAAACATACATACATACTTACCTTATGTTCACACGAGGGTCGGTCCTCTTCTCCAGTAGAATCCATGGGGTACCTGTTGAATAAATTCTACTCACCAGATCCAGGGTACCAGGCTCCTCGGATAATCCTTTTGTAATCCACGTACTTGATTAAAATAAAAAAACGGAGAGCCGAGCCACGCACTGAAAGGGGACCCATGTTTTCACATGGGTCCCCTTTCCCCGAATGCCAGAAACCCACTCTGACTGATGTAGCACCCTCCTGATTGGCTGTGTGCTCCTGTACTGTCTGACAGGCGGCATACGGCAGTGTTACAATGTAGCGCCTATGCGCTCCATTGTAACCAATGGTGGGAACTTTGTAGTCAGCGGTTGACCGAAAGTGACCTCACCGCTGAGCAGAAAGTTCCCACCATTGGTTACAATGGAGCGCATAGGCGCTACATTGTAACACTGCCGTGTGCCGCCTGTCAGACAGTACAGGAGCACACAGCCGATCAGGAGGGTGCTACAACGTGGCGCTCTCTGATTGGCTGAAGAAACCCACTTAGACATCAGTCAGAGTGGGTTTCTGGCATTCGGGGAAAGGGGACCCATGTGAAAACATGGGTCCCCTTTCAGTGCGTGGCTCGGCTCTCCGTTTTTTTTATTTTAATCAAGTACGTGGATTACAAAAGGATTATCCGAGGAGCCTGGTACCCTGGATCTGGTGAGTAGAATTTATTCAACAGGTACCCCATGGATTCTACTGGAGAAGAGGACCGACCCTCATGTGAACATAAGGTAAGTATGTATGTATGTTTGTGTGGATGCATGTAATAAAACTTTACTTTCAAGGTGTGTGTGTATTGTCTTTTTTTGGGTATTTTTTTAGTAGTAGTACTACAGGTACCAGCGGGCCCGTTTTTCCGCCGCATGCTGGTACTTGTGGTTCTCCAAGTACCAGATGCGGGGGAGGCTGCTACTAAAAACAATATCTTTTCATTTTAACAAAAGGCTATCAGCCTCCCATCCGCAGCCAATTGGATGGGGGGGACAGCCTCGGGCTTCACCCCTGGCCCTTGGGTGGCTGGGGGGGGACCCCTTGATTGAAGGGGTCCCCACTCCCCCAGGGTACCCCGGCCAGGGGTGACTAGTTGGATTTTTGATGCCACGGCCGCAGGGCACTATATAAAAGTGACCCCCGGCTGTGGCATTATCTGTCCAGCTAGTGGAGCCCGGTGCTGGTTTTAGAAATACGGGGGACCCCTACTCTTTTTGTCCCCCGTATTTTTGGAACCAGGACCAGGCGCAGAGCCCGATGCTGGTTGCTTAAATATGGGGGAACCCCTGTCATTTTTTTCCCCATATTTCTGCAACCAGGGTCGGCTCAAAGAGCCCGAGGCTGGTTATGTTTAGGAGGGGGGACCCCACGCATTTTTTTTCTCCGTTTTACAGTGTTTATTTAAAAAAAAAAAAAATGAACCCCAGCACGGATCACACAGATCCGGCCGAGATTCATTGTGATAAAGTCGGCAGTGTTTTGCTAATCACTGCCGTAAAAAACGGGAAAAAAACACGAATGACATCGACATCGGAACAAATGAAAAATCCGAATACGACAGCTTAGTAAATTAGGCGTAATAAATTCAAAAAGTTGCAGTTTTACACTTTCGATGTCATTCGTGATTGAACTTTGACCTTTTTCCGAAAATTACGAATGTTAGTAAATATACCCCAATGTCGTGATCTTCATCTAATACCTCTTTTTCACTGCAGTCCGGTGTATGACCTGAGATTTGGAACACAGTCACAAACGGAGTCAGCCACATTTCCACCACAGTGCGGATGCAGGCTAGTCATTTCCTTCAAAAAATGACAGAGACTGATAATTGGAGGCATATCTGACCACGTTTGAGAGGATGATTCAGTGGTAGAGTTGGCCTTAAGGACAGTACTTCTCTAAGACAAGACTCAAAAAGCTTATTTTTACTTAAGCACTGCAGATGCTTTGTACTATGAAAAACTAATAACAGAAACGAAATGTGTGCATTGCTGGGTGTACTACATGGACAAAACTCCACACTCACAAATGCTTTAAAAAAGTTCCGGTGAACAATACATGGTGACACCCACCATTATAATACTGCTGAAGTGAATATTGAGGCCCCTTGTGGTTCAGCTGTTGTTAATGTGGGAGTGGTACCTTCCTTGGTACATGATGCTATAATAGGGAGAGACTTTCCCCATTTATGTAAATTATGGGAATCCTGTATGGTCACAGGTGTGAGTGGAATAAAGCCAGTAGACCATCTTGGGGATGTGCTGGCCACAGGTGTGAACTTGAAACCCTCAGACCCATGTCCTAGTATGGTTGGGGAAGTAGTGGACAATGCCATACAAAATTAGGTACTTCCCGCAGGGGTAGGAGAGGCTGTAGATGGTGCTGAAAGTATGCCTCATCTTGAAGTGAAAAAGGATCTGTTTGCATTAGAACAGTTGAGAGCCCCAACCGTGATAAGAGAATGCAAAAAAAAGGTCAATGGGGAAATAGTAGATCCTAATAACAGGCTTTCATACCCACCTGACTCTCAGGAATTAGCTATTGTACCAAGTGACAAAAATTGGTGAGGATGTGGTGGTACAGCTCATAGTTTCCCAGCCATATAGGAGAACTGTGTTGGACCTAGGTCATGTGAACATTACAGCAGGACACTTAGGAGTTATTTTGGCCTGGGGTGTATAAAGATGTGTCTGAGTATTGTTCTTCCTGCCCCAAGTGTCAGTATCATGCTCCCATACCCCATTTTAAACCCCCCTAGTGCTCATGCCTATTGTAGAGGTGCCATTTGACAGGATAGCTATGGATTTGTTGGGTCCTTGTTAAAGTCTGACCGGGGTCATCGGTATATTCTCATAATAGTGGATTATGCTACTCAATATCCTGAGACAAATCCTTTGTGTAATATGTCAACCAAGACAATAGCTAGACAGCTGTTACATGTTTATAGTAAAGTGGGAATACCAAAAGAAACTTTGACTGACCAAGGTAGCCCTTTTATGTCTAGCATCATGAATGAATTATGAAAATTGTTTAAAGTTTCTCACCGGAGAACCTCAGTTTATCATCCCCAAACAGATGGGTTGGAAGAGAGGTTCAACAAAACCTTAAAAAAGATGCTGAAAAAAGGTTGTTGAGAAGGATGAGAAAACTGGGATTACTTATTGCCAATTTAATGTTGGCTATTAGAGAAGCACCTCAGTCTTGTACGTAATTCTCTGCCATTGTACGGGAGACAACCCAGAGGTTTGCTAGATGTTGCTAAAGAGACAAGGGGAAAGGCAGCCCCCATTCTATAAAAGAGTAATTGAACATGTATGGCAGATGCAGGCCAGGATTGCGGCTGTGGTGCCCAGTGTTAAGGAACATATGGAGCAGGCCCAACAATCTGACTTGTTGAGCCTGTCCAAAGTACCAGAACTGGAAGTGACATACTCTTCCAGCAATGTCCTGACATGGTGCCCCATGGCCAGATGTCCCTTTGTTTACATTTATCCAAAGCTTGGTGCAGTGCTTTAATAGTCTATATCTATACATAGGAGGGAATATTTAGCACCATTTTCTTGGAGACTTATATGGATACATTTATTCTCAAGGGATTAACATTTTCGTAAATACAATGTTAATGGGAAATAGATGTTCTTTTGTTTTCTTATGTTGTTTGTTTTCAATACAAAAAGAGAGTATTACGAAGCTGATTCATAAAGTTTGCAAGCTAAACCTGGTTCTTATTTCTGCTTTGGCTAGATTTTTCTCAACATTTATGTCATGTCATATAGATTTAACGTGTAGTAGGCCCACCAAATACTGGAATTGGACGAACTTTGGTGGTGAGTACAGAAGTGTTCTGATAGGTGATGTGCTGTCAGTCCTTTGCAGATATTCCTGATATGTTCTCCTAGATAAGTTTTGAGGGATCTAGATGTTCTTCAAGTGTATGCTGTGCCACAGGTACATTCTATGAGATACACCGCGTTAAAATGTGTTACATGTAATGAGGGCTTTTATCCTGATGTTGGTCACATTCATATGGATTTCTGTATATTTGGATGTTTATGTCTTCACTTGTTTGTATACGAAACAGGTTCTGCAACTGTGAAAGACCTTCTGACTGTGTTTGTAGATTTGATTGGTAAAGCACTTCTCACAAGGTGATTTTTCAAATTGGCTGCCCTACTGTAGATAAAGTTAGGTTTTTCAGGGATAATGCTGCTGAGAATAGGATGCCTGCATAGAACATGCCAGTGTTTTTAACAACTGATTCCAGTTGTGTGTGTCCTGAATCAAAACCTGTTAGAAAAGCCTATTGGGACATTTCGTTATTAGGTGGTTTGGAGTTTGGCTTTTTTCAGAGAGGAACTTTCTATTTCCATTGTCAATTCTGCTGCTCTATCTATGGCTTATTCCTTGTACTCTTTCTTTAAACAAGTTTTTTTTTCAGTTAATGTATCTGTGATGAGTATACAGTACTTCTTACTCACTGAAATGTCTTCTTATTCTGATAAACTGGCTCTTAGGAACCCTATCGAGCCATTTTAAGTGATGTTCATTAATCGTGGAGATGTAATTATGAGTGTCCATGGGTTTGTTACAGGTTTTTGTTTGAATAATATATTCTTTGTTGTATATTGATAGGTCCAAAAAGTTAACTTCTTTTACACTTTTATTGAATGTACAGTAAGATGGATATTTACAACATTGTCATTAAGACAGTTGCAGAAGGTACAGTATCTAAGTACTCTTTTTTACCCTTTCATTTGAAGAGAATGTCATCAATATAGCTACCCCATTTCAGTAGATGGGTACCCCAAGTTACACTAGAATAGATCTTATTGTATTCTTAAAAGGCCATGAATAAATTAGCATAACTTGAGGCAAAGCGGGTGCCCATGACAGTACCTTTACTCTGAAGATCGTAATCTCCATCAAAGAAGTTGTTCTCTAACATTAATTTTATGGATTCCATGATAAAAGTTTTCATTGTTTCTGAGTAGTTTGTCTGTTCCAAAAACCATGCATTAGCTTCTGCACCCTGACAGTGTTTTAATTACAGTATATAGGGAAGAAAAATCCATGGAAACCAAATACATCTCAGGTTCCCATGTGTATCTTTAAAATAAGATGGCTTTCTGCCTCTATAAGTTGTAGGAGGTGGTCAGTAAAAGCTGATAAATTGGACGTAAGGCACTCCCATCCCTGCAATGATCTGTATTCCCAGTGGTGATTTTATGCTCTTAGGAAGTATATAGATGGTGGGTCTTATGGGGTCCTCAATGTTAATGAAGCCAAACTCTCCTTCTGTGATTACTCCTGTTCCTAGAAGTATTGTCATTAATTTTTAGATGTTATTTTTAATCCTCATTGAGGGGTCACTTTTTAATTTTTGATAAATTGTGGTGTCCCAGAGTTGTTTTATAATCTCCTTCTTATAGTCATCCTTGTTTAGTATGGCAATACTCCCTCCCCTGTCACAGGGTTTTCATCCTCACTAAGGGTAGTGATGGCTTTCCATTCTTTCTTAGTTAGGTTGAAGTGACCCATTTTTGTCTTTTTGATTTTATGTAAGTCTTATATGCCCAATTTTCGAAAAGTGTCAATGACATTCCCTTTGATGTTGGGTAGAAATTTAATGTGTTTTTTTAAAAGCTGTGTGGTTGGGCTCCATTGTAGTTCTTTCATCATATGACATATTTTCTGTAGTCAAAGTTTTCTTTCTTTAGTTTTCATTTTTGAAAAATTTCTTTCAAGTTATTTTCTTTATGAAATTCTTTTAATCAATGAATTTCTTAAAATCACTGGGGACTGCAGTCCGAGCAAATTTTAGACCTTTCTTCAGGACTTTTTATTCTATTGATGATTAATTCAAATTGAAAATGATCCTCCTATCCTTTTCTTCAATGATTATGGTTAGGTGGCTTTTTATGTTTCCTTTTCTTGCCAGCTATCATGTATATTTCTGTCCAATGTTTCTTCAGTAGTCTGAGAGATAGTGTGAGAGTTGTTCCTGCTTGAAGTTGGCATCTGTCTATGGACCACTCCCTTTGGTTAGAACTAATTCTATGTTACCTTTGGAGTTTCTCTTCAAGTTCTATTAGTTTTGTACTGCCTCTCTGTACATCTCTTGTGATGAAATTTATATGGGGATTGTCTTCTGTCCCTACTTTCATCTCTTCTATTATTATAAAGTTCTCTTCTTGCAGGATAAGATCTAATCTGGTATCTGTTCCTTGTTGGGTGATGATGTCATTCGTAACTTGATTGGTTATATATTTATTGTTGATTTTCTTGTTGCCCCTTTGTGTAATAGTTTCCTGTGACTTTGTTGTGGATATCTCATTATGATGTTCAGAATCATCTTCACTCTTCCTTTACGGTCACCAGATTGCTGGTATATAACCTTCTTGTTTCTTTTTTTCTTTATTTTGATGCTGTATGTCTCCTAATGTATTGATATTTTATTCTTAGTCTTTATTCAAGATGATTCCAAATTTGTAGAAGTCAAAGTCTCTCTGTAATATTTCAGTTTCTTTTTCATGAGTTCCATTGTGTACTGTTCCATTTTCGATGTTATTTTTCCCCCAAAGTGCTGTAATTGGATAATTGGTTGAAGGGTTCAATTAATGTTTGCAATGTTTCATTCTTCTCTCCGACCTATTTGAATTTCAGTGTTCTTTCTTTCAGCATCATGTACATCAGCAAAAATGCACGTTTCCAAGATAGTTGACCTTGATACAGTCTTTAGAGGCATCTGTGAGTGATGGATGTTTTACCATACGTAATCCCTTTGGTATACTTTTTTCTGCCTTATTTTTTTCGAGAGTAGCTATCTCCCAACATAAACGATTTTCTTTCAGAAGTCAGTCTCCTATACGATGCATAGCTGTTTCAAGGTTTTCATTGGTTGTCTCGATTTCTTTGTTATTAAAGTATATGCTGAACACTTCTTTGACTTCATCGTTCCTTTGTGAAAGGTGTTTTAACATGATGCAGCACGACTTACCCTCTTTGGGTTACTGAAAAGTATTTGAAAAGGTTGAGAGTGAAGTTGTGCACTTCTCTGAGTGTAATCAGGCCTAGAGTGACAACTGAATACAAAGTAGGCAAGGAGTAAACAAAAAGGTATGTAACCACTCGGACACCACTTAGGTGTTATGAGTGATGAATGGACCTAAATATTGTGGGTGTAAGTAGTATTCACAGAAGGTAGGTATTGGCATAAGAAAATATGCATATACGGTAGCATAAAACTGCATATAACTTTTATTAAGAATGAAGATAAATAATAAACTAACAAAATTCACAACGTCTGTTAAAGATGAGTAAAAACAGAAGTGGGTCTTATAAAAGGTAAAGACTGCTGCCTCTTTTGGTTAACCAGTCCCTCAGCCAAAAGTACTACTGTATGTCTGTATTCACCTGTTCAATGTATAAACACATGTTGTAAAGTTAAAACTAAAAATGATTAAATTTGTGTTCTTGTTAGCTACTGTATTTTGGAAAAATAATTGTATGCAAATTGTCTATTTAAGAAAAGCTTAAAAATGTGTGTTGACAAGATCCCTCGAGAGTCAAAATGCATCAGAAATACCACCTGAAAGACCATTCCCTACTCTGTGAGGGAGCAACCTACAGAGGAGAGAGGCAGGGACGGTGTGAGAGTACCGGGGGCCAATGCAGGATTTTTAAAGGGAGGTTTCCATATGGTTAATTTGGGGGGAAAAACAACAACAGTGTGTACTGTATGCAGCTCTTGACTGGATGGATGCCCCCTCATATATTGCTTGAAGACCACAACCTGCTTCCCACCAAAAAACAAGCACCACAGCAATTGACACAGTTTCCACATCATTTATTGCTTAAAGACTCCTCAGCATCCCCCAGAAAACATGCAGCACATAAATGAACACAGCTGACCTAATCAACTATAACTTAAAGACTCCCTCTGCACCCCAAGACAACATCTGTTACACACAGTGCTTAATATGATGCAGATTTAGATGGGGGAGGGGGGGGCAGTTACCAAGTACCTAAAGGCCCATGGGAACTGCCTGCCCTAAATTCAGGCAGCTTCCATTACTGACACAGTCTGTTCTGATTTCCAGTGAGACGAAGACAAAGCTCTAGAGATTGAGACAAAGCTCAAGACTTCTAGTGGTATCAGGAGTGAGAAAGGGCCTGATCCTGGAGATGGTGTGGTGGAAACAGCAAGAGTTAGAGATATTTTCAGGGGTTCTTTAGGAGAGGAGGAGGCCCGTGTGCTGCCTCCTTTATTTGGGCCCCGTCCTCTCTGCTGGCATGGGCAGATCACTGAGAAAATAGTGCGGCAGCCATTTTCCCAGTGATTTCTCTACTGCACATGCGCAGAACACTGTGAAAATGCCCGCTGCAAAATTTTCACGGTAATTCAATAGCACTGCTGACATTGGCGAGGGACTCTGGAGTGTTAAGTATTCTAAATATGGGTGCAGTGTGTGGAGTGGGGGCCCCCACTAGACACAGGGGCCCGTGTGCACTGCACACAATACACTCATTATAGATACGCCAGTGGATATTGTACATGTGCAGGGTGAAGTAGGGGAGGAGTTAAGGATGAAAAGAGACTTGGAGGACAGTCTGGAGGGAGAAAGAGACAGAAAGAGCAGAATATGAGGAGGTCCAGAAATGGAGGGAAGAAAAGGAATCTCTTTTGGTAATGTTTAATTTGAGAGAGTTCTAGGGCATTATGGATGATATGGCAAAGAGGCAGGAGGAGACATGACTGAGAGAAAGAGGCAAACAGGGCACAGGTAAACTTGAGCATTAAGTTGGTTTTAGAGGCTGAAGGAATAGATGAGATTTTCAAAGAAGGAGAACTTTTGGAACACCTTTTATATGTATTATGTGCTGAAAATTTGTAGCCAAAATAAGCAGTTAGATATAGTGGAGTTCCCCTCTCAATACTGCACTTGTAGTTTTATATAGCATTGCAACTACTATACTTACAGATGTATCTTTTTATATTCTTGTACAGTAGCTTTTTGCTGCATCTACAATGCGACTAAGGTGCAAAATATATAGGAAAAGATAGTACTCTTTGATCTTGGAGCGTCTCAGTCATACCAGCAAGAGGTAATAAATCAAGGTTCAGCATAACTTTCAATCTAAGAAATACAGGGGGTCATTCTGATCTGATCTTTTTTTCGCAGCCGTGCGAACGGGTCCGAATTGCGCATGCGCGTCATTGCCCGGCGATGGCCGTCGGCAGCGAGGAGAATACCGAAGAACGCATTTGAAGCGGCGAAGGCAAGAAGATTGACAGGAAGAGTCTGACCAGGGGAGGAAACTGACCATTTTCTGGGAGTACTAAAGAAAACGCAGGCGTGTCCGGACATCAGCAGGGAGGGATCCTGACGTCAGCTACAGGAAAGATCATCGCAGCGGGTAAGTCTTGAGCTGTGCAGAGACTGCACAAACTTTTTGCTTGTGCAGTTTCTGCACAGCGGATCGCAGCCCTGCAAAGCCCTAACCCCCTTCCCTGAAGGCGGCGACTACCTGATCGCAGCAGTGTTAAAAGTAGCCTGCTAGCGATCAGGTCGGAATGACCCACATAGGCCAATAAATAAATGTAACTATGCAGGACTCTGATGTAACAATGCTAGCTGTGAAGGGAGTGCAGGTGTACAGATCATACTGTACTTGGTCAATCAGCAGAGGTGAAGGTCATACACAGTATCAGTATCAGATGAAGCAAGTAGATATCCATAAGATGATGTACTCCCAATGTTCTTTATGTGGTCAAACTACAGTAAAAACGAATTTCTTAATGCCCTATGACCAGTGTCGGACTGGGGCATGATGGGCCCATCGGGGGGAATGCAGTGGTAGGGGCCTATGTTTAGAGGCTTAGCTAACCATTGCCGAGTGTATAATATATAGTAAATACTGCTAGTGCATGTATGATAATGTACCAGATTAATAACAGCAATGCACTGTAGGAATTACACTATAGTCCTGTGCAGTATAATGTAACATATTGTCGAAGTAAAAAAAATATTGCAGTACACACATCACGTACAAACTACACACAGATGGCCTCTGTGCGTGGCCTTGTTCTGCCGTGCGTGCGCATATTCACAATTTGCGTATGGTTGCTCTCGCGGTCCTGCGCATTAGCGCGTGGTATGAGTATTTACGGTACAGTTTGTGAACGCATGGAAAAGCCATCAAAACACATTACATATTTAATCCAAATAGTGCATAATGTACACATAGTCTCCCTGCACCACACCAGCAAGTTACAACAGTTTAAATGGTATCAGAACAAAGGGATTCACCTTTACAGGATAGGAGAGGACAGAACAAGGTTATAAGGTGGTGTTTGGTATCCAGCTGTAGGGTAATTTAAGGGCAATATTCCGGTGTTGGTTTGCAGAAGATCGCACGTTCCTGCGAACAGTTATGCGCAGGAGCAGAATATAGATATAAACTGTATTTACTGTACATTTGGTATGCGGCGGGAACCCAGAGGAGACCACCCACAAGTGCATCTGGAACAGACATCGCCCACCTATTCAAACCAACCTATGACCTCTCCTGTACTGTAAATGACCATCCCTGTGTCCAATGGACAAAGAGATTACAGTATCCATTGTGTTAAGTTTGGAAGATTGTACAAAGGAGCCAGCTGCAGGCCTGGTCACACACAGACTCAAAAGGTCATCTACCCAGATGACTGAGGACCAGACTGGGAAGCGCAGCGAAAACCAAACATGTATGTACCATTGACTGTAGCCATTATTCTTTTGTATTGTATTGCTTTGTTATTGTAACACCCTTTCAGTAATAATATGTTGTGGTGTCGGAAGCCGGCATTTTAAATACAAACTGGTGTCATGTTTTCCTTTCCCTGCTAAGGTTATAAATGTATTACTATCACATGTATAGCTGTTAAGGGTTCACGGAGTATATTTGGGTGTGTACGCACTGAGTGTACTTTGTACAGCCAGCGCAGCATTTGTATGCAAAGTACGTACACGGTACGGGGCTCTGTACGCTAATGGTGTAATAAGTACGTAGGTTGAGGATTAAGTATAGCGGCCGCAGCGGCTCCATTAAAAGTGTATGAAATGTCTTTTTAACGTGTTGCTTTTAGTCCTGTATGTAAATCAGCATTTACAATTGGGAGCATCGTCCAGTTTCCACAAACTCACAGCCTAACAGGTCACAGCAGACTTAATCTACCAGCAAAGGGCGGACAAGTTATCCTACGTAACCTTTTCTTGGTCGATGGATACGCTGAAAACCCTACTTGTGTGCTGATTAGATGGCGTCTGCTCTGTCTAGTCTGCAGAGGTGCTGGTAGAACCCGTAAAAAACGCACAGGAAAAAAATCTATTTAAAAATCTGTGATTTTTTTTTGGAACCAAAAACGTACACAAAAGGGCACCGATACTTTGCATACCCTCTCACATTGTTGCAAAACAAAGTTCAAATAAGTCATATTGTGTTTGATTCAGATTGGATTGTTTCTCTGTTAAGTAGATTTAAAAGTACATTTAAAAGTTGCTGCATAGCCTTAATATAGTTTTTTTTTTTAAACTCAGGCCTAAAATAACTTCTGGTGCTTGTATGATTTGGTATTTCTGTGTGACAAAGGAAGCCGCATGGTCTGTCCTCCATTTTGGACTAACCACATGGCCTGTCCACCATCTTGTGTAAACCTCATGGATGTGGAAGGGGGAGAAGCAGTGGCCATTTTAGGAAGGTAATTTTCTAAATAGCTGATTTTCAGTCTGCTCAGAACAATCAGTTTCCTTTGGCACATCAAGCACCATTTATGAGTTACCAATGCATTTATTTAACCCAGGGGTGGGGAACCTCTGGCCCGCAGGCCGTATAAGGCCCGCAAAGCCGTTTGGTCCGGCCCACCCACTCCTCTCAGTGAGACACGCCGCCGCACAGTCCGGCGGCAGTGTGTCTCAGCTGTCACCACACGGAGGAGAGCGCGGCTATTGTCGGGCGGTGGCGGCGGCGTGTAGGACTTGAAACCAGCCGCTGGTTCGTGAGCCAATCAGAGCTCGCGGACCGGCAGCCAATCAGGAGCCACGGCTGCTGGTCCGCGATCTCTGATTGGCTCTCAAACCGGCGGCTGGTTTCAAGTCTTACACACCGCCGCCCAACATAGCCGCGCTCTCCTCCGTGTCCCCGCCGAAAGGAGCGGTAAGCAGGACGGGGGGGACGGGGGGCATCTGTATACCTGGCACTGTGGGGGTCATCTGTATACCTGGCACTGTGGGGACATATGTATACCTGGCACTGTGGGGGCATCTGTATACCTGGCACTGTAAGGGGCATCTGTATACCTGGCACTGTGGGGGCATCTGTATACCTGGCACTGTGGGGACATCTGTATACCTGGCACTGTGAGGGGCATTTGTATACCTGGCACTGTGGGGGCATCTGTATACCTGGCACTGTGAGGGGCATTTGTATACCTGGCACTGTGGGGGCATCTGTATACCTGGCACTGTGAGGGGCATTTGTATGCCTGGCACTGTGGGGGCATTTGTATGCCTGGCACTGTGGGGGCATCTGTATGCCTGGCACTGTGAGGGGCATTTGTATACCTGGCACTGTGGGGACATCTGTATACCTGGCACTGTGAGGGGCATTTGTATACCTGGCACTGTGGGGGCAATTGTGGATCTGGCACTGCACTATTGGGGGCATATGTTTATCACGTCCCATTTTAACTGGCCACACCCATTTTTTGGGCACGCGCGGGGGCAGACTTGTATGGCCCCCGAAGGATTTTATAAATATCCAAATGGCCCTCGGTAGAAAAAAGGTTCCCCACCCCTGATTTAACCCATGCCATAGTCAATTACAAATATCTTCAATTGGGCCTAGTGAGAGTAAATGGTGAGATAAATGCTTGGCTTGGTGTAAGAAATTGCACAGAAAAAGGAAAGAAAGGGTTTGGGTTTTTTTTTCTTTTTCCTTCCAAGACTTGTAGAATCTGCTTACTAGGGAGGATAGCCATTGAAATGCAAATTAACCTGTGTAACTGCTTTTTTTTAGCAGTGAAAAGCAAATAGCTTTGATATACAAATAAGAGGTAAGGTGTCACATAGAAGGCTAGTGAATGATATATATATATATATATATATATATATATATATATATATATGTATATAATATTATTATAATAATTATGTGTATATTTATATCAGTGTATGTTCTGCAAGATAGCTATCCAATCTAAATCATATCATTTAAATTATAGATTATTGCATTCGTTTAGATCTGTGTGAAATCGGATACATTTGTTGCTATATAGTTAAAACTAAAATAACAGTATTTTAAGGAAGTAAGTGTAAAGACACAAACGCAGGTCTGCATAAAAGTTTATACAGAATAAGTTGTGTCTAGTGGGCAATAGTAATTAGTATTGTTCACATTTATAGAGCTGTGGGATTTGTTTTATTGCGGATGCACGGTTTTGTACACGTGTCTCGGACAAAGTACAGGACTGCGCACACAGCGTAAAAGACATGCACGGTCGCGTGTTTATGCAAAGTGCGTTAGAGTGTGGACGCTAAGTACAAATTACATAATAGTGTCGTTTAGTTAAAAGGTGGGACAGTAGCCATGCTACAACAGCACAAAACTACCCGGTTTCTAAAGCAGATTAGTATAAAACTTTTGTTTAAACTGTATTGCCTCTGGGGGTAAAGCTGCCAATCAGAACAAATGAAAATTTTCTGTACAGAAAAACAAAGTGTATTTGAGTGAGCGAACGTAGGAGTGAGTGGATTTGAACCCCGGAATTCGGGATCCCGTCGTGTGGTACACCAAGTAAGTGGAGGCTTGGTGGCGTGAGGCGGCTGACTCACGTTAGTATAGATTGAAATACATAAGTCGTGAGGAGACTTACACAGGAGCATGGTAGGGAATTGTGAATTGTGAACTTTGTGACCCATATAGTTTTTTTATACACTCCGGATGAGGTTTCGCAGCTTGTGATTCAATTCCAGTGGTCGTACAGCAGATAGGTAACAAGTACCTATACACTGTGCGATTGGACCGCGCATTTGTAGGTGCGATATATAGCGCAACTTGATACCCCTTTACGAGCTTTTGTGTAAAATCGCAGTATCATTAGCGCTGTGTAGAGCATACGCAAGTGTGATTTGTGTATAAAAAGTGTATAGGGAGTTTTCGCTGGTCTCTCTCAGGAAAATCTCCAATGACAGATATTTTACTGGAAAGGGTAAGTTACTCCTAAAAACTTCCAGTAAATATCGGTCAATTAGGGGCCCTAAGTTGGGTACATCGCCTTCGCTATCGACAATGTATGGTAGTACCGGCCAACGTGGGTGGGAGTGGGTGAAAGCGCTCGGAGAACTTTCACCGTCGCCTTATATTGAGTATTTGGTGTTTGTAGGAAAAGGCCCACAATTATGGGAGCCAGTTGCTCAACTAAGGGACGTTTGGTAGCCAGGGTTCAGGTTGAAGAGCCGCGGCCCAAGAGGTCAGCGAGGTTTATTATGTGTGGAAAATATGGTCCACACGCTGAAGTTTATTGTGACGAATGGGTATGTATGACTGACAAAGATAGGGTACCATTCCCTAAGGTGGGCAGCTTTAAACCAGAGGTACTGCAGAATGTAAGTAGTAAAATATGTCTTCTTAAATCCATAAAACAAAGGATTAGAATTATGTTTTATGTTTAAAATTATGGCAACAAGAGGGGGAAATGCAAAGGGAACAAACCCGCAAAGCAGGTTCCAAACCTAGCAGGAATGAGGACACAAACACACCATTATCAACACAGGTCGAGAGGGAACAGATGGCTACAGTCAATGGTATATATATGAATGATAGTATAATGCAAGAGAAATGTATTAACCCTAATTTTTGCAAGATGTATCCTGTTTTGAAGTTTTTTCAAGGTTATAGGTCACAGGAAGATGAAGGATCCAGCCAAATCACAGCTCTCATTCAGGCAGTCGCCTTGCAGGAAACTCAGGTGGGGCCTGTCCACCCAGTTAGAGCAGTAACAGTGTTCCCCACTGAAAGAACTGGTGAGGTCACAGCTACCGGTAAGTGTGAGATGGGTCATTGCACAGAGACAACACCGCCTTACAGTAAACAGATTAGAAATGGAATGGTAGGATTACATCCTGTCTTGGAAATAGTGACTCCCAATGGGGGAACCGATAGTCAGGGAGTAATCCTCACCAGGAAAAATGCAATGTACTGCCCGTGGTCCAGAGCTGAGCTGCGGTCAATCATTTCAGAATTCCCCGATCCCCGGAAGTATTTAGCCAGATGTCAGAAGTTTATCAGAGATCTGGGTAATGCTTATGAACCAGCTAATAAAGATTGGTCGATACTTTTAAAAGCATGCCTACCCCCTAATATTGACACCCAAAAATGTATCACTGATTGTAGGTTAGAGTCGGATAGTCCTATGACTGACGGAAACAATCAGGAGAATGTAGAACTAATTAATAGGCAACTAGAGTTGTGTTTCCCCATTACTGTTAAGTGGAGAAGAATTTTCTTCATAAAACAGAGGGAAAATGAAATGGCATCTGAATATTTTCATCGGGCCCTGCAAATAATGGATAGATACATTGGGGTATCAGATACAGGGAACGATGCGAATTACAGGGAGGTGGCTGTCTCTGTGCTAATGGACGGACTCAATAAGACAGTAAGGGACAAGGTACAAACATCTTTGCCTAAATGGAGAGGGGTCACAGTAGCTTGTCTTAGAGAGTGTGCAATTGAACATCATAAGAATATTGCTAGGCACAGAAAACAACAGGAGGATAAGCTGATGACAATAAGTCTACAGGCTCTTACAGTAAAACCCCATTAGCCAAAATCCCAGACCCCTGCTGTTTGGAATAGACCTAGAATATGTTACATTTGTAGAAATAAAGGGCATTTTGCCAGAGACTGTAGGAATAGTAGAACACATAGTCAATATAGACCCCTAGACAGAGAACACAAGCCACAGTATTAAAACACATAGACGGATCAAGGGACATATAGTAAGGAATCACGAGCCATATAGAAAACACAGTTTCGGTTAATGGGAAGAACGGAATAAATGCAACTTTACCCTTTTGACAGAACTTGCTGGGGTTAAGAGGAGGCCTCTAAACTTTTGCTCCTTTCTCTAGCAGAAATGGCCCCTGATTAACTTAACAGGAGTTTTGTTAAAGATGGTATACACATAGCGTGCTCCCGCCCAGGAAGCACAAAGTATGTGGGATACCCACAAAGACTAATGTTGCATTTCACTGTTCTAGATGCATGTCCATAACAGGTAGAGGAAATTATCTCACAGATACCGGGTTCCCTATGAACTTAGGATGGACAGGACACTGGATTGATGGCTGGGATAGTGCCAGTAGATATATGACACATAGAATTTTTTTTAGGGGTTTAGACAGTAGAGTATCACTTCCCCATAGTGCCCAATCCAGTTGTCAAATTTTATAAAATCCTCTTTGCCTCTATAAACTTACCTATTACTAACCTCTATGTGATTTTCCTTCAAAGTTTCCTCCTCATCTCTTACGTTCACCGACAGGAGGGTACAACACATGGACCCGATTACAGTTCAAACGCCACAGGCCTACTCGGTCCTTCAGAGCTCTGACCAAATCCAGTATATCTCACCAGCATAAAGACATAAGGACACCAGTATTAATGCAGTGTGCTTGGTCATGCACAAAGGGTGGAGAATGAGAATACTGGTGAAGGGAGACTGTGCACAGACACCGATATGCATGATGGTGTGACAGCTTGTTGGTGAATGCCAAACCTGACATTTCCAAACCTGACATTTCCAAACCTGATATTTTCTTTTTTTTTATTATTTACTATTTTTCCCCCTCTCTTCTCTCATCCAGAGACGGTTTACTTCACACAACTGATAACACACGATAGTAAATTAAAATGAAAAATTTGTGTTCCCTACAGGAAGAGGCAGTTTGGAGGACAAAGGGGTATGGCCAGGAGTCCTCAGGACTGTGGACAGGTGGACACCGTAAGCCAGTAGCCCCCAGAGCATGTCTTCCAAGTCTAGCTGACACGCACATGGTCTGACTCATCTAGGCAAAGAGGGTATGTGCAGGCTGATGAGAGCCTACTGGTGTGTGCCAGGATTCTATTCTCATGCAGGTAAGAGAGCAATGACATGTTTTACTTGCTTGAGGAAGAATATTGGAAAGACAATACCAACAGAGCCATCCCATATCCCTCCTACAGATGGACCTTTTCAGGTAATACAAATCGATTTCATACAGTTACCACCCTGTAGGAATTTGAAATATATGTTAGTTTGTATTAATGTATTTTCCAATTGGGTAGAAGCGTTCCCTGCTGCCACAAATACTGCTACGTTCACTGCAAAGAAAATTGTGCAGGAATTTGTGTGTAGATATGGTATCCCTAGAATGATTGAAAGTGACAGGGGTACCCATTTTATAGGTGAAGTCTTTCAGGTCATGTGCAAACTGATGGGAACAAGCTGAGCAGAGTAATGGCTGAAACTGGATTGTTGTGGCCAGAAGCTTTGCCATTAGTGGTGTACAGCATCAGAACCACTCCCAGGTCTCCACTTAACTTATCAACCTTTGAAATTCTTTTTGGTCGACAACCTCATGTAATGATAGACCCCCAGGATGATTTGAAATGTAATAATGAAGTGACTGTGAAATATTTGGTTGGGATGAGCCAGCAGCTGAGAAATCAACAAAGAAATTTAAAGCTGGTGATTCCTGACCTACCGAACAGTAATTGTCATGACATTGAGCCTGGGGATTATGTGATGATTTGAAATTTCTTACGCTCAGGTTGCCTCATAGACAGGTGGGAAGGACCATACCAAGTCTTGTTAACTAGCATGACAGCATTAAAGGTCGCCGAAAGAGAGACTTGGGTCCACTCGTCCCACTGCAAGAAGGTCGCTGACCCGGAGAGAACTCGTGACAAAGTAGTTTGATAACTATACATCGAACTGGAAAAGACGTCAGCCCTACCCAAAAATGTTTATGTGAATGTATTTTTATATATGTGTCTTATCTTCATCTCTTCAACCTCTAGTTAATGGCACACATAGTCAACAGGTGATATCCACATATACTAGCACTCACATATGTTCCCCCTCCATGTATCATCAACTAAATGTGCACCCCATTTGTTGGAACAAGAAGCCGAAAAGAGCTTGGTAGTGTTTGTTGGCTCATTTACAGATCCTTAATATGGGATGAGAAGGATTTAATGTATACTTCGCAATACCTTGAAGCTTATTTAGAACATATACGGCACAATGATACATGCCCCTCAGACATGGATTCATACATTACTTTCCCACTAGGTCATACATTTCCCACCTACAACTCTCCCCCGACCATCCAAGCTTCTGTAGATATTGTATAGATATTTTTCTGTTTATTGATTAGGTAGTGGCAGTTATTGGTGACTGCCAAAGGGTGGACTGTCAAAGTAAAAAAAATATTGCAGTACACACATCACATACAAACTACACACAGATGGCCTCTGTATATGTCCTTGTTCTGCCGTGCGTGCGCATATTCGCAATTTGTGTATGGTCGCTCCCGCAGTCCTGCGCATTAGCGCGTGGTATGAGTATTTACGGTACAGTTTGTGAACGCATGGAAAAGCCATCAAAACACATTACATATTTAATCCAAATAGTGCATAATGTACACATAGTCTCCCTGCACCACACCAGCAAGTTACAACAGTTTAAATGGTATCAGAACAAATGATTCACCTTTACAGGATAGGAGGGGACAGAACAAGGTTATAAGGTGGTGTTTGGTATCCAGCTGTAGGGTATTTTAAGGGCAATATTCCGGTGTTGGTTTGCAGAAGATCGCACGTTCCTGCGAATAGTTATACGCAGGAGCAGAATATAGATATAAACTGTATTTACTGTACATTTGGTATGCGGCGGGAACCCAGAGGAGACCACCCACAAGTGCATCTGGAACAGACATCGTCCACCTATTCAAACCAACCTATGACCTCTCCTGTACTGTAAATGACCATCCCTGTGTCCAATGGACAAAGAGATTACAGTATCCATTGTGTTAAGTTTGGAAGATTGTATAAAGGAGCCAGCTGCAGGCCTGGTCACACACAGACTCAAAAGGTCATCTACCCAGATGACTGAGGACCAGACTGGGAAGCACGGCGAAAACCAAACATGTATGTACCATTGACTGTAGCCATTATTATTTTGTATTGTATTGCTTTGTTATTGTAACACCCTTTCAGTAATAATATGTTGTGGTGTCGGAACCCGGCATTTTAAATACAAACTGGTGTCGTGTTTTCCTTTCCCTGCTAAGGTTATAAGTGTATTACTATCACATGTATAGCTGTTAAGGGTTCACGGAGTATATTTGGGTGTGTACGCACTGAGTGTACTTTGTACAGCCAGCGCGGCATTTGTACGCAAAGTACATACACGGTACGGGGCTCTGTACGCTAATGGTGTAATAAGTACGTAGGTTGAGGATTAAGTATAGCGGCCGCAGCGGCTCCATTAAAAGTGTATGAAATGTCTTTTTAACGCGTTGCTTTTAGTCATGTATGTAAATCAGCATTTACAATATGTATAATATATAA
Organism: Pseudophryne corroboree; assembly: GCF_028390025.1. Classification (NCBI taxonomy): domain Eukaryota; kingdom Metazoa; phylum Chordata; class Amphibia; order Anura; family Myobatrachidae; genus Pseudophryne; species Pseudophryne corroboree. The sequence goes on from NC_086452.1 coordinate 164,874,154, forward strand.
TTGAAGTGCACAATCTGAAACCTGATCCCTAAGGAAAAGGTGGCCCCACAGGCAGTGGGGTCCAACGGTGGTTTCCCCTGTTCCCTTTCGGGCCAGTCCGACCCTGCCAATGACCCGGTAAGAGTGTAAGTGTTTGTCTATGACCTTTGCTCCAATATCCTTTGCACTTGCATCACCTGCTTGTGTCTGGTCAACTGGATTTCACAGAAACCCTGCAGATAACCTCTAAATACAGACTAAGGAGACAATAACAATATTTTGCTCTGTTTATTTCACCTATTGAAATACACCACTCATTTAAAAATATATTTTATAGGATAATAGGATTAGTTTCATTTTAAGTTCACAATGAAATACTGTAACCAAGAATCAGGAACTTATCTCCACTTTTTCAGTTAGTATATTAGCAAAAGTAGCAGAAGTCAAATTACCTTGAAAAACAAAAAACTCCTGAGAAAAATAGAGCATGCATTTCCTTCTTAACATTTAAGCATGAAAGGTCTCATTCTGTTCTGAACAACTACTTTTCAAAGCAAAACTCTTGGTTAAATTGTTAAAATGTAAAAAAAAAAAAAAACAATAATAAAAATATCTAAATGGAAAGAAAAATTATCAAATGGCCCTCGTATTTGACATTTCATTTCAAAATCGGCATTTAAAATGCTTGCATACTCACAACTTAGGCTGTTCAGCCTTGAAAGCAAAATTACAGGGGAAATATTTCCATCAAGAAGAACATTCAGTTTCATGACCCCATGTGCTGCACTACGATTTTCAACATATTTTAAATTGCCCATCTGCAAACAAAGTGAAGGAGCATATAAAGAAGGTTGGTATGAACTCTGACCCCTCCCACCTGTGTCAGAGATGCCCAGGAGGGAGGGAGAGGACAGTGATAAAGACTTTGGGGGTGGGAGCAGGGATTAAGGCTGGTGGGGGCCCAGGATAATGAAGGTGTGGGGGCCCCCCACTAGTAAAATTGCTGCCAAATCACTACCTGGACGTCACACCATCACTCACGGAGCAGCAGCCTGGCCAGGTACAGCAGGTCGGAGCAGTAGATGCCGGCGGCTCACAGTTAGTGTTTTGCAAGATTTCCCTTCACTATCCCGTGAGATTGACTATACATAGAGGAACTCCTCGGCAGCCACTGCTAATGAACAGCTGAGTTGCTAGAGGGAAACTCCTGTGATTGAAAACGTTGTGTGTGGGTTCCCTAAGTTGTTAGGGCCCGCGAAGGCAACCCCTGTCACCCGTCACTCCTCCCTTAATGCAACCTTGGGTGGGAGGCGAGATGAAGAAAAGTGTTGGGGTGGGGAAAAGAGAGAAAGTGATGTGGGAGAATAAGAGAGCTGGTGAAAAGTGGTGGGGTAGAAAGAGAGAGTAGGGGGAAGAGAGAATGAGAGAGATGGAGAGAAAGAGGGGGGCCTTAGAGACAGTGCATTAAAGCTAGTTTAACTATAAATTGGGTGCATTCATTATTCTTTTTATATCGCTATTGTAAATGTTGCCTATGATTTTCATAATAAAAATAACTATCTGTTGTGCTCACCTGATCTGCCCATACTTTACATGATCAACATAGTCATACCCACTTGCGTATCCAAACTTACTTTGAACAAGTTTCATGTTATAACAGAATAAGTGCTGGCAAACATACATATTAGAGGAGAACCAACCAGCTGACCCTGTGCCTACTTGTTCCCTACGTGAACAGGTATCCCACATCTTCTTCCTACAACAAATAATTTAACTATTTACTGCTCATTTAAAGCACTACTTACTGTACACACAAATATACATGGATAAAAACTGATCAAGCAGCAAAAATACTACATGTCACTTTTTTGCTGCATCGTCCATACTATTCCAGGGCTGCAATACATGGATCACTGATCATAGAGAGCTGTGTTTTTCACCCTGTTAGCGTTCAAGACACAGAAATTAATTTGAGGCATGTGGTAATTAAAATTTAGCCTGCAACAGACTACTAAAAGTCATTTCAGGTTACCAGCAATAATTGCATATATTTTGGAGGGGGAAAAAAACACTAGTTTAGATAAATAAAGCTATAATTTGCTAATTTATTTACTAAAATTATAGTATGTTCAAAAAAGGAATGAGAAATTAAAAAAAATGTAATTAAGGAAAAAAGTTTCAGTTTTGTATTTAGAATATATAGTAGTTTTCCTTTTTCACAATTGTTTTCTTAAACAGTCTGGGTTAACTAGTATGAAGACAAGATACATACTGTATAAGAACAGCATTTGCTATTCTCTTAGAACCACAGTAATACTTATATTCGTTCTGAGTTTTTCAAGCTCTGGAGTTTGCAGTGGTTCAATCAAAGCATCAGCTGTTATCTTGTCATTTTTACAGTATACAAACATACAGTAATTACATCCATTCCACTTAGTAGGTGGTGGTGTTTGATATCAGTCTTCTTTGTTCTACTATTGATTTCACTGTTTGCTAGCTTTATATACCCTTGGTATATCACTGTTGGCTTAGCTGTTGGTTCTCCAAGATCCTTCAAATACTATCTTGGTCAACAAAGGCTGCTGCAACAAATTCTACCCCTTTAGTTAAAAATGGGTGTTATTCAGCCTTCTCTCCCTCCCATTGCTAGTCTGTTATTCAGGTTTGTTAGCAAACCAGAAAAGGACACTAATGAGTAAAACCATGTTGCACTGCAGGCGGGGCAGATGTAACATGTGCAGAGAGATTTAGATTTGGTTGGGTTATATTGTTTCTGTGCATGGTAAATACTGGCTGCTTTATTTTTACACTGCAATTTAGATTTCCATTTGAACACACCCCACCCAAATCTAACTCTCTCTGCACATGTTACTTCTGGCTCACCTGCAGTGCAACATGGTTTTGCCCATTAGTGTGCTTTTTTGGTTTGCTAACAAACCTGAATAAGGCCTAATATACTGATGCTTGCTTCCTGCTGGACTAGGAGATTGGGCTAATTAGATAAAGTAACCACTTGTCTTGATCACTGGTGTCATCAGCCCAATCACGTAAGCTTTGAATTTAAGGTAATCTTTTGCTAATATCACCATGTTCATGTGTTGAACATATTAAGACTTTTAAATGACTAAGCACCCCCAAGGTACACTCCACCTGCTTTAATATTCCTGCACAGTATACACACAGCGCGTCCCCTGTGCCATTTCATCCTCCTGCCTCTGTGTCTTTAAAGCACCATGCCCCCTGTGCCTCTCAAGCCTCATGCTTCATGCATCTTTCCAGCCTCAGCCCCCAGTTCTCTATGGGTCCATGTCCATCCCTCCAAGTTAGACCCAGCCCCCTCTTATTTTTTTATCTTCTGGCTACTTGCTCCTTTCTGTGGCAACCAAACAGTTATGCCAACTTCACAAGTACAGTACAGGCAATGATCACACACTACCTAAAAACCTTGCAGCAGGCAACCTCTGTGGGGGTAATTCAATTAGGAGCGAGGTTTAGTGAGGTAAAATACCTTGCTTACCTCACACTCAATTTGTGGAGACCTCCGGAGACCCTCAGAAAGATGAGCTGTGAAAACTCCACAACCATTTTTTTATTGGATACCGTGGGTATCAGGAGCTTGCATACCCACAGTATCCAATAAAAATGTGAGTTATATATGGTTGTGGGGTTTCCAGCGTGCTCACCTTTCTGGGGGTCTCCCAAGGTCTCCACATGGTGGTCTATCCTTCATCCTCCAACGGAATCGGCTACCGATGTTGGATAAAGAAGAACTCGCTTTAGAATGTGAGTATTTATAGTAGTGATGTGCACCGGACATTTTTCGGGTTTTGTGTTTTGGTTTTGGATTCGGTTCCGCGGTCGTGTTTTGGATTCGGACGCGTTTTGGCAAAACCTCACCGAAATTTTTTTGTCGGATTCGGGTGTGTTTTGGATTTGGGTGTTTTTTTCAAAAAACCCTAAAAAACAGCTTAAATCATAGAATTTGGGGGTCATTTTGATCCCATAGTATTATTAACCTCAATTACCATAATTTCCACTCATTTCCAGTCTATTCTGAACACCTCACACCTCACAATATTATTTTTAGTCCTACAATTTGCACCGAGGTCGCTGGATGGCTAAGATAAGCGACACAAGTGGCCGACACAAACACCTGGCCCATCTAGGAG